>NC_090189.1:32327138-32963388 GCF_024679245.1 Pseudorasbora parva
TGGGTCTATCAAAGGCTACTTGAGCGGCGTCTAATTTTTCCACAATTGATTTACGGCCCTCCCTTCCCAGAGATTTCACAAACCTCCCTCCTGATCAAAGGGATTCAATGATCACAGCCCACCCGCCCTGACAGCAGACAACCCATAACAATAGATATACTCACAAAATGCATTCATACCATTCATACAGCCTACCAGCCCCTTAATACAGCCTGTACAGTCGAAACCATGTTTACCTTAGCTTTTTTTGGCTTACTCAGATGCTCAGAAATTGCGAAACCTCCAAATTCGACCATAAAGTCCACCCCACCATCTCAGACCTATCAGTACTCGATGATGAAACCATATCATACTTAATCAAACAAAGCAAGACAGACCAAGCTAAAAAGGCCATTTGATCTACATTCTTAACATCTCCTCCCCAATTCAACCATTCCAAACTGTTCTTGCATACCTCCAAATGAGATTTCAGGCTAAATCTCTTTCTGAACCTCTTTTCATCGACACCTCTAACAAACTCATCACACGCTTCTGGTTCCAAAAACAGCTCAAATCTGTTCTCCAGCAATCAGGCACCTCAACGTAAAACTTTAAGCCACTCCTTCCGCATAGGGGCAAGCAACAACAGCAGTGCAAAAAAGACTCTCCCAGCAGCAGATCCAAGCTCTCGTGAGATGGTCTTCTCACACTTTCCAAAGCTACATCAGGACCGACCGGTATCACATCAGGAAAGCTCACCAAACCCTTATTAATTAATAACTTTTATTTAAAACCCCTATCCTGTCTTTTGTCTTTTTTCCATCTAGCAAGGCTCACGCATTAAATACAGCGAGTCTTGATCTCCTGTCGGATGCTGCAAGTACTCTTCTGGACTATAGCTATGGTTTCTTTCTCCTCTTTCTTCATCTGGCGACGCCTTGAGCTTGATCTCCTGTCGGATGCTGTGAATGCCCTCTATGCCAGTATCCATCCATTTCTTTCTCTGACCAGCAAGGATTCCCTTTCCAATGCCCATTGGAATTGTTCTCCCATTGGATGCCACCAGGGCCCTCTAGGTTGCTATCAATCTTTTTCTTTTTCCATTCAGCGAGGCTTGCTTGTCCGATACCTTGAGTCTTGATCTCCTTTCGGACACCACAGAGCTCTCCAGGTCTATTCCTATCCCTTCTCTTTTCTCCTTCAAACGAGGCTTACCCGATACCACGAGTCTTGATCTCCTTTCGGATGCTGCAAGAGTCCACAAGCGAAGCTTACCCATCAGATACAGCGAGTCTTGATCTCCCATCAGATGTCTGTGAGAGCTTCCTGGCTGGGTGTTCCACATCTCCTCCACCGTACCATTGGCCGATAGGACCCATTTACCTGACACCAGGAAGTGCTACCGGCAGAGGCAGAGTGGGCCATTCATTTATTTTAATTGTGCCGCCCCGTCTATCGGTCAGTAGGATCCATCCACCTGAAACCACGAGTCTTGGTCTCCTTTCAGATGTGGGTGAGCCCTCCCGATCGGCCGTTCCAAACAATGCTGCTTCTCATTTATCGGCTGGTAGGGTTTTTTCCATCTGATACAGTGAGCCCTGGCCTCCCATTGGATGTTGCAGAAGCCTTCCCGACCAGTTGTTCTAAACTAAGGCTACTTCCATCCATTAGCCAGTAGGGCTCATCTGCCTGATGCTGTGAGCTCCTCCCATCAAAGGCAACATGGGCCCTCGTGGTCAAGTAACCAGGCAGCCCACTATTTCTATGTGTATATATGGGTCTCTGGTGGCTGTCCCTGGCTCTTTGCTTTTGTCAGGGGATACTCTGGGTCTAATTGAACACCAAGAGGAGCACATTAACCTAACCAGTTAATCAGCAATAGGAGGTATAGAAAGCCGATTTACCTTCCTGTCCTCAGCAGATAAATTATAAATCCTCAGCAAATAAATTATAATCAACACATATGTTAGACCCCAATACCTACAAAGCTACTGAAAGAGATACTTCCAGAAGTCATAGATCCTCTTGTGTCTAGTTTTGTGGTGCGCGAGTTATAGATTTTTTTTAAAGATTATGATGATGCAATTTTGGACCCACGGGTGGGTCCAAGGGGGGGTGCAGAGCTGAAGTGGTTAAGATATGTACCAAAAACCTTTAAGCTAGATGTTTAATCCTCTTATTTTTTAAAAATGCAACTTGATCATAGAGAGCTAGTTAAATACAGACCGATCTAAAATCTCCCTTTTATTTCAAAATTACTAGAATTTTTTGATATCCTCACTACTACAAAGTTATGTCATGAATGGCACAGGCTAAAATGTCCTTAAGCCTTTCGCACATATCATCACACCAGTGTGATCAGTCTTGGCTAGTCCCTGGAGTGTACGATCACAACGGTGTTATTAGAACAGTCAGTGCATCACATGATCAACGGCTAAATTCAAACGTGCTTTCGTGCTCTGTGTGCTGTGCCAGAGACAGACGCAATCAGTGCTTGTCATATACAACAACTATTCAGTGTTTTAAACCCCATAATGTTTAATTGCATAATGTTTCAGACATTTCAATATATAAATAAGTACCAGCAAAACCATGCATTTAGAGTTTGTAAAATACATACTGATATCTATGGAAGCAACATTAATAATCCTTTCCATTATTATTAGACATGTTTTATTTATATCAAAGAAACATTGTGTAAGTAACTTTAGAGTTTACACTGTTTTTCTCCCAGTTCACTGGCCACTTACTTTCATGCATTTTGGGAAAAATGGATGAATTCACGTTTTAAATCCAATAGATCCGTTTCTCTGAACTGTGGCACAAACTAAAATGGCTGCACCCATCACACATATTGCTCAACTAACGTGATTGTTATAAATATATAATATTTTTAATCAACAAAACACATCCACTTGCCCATATTTGACAGTCGGAATATCAGATATTGCATGCTATAGGTAACACATTTGAAAAGATTTTCAATAAAAAGGAAAAATGATAATCAGTCATACAGCACTATTGTGACTGTGGTGCATCATGTAACAAGCAATAAAGCAATATGTTCTAAATAACGGTTTCCTTAAAAAAAAACTCACGCTTGAGGGTCAGCCAGAATATTTTAAACTTACATGTGAAAGGGTTAACCCAACCTGCTTGCAATTACATCATTCTCTTTATGACACAGTTGGTTCCTGCTGTATCAGTAGCCAATGAGCTTGCATGCTCAACCTTCAAATTCTTGGTTATTATTTGTCTTGGCAGTGCAGTGCGCTTTAAGAAACCTCAAATATCCTTCAAGTCTTCCTCAAGTATTTTCCTGTTCATACATGTTGTATATCACACCAGCCACCACAGCAATGGCAATTAATTTATTACTTCTGTTATATTTAACTGTTATCTCATATTTTACTTTTAATAGTCTATTTATAAAAGCATTCTATATACCACTGTCCACACATTCTCTTTAACATGCAATATGTGTCACTCTCAGCACTTTTAGATAAATTGAAATGATACTTTTAAATATGAAACAAAAACTACCAGTAGCAAATAATGTTCTTGATAAGTGAGTCATTGAATCATTCAGTCAAACAATTCATTCAAAATAGCTGGACAGTTTGGGAATTCAGGGCAAAGCAAGAGAGTTTTTAAAAGCGAGTCGTTGCATCATTCATTAGAACAATCAATTCAGTAATGGCATCAATGTCATTATTCATGCTCAGAGACATAGCGTCATGCTCTCATGCTCACAGTAGCGTCATGAGACATGACGCACGCTACTGTGCATTTGTTTATAGCTATTTTCATTGGCAAAATAGATCAAAAACCAATAATATTATACATTTTAATATTGTGAGGATTTACACGCAGTGAAAATGTAGTGCCAAAAGGCGTGGATAGGGTTATTTTTGAGGATAACCTTATTGCATATGCATTTGTGGGAGTTTCTCTTACAGACGCAAAATTTATGGGAGGAGAGAATCATGCTAGGTGATTTTCTAAGGTTTGCGCTCGTCAATGTACATGTGTGTGCGGCATTATTTACTGCCCCAAGAAAACATGCCTTAAAGGTGCACTGTGTACATTTTAGCGGCATTTAGCAGTGAGGTTGCAAATTGCAACCGCCCAGCGCTCACCCCTCCTTTTCGAAGCACATAGAGAAGCTACGATGGCGAAACAGAACAAAGAAGTCGTCTGAGACTGCAGAGGGTAGCTAGAACTCTATAGAGGAGTATTGAACATTTAAGGCTACAACATACTCCGCAAGAACAGAGAAAATAAGTTCTCGCTCCCAGGGCTGCGAGAACAAATTTACATCTTTTTTTTCTCACAGCCCCTGGTTTGGGAGTTCTCGCAGCTTGTTCTTTTTGTTTTTTTCTGCGACTTATCGTACTTATAATATTTCTTTTAGATATAAAGCACATCTTGCTATTTTCTTTCTCATTCATTCATGTTTTGTTATTAATAACTTTAAACCATATCATCAACTGAAATCTGCAACTGATATTTTCAAAAATACAACACATTTATAGGACATAAAGGTCCCTGTGGCAAAAGCGAATTGTACCAACAGGTGAAATGTTGTGAAAGTACACAGCAAAACTAGCCTAGAAATCTAGACGCACCCTAGCGGCAGCAAATATAATCTGCCCGCGAGTGTCGTCTAGCAACTCTCAATACCCTTCTGAGCTGTATTCCCCTAACTCTTGCCGGGCCAATCACATCGTGTATAGAGTCGGTGGGTGGGGCCATTATGACGACGACCGAGTTGCGTTTGCTTCTAGTAAACACAGAAACTGGCGAACGGCGGTCTTTCGAATCAGCTTTGACTGCGACTCTGGAAGACTTGGAATTAAGCTTTTCTCTGAGAAAAGAAAAAAAAACGGCACTGAAATCATTTTTAAAAAGGGAAGATGTGTTCGGAGTTTGCCGACCGGATACGGCGAATGTTTAATCTATCAACAAGCTCTGTTTCACCTTCGTTGCTCTGGTTGGTTGTAGCGCTATCCTATCGCGTGCAGAGGGAGTTTGAAAGACAACCATTTATCCCGCCTCTCGGATTGAACCCTGTCAATGGTGAGTTTCCAGACCAAACATCTTGATGTGGGTCTGGCTTGTCAGGCTACAGCAAAACAGCAGTTTCAATAAAATAATATAATATAGTTAATGTAGCCTGCTTTTACATTTTCGCTGCTGTACTAAAAATGGTTTTCGCCGCATTGTTTGCGAGCCATAGGTTCCCGACCACTGTTCTAAGGTATAAAAAAAAACGGTTAATTATGTAAGGACTTTATAGACCACTGAAAACAGAGTTATGTATATTCTATTGCATTTCTGTCAACAGATCCTCATAAATACTACACACTGCACCTTTAAACCAGATGCTAACTATTGCATTGGTTATGGAAATTATCTTATTTCCAAATTATATTTACTCTCTTATTGGCGCTTTTGTGTAATTGTGCTCTCACGTTAATTTGCCTAAATCTAAAATGTAAATCACCTAATATTAACTTATTTTTAATTGAACTGTTGTAAAAAAATAAAAAATAAAAAAAATCAATTGCACATTTGCAATTGTGCTGATATTCAGGAAACAGCCCTCTTGCTTGCAGGATATTGCTTAAATATTATCAACAAGATAACTCATACAGGGTCATTCTTTGCCCCATATCTTAAATTCTGGGGAATTTTTATTAATTTTAGTTGCATTTTTGCCTGAAGCCTGTGTTCATTTTCCACCCCTGGTGTGTGCGCACTGTTATGGCTTTGAGCCCAAAAAGAGATCCCATCTGTTTCGAGGCCTGATTCAAGTGAAACAGGTGAAACATAGCAAAGGCCGCTGCCACCGCTTCTCATCCCCAAATGTGCTATAAAACTGTGCTATAAGGCGAGTCTGAAGGGATAGAGAAGGGGAGGGAGATGCAAAATCCATAGCTGAGCATTTCACTTTCAATAGAGCTATTGTTGAGAAAAACTACACTTCAGAAGAGGATAGCCTCCCTCTGTATATCAACCAATCATTGCAGAGACATAAATTAGTTTGAACTGATCCCACTGATAATGTAGCAACAACCTTAATTATGGAGATTATAAAGATTATGAATATTTGATCGGCAAAAAATTTACCAAGATACCATTAGAGCAGTGGAAGGATACCCCATGTCAAAGTTAGACATGGGCAATCAACTTCACTAAAAGGCTGAACATACTCTCTTAACAAGGATATTTAAAAGGACAGAGAGATTTATTTATTTTCTTCAAGTGATAGGCTAGGTGAGTGAAATTATAATTTTATTTCCGTGCTGTATGTGTGTCATTTTCAGGAGGTTTTACATTTTATGTCTAAAAGTAATCCAAAAAGCCATTTAAACCAGTTCCTGAGAAGAGGATATACCATTACTGTACTACTCTTTCAACTAGGAGATGCCTGAACTACTAAAACACATCTTGGATTGTTAGCCACAACCAAATAAATCCAACCATCCAGAGAGTTACATTCCAAGTCTTTGATTTAGGTTGTAATAGGCTTGTCATGGAACAAGGTAAACAAGCTCTATATTTTCTAGAAAGTAAGATCGATTATGCCATGAGAAGTTGTTGTGCCCATGCTATGCCACTCGGAATATAGATAACAGGAATTTGCATGTCTGTCCAGATGTTAGGGAAAGTTTATTTGATTTATAGACAATGGAGCTGTCAGCACGAGCTGTTCTCGTCAGAGCTGTTTATTTACTGCCACGAGCAGACGCCGAGATTCTGGCTGTTTGAATAGTGATGATCAGACAAAGTTTTGCGCTGCGGCTCAATGTGAGTGATGGTATGGAAATTAGAGATGAGGACAGTCTGAATAACAGGTCATCTTTTGAAGTTTCCTCATAAATAAAAAAGGCATAAAAAATATGTTTGAAATTATGTACAGTCACACATGAGATAAAGACTCCAGTATAATAAAATTATCATATGCAAGCAAACTAAGAAACCCAGGAGAGACGGATACATACAGGTTTAAGTTAATGATATAAATGAAGGTAACAACCAAGGAACAGAAGGAAACATGTATATAAAACTGCAAACAACTACACAACATCCATGAAAGGACAGCAACCGACAATGAACATTGAAAACAACGGGGTAACAAGCTAGAAACGCTAGAAACAGGAAATACATTTTGCCATTATGTTACAAAAATAAAATAGATACAAGTGTTTTTATTCTTCATGGTGTGAAGAGAACACATGGCCGGACAAAAAACTAAAATATGGCTTTATTTTAAGAAATTAGTCAATAGGCTTTAGCTCACATAATATGAACCATGAATTTTTTTTTTTTTTTTTTTTTTTTTTTTTGTCGTTTCACAGAATCGCTGACAAGTCTGTGATGGGTCCACGGAAGTGATGCCTATGTAAGTCAATGACAAGAAGCATCCGTGGTCCACTCAATATTCCCTGTTCCAACGCCTTATTCGTCAGTTTGATTTAGTCAGCATAATTTTATTTAAATTTATTTTCTTTTTATTTCATTTCATTTCATTTCATTTCATTTAATGGTTTATTTAAAAGGGGACAGTGCAATTTCATAAAACACATGAACAAACATGGTTAAAAAAAGCCAGAATTAGCCAAAAGGCTATTTTTCATCTGTAGTCCCCTGGCCAAGATGTAAAAAAAGCAATTAAATACAAACAGAAATATACATTTACAAGTCTACGGCAAATTGACTACAATATAAATGACACTGTAAAATAACTTAATACATTTTGCCTGTTACAAAAATTAGACACACAAAAAACACATTTTCAAAAATGGCTATAGTGTATGTAATATATAGTACAGCTCAATAGACTCGACTTTTAATGTTGGCAAACATAGTTGTTAATGAGCCAAATTTTCAATTTTTTTGTAAAGGCCTTATAAGTATTGAGCTGTCTAACCTCCTCAGGTATAGAATTCCATTCTGTAGCGCCCCTCACTGACCAGGCCGTGCGACTGAAAACACTCCTGCGCAGAGGGATGACACAGTCTCCTCTGGCAGAGCCTCGAGTAACGCGCTCAGAACTGTTTCTTTGGCTGATGAACTCAGCCTGAGGAGCTGGTGCCAAATCATGTGTCACTTTAATAATTTTATTCAGACACATTTTGAACGCGTAACTCAAACCCTTCCCTAAACCTACACATTTGTGTATTATAAAAAAAAACTGGATGTAACAGGCAGATATGACTGCAGGCACAATTTCTTCAGAAAGTACAAATATTTCAAGTGTTCGGAGACCAAACGTTTGATTTTTGTGAAGAAAACCCCAAAAGCAATCAGTAACGTCGAGTCCATCCGCAAAAGCAACTTTACTTCAGTATGTCCTTCTGACATCTGCCGCTGGCTCTCATTTAGTTAAACATAAGATAGAATTTGTCTTGTATAGATCTAACAGGCGATCTTTGGTCTCATGAATCACCTGCCAAATAATTTTGACTGAGGCCAAAGTCAAGTTTCATAACTTAATTTTTTTCGGGTATTTATCTTTTACCAATGTAGCCTACAAGTTAGACTTTATATGTTTGACTGAAAGGGTTACATAGGTAACCGAGACGTTCCCTTTCGTTTAGTCACTCCGACGTAACGTCAGTGACTGACGAATGGGGGTCCCAATGTAATCACGCCACTCGGCTGACTTCCAGTGCCCTGCGCAAGCGTGAGAGCCCTGATGCAAGTTAGGACGGTCAAAGGCCTCTACTTAACGCAGGAATACCAAGGTACACTGTGAGGCATATTCCAGTAGGAGATATGCGCCAAGATGCCTACCTGTAGGAAGGACTTAAGGAAACACGTATGACCCGAGGGGCTGCATACGGAAGATCACTGGGGTACCAGCCGCAGGTGGATTTTTAACCCCTGGGGGTGGCAAGGTTGCTAAGGGAATACACCCGCTCAGGGAGGCTTACGGTGGAAATACACATGTGGGGGTCACTGGAGGGGAACCATGCACATGGGGCACCTGGCCGGACACGAGTGTCTGGGCTAAGAGCAGACTTACTGGCGTCGGTGTCGTCAGTGCTAGAGGTGCTCAGGGCTCTCTGGGAGCTCACCTGAGAAGAATATCGCACGTATCCAGTCCGTGGAGTGGAATGGCGAGCAAGCGAAGACACCTGAGCCAATTACCGGCCACTAGTAGAGGCAAGTACATAGACGGATACAGGCTCCACTCGGAGATTATAGAATCTGGCGAATGTGTTTGGTGTCGCCCAGCCTGCAGCTCTGCAGATGTCTGTCAGCGGAGCATCATGCGCTAAAGCCCAAGAGGAGGCCACACTCCGAGTGGAGTGGGCCCTGACCCCAAGGGGACATGGACGCCCTTGCTGCTGGTAAGCCAAAACAATGGTGTCCACTAACCAGTGAGACAACCTTTGCCTTGAGAAAGCCTTCCCTTTCAGCTTCCCACCATAACAGACAAGAGCTGGTCTGAGGTCCTGAACACTGCGTCCTGTCTACGTAAGCGCGAAGGGCGCGTACTGGACAGAGCAGTGCCAAGGCTGGGTCTGCCTCCTCCAAAGGCAGCGCTTGCAGGTTCACCACCTGGTCTCTGAACGGAGTGATGGGAACCTTGGGCACATATCCAGGGTCTCAGGATCAAGTGAGAGTCAGCCGGCCCGAATTCCAGGCACGCTTCGTCAACCGAAAATGCCTGCAGGTCCCCTACCCTCTAGATGGAGGCCAATGCGGTCAGGAGCGCTGTCTTCATAGACAAGAACTTAACATCTACTGACCGCAAAGGCCTAGTGGGGTCTTCTGCAGAGCACTTAGAACTACTGAGAGGTCCCAAGAGGGTACGAGAGGAGCGCGAGGAGGATGTAGTCTCCTCGCACCCCTCAGGAACTTGATGACCAGGCCATGCTTACTTACCGGTTTACCGTCCAAGAGGTTATGGTAACCACATAAACATTCAGGGTGGAATGCGACAGCCTTCGATCCAACCCTTCTTGGAGAAATGAGAGCACAGACCCGATCGGGCACTGCCAGGGGTCTTCTTGGCGGGAAGAACACCAACTGACGAAGAGGTTCCACTTCGACGCATAGGCCTGTCTCGTGGACTCGGCCCGAGCGGAAGTGATGGTAGCCACCACCGTAGAGACGGGGCACCCTGTGGCACCCACGTCCCAATCTTTGGAACCTCCATGTGTGGCTCCTCCACAGGGTGCCCAATCTCTGAGAGAGGAGATCCTGTCTCAGAGGAATTGGCCAGGGAGGGGCTGTCGCAAGGAGTACTAGTTCTGGGAACCAGGTCCGGCCGTGCCAGTACGGGGCGACCAAAGTGACCTGCTCCTTGTCCTCCCTGACCTTGCACAAAACACGTGCAAGAAGGCTCACTGGGGGAAACGCATACTTGCGTAGGCCCTGCGGCCAGCTGTGCGCCAGTGCATCCGTGCCGAGCGTGCCCTCGGTTAGGAAATAGTACAGGCTGCAATGGGACGAGTCGTGGGAGGCAACAGATCTACCTGTGCGTCCCCGAACTGATCCCAGATCAGCTGGACCGACTGGGGATGGAGTCTCCACTCCCCGGGGATTGGCTGAATCCGTGAGAGCTCGTCGGCTGCACGGTTCAGGATCCCCGGGATATGGACAGCACGAAGGGACCTCAGGCGCTTCTGACTCCATAAAACGAGATGGCGGGTGAGTTGGGACATGCGGCGGGAGCGTAGACCGCCCTGGTGGTTGATGTACACTACTACGGCCGTGTTGTCCACCTGACTAGAACGTGTTGACCCTTCAGCAACGATAGGAAGCGGTGCAGGGCGAACCGTACTGCCAGCAACTCGAGGCAATTGATTTGCAGGCGGCGCTGGCTCTCTGTCCGGGAGCCAGCGGCTGCATGTCCATTGCACATGGCACCCCAACTCGTGGTGGACGCATCTGTTGATACAACAACATGCCTGGAAACTCGTTCTAAGGGCACACCTGCCCGTAAAAGCCAGAGTCACTGGGACCCGGAGCGTGCCAGACTGCCATGCCCATCTCGGGACTCGATCGCGAAGCCAGTGCTGAAGCGGTCTCATATGAAGCAATCCGAGCAGCATCACCGCGGCTGCAGATGCCATATGCCCCAGGAGCCTCTGAAACAGTTTCAGTGGAACCACACTCTTGCTCTCTAACTGACGGAGGTAAGTCAGCAGTGACTGCGCGCGCTCGCCGGTAAGCTGCGCACACATGGCGACCGAGTCGATCTCCATACCGAGAAAAGAGATCCTCTGCGCTGGGCAGAGTTTGCTCTTTGCTCTTCAGTTGACCCGAAGGCCCAGACGAGCTAAGTGGTGGAGAACCAGGTCTCTGTGTTCGCACACCCGGTCCCGAGAGTGGCCCAGTATGAGCCAGTCATCGAGATAGTTCAGGATGCGAACCCCTTGTTGCCTGAGTGACGCAAGGGCTGCCTCGACAATCTTCGTGAAGACGCGAGGGGACAGAGCTAGCTCGAATGGTAGTACAGCATACTGATATGCCCGCCCTTCGAACGCAAACCGTAGGAACGGTCTTTGTCACGGAAGGATGGACACATGGAAGTATGCGTCCTTCAGGTCGATCGCTGCAAACCAATCGCATGGACGAACGCATTCGAAAAGGCATTTCGCAGTCAACATCCTGAATGGAAGACGCGAAGGTCCAGGATCGGCCGTAACCCACCGGATTTCTTCGGTACAATGAAGTAAGTGCTGAGAAGCCGGACTTCATCTCAGCTGGAGGGACGAGCTTGACCGCGCCCTTTGCCAGTAGGGTCGCGATCTCCGCACGCATGACTGGGGCACTGGACCCCACCAAGGTGTACCGGACACCCCGGAAGCGGGGAGAAGCTCGCGCGAACTGAATCGCATAGCCGAGCAGGATGGTCCGCGCGACCCAGCGGGACAGTGATCCGGAGATCTCCCGGACCGCGTGCACTCCTCATGCATCTCAGGAGCGAAATGGCATCGGGGGCGGGGCCCGCAGCTGTCGGGTGCCACCTCCAAAAAACAATCGCCCAACCGCGAGCACTCGTGACAGGGTGGAGATTCACACCAGCCCGAGGCTCGCGGCTGCCCGAGATAACATGGCTGTCAACTCTAGGTCAGATTCTACAGTGCTACCACACCCGGAGGCGGAGCATAGCCGAATCGTCATCCCCAAAGGACTCTAGACCACCTTGAGATGCGGCAATCGACCTCTCGCCGCTATCTGGAGTATGAACGAAAAGAACGGGGCGTCAGCAGACAGTCCCGCTGCTTCAGTCCAACACTCGCTGGAAGCGATGTGCAAGAGGGCGGGAGTGGCCCGAGGAATGATCGTCGGGGTTCTTAATACCACAGCACCGCCCTGAGGTCACCCTGGCCACCAGCCAAAGTACCGCCTCTCTCGGAGATGGTAGATCGGGGTGTGGTAGAGGGGACTCTCTCTCTTTACAGAGATCATTGAGTCTCGACCACAATGATCTGCCCGCGCCTCCGGAAGACTTGGAGTTAAGCTTTCCTCTGAGAAAAGAACAAAGAGCGGCACTGAAGTCATTCTTAAAAAGGGAAGATGTGTTCGGAGTTTAGCCGACCGGATACGGCGAATGTTTAACCTGATAACCGTCACGAGGACGAGGACGCACTGAAGGTCTCTTTGTTTAAATTAGCTCAAAATTACTATCAGATGTAAGTAATTACCTTGACAAACTATACATCATTAAAAAGATCTAAGACTAAAGTTTAATTTTTTTACCTCTGTTTTATTCTCAAAGTCTTATAGTGACCGTAATGTGTTAATATGTTCCAGGAGTTATGAATATGATCTTGGGCGTCGCTACCTTTTGATTGTAATATGCGCGTCATTTGCTCCCATTCATAAAAAAATCCTCCTTGGTCGTCATGAAGACACTCGACAAAACAACTTCCCTCAGGGCTTTTACTTCAAAAGTGTGCAGATGTGGAGAAATATTGATAGATTCTCACACGTTTGAGTCAAATTTCTATACAGAGAAGTATTATTTATTCAATCTTTATCCAAAATCCGCGGATGTATGATTATGAGAGCAGTAGGCTGTGATATGCTGTGTTTTCAATTCATTCTGGCAGCCGGAGGGCGCTGGAAAGCTGTACTACTGAAAATTCACCCCATGGGGAACACATGAAGAACAGACACACCATGTGACATTCAGGAAGTATCTGACATATGGACATATCCACACAGCTCCCTGGGATCGTCAGATCGCTATTTTATGCAGATAAACACGTTTTAAGACAATAAACACACAATCGCGGCAATATATGGTTGGTCTGTGTTCTTTATGCCATGTTGGGTGGTTTCATAATAGATGATATTTATAATGCAATGCTATTCCACATAGCTTTTAGCATTGTATATTTTCTGTCAGATTTTTTGACCCGAAGCTATATGAGATCACATATTGTTATATAAAACACTCTACATATAAAATATAAAGTGATATGAAGCAAGTTTTGAATAAAACATGATTTTAATCGTATAAATTGTTGTTTTGCTGGTGTGCTAAGCTAACATGCTAGCTTGCCCTAGATGCACCTGCCACTGAGTAAATACTTTATTTTTATGAACATTTTCTAAATGTAAAACTACTGAAATGCTTATTTGGACGAAATGCATTCAATAGAGTCTCAGTGAGGGTAAAGTGAGAGGTTTGATTTAGAAATGAGGTTTGAATAGAACAGTTTGAATAGAGAATCGTCCCAGCTAACAGGGAACGTTCTCAGAACGTTGGCTAACGTTCTCTAAAAGTTCTCTCAAAGTTATCAAAAAACGTTCTTGCAGTAACGTTATTAGAACGTTGTGCCAACGTTATTTGCTGTTGAGTAACGTTCTAAAAACGTTACCTATAAAACGTTATTCTTACATTGTTAGTGGAACGTTTTAAAAACGTTACTACATTTAAAAAAGTATTAGTCGTTACAAATTAGTCATACAGCTTTTTTCTCAAACTTCAGATACATAATTTGTATATCCAGAGACAACTTAATGACACTTAAATGCTATTTTCGAGTATATATTTATTTTTTTACAATCAGAAGAAAAATCTAGTAAACTAATTATGTATTAAATATAAATGTAATATAAATATAAAAGTCAATTATAAAAGTGGTTTTAGCTTTTTTTAAGAAAGAATAAGATGTCAATAAACAAAAGCAAGTACAGTAAAGGAGAAAACAGGAATATTTTATTTGATCATACTCCACACCATTATAAGAACGTTATTTAACGTTCTTAGAACCTAATGAGAACGTTAATACAACGTTCCACAAACTGGACATTTCAACGTTCCTAGAACGTTCAAAAACGTTTTTAGAACTTAATGGGAACGTTAGGGAAACGTTCTTATAACCTAAAATTGTTAGCTGGGGTTAGTAATTATAATGCAGACAAAAGAATAATAATTGGAGCCATAACCAGTCCGCAGAAGTGTGAATGCCGGGGAGACAAACTGAATGGGGCAGTTTGCACCTCTAAACAATAGAGGCAATACAGCGACTGAAAGCTGAGAAGATGTGGCAATAAACATCAGTTGATATTTCAGCGATATCTCAAAATAAAATCACATGAAACGATCTTGTAAAACGTTTAATAAAATGCAGAGTTTTAGACTGATCATCTTCAGATCTGAAATATAACATGGTCAGACTTGTGGCTTTAGCTGTAGTGCATTTCTAGATTTCTCCAAGGCCCACTTCAATTTTATTTTCATAAAGATATATCATACAAATAAATTTCTAATAACTTTACAAAACTTTGAAGCTTATTATAGCTTTTTTTTATTATAAAAAATATTATCATTTTGACTTTACAGTAAACTGCCAGGTGTCTGCTTTCAAATGAGACCATAATTATGCTTTTAGTGCAAAGGATTCACAAACTGTATTTGTTTTAGTCTGAGTATACATTTCTTAGGATTTTTTCAAAATTTAGAAATCAGCTTAACAGGTTAATCAGTCAGCGAGCTCCCCTTCACTGTCGTTGCTCCGGTTGGTGTAGCGCTATCCTATCGCGTGCAGAGGAAGTTTGAAAGACAACCGTTTATCCCGCCCCTCGGATTGAGCCCTGTCTATGGTGAGTTTCCAGACCAAACATCTTGAGGTGGGTCTGGCTTGTCAGGCTAGGTGTCACAGGTTGCATGTAATAGGAATTCAAGAATGATGTGTAATGCAAAGTGAATGTGATAAAGAGACTTTTAATGAAAATCAAGAACAAGAAAATCATCTCAGTGTCAGGAAACTAGGAAATAACAGGCAGAAATGCAGGATCCAAATGCAGGGTGAATTTAATAATAAATTAAATAAAACTTTCAAAACAGGACTCAGGAACAGAACAAAACAAGCTAGCAAAACCACAGAGAACAGGGAAAATCATACTCCTGCAACACCAAATAATTACCAACAGAGAACCAGAGAAAACAATCGCTATATATACAGGGAAGACTAGCTTATAGAGGGAATGCACATGACGTCACCATCATCTGGAGTGACTGTGATTACGCCCTACTAAGTGGCAAAAAGACTGAGAGGCAGCACTGGTTTACAGCGTGACTGCAGCAAAAACACACAAAACCAGGCCCGGAGCGTAGGCAGAGGCTTGTCCACAGACTCCATGAACATAGCTGTTTCGGACTTGATTAACAGCGTGTCATTTTCGAACTCAAACCACAGCCACCTGCTGCTTCTGCTTTAAGAGTTAAACGCTGCCCATAACTGCTTGTCTAGGACCTGTAATCCTCGTAATCCTCTGTAAGAATTCGTAAAATTAGCATATTATTAGTGAAAAGGAGCTAGCAAAAGATCCAGTGTGTATCTGTATTTGCACTCGCCAAATGATTACATTTCCAATATGTATTAACTTCAGTGAGTAATCTAGCCAATCACAGACATGTTTGTAGATTTCTACAACGCAGTTGGCCAATCACAGGTGTTGAATTTGGAATCCACTCACCGCTCAAGTGTTTGTCCAGGCGCTGAGTTCAGTTAACATGCACATCAATCCTCTGTAAGTGCAGACATTGTGAAAATAAGAAAATTTAATTGTATACCAGCTTCACTGATTAATATAGCGGAACTTTGTGAGATTGCGTTTATTGAATAAGTGACAGCAGGGAGTGCTCTTTGCGCGCTGTCTATGCAATATAATTATTATTATTTTGTATTACAGTTTTTCTCAATCGATTTTGGTACATTTCTCCAAACACAAGTAACTGCTCTCAAAACATTTAACACAGTGATCTGCACACTTTGTAATTGTCCTAGACAGATAGTAAATTCTCCTTAATTTCATACAAATTTCAAATCAGAAGCATAATTTTCTCAAAATGCTGTGCACAAAATTCCCTAATGTTATCACAGCCATTCATACAACCAACCAAATCTTTAAAATATCAGGAAAAAACATTTGCAGCTTTTTCGTTGGTCTTCACAAGCATTGTTGTACAATTTTCAAAACACAACAAACAAAACTGTAAATTTTAAAATAGTCAGTTGCACACCATATGTCCTCAGTTAACCCCAAATTGATATCTGATCAGTTAGTAATATGCTCAACACAGGAAATACAAATATCACAATTGTTAAAACAGCTATCTCAATTACAAAAGAAAAAAAAAGAAAAAAAAGAAAAAGCAAAAGAATGGGAAGAAAAAAAGTTGTAAGAGTGAGGTTTTGGAGAGTATAGAGGAAGGGTAATATTGAGAACAGCAGAAGAGGTAAAAAGAGATTAGGGGATATGAATAGTTGGTATAGGAAGAGGAGATGGGACAAGAAGAGCTGAGGATGTAGGAGAAGCAAGAAGAGCTGAGAAGAGCTGAGGATGTAGGAGAAGCAAGAAGCACTGAGGATGTAGGAGAAGCAAGAAGAGCTGAGGATGTAGGAGAAGCAAGAATAGCTGAGGATGTAGGAGAAGCAAGAAGAGCTGAGGATGTAGGAGAAGCAAGAAGAGCTGAGGATGTAGGAGAAGCAAGAAGAGCTGAGGATGTAGGAGAAGCAAGAAGAGCTGAGGATGTAGGAGAAGCAAGAAGAGCTGAGGATGTAGGAGAAGCAAGAAGAGCTGAGGATGAAGGAGAAGCAAGAAGAGCTGAGGATGCTGATGATGAAGGAGAAGCAAGAAAAGCTGAGGATGTAGGAGAAACAAGAAGAGCTGATGATGAAGGAGAAGCAAGAAGAGCTGAGGATGAAGGAGAAGCAAGAAGAGCTGAGGATGTAGGAGAAGCAAGAAGAACTGAGGATGTAGGAGAAGCAAGAAGAGCTGAGGATGTAGGAGAAGCAAGAAGAGCTGAGGATGAAGGAGGAGGAGAAACAAGAAGAGCTGAGGATGTAGGAGAAGCAAGAAGAGCTGAGTATGTAGGAGAAGCAAGAAGAACTGAGGATGTAGGAGAAGCAAGAAGAACTGAGGATGTAGGAGAAGCAAGAAGAGCTGAGGATGAAGGAGGAGGAGAAGCAAGAAGAGCTGAGGATGAAGGAGAAGCAAAAAGAGCTGAGGATGCTGAGGATGAAGGAGAAGCAAGAAGAGCTGAGGATGAAGGAGAAGCAAAAAGAGCTGAGGATGCTGAGGATGAAGGAGAAGCAAGAAGAGCTGAGGATGAAGGAGAAACAAGAAGAACTGAGGATGTAGGAGAAACAAGAAGAGCTGAGGATGAAGGAGAAACAAGAAGAGCTGAGGATGTAAGAGAAATAAGAAGAGCTGAGGATGTAGGAGAAACAAGAAAAGATGAGGATGTAGGAGAAACAAGAAGAGCTGAGGATGAAGGAGAAGCAAGAAGAGCTGAGGATGAAGGAGAAGCAAGAAGAGCTGAGGATGTAGGAGAAGCAAGAAGAGCTGATAATGAAGGAGAAGCAAGAAGAGCTGAGGATGTAGGAGAAGCAAGAAGAGCTGAGGATGTAGGAAGATGAGTAGCGTGAGAAGAGATGGTAGAGTGGAAGGCAATGGCATTAGTGGAAAGCACAAGAGAATAAAATATAAGAAGACATGGACAGAGGGGAAGGGGAGAGCAAAATGTAACAGGAGGGAGGAGAGGTAAAATTATTGCGTACAGACAGGTTTCAAATAAATCAGAGCCAACCTAACTGACCATGTCATAAATTATGGTCTTTACTTGAGAGAAACTGGACAGAAAGTTCAGCCCAGTATAAACATCATGCCACAGTCAATGTGGGCTGCAATCCACTGGTGCTATGGCACACAACGCTGTCTTGGGGTTGCACAACACAGAAAGGCTCCTACATTTTTTAAACTCCCTCAATGAAATCATTTTTCTGCAGAGAGATCAGGAGAAAACTGAGTGAAATTGAGGACATACAACTTTCAGCACTGGTGCAAGAGTGGCTCGAGCCTCACCCATATTTCAGCATATTCTCCTCTTGGAGATGAAAATATCACAACCCTTACAACCAAGTAAATCTTCTTCAAAAACTGGAAGAGGCCTGTGGAGAAGTTGAGGCTCAAGGATGGATCCAGCATTCCCACAATGCACAACTCCTGCAAATATAACATCCTATAATGTTAATGAAATTCTTTGACCAGATGTAACTGAGAGGTAAGATCTATAAAGTTCACTGATTCAATTAATTCAGTAGATTTATACAATTAAAATCATTAAAGAACTTTGAATAACACAATTAAAGAACATGACAAATGTGTATTTTCATTCATGTATTTGTGTATCTACAGCTGAATTTTGTATTAAATCAACAGAGAACACACTTTTAGTTTTAATGTTAGTATTTATTTTTGATAAATGCATTAATAGAATAAACTGCAGTGCTTCATTATGCAGTAAATACTGAACTGTTTTGCCAACATAAGAGTGTTTAGTTTGCTGTGTTAAAGGACAACTCCGGTGAGAAATGACCCTAGGGGTAATTAACAGATGGGGAAAACTGTCTCGACTCGTCGAGCCACGAGCGCTCTGCTAAGTGATGAACTGTGATTTGGAATCTCATATGGTCTGTTGTTTCCGGAAGAAAGCACTGAACGTGACAGAGAAAATAAATAAATAAAAATAAAAATGTCCATGTTATTACATTTCACAAACTTAATTCCTATCGACCAGCTCACTTAGAACAGCGCTCGTGGATAGATTCGTTGAGACTGTTTTCCAAGAAGGCTGCTATCCGCGAACGCGTAATGCACTATGTTTATAAAGCATCTACTTATTAAACTGTTTTTACACTTACAAAGTTCTCAATGCTTCAGTTTGCATGTAGGGACCCTCCTTATGCTACCGTGTTAGTGTGAGGCTATTTTGAGCCTTGTTAGTAGGGGTGTGCATTGGCACTTCCTTCACGATTCGATTCGATTACGATTCACCAGGTAACGATTCGATTCAATTCGATTCTACGATGCATTGTGATGCATCAAAATTCTACTGCACACAAGGCTAATTTTTCATCAGTCATGAGGCAATACAAGCAGATATTAAACAACAGATTGTATTGGCTGCTATGTGTCTCCTGTATCTTCGACATAAAAGTTATTAAATAAAATAAAATGTAATTAAATAAAATTAAATAAAATGCAATTAACCCTTAAATGCATGACTGTTTCACCAAACATTCTTACATATTCAGGTCGTTAGCGACCCAGATCTGTATTTAACATGGATAGACCTCTACCTGTCGTGATAATATATAAAACTCCTGATTTTAGAGTAACAGCTACAGAAGAATAAAATAAAACCTATTTCGTTACCTTTTGGAGCTTGGAAGGATACAGTTTGAGCAGATGTTTAATACCATCATCATATGTCCTCGTCAGACTTCGTTTACCAGTATATTCAGCATCTGCCTCATATTCGCGATCTCCAGCATATTCTCCAAACTCATTTTCAATGTCTTCAAAATCAATATTTTGATTACTGACAGCTTCTTGACCACATCCATCATCAAGAGACAGTGACACTAACATATGATTGTGTTTAGTACTTGCTCTCTGAAGTAAATCACTGAGTCATTTCAAGTTTTGCAGATTTTATTGTTTCGTTTTCTGCCAGAGGTAACTATGAGTGAAACGTCAGTTCATCATTGGGTATCAGACATTGCCACCTTGTGGAATAAAGGTGAATTGCGCCGTATTTCGTCATTATAGATTAATTTATTATTGTGCAAAAAATATATACGTACAATCCTACACACCTCGGGTCGTTAGCGCGTTTTAATAACCCGTCTATCGCGGTCATCTCCCTCCACCTCAGCCATCTTCCTTGTTGTTGTTGTTATTCTCCCGGAACCGGAAGTATTTGAAACTTCACAACTTTATCATCCGCCAGAAAATAAACAGTGACATAATCGATTATGGCACTTTGCCGCATCAATGCTGAATCGATTATTGTTGACACCCCTACTTGTTAGTGGTATTAACTAGCGATTTAATTTCACTACCCTGTGCCCCATAGACAAGCGTTAAAAGCTAATCTGTTTTTAGAGATAAAACTCTTTACATTCGATTTCCATGAAAACGCATCCCAGAGAACGATCTACTCGGTAACCATCTGTTAATTACCTCTAGGGTCATTTCTCACCGGAGTTGTCCTTTAATCGTTTTGAGAGCAACTACATTCATTTGGAGAAATGTGTCAAATTGATTAAGGAAAAAAAGGTAATAGGTCTATAATATATTCAGAATATGGAGAAAGAAAACTTTTGTTTTACATTCTTGACAATTGGCTCAATCTGTATTAGCCGGCTGCTGTCGACTCGCTCTCGCGGTACTTTGTTGACTTACGTCACAGCCACATGCCATCGGCGATGCCTCAAGTCGGACAAAATTTTGGCTTGTTCAACTTCATGCAGCGATGCGCAGACCGATTGATGGCGGACTTGAAGCAGTGCATGCCGGTTAGAAATTTTGTGCGACTTGAGGTAGCGCTGACGCCACGTGACTGTGACGTAAGTCAACAAAGTACCGCGAGAGCGATTCGAGGGCAGCTGGTTAATACATCCCGCTCAGCTTCTCAAGATGACTGCATGAACTGATGACGACATGAGCTGTTCCATGATTGACCGTATTCACCGCATGACAGCAAGCATGTGTTTTGTGTTTATTCTAAAACATTCTGTTCCACTAACTCTCACAAATCAGGTTTTTTTATAACGGTAAAAGCTCTTTCATGTTGTTGCAATGTTATATTGTCATGTTTATCCTTGTACAAACAGGCACTGTATTAAGCAGTAGCCTACGTAAAATATTGAATGAAAATGTCTTCTGAAACATCTATGTATTTGACAAATATTGCATTTATTTCACTTCAGCTGTGTATGTTAAAATGTGCAAACAACCTGAAATGAAAACAAAATGTATCCTATTTAACATGTACTGTCTAGATCGAATGAACGTTTCCATCAGTGCCAGTTTTACTTCATAACTATTTTTATTAACTGCAAGGATAAAATTGTCAAATGTACCATATTGTGGAAGCATATGAAAAAATCTTCATGGCAGAAATCTCTCTGCCACCCGTCATCCATCAAGTGGACAGGCTTCTAATCAGACAAGCGACCTCATCAGCTCTATCCACCAGTCTCACGATCTCCATCGCATGGGCTATAAGGAAAAAGAGTGGCTTGGGGAGGATTTTAGATATTGAGATGGGGCAGCTGATTATATCTCTGTCTGAAAGCGATGGAGAGGGAGGTGGCCATGGTTAAGACAGACCAATCTGTAATTCCCCAGGATGTTAATTAGGCCACTGGGCTGGTGATGAATGCTGAGGTTAAGACCAATGATGAGTTCTTGCCTTTATCTCCGCCCTTGTCACATAAAGTACTACGTGATCCTTGCCTTCTTACCACTCAAGGCCCTCATAGATCCATCACAGCCTTTGATTATTGATTGACTGTCGGCAGCAAACGCCAGGGCACTGAGAGGTCGCGCCCTTCTCGTCTGCCACCATGCTGGCTCCATCAAGACAAGCCTCATTCTTCACCATTCACCTCCCATTGTGGGGCCTGCAGTCGAGCAATCGTACCCTTCCGCCCTCTGGGTAACCTTGCGGGCAGGCTGTTATTCTTGATGTCACGGCACTGGAAAAAGGTAATATTTCAATTCGATTGAGTGGTTTTAATGAGAATGTGTTGAGAGAAACTGGGTGGATTGATCCGTTTTGTCTTTGGTTCACCCTGTTTCTTTTACTGAATTAGGCCAGCGCAACAGAAGCATTAGGTGAATGAATTATAGAGAATGATGAAAAAGCAAGAAAAATAGTTGCAAGAAAATATGAGGCTGAACATTTTATGGAACACTGGAATAAATATTTGAGCAAATCAAAACGCATTAATGTCACAAAGACCACTATTTAAACTTTTACATTCATTGCCTACTCATAAATGATCTAGAATGAAGGTTTGTAGTGGTTTAAGTTTATGTTACTTGACATTTATGGCCCTCTAAATAAGATCTTTATGACTAACTATTTGCTGGGTTTATGGTTTATACAAAGCGTGTAGCTAAAATCAACATGCTGTCACATGCGTTCATTTGGAGCAAGGCTAATTAACACATTTCTAAGTTATATTTTAGCTTGCAGTTTAGTTTCGGTTGTAATTTTTTTTGTGTATGTTTTGAAAAAGACTATTTTGTTAATTTAACATAATAACAAATTTTTTGTGGTCTGCTCATGATGGCACTACGCAAGTTGAGGAATCCTCTTTGATCCACACATGCTTTATTTTGCAAGAAACTGAAATTAATAACATTACTCCACTATTAAATATACAAATAGCAAAAGAATTAATGGGGTCAGTAAAATCTTTTGGTAACACTTTAGTATGGGTAACACATATTCACTTCAACTTTTGCCTCAATAAACTCTTTATTTACTGCTTATTAATAGTTAGTAAGGTAGTTTTTGTAGCATTTAAGTTTAGGTATTGGGTAGGATTAAGGGATGTAGAATAAGGTCATGCAGAATAAGGCATTAATATGTGCTTTATAAGTTCTAATAAACAGCCAATATCCTAGTAATATGCATGCAAATAAACAACTAGTTAACAGTTAATAACTGAACCTTAAAATAAAGTGTTACCAATCGTTTTTTTTGTTTTTTTGTTGGGGGGGGGGTCAAATCTCGCTACTAACTAGTTGCTTATTAGCATGCATATCACAAGGATATTAGATGTTTATTAGTACTTATTAGACATATTAATGCCTTAATCTACATGACCTTATTCTGCATCCCTAATAGTTTAAATACTACAAAAATACCTTACTAACTATTAATAAGAAAAAAAAATAAGAGTTTATTGAGGCAAAAGTCATAGTTAATAGTGTATATTGGTTCCCCATACTAAAGTGTTATCAAAGAAATTAATACATATTTAGCAAGCATGCATTCAAATTGATGAAAAGTGACAAACCACTTCAAAGTACTTCTTTATGTAAACACATTATTGGGTTGATGTATGCCGGGTCAAATGATTTGTAAGGGGGTATTTCACAAATAAACTGCTGGTTTGGTTATTTTATTCGTTTTTCATTCTTTGTGGAACTTTCTGGATTCTTCACTTCTGACTTGAGGAGCACATCATTCAGAACAGCCATTTTTATGATAAGTTGAATATTTACCTATATGTTTTAATAAGTTGTGCTAGCTTTTCAATAGGAGTGTGAGGAGTTAGTGTTTATGTGAAACATTAAATACCCAAAAAACATTTTTTACAAAAATACCTTTATATCATTAGTTAAAAAAAAATGCGACAGCCTTTTTTAAGTATGCAGTTTAAATTTTATTTTAAGAAATAGTAAGAACATTATTTGAATGGCAGCTTGACAACCTAATAGACACCTTCAAATGTAAGATGACATTTGCCTCTCGGGTTTATTGTATTATATAGATACAATAATTATTTTACATTCCTTTTATTTTATAACAAATATATAAATAGGAAATAACCCAATGTATAGGTAATATTAAACTGGTTGGGGCAAATGAATGACCCAGAAATCTGGGTTAAATGGTGAAACCCTAGACTGGGTAAACCCAGCCCGATCCGCCGGCAATTTGATTTCGCCCTGCAGCTCAGGCTGGAAACCTGTACATTTTTCTATCCTGCTTCTGTTACGAATTTGTAGGGACCAATCACAAACTGGCTTATCCACCCAGCTCGTTATTGGCGGGTTTAAAGCAATGACGGATGGAGAAGCGATGGACTGTTGGTCTGATTGGTTGAAGGACTATCCAATTGCGTACAGAGTCATTTGAACTATGCCCGTTGATCATGACTCTTGTGCAGTACAAAATACAGAGAAGACTCCCCAGACCAATGTTCAATCTTAAAAGACTGAGCTTGGTCTGTTGATAGCCAGACAAGTAAAACCCAGCACTTAGGTTAAAAAAAAGAGTCCATGTTCTGTCCAATGGTGACCCAGATGTGGGGTAAGGATTGTTTTTTTGATTTTTTAAAAGAGACATTTAAATTGTTACACTCTAAAAATGCTGGGTTGTTTCAACCCATGTTTTGGTCAAATATTGATAAACCCAACTGTTATTTTCTAATTTTGACTGTTAAGAGTGTATGAAAAAAAAGAAAAAAAATTCCTGGAAAACACTGATCATGGATTCCACAAGTATATTAAAGGGGGGTGGTAAAATTCTGTTTCATGCATACTGAGCTTTTTACACTGTTAAAGACTTTGATTCCCATCCAAAACATAGACAAAGTTTCAAAAACTAATGTTGGACGTTTGATGGAGTATATCTGTGTCAAAAATACTCCTTACGGTTCCTCACAAGTTTCGGAGAGTTTTTTTTGAGTATGGGTCGACTTGACATCGATAGAGCGGAAGGTCCTTGTATGGGCCGTACTGGCTCTTCTCCCGGTAGGGTGCGCACGTGACTAGCAAGAGAGGAAATGCACGCCCATAAACACTCGCTCAGCTGCAGATCCAGTCGGCCCTGAACACTTATGCCATTATAGTCCGCGCCGCGCTCCACTTTATTCCTATGGATGACATCAAGCGACTTCAACACTTCAGCACAGCATTCCGGGAAGGCAGCGCTGCATTTGAACCGATTTGAACGCAGAAATGACGGGAAGCTTCACAACATCGCTTTCTGCGCGTCGCAAAGTGGATCTCCACGGTCACTGCTGTCACAGGACTTCACCAAATCATACCAAAGAAGTGTATTTTTGACGGAGCGGTCCCAGCGATAAAGGTTCGGTCCTGCTTTGGGAGCAGCCGGTGAGTAAAACTGCTTCAAATGTCTCTGCTGTTGGCTACCGTCGCGTGAGTTAACATCAGTAAACGACACGATCGCGTGCTTCGTCATTCAAATGCGCTAACGGACTCCATTGTTGTTCTGTGTATAATGTTACACTAGTCTGACGTGCAAAACCGTTTTGCTTGCTACTGCTAAGGTTTAATCACATACAATAGTCCATAAACCGAATCATGTCCTCATAAACTGCGAGTAAACACACACAAATGTTGACAGGCCACTAAATACAGTACATACCACAGAGACGGCCGTCCTGCTGTTGCTGTTTCTCCTGTTCAATTTATTTCAGCCTGATTCTGTATTGTATATGTATTAGCTGAATCTGATCGATAGTCATGGGTTTCTCCACACTTGAGGACGTCACCGCTTTGTGCGCATTCGTCATTCTTTAGCTCCGCCAACACGATACGCCTCCAGGCGCTCGGTTTTTTCCGGAAAGACTTTTTGGAGATATGAAGGATGCAATACTACTCTATAGGTACTCAAGATTGACATGAGATTGACTGAAACTGAGTGTTTCACCCCCCCCCCCCCCCCCCCTTTAAGCAGACCAACTGTTGATAATAATACGAAATGTTTCATTAGCAACAAATCAGCATTTCAGAACGATTTCCGGAGGATCATGTGACACTAAAAACTGCAGTAAATGATGCTGAAAATTCAGCAACCACTGAAATAAATTATGACTGTATAATTTTATCAAATAAATGCAGCCTTGGTGAGCATTTCTATCAAAACCCTACAAAAATCCATACCGGCCCCAACCCTTTGAACGTTAATAAACTGATTTTAAATATTCGCTAGATTTGACATTCTTTTATCTTATTTCTGTAGGCTGCAGAGAGCTAGAACATAAGCACAGCTGCAGATTTCCCAAATGAGCAGTCAGTTATTATGCTTTTGTCCTTCATTGTGTTTTTTAGACTTACGGTAGAACATGCCAGCTTTCCCAATTTCAGATTAATTTCTGCACAGGTCTGCAGCTGAAGGAGCACACACATGATAAAATCTTTCATACAGTCTCCTTTATACATCTGGTGAACTAAGGCACAGGCGCTTCTCTGTGCCGCCTGCAGCCCAGGGATATGGCCATGGGAAGGGGGCGGGTGTCAATTTCCTGTTTTATCGCTTCAACAACGCAACCTACACATCTCCAGAGACATCTGGGACGAGCATAACCAACCCATGCAGAAAAATGTCAGCCTCCTCCCTGTCTCAAACAGATTTCCAACCCCTCTCGTTCCTCAGAACTCCCCACTCCTGCTTATTTACACGCAAATGGCAGGTTGACGGAGTGAAGAAAGAACACCTACAGTCAGTCGTGTGACCCAGCGAAGTGCAATAGCAGAGTGTAATATCCTCCCAGTGTGCCATTCACCCAAATGGAGCTTGATGCGGGTGGCAGTGTCCACAGGGAGGTTCTCAGTGAGCAGTAATGCAGGACCAGATTAATAGCATCCTGAAGGAGCAATAAAAAGATGCTGACTGAACACCGTCACATCTCGGAGTCGCCGTTCATTTAGCTTTGACATTCAAATTCACCAGTTTCAAGATGCTTTTATTTGCTAAATGATTGCGTGGATTCATTATGATATGAAGTTGTCATAATGTTGTCAACTTCCATGTGTTGCTTATAGAAAAACTTTTTTTTTCTCTTCTCATCATCTCAAGCTTCACCTTCAAATCAGTAGGCTTTTTTGACAACTTTTAATTATAAGATCCATCATAATTGCTGGCAGGGTACATTAAAATGCCACCGTTGAATCTGAGGAAGTCAAGTGTGATCTGACACCCCCTCAACAGTCAAATCAGTTACAACCCAATAATAGGCTGGTTACAAAAATTTGACTATTTGACTACTTCTACATTTATCTAGATATATTAAAATGGCATTTACATTACAAAACACTTTCCATCCATGATAGCATATTCAAGCATTTTCCAAATAAATGTTGCTCATCCACATTAAATTAACACTTAAATTAGAGGCATTTTAAAAAAATATATAGTATTTGAATATTTGGGTTTGAATATTTGTTTATTTACTTTATTTATGTGAAGTTTAAGGAGAAATAAAACATGTTTTGTAAAATTATTTAAGTTTTTGTCACACTGAACAAACTTGTGATTAGCAAATACAAGCTTATGTTATATCTAGAGATTTTATTTTAGTTGAAAACATTACATCGTCTTAAAAGCATTTAATATGAAGCAGACTGGTGTTTGGATTTCATGGTGGTTTCACCCAACAATTTATGAAGATAATTTAGTAAAATAATTTTGATCAAATACAATCAACTTGTTAGCAAGCTCCACAGCACCAACCAGTGACTTTGGAACTGTGAATTTTAGTTTGCATGCTTAGGATTTCACTGCATTTACGGCCAGCAAAGCAAGGTGGCAAAATTTGAATATTTCTATTTTTCGGATAATATTTACAGATTGAATATTCGCATACTCGACTAATTGTGCACACCCTAGCTTAAATCATCTTACTGCTCATGCATTAAACAATAAAAGCTCCCTGAGATGATACCGTGAGATCAATTTATCTTTTAACATGATCATTTTATTATCAAAATATTCCACTAACTGATGCATCCAGGACACACACACACACACACACACACACACACACACACACGCAATTGCCATTCCTTGTATGCTATAAATCCAATTACCCTAATGTGTTGAGGCAAATTTGACTCAGACAGCAACATAGTGTCAGGCCAGATCCGGGCCACATCTGGTATATGTGGATTTCATGTGTACCAGATGTGGGCCGGATCTGGGCCAACACTAAGTTGCTGTCTGGGGAGATAATCATAATTGCAAGTAAATTTCATTGTAATATAATGTAATATAATGTGATAAAATGTAATATAAAGATTGTGCAAAGAACATTTATCTTACGCAACACTGTGAAAGTGAATAGCAGAAGGCACATGCTGATATAACCATAGATTTATATGGGTGAAAGATGAGTCACATGACTCAACAAGCCCCATCGTTTTCGAACACCTCTGTTTTCACATTCCACACTACAACAAAAATGGCATTTTCAGATTTATCCACTTGGGAGAGAGTTTTCAGAAAGAGTAGTTTTCGCAGGACAAAAATGGATGAACAGCCAAAAAATAGAGAAAAATTAAGATTAATCCAGATTAATATTTACTTAGCATATATTATCTCCCAGATCTTAAAATAAACTAATGACTAAGTCCAACTTTATCCACATAAATACAGAATATTGTAATCATTAAAGGATGGTATATTCTAATATATGTGTTAGAATGTTATTTCATAAAGTGATGTATTGTTGTATTGTGTCTGTGTGTGTGTGTGTGTGTGTGTGTGTGTGTGTGTGCGTGCGTGCGTGCGTGCGTGCGTGCGTGCGTGCGTGCGTGCGTGCGTGCGTGCGTGCTTATGTCTCGGCTGTTTTCGGAAGTATCGGTAGCTGTATCTGTATTTTATACGATAAAACTGAAGACTGTGAGATATGGAGGACGCAACACTACTTTAGGTACTCAAGATTAACATGAGATTGGCAGAAACTGTGTTATGTACCCTTTAAAATCATTAAACGATGTGTACTGTAAAAAGTGCTACAAATAAACTAGACTTGACTTGACTACTAAAAAGAATTGTGTCTTTGTTTAGTCAGAAAACAGGCCCGATAAGAGCCAAACACCATAATTCTACTGCATGCACATGGTCATATTTCACTCCAGACACACACTATGGAATTTCCTCTTCTCTTTATCGACTTGGTTATTTGTCATTCTCTTTGCAAAGGTGCCTGGCAATATTTCAACAGTCGTGTTGTTACTTTTTTTAATAAAAATTCTAGGTGCGAGGACACATAGGCCTGTGAATACATATAAAGCAGAACTTGATGTACTTTGATCCACTGATAATTTTACTTAGGCTTGAAAACAACTTCCAAAGCGTAAAAATATTCTTAGCAGGCCCTAACGGTGTGTTAACACTCCATGCCCAATAATAAAATTAAAAAATGGCCATATAACAAAGATGAAAGCTCTTACAACAACAAACCCTCAATATGCTTTAATGCGCTTGAGTTAAGAACGAAATGCAAAACGTTTTTCATTTCGGTGCAAAGAAAGTGCTGCCTCTACGGATTCTGGAGCCATTCTTCACTCTACATTATCATTTTGATGCCCGCCATCTGTTCCCCTTTCCCTTCACATCTCTCACCAGGTTTGTT
Source organism: Pseudorasbora parva (assembly GCF_024679245.1). Lineage (NCBI taxonomy): Eukaryota > Metazoa > Chordata > Actinopteri > Cypriniformes > Gobionidae > Pseudorasbora > Pseudorasbora parva. Next base: position 32,356,571 of record NC_090189.1, read on the forward strand.
CCACCAGAGCACCATAAGGCGAGAGAGGTAGGGAGCAGGTGAGGCTGTAGAGGATACGTGGAAATAATGAGAGCTGAGGTGAAGAGGTGGAAATTTGCTTGTTGTGGGATGCTTCGCTTCCTGACCCTTTTATTATTGGTACTTTGTGTTCGGATTACTTACAGCGATTTGTCAGACATGAGCATTCGTCTGGTTATACACATAATTTGAGGAACAGATTCATGTTTAGCACTTAATTTGAAATTAAATACTTGCATTATTTCAATCCAACGTAATGTGAAGTCAATTCAAAGGATTTGAATTCAAAAGCGATTTGCTAATTCAACCACATGTGCTCTTTCCAAAACACTGATAGGGCAATAATGTCCAATCTTGAGCAGAGTTATGCCAATTTTACTTCAAAATACTGTACAAATTTAAAATATAAAAATTAATATATAATGTAGGATATTTAACAAGACGTTTTTTTTAAATATATGTAAAATAAAATAAAAGTGCTACAAATTAAATATGGATATTCAATATACAATTGGTTTGTGTGTAAAAATGTCACCTACATAATTTATGTTACATTATATTTTATAAAAATGATATATTTCAGCATCATTGGTATTTTGAACTGACATGAAGAATGTGGTCATATTTTCTAAATATAGAAATGATGTATTGCCTTCCTAATAAATGAGTTCATTCAGTAATGCCGTCTTTCTCCCAACTAAACATCAACATTTCAGCCTCAGAGCGGGAATGTTAACTATACGTAAGAAACTACAGTGGTGTGTTTCATTCGGTTCAGCTCCTCCAGATGACTCATATTCTTCACAACTGCTATAATCTAATGAGACTGGCTTGTTACACTTTTCTAACTCGATCTTGCTGTTAGCTGCTTGTGCCTAGATTTTGATGTTGATCATATAAGATGTAATGTGGCTTTCCTTGTTGTTCATAATTGTCAAGACCTTGTTTGTTTGTTTTTTCACTTTCATCCCTTTTTATGGCTAAGTATGTTTATACAGGTCCTTCTCAAAATATTAGCATAGTGTGATAATGTTCATTATTTTCCATAATGTAATGATACAAATTAAACTATCATATATTTTAGATTCATTGCACACCAAGTGAAATATTTCAGGTCTTTTATTGTTTTAATACTGATGATTTTGGCATACAGCTTATGAAAACCACAAATTCCTGTCTCCAAAAATTAGCATATCATGAAAAGGTTCTCTAAACGAGCTATTAACCTAATCATCTGAATCAACTAATTAACTCTAAACACCTGCAAAAGATTCCTGAGGCTTTTAAAAACTCCCAGCCTGGTTCATTACTCAAAACCGCAATCATGGGTAAGACTGCCGACCTGACTGCTGTCCAGAAGGCCATCATTGACACCCTCAAGCGAGGAGTAAGACACAGAAAGAAATTTCCGAACGAATAGGCTGTTCCCAGAGTGCTGTATCAAGGCACCTCAGTGGGAAGTCTGTGGGAAGGAAAAAGTGTGGCAAAAAAACGCTGCACAACGAGAAGAGGTGACCGGACCCTGAGGAAGATTGTGGAGAAGGACCGATTCCAGACCTTGGGGGACCTGCGGAAGCAGTGGACTGAGTCTGGAGTAGAAACATCCAGAGCCACCGTGCACAGGCGTGTGCAGGAAATGGGCTACAGGTGCCGCATTCCCCAGGTCAAGCCAATTTGGGCTACAGAGAAGCAGCACTGGACTGTTGCTCAGTGGTCCAAAGTACTTTTTTCGGATGAAAGCAAATTTTTGGGTTTTCATGAGCTGTATGCCAAAATCATCAGTATTAAAACAATAAAAGACCTGAAATATTTTAGTTGGTGTGCAATGAATATAAAATATACGAAAGTTACTTTTTTTAAGATTACATTATGGAAAATAATGAACTTTTTTACAATATGCTATTTTTTTGAGAAGGACCTGTACTCTAGATTCTGTTCATAGTAAAGGGAAACAAATAATGGCATGACTTGGCTAACAATCTTATTTCTAGCCCATCTTAACTTATCTGTCTATAAATCCTATGAAAAAACTATTTGTGTATTTTACAGCACGTCAGCTTGTGATTCTTTGGGGGTTAAGTGGGGGTCATTTTTTAGGATTCTTTACCTGACTTAACGATGTGGTTTGCTTCAAACAGGTGTGAGAATCACCAAGCCTGCTAATTTACATAAAAAAATACATTGATTTAAATTTTTTAAGAAACTTTTTCTTTACAAAGGCTGTATGCAAAGAGGCGTGAACGATTATGAATATTGATGGCAATCACACCTGATATCATGACACCTTGCTCTTCCGGAGACTCCAGTTAGGCTGCAGTTCTGGAAAATGGTGGTGCTGGAGACCAAAGGGTTCCTGATGGTTTCACACTTAATTCTTCACAATAATTCATAATTATTTTGCAGTTAACGTGTCTTTTCTTCTACATCTGTTTCTTTTTCTGACCCTGCTGACCCAATGAGCATTTCCAATGGTCATGCCTTAACTGCAAATTCTTGTACTGTAGTATCCTTATCATGGGCATTACATACATTTTGACTTTTCTAAATCTGAGTTTAATCTCTTTTTTTGGCTAATTTTATTTGTAAACAAAAGCATGCCTAATCATTCTGCACACCTGAATATAAAGTGTTTTTAATTTCCAGCCTTCATGAACAATTAAACATCACCTATAAATGATTACAAAATGAATAGTAGTTATTACGATTAATGTGATTTGGAATTGGTTAAATGTGCCTGGAACAAAAATATGATCAGAAAATCAATGTGCTTAATAATTCTGCACAAAGTGTGTTTTGCTTCATTCAAACAAAATATAATATCCTAAGTTTGCTGAGGCTTTGGCAGAATCCACAAAACACAGATAAAGAAAAATTTAATCCGAGTAACTTTTAAATGGCGCAGGATAAAAGTCTCCAAAATGACGTTTCTCTTGAAACTGCCCTGGAAGAACAATCCTTGAAAACGTTATTTTAAAAGTCCCAACTGACTGAAATTAACTCTTTCCCCATCATTTCCTCCCAAAAACGAAACTCCATGACCCTCATGAACTCATCCAGACAGAAGAAAAACTATCCCAGCCCCTGGGATTCACATTCCCCCCACTTGTTTTATCCATAACCAGTAGGTTAATTTAATTACTTTTTGATAGAGAGCAGTCAATTTCACAGTCAGGCACCTAGCAGAACTTAAAAATTGTGGCCCCATAGGTATGATATATGAGGCAATAACCTATAATGTAATGAAGTCACCTTCAGAGCAGGACCTCTGTCAGTGAAGTAATAATGAATTATAACAAGCATAATAGTATTTGGGTTTGACATGGCAGGCGCTGGGTAAAATGAAATAAAAAAAGAGTGAGTTACACTCTCTGGAAACCGAAAGTTCACTGGGAAATCCATCAGGCTGGCACTTTCATCGTGGATCGCACAGAAAGACATATGCTAGGGCAATGGATCAGTCGTGATCCTCTGGGTGGTGTTATTTGAATGTATAGAACCATTAGCATAATACGTTTGAGGGTTTCTTGCATTATTTCTCTACTCCCAGGTGCCGAGAAGGGCTTTTTATAGGAGCATACATGCAGTATATGCACAATGTACATGGTCACAATATCTTTTGATGAACTTCTGTATAATATTATATAATATCAAATTAGTTATTGTGCTTTCTGCCAATAAATGATATAATGATATAATGTATGTTATATAATTATTACTGTTGAGTTACGGTTAGGGTTTGTTGCTTGCAAACAAGTAACGTTGATAATTTACTTTTAATGTAGTAAGTAAATGTAGTAACGCAACTATGTCTTCCTTAAAATAAAGTCTTACCCTGTATTTTAGTCCTACTTTATTCTACTATTGATTAATAGATTCCCCTTTCTGTTGGCTGTTTGTTTAAGCTTGTGATATTGAGCTTAAACTATACAATGGACTCAAAGCTCTTGTGAGATAAAAGGGAAACCTATTGTCCAGATGATATTAGAGGTGTATCTATTTGATATTCATTGGCATGCTGGTAGACAAATTACCCTCACCCAACACTAATTAGACTCTGCATGTCTCAACAACCATATGTTGAATATTTCTGCTGTGTCCAAGCTTCTGTTTCTCTTTCTCCCTCCTTTCTTTCTGTCACATATTTGTGCTGTCCATATCATATTTTAGTCCACCTTGATCTGCTCTTGGCCTGGGCATCACCATCCAATCATTTCTGTATAAATTATGAATGGCAGGGAGGGGCTTTGTGCACCTGGTGTGGTGCAAAGAAAAAAATCTGCTATTTATTTATTTATTACGAATGGCTGATAAAGACCAATCATTAGCGCAAATCTATATCATGTTTACAACATGACTTCTACTGCAAGCAATAAAATGTGTGATTTTTCTCGGTAAAATGGGCTGAATAAATAGCACAGACAGTTCTCTAATCCTCAAAGTACTCAAACTAATCAGATAAAGTAGCTAACAGCATCTAAATGGGCACATTTTGACTTTTTTTTCTATCGTTATACGTCTGCCGACAAACCTAACAACAATTCTGCAAATATTTGTGTCAGCTAATGTCTCTCACTTTTCAGCTAATAAATAATGCAATGTATTTACATGTTTTGAAGGCAATTAGTTTGCAGAACTAGAAAGGCCTTCATTCAAAAACAACACAGTGGTAATTACTGTGCTCCAACTCCAAATCAAGAAACACTTTTCCTTCTGAAATGAATAACAAAATGGAAAGCATGTAGACGCGACGGTCATATAACAAAGGGGGGAGAGTGTTGTTTTGAGCTGAGAGGGCATCAGATGAAGGACCAGTGGCTGCTTGAGCTGATAATGAGTCTCTCAGCTGTGTGAGAGGACCTTTGTTGGGTTCACAGAGACTTATTACAATGTCACCTCACTCTCATCTATATGGAGGGCAGGTCAGAACATCATTGCAGCCAGTTAAAATCAGTGCCACTGAGTGGAAGTATGGTTTTCATGTAAAGTGCCCCAATTCTGGTATTTTAAAGGTTCCTATTTTTTTTTTTTTTTTGAAGTCTCCTACAACCAGTTTACATGAATCAAAGGTACAATTAATAATAATAATAATAATAATAATAATAAGAAGAAGAAGAAGAAGAAGAAGAAGAATAAGAAGAAGAAGAAGAAGAAGAATTCTCATAATATACATTCCACATAATTTTGCAATTATTCTCAAACAACTTGTTGAAAGATTCAATCTCTCTAAATCCCTCCTTTCCACAAGCTACTCTGCTCTGATTGGCCAGACAACCCAGTCTGTTGTGATTGGTCTACCTCTTATATTGTGTGTCAGAAATGGATCACTCATTACCATAACTAAATTTCAGCTCCAGTGGCTTCCTAAATCTCAGCGATTCTACACACTGTAAAAACAGTAAAGATTTTGTTGATTTTATCATATCATTCCGAGCGCAAGTCCAATGATGAAACATTACGAGATGTTGCAACTGTAATTCCTCACCATAAGTTTAACAAATGTGTGTCCATCAACAAATTAATGTGTAATTTTTATAATATATTGAGGTCTACATGTGGGAAATGTATCATTAACTGTATCAATAACAACACACATGTTAGCCAATCAAATGACAAAGTTTGTAAAACAAATCTTGCTCCATTTATCATTTATCATTACTCAAAGAATGACAGACAATCTGCATTAATGGATCCAATTTTAGGTAACAGTGACGACAGCTGATTATCAGAAGTATTTCAGTAAGACATTGATAACATGAGTTAGCTGGTTAGCCAGCGACCTAAACAATATAAAGCACAAAACTACATATCTTGTACATCGAGTAAAAACTATATACATCAAAAATAATCCTACTTACGGGTTGTGATTCTGAGGAGCAAGCTGGGCCAAATAAAGTCCATCTTTTTTCCATAAAAAAGTAACTAATTGCATTACTTAGTTACTTTTAATGAAAAGTAATGCTTTTTCTCTTTCAGACCGGGCTTGCTTGTTTATTGTATAATAACAAAACAAATATTCACAAATTCATGCCTGTACAGTACAGGGTGCAGCTAAAACAAACATTTCAGCTGTGCTGCCATTCTGGATTGTAGAAGGATAGGATGCAAAAGTTAAGCATCACTTGTTCCTTTAATAAAGTAATTTGATTACATTACTCGTGTTACTTATAATGTGGTATCCCCAAAGTGCAAACTAAGGAGAATAAATGCAGGGAACAAACAAAGGAAACAAAATGAGACACATGTGCAAATAATAAGTAACCATGGTAATAAATAAATAAATAAATAAATAAATAAATAAATAAATAAATAAATAAATAAATAAATAAATAAATAAATAAATAAATAAATAAATAAAAAAACCAGGACAACCAAGCATGGGCGTCGGAACCATTGTGTGTGGGTGGGACTAGACCCACCCACTTTTTAAGACCAATGATATTGGACCCACTCACTTTTATCGTCTCTAATTCAGCACATGTCTGCTTACCTTGACTACCCCTTAACCGAGAAACTTATTAAGAAACTTATTATTAAACACATGTCAAACGCTTTATTTCCCCTTTTCTAATATTATCTATTTTTTTATTGAAAATAAATACCTTGAAACTGTTGATGTCTATGGCAGTTAAATGAATATAGCCTGGTATTGACTGGTTTGAGGTCTTTTTTGGTATAGGGGGATATGGCCTCAAACGCACCATAATGCAGGAAATCACATCTATAAAATCTTTTTTTTTTCTGGGAGAGAACCCCCAGACCCCCCGCAAAACAGTTTCCCCACCTATCATATTTTGCCCTACTGACCCACCCACTTTTTATTTGCTTCCGACGCCCATGAAACCAAGGGAACCAAAACTAAACAGAGATGGGAAACAGGAACTGACAACAAAGGGTGGGAGTCTTGGTGGTGCATGTGGTTGAGCTGGAGGATGGAACCCAAGGGTAGCCAGCAAAGGAAAAACACAGACAGAGGGAGGAGCCAGAGTGGAGCCTTGGTGAACACTCCGGGCAGAACCTAGGGACCAACTGAGGCGGAGCCGATGGGATGACAGCCCAGGATGACACCACTGATCTGGTAGGCCAAGACTGGAATCAGGGTAATTAGTGACCAACACAAAGCCGGTCAGACGAGGGAGCCCGGTGGAGAATCAGGGAAGACAGATGACAGACAGCTCTGGTGGAATCGAGGTAATGCTGAGCCAGGGGAGCCGACAGGCTGACACACCTGAGGTGAAGCCGGGGAATCCCCATCACAGAGTTGAGGACGAGAGCTGGATGGAGCCAACTGAGAGGGGTGGAGTTGAGGAGCTGGGTGACGCCAGCAGAGTGGACAGAAACAATGGAGCAGTAAGGATTATGAATGGGAATGTTTCCTTTAAGTTCACTTCCTTGTCCGTTCTCACATCTATTAGTATGTTTTTGGTTAGTTTTTGTTCTATTCTGCATTTTATATTCTCCTGCTATCCTAAGTTGGTTGTTTCTCTTCTGCGTTTTATATTCTCCTGTTATCTTAAGTGTTTGTCATATCTATTGCTAAATTAAGTTGACTGCCTCAACTAATACTCGCTGCAACTACATGACATTAACGCATTGGGAAATTTTGAATCTTAATGAATATTTTGACATTTTCCAGGGTTTGGTCATTTAGATGTCTAATAACTTTCATTTAGATGTCCTGAACTAACCTTTCCATGTTATCAACAAACTCTCAAAATATTATTGTCAGGGTTCTGCCCTGGCAGCTCTGTCTGTTTTGTCTTTGTTTAATGTTTCTATGTTTGTGTTGTGTCTTAGTACTTGGATCTGTCTCTCTTTGTGTTTGTCATGTGTTCCTCTTGTCCTGCCTCCTTGTTTGTTGTTACCACGCCCCCTTGTTTCGTCTGGTCTAGTCCTCATTTCACTAATTGTGCTCACCTGTTCCTCATGTGCTCTGGTCCCTTTATATTGTGCTACCTTCCCTCATGTCTTTGCTGGTTCGTTGCGTATGTTGGTGTCCGTTTGCTTGTGCATACATGTCTCTAGCGCCTTGTCTAGCCTGTTCTAGATTTAGTGTCTCTTATTTTTCTAGCTTTTGATTTATTTTCAGTTTTTTCCTTTGTTCCTGTATTTTTAGTCTAGTTTAGTCTTGTTGATCTGTCTTATTAATACATTTTCCTTGTTGTTCACTCTGCATCAGGGTCCTCCACTTTCTGATCCCTGACAGTTATATATTTTTAAAGGGGGGATGAATTGAGAAATCAACTTTCCCTTGAGATTTTGATATATAAAAGGTTGTGGTAATCCTGTATCCTGTAAGTATCCTGTAAGTTTAGCTGCATAAGCTTCCTCCGGATCCTAAGTTAGGAATGTGTGGTTGTTTTTTAAATGAAAAATTTTGTAATGTTTTTTTTTTTTTTAAATGAAGTTCCAGCTGCGTGTGGTTCACACTTATATCAAACAACCCTGCTATGTAATACAAAAATAATTGTCCAATCAATGGCAGGTGGAAATAAATCATTGTGTTTGTTTGATAAAGACATACTTGAATCCTTCCGGGTGCCGCTTTAAAAACAGCCCCTCCCTCATGTGAACTGAACTGACAGGGCCATAGATATGACAGGAGCTGAAGCTCATGAATATGCAAATCTTATCCAATCCTAACCGTGTTCGTTTACTTCCAAGTCTCCAGTGCGGCACACCCACCAAAACCCAGCGTTCAGGAGAGAGCCTCAAAACCAGTGTAGAAAATAGCATATTACTTATTAGTTATAATGATTTTGAATGTAAAAAACACACAAACGTCATTAGTTGACCTTAGACAATGGTATAAAAAAGTAAAAAAGCCAGTAAACGACTGACTAAATATTCTGACCATAGGATTACAAAGATCCTTTCTTTAATACCAATTTCTGTGTTATTTAATAATATGAGTTCACTTTAATTTAGAATTTCATAACCTTTTCAATCATATAAGAGGTGTGCTCAAGTTATTGTCTATATGCATTTTACTTCATATAGATCAGGTTAAAAAAAATGTGTTTACATATATTTTTCTCTTAAGTATTTTCATGTTTGTAAATGCACATTTGTATTCGGGAAGGACAGAGGAACTAGTATGTTCTATCTAGACTGCATACACTCAGCCCCAAAAGTAAAACCCTAAATCTCACACAACATTTTTAAATCTACTGTATGTGGGAACCAACCCACCCTCCAGTTGCACTGAACATCTTCATTAAACTCCTGGGATCTGCTATTTCACTCGCCCCTGCGGTTCCTGTGGGCTTAAACCAATTAGCGCATCCTCTTTATCTCAAATGACCAATAAATCAGTCGGCCGGTGGACTGTGAATTGGCTGCACACCCAAATCTATAGAGCATGTACAAAGGATGCAGAAGCTTGTGATTAATACCAATCGAGCAGCCTCCATAATGGCACAGGATATATGAATAGGATGTGTAAGTATATATTCCATTTATATGAGCCCATGCTTCATAAATCATCTGTAATCTGTGGTAATTTGTGGCCAGGATGCATATAATGCACAACCATTCAATGGTATTGACGTTTTTGTGCAGCTGATTGCATTGTCTACATGCCATATGAAATCTGGTTGTTTTTCATCAACACAAAAGCTTGTAATTCACGGTTCTATTTTATGTTTGAGTGGCATGTAAAACTTCAAGAGGTATTAGCGAAAGCCCCCGCATCTTTCATTTTACAACTCAATTAAACGAGACAAGAACTGCGGCGGTGTATGTGATTAACTTTTTAATCTGGCCACAAACTATGAGATGCATTTTTGGAGAGCAAATTAAACTGACAAGAATTCGCCCCAAGTAATTTCTGTTGATAATCTCCAAAGTGAGTCCAACACAATCAGACAGTTTAACAATGGTTCATTTTTCTCATGAAAGGGAGATAAATGAAGCTTTGATGACTGAAAATGATCATGAATGTGCTATTTGCAGCTGCAAAAAATGGCTTGGATTCTGTCGCATATTCTGAGGATATCTCGTCATATGCCAAAGATATAATTTTTTATACTGTCACTGTCCAGGTGCCAGGTCTCTAAAACTTAACAAACCATTCCTTTCCAGAGAAAAGAGGGTGTTGGGCACTTATCAGAAGAGCTGGCATTGAAGAAACTCCATAAAACTCGCTACATGAAGTAAAGGCTTGAATACAGCTCTCAGATCTTTTCTGTCTACACTGAATGCATCCAGCCTTGCCACACACAGGGTCAAACACTTTTACAAGCAGCTGGAGGGAAGGACGTTGCTGAGTGGCACTTTTCTTGAGGAGAGATTGTGTAACCGCTTAGATGTTTCCTCTACATTCAACAATCAGCCATTAGCTGCCAGTCTGAAAGAGAGACACTTTCATTTTATTGAAATGATTTTGAGCATGACAGCTGACCCCTTGGTGTTGAATCAAGTGAACAGGGTTTGAAAGTATTGAAGCTCCCTTCTTTTAAAACAATATACACGTTTAATAGTCATGTACAACTGGTGTCATATTAAAGCATAAAACCTGGCATAGTGATTAGAATCTTCACCTGAAAAGATCTAGGTTTATTTAGCAAATGACTTGATGTCAAGTCAAAAAATTTCACAATTTTTTTATCGCCCACTGTTTCAAAGCTGCCTTACAGAAAGTTATGATGTACATGATTTCAGGTACAAGCAAATTGTTTTTTTATTATAATTTTGTTAGTAATTAACAGCATACGTGTAGCCATGATGCCCGCCGAACCTAGCCCCGCCCAGAACATTTTTAGGTCGGACAATTCGGTCTGGCATCGCTCCATAGAGGAGTAATTATCCCTGAACAGAAACTGTTCGGACCAATGAAATCATCAGGGCGGGCTTTAGACGATGACGGACAGCTGATAAACAGGAACGTAATCATCACATCATCAAAGAGGCTTGGATTATATTTACTCGAATCCTAAACGGAGAGCTTGTTTGTATATGCATTCACCTTCACAATTTCTCTCAAATATGATGATCATGTTGGGTATAGGTACTCTGTGTATCAATAAATTCTTTTCTTTTTTTCAACACCGGCTAAGATCTTTATTCCAGCGCGTGTGCAGACAGGGTTGCCAAGTTTTTACAACAAAACCCGCCAACTACTAGCCCTAAACAATAGCTTCTCGGGGGGTTCTCCGGGGGAAAAAATGGTGTTTGGGGGGGTAAAATGTGTTATTTTGGCAAGATTGCCTGCTAAAATTCGCACTCATGGGTCTATATATCACATAATAGTCGCTTCAACCCTTGGACATATAAAACAACCGCGGGAAAAAACGCGGACTTGGCAACAAAGTAGTTGAGCTCTGTCTGTTGACATTTGACAATGCGTAGCTTCGCTGCTCTGATTGGTTGGTCTATCCAATTGAGGTCTTTCCTGGTTCGGTTGAAACACGCCTCATAATCACAGCCCAATGGAGTAGATTCAGACTCTAGCATACGTGTTTAATTTTAACCGAACGTCCATCTGTGCATGCGTCTTACTTTGCCAATGGTGACAATACACAAAAGAATATTCTGTAACACTTCACAATACGGGTGCACTAATATGCATGAATTCATGCTTAACTAATGCACAGATAATCATGAGTTAATGTATTACTAATGGTGGACTAACACATTTATTAATGATTACTGTATCAGACACTAATGAAGATTCTACATGACTCATAGATTAAGTAATAATTAAATTGTTATTAATTAAATGTGTCATAATGTATTAAGTCCTTAATAGCATTATATTAACTAATAACGTAAACTAACATGTTAATTACCACAAGGGGTCACAGCCATGCATTTCAACTTCCAGTTGTCTGCTTTAATTAATCATTAGCTAATGATTTATAAAGGTATCATTATGTTATGACTTTACTTGTTGGAGCACATGACTATTAACTAATTCAAAACCTATAGCCACAATTACATATTACTTAATCAATTAGTTAATGGTCATGTGCCCCAACAAGTAAAGTCATACAATACATTATGACATATTTAACTTATAACAATGTAATGATTACTTAATCTATGAATCATGTAGAACCTTCATTAGTGTCTGATACAGTAATCATTAATAAATGGGTTAGTTCACGATTAGTAATACATTAACTCTGATTATCTGTGCATTAGTTAAGCATTAATTAATGCATATTAGTGCACCCATATTGTTGTGTTACCAAATATTCTTATCAAAAGATGCATAAAATGAGCAATTTCTTTAGATAATGCCTAACCACAAGCAAGTTAAAACTTTCATAAATCAGAGATGAAGTTTGTATGATGTTCTAATCATGCTCATCCATAATTTACAAATGATTATAGTCACATTCTATATTTGTTTCTCCCCTTTGGAAAAGAACATTTTCCTCTAGGCCTAATTGTCTTATGCAATTACCCATGACTTTAGGGAAAGAAATATCATTTTTTTTAATTGTCTTGGTTTCTCTGGGGAAACAAGTTGAGCATGTTTTTGTATATAATTACAAAAGTCCAGGCAAAAACATCTCATGAAATATACTCTTCAGGGCTGCATGATATATATTATCAGAATATCGCAAATATATACAGCGGGGCAAAAAAAAGTATTTAGTCAACGACCAACTGTGCAAGTTCTACCTCTTAAAAAGATGAGAGAGGCCTGTTATTTTCATCATAGGTACACTTTAACTATGAGAGACAGAATGAGAAAAAAAGCCAGAAAATCACATCCTGGATTTCTGATTTTTAAAGAATTTATTGGCAAATTATGGTGGAAAATAAGTATTTGGTCAGTAACAAAATTTAATCTCAATACTTTGTTATATACCCTTTGTTGGGGTATATAACAATGGGGTACAATGACAGAGGTCAAACATTTTCTGTAAGTCGCCACAAGGTTTTTACACACTGTTGCAGGTAGTTTGGCCCATTCCTCCATGCAGATCTTCTTTAGAGCAGTGATGTTTCTGGGCTGTCGCTGGGCAACACGGATTTTCTATGGGGATGAGATCTGGAGACTGGACCTTGAAATGCTTCCCACGAAGCACTCCTTCGTTGCCCGGGCGATGTGTTTGAGATCATTGTCTTGCTAAAAGACCAAGCCACATTTCATCTTCAATGCACTTGCTGATGGAAGGAGGTTTTTACTCAAAATGTCACAATACATGGCCACATTCATTCTTTTCTTTACACGGATCAGTCTTCCAGGTCCCTTTGCAGAAAAACAGCCCCAAAGCATGATGAATCCACCCTCATGCTTCACAGTAGGTATGGTGCAACTCAGCATTATTTCTCCTCCAAACATGACAGGTTGAGTTTTTACCAAAAAGTTCTATTTTGGTTTCATCTGACCATATGACATTCTCCCAGTCCCCTTCTGGATCATCCAAATTCTCTCTAGCAGGGGGTCTGGCACTGCAGGATTTGAGTCCCTGGCTTCGTAGTGTGTTACTGATGGTAGTCTTTGTTACTTTGTTCCCAGCTCTCTGGAGGTCATTCACTAGGTCCCCCCCTGTGGTTCTGGGATTTTTGACATACCACCACAACTGACCCTAACTTTAACCTTAAACTTACCCATACCACCTCACTTGTCTCTAACTTTACCCTTAAACTTACCCATACCACCACGCCTGACCCTTACTTTAACCTTAAACTCACCCATACCACCACACCTGTCCCTAACTTTACCCTCAAACTCACCCATACCACCACACCTGACCCTAACTTTACCATCAAACTCACCCATACCACCACACCTGTCCCTAACTTTACCCTTAAACTCACCCATACCACCACACCTGACCCTAACTTTAACCTTAAAATCACCTATACCACCACACCTGACCCTAACTTTACCCTTAAACTCACCTATACCACTACACCTGACCCTAACTTTACCCTTAAACTCACCCATACCACCACACCTGTCCCTAACTTTACCTTTAAACTCACCCATACCACCACACCTGACCCTAACTTTACCCTTAAACTCACCTATACCACCACACCTGACCCTAACTTTACCCTTAAACTCACCTATACCACCACAACTGTCCCTAACTTTACCCTTAAACTCACCCATACCACCATAACTGACCCTAACTTTACCCTTAAACTCACCCATACCACCACACCTGACCCTAACTTTACCCTTAAACTCACCCATACCACCACACCTGTCCCTAACTTTACCCTTAAACTCACCCATACCACCACACCTGACCCTAACTTTACTCTTAAACTCACCCATACCACCACACCTGTCCCTTACTTTACCCTTAAACTCACCCATACCACCACACCTGACCCTAACTTTACCCTTAAACTCACCCATACCACCACACCTGACCCTAACTTTACCCTTAAACTCACCCATACCACCACACCTGTCCCTAACTTTACCCTTAAACTCACCCATACCACCACACCTGTCCCTAACTTTACCCTTAAACTCACCCATACCACCACACCTGACCCTAACTTTACCCTTAAACTCACCCATACCACCACACCTGACCCTAACTTTACCCTTAAACTCACCCCTACCTCCACACCTGACCCTAACTTTACCCATAAACTCACCCATACCACCACACCTGTCCCTAACTTTACCCTTAAACTCACCCATACCACCACACCTGTCCCTAACTTTACCCTTAAACTCACCCATACCACCACACCTGTCCCTAACTTTACCCTTAAACTCACCCATACCACCACACCTGACCCTAACTTTACCCTTAAACTCACCCATACCACCACACCTGACCCTAACTTTACCCTTAAACTCACCCCTACCTCCACACCTGACCCTAACTTTACCCTTAAACTCACCCAAACCACAACACCTGACCCTAACTTTACCCTTAAACTCACCCATACCACCACACCTGACCCAACTTTACCCTTAAACTCACCCATACCACCACACCTGTCCCTAACTTTACCCTTAAACTCACCCATACCACCACACCTGACCCTAACTTTACCCTTAAACTCACCCCTACCTCCACACCTGACCCTAACTTTACCCATAAACTCACCCATACCACCACACCTGTCCCTAACTTTACCCTTAAACTCACCCATACCACCACACCTGTCCCTAACTTTACCCTTAAACTCACCCATACCACCACACCTGTCCCTAACTTTACCCTTAAACTCACCCATACCACCACACCTGACCCTAACTTTACCCTTAAACTCACCCATACCACCACACCTGACCCTAACTTTACCCTTAAACTCACCCCTACCTCCACACCTGACCCTAACTTTACCCTTAAACTCACCCATACCACAACACCTGACCCTAACTTTACCCTTAAACTCACCCATACCACCACACCTGACCCAACTTTACCCTTAAACTCACCCATACCACCACACCTGTCCCTAACTTTACCCTTAAACTCACCCATACCACCACACCTGTCCCTAACTTTACCCTTAAACTCACCCATACCACCACACCTGTCCCTAACTTTACCCTTAAACTCACCCCTACCTCCACACCTGACCCTTACTTTACCCTTAAACTCACCCATACCACCACACCTGACCCTAACTTTACCCTTAAACTCACCCCTACCACCACACCTGACCCTAAATTTACCCTTAAACACCACCACACCTAACCCTAACTTTACCCTTAAACTCACCCATACCACCACACCTGACCATAATTTTACCCTTAAACTCACCCATAACACCATACCTGACCCTAACTTTACCCTTAAACTCACCCATACCACCACACCTGACCCTAACTTTACCCTTAAACTCACCCATATCTCCACACCTGACCCTAACTTTACCCTTAAACTCACCCATACCACCACACCTGACCCTAACTTTACCCTTAAACTCACCCATACCACCACACCTGATCCTAACTTTACCCTTAAACTCACCCATACCTCCACACCTGACCCTAACTTTACCCTTAAACTTACCCATACCACCACAACTGACCCTAAGTTTACCCTTAAACTTACCCATACCTCCACACCTAACCCTAACTTTACCCTTAAACTTACCCATACCTTCACACCTAACCCTAACTTTACCCTTAAACTCACCCATACCACCACACCTGACCCAACTTTACCCTTAAACTCACCCATACCTCCACACCTGACCCTAACTTTACCCTTAAACTCACCCATACCACCACACCTGACCCTAACTTTACCCTTAAACTGACCCATACCACCACACCTGACCCTAACTTTACCCTTAAACTCACCCATACCACCACACCTGACCCTAACTTTACCCTTAAACTCACCCATACCACCACACCTGTCCCTAACTTTACCCTTAAACTCACCCATACCACCACACCTGTCCCTAACTTTACCCTTAAACTCACCCATACCACCACACCTGACCCTAACTTTACCCTTAAACTCACCCATACCACCACACCTGTCCCTAACTTTACCCTTAATCTCACCCATACCACCACACCTGTCCCTAACTTTACCCTTAAACTCACCCATACCACCACACCTGACCCTAACTTTACCCTTAAACTCACCCATACCACCACACCTGACCCTAACTTTACCCTTAAACTCACCCCTACCTCCACACCTGACCCTAACTTTACCCTTAAACTCACCCATACCACAACACCTGACCCTAACTTTACCCTTAAACTCACCCATACCACCACACCTGACCCAACTTTACCCTTAAACTCACCCATACCACCACACCTGTCCCTAACTTTACCCTTAAACTCACCCATACCACCACACCTGTCCCTAACTTTACCCTTAAACTCACCCATACCACCACACCTGTCCCTAACTTTACCCTTAAACTCACCCCTACCTCCACACCTGACCCTTACTTTACCCTTAAACTCACCCATACCACCACACCTGACCCTAACTTTACCCTTAAACTCACCCCTACCACCACACCTGACCCTAAATTTACCCTTAAACACCACCACACCTGACCCTAACTTTACCCTTAAACTCACCCATACCACCACACCTGACCATAACTTTACCCTTAAACTCACCCATAACACCACACCTGACCCTAACTTTACCCTTAAACTCACCCATACCACCACACCTGACCCTAACTTTACCCTTAAACTCACCCATATCTCCACACCTGACCCTAACTTTACCCTTAAACTCACCCATACCACCACACCTGACCCTAACTTTACCCTTAAACTCACCCATACCACCACACCTGATCCTAACTTTACCCTTAAACTCACCCATACCTCCACACCTGACCCTAACTTTACCCTTAAACTTACCCATACCACCACAACTGACCCTAAGTTTACCCTTAAACTTACCCATACCTCCACACCTAACCCTAACTTTACCCTTAAACTTACCCATACCTTCACACCTAACCCTAACTTTACCCTTAAACTCACCCATACCACACCTGACCCAACTTTACCCTTAAATTCACCCATACCTCCACACCTGACCCTAACTTTACCCTTAAACTCACCCATACCACCACACCTGACCCTAACTTTACCCTTAAACTGACCCATACCACCACACCTGATCCTAACTTTACCCTTAAACTGACCCATACCACCACACCTGTCCCTAACTTTACCCTTAAACTCACACATACCACCACACCTGACCCTAACTTTACCCTTAAACTTATCCATACCTCCACACCTAACCCTAACTTTACCCTTAAACTCACCCATACCTCCACACCTAACCCTAACTTTACCCTTAAACTCACCCATACCACCACACCTGACCCAACTTTACCCTTAAACTCACCCATACCACCACACCTGACCCTAACTTTACCCTTAAACTCACCCATACCACCACACCTGACCCTAACTTTACCCTTTAACTCACCCATACCACCACACCTGTCCCTAACTTTACCCTTAAACTCACCCATACCACCACACCTGTCCCTAACTTTACCCTTAAACTCACCCATACCACCACAACTGACACTAACTTTACCCTTAAACTCACCCATACCACCACACCTAACCCTAACTTTACCCTTAAACTCACCCATACCTTCACACCTAACCCTAACTTTACCCTTAAACTCACCCATACCACCACACCTGACCCTAACTTTACCCTTAAACTCACCCATACCACCACACCTGTCCCTAACTTTACCCTTAAACTCACCCATACCACCACACCTGACCCTAACTTTACCCTTAAACTCACCCATACCACCACACCTGTCCCTAACTTTACTCTTAAACTCACCCATACCACCACAACTGACACTAACTTTACCCTTAAACTCACCCATACCACCACACCTAACCCTAACTTTACCCTTAAACTCACCCATACCTTCACACCTAACCCTAACTTTACCCTTAAACTCACCCATACCACCACACCTGTCCCTAACTTTACCCTTAAACTCACCCATACCACCACACCTGTCCCTAACTTTACCCTTAAACTCACCCATACCACCACACCTGACCCTAACTTTACCCTTAAACTCACCCATACCACCACACCTGTCCCTAACTTTACCCTTAAACTCACCCATACCACCACACCTGACCCTAACTTTACCCTTAAACTCACCCATACCACCACACCTGTCCCTAACTTTACCCTTAAACTCACCTATACCACCACAACTGTCCCTAACTTTACCCTTAAACTCACTCATACCACCACACCTGACCCTAACTTTACCCTTAAACTCACCCATACCACCACACCTGACCCTAACTTTACCCTTAAACTCACCCATACCACCACACCTGACCCTAACTTTACCCTTAAACTCACCCATACCACCACACCTGTCCCTAACTTTACCCTTAAACTCACCCATACCACCACACCTGACCCTAACTTTACCCTTAAACTCACTCATACCACCACACCTGACCCTAACTTTACCCTTAAACTCACCCATACCACCACACCTGACCCTAACTTTACCCTTAAACTCACCCATACCACCACACCTGACCCTAACTTTACCCTTAAACTCACCCATACCACCACACCTGTCCCTAACTTTACCCTTAAACTCACCCATACCACCACACCTGTCCCTAACTTTACCCTTAAACTCACCCATACCACCACACCTGACCCTAACTTTACCCTTAAACTCACCCATACCACCACACCTGTCCCTAACTTTACCCTTAAACTCACCCATACCACCACACCTGACCCTAACTTTACCCTTAAACTCACCCATACCACCACACCTGTCCCTAACTTTACCCTTAAACTCACCTATACCACCACAACTGTCCCTAACTTTACCCTTAAACTCACTCATACCACCACACCTGACCCTAACTTTACCCTTAAACTCACCCATACCACCACACCTGACCCTAACTTTACCCTTAAACTCACCCATACCACCACACCTGACCCTAACTTTACCCTTAAACTCACCCATACCACCACACCTGTCCCTAACTTTACCCTTAAACTCACCCATACCACCACACCTGACCCTAACTTTACCCTTAAACTCACTCATACCACCACACCTGACCCTAACTTTACCCTTAAACTCACCCATACCACCACACCTGACCCTAACTTTACCCTTAAACTCACCCATACCACCACACCTGACCCTAACTTTACCCTTAAACTCACCCATACCACCACACCTGTCCCTAACTTTACCCTTAAACTCACCCATACCACCACACCTGTCCCTAACTTTACCCTTAAACTCACCCATACCACCACACCTGACCCTAACTTTACCCTTAAACTCACCCATACCACCACACCTGTCCCTAACTTTACCTTTATCCCGCCTCAATATCAGCAAGTGGTTTACAACACAATGTTAACACAATAGGTACATTATTTACTGGAAGAAAAAAAAACATTAACATTAATCGATTAATCGATTAATCGTTTGACAGCAATAGTTTAAATAAAATGTACATTTATTTTACACACATAAAGCGCTATCGTGCATATAGCAAATATTCCACAAGTATTTACATATATTTAACGAGTTATTGCAGATCACATTTTTCTTCAGTAGCATGCAGCCGCACACTTATCAGAATATTATTGAATAAATATTACATGATTTACATCCATGCTCTCAGAAAAAAAGAAACCCCTTATGAATTGCATTTCAGATGAATCATGGATTGCACTTAAATTATGCTGATAATTTTTTTTTTTTTTTTTGCATAATTTAATCAATTTCCTCTTTCCTTCTAAATATTTTTCTCTAGAAAACAATCCCTAGACAAATTTCAATAATGGATGTATAGATCCATATATATATAGATACCTGTTTATTTTAGTCTATTTAATTTAATTTATAAAGCTATTAAACACCCACAGCTCCTAAACATAATCGTTTTTATTGTTTATTTATTGTTTTTATTTTGCCCTAAATCACTTTATAAAATCATGATATCATAAATCAAAACTATTCATAAAAAGGCTTTGTTCTAGTAAGCTAGGGTTTTTTTCTACATCTTAGATTAATTTAGTCACTGAGCTCATTGCAGTGCATAATAGCATAGCTTTCAACAAAATTGGTAGTATTGCAATAGAATGAAAAGTTTGAGGCTAAACGCAAATTATTGCTAACTGAAGCAGAAAATATACAGCATTACAAACATGTTTCGTCATTCTTTTGGCTTTCGGCACATTTATTCACAATCTTAAAATCTTTCATTATTGAAGCTAATGCATACAAATTGGAATCTTGGTAAATGAATGTGACACTGTTTGTGTAAACATGCCTGTAATATAGCTGTATCTTTAGCCCTCTAGTCTGTGTCTTTCGTGTCTTGCAAAGGTGTTTCTACTGGATATTGGTTGTGACCTGGTCTTCATTTTGATTTTATTCAACCATTCCAACTGTTCTGAATCATTGTTTTGCTGCATGGCCTGACCCCGTTTAAGCTCACAGACGTTGTGCGTTTAACATTCAGTGCAGAGAAGTGTTTGCAGTTATTTGACATGTAAAATTAAAAAGTTTAAATGTCACTTTTTGTCATCAGTTTTTCAAGGAATGTGTGGAAAGCATGGGGTGTTTCCTCTGAGGACATGCCTCCTCAAAAAATTGGATGAGAAATAATCCATATTACAAAAATAAAACAGCACAAATATTACAAAATTTGACATTTAAACATATAAATCACTTGTTTTTCTAAAGTAATACTGTCTAACAGTGACACCAGCAGGTAAAGTTACAGCGGAAAGTAACATATCTCTTGCCTCCCCTGAGCCCATTGAATTTTAGACTGTGCCTATACCTTCGTTCACTATTTCCTACTTTAGTACACTAGTTCACTTGAGGGAGTGAATGAAAACA
The DNA here is from genome assembly GCF_024679245.1 of Pseudorasbora parva. Taxonomy (NCBI): domain Eukaryota; kingdom Metazoa; phylum Chordata; class Actinopteri; order Cypriniformes; family Gobionidae; genus Pseudorasbora; species Pseudorasbora parva. The sequence goes on from NC_090189.1 coordinate 32,377,913, forward strand.
AGTGAGTGCATTCGGACACTGAGTGCACTGGAAGGGCTGCTGCTTTTGCATAGATTGTGCCTGCTGTTTAATAATTATTTGAAAGTGAGCAAACTGGCAGCAACAGTAGCTAGATAAAAAGATTTAACTTGAACTCTGTCATGTAAACTATGTAGAAGCCTTAAATGAACAATTGAATAATCCTTTAAAGAGGAATTTATACCTGTATGATAGTTTCAGGTGCCATATTTTGGTGAGATGCAGGAAAGAATTTGGTGCATGACTCTCACAGTGCATTATGGGTATTTTCTAGCCGCGTACATCAAAGAGTTTGGTGGGGGGTAATTGAGAATCAATGATGAAAACTCACATGAGAGTAGGCAATGCCTCCGTTGCACTATGATTGGATATGATTGGTTATGGTTTGATACGATTGATTCAAGTGATAAATCCTGCTTCTTGTTTTGCGAATCGGTCTGAATGAACAAAATGGTGGTGATAGTAGGATGTAGACTGGATAAACCCAGCCCGATCTGCCGGCGATTTGATTTCGCCCGGCAACTCAGTCTGAAAACCTGTACATTATTTTATCCTGCTTCTGTTACACTTTTGTGGGAACCAGTCACAGACTGGCTTATCCACCTGGCACGCAATGGGCGGGTTTAACACGATGACAGATAGAGAAATTATGGGTCGTTGCCTGTTGATCATGCCTCTTGTGGTCTGATTGGTTGAAGGACTATCCAATTGCATACAGAGTTATTTGAATAATGCCAGTTGATCGAGCCCCTTGTGCAGTAGAAAATACAGAGCAGACTCCCCAGACCAATGTTCAATTTTAAATTGAGCTTGGTCTGGTGATAGCCAGACAAAGTATGATGACTAATTAAAAAGTAAGTAAACAACCCACTTAGATATCACCACTTTGTCGCATTAAAATCTACATTTAAATGAAGTTCTAAACGTAGGTGCGGGAGGAGCTTAAACATTATGAGTGTACTATATAAGCAGCAGAAACTGCATCATCCCATTTACAAATTCTTCCAGCAACCCTACTCCTCTAATTCGCTCTTTCCTTCTGTATGTAGAACTGTTATAAGTGGGTTTTAACTCAGGTTCAAGGATGGCAAGCCAAGTTAGTTTACTATAAACCTTTAAGTCTGAATGGGCAGGCAAACTTGTGAAATGACTTTTAAACATGATGATTGAGGGTTTTTTGGTAACACTTTATTTTGATGGTCCCTTTTGAACATTCTGTTGACTATGAGTAACTTCTTCATGTCAACTAACGCTCAGTAGAGTAATAGTAGACCTTCTGCTTAATATCTGCTAACTCTTTATTGTGATGCTCCCCTACAGACATTATTCTGACTATAAGTGACTTTGAAACTACATGTTAACTTATTATAACCCTACCAAATGTACTAATACTCTACTAACATTATAATGAGTGTTAGTAAACATGTATATGCAACATTACTTATAGGCAACTAAATGTGTTAAATGGACCATCAAAATAAAGTGAAATAGTTTTATTTTATTATTGTTTTTGAAAACAGTCAGCTTGGTGAAAATTAATGTACACCTCTGTATCTGTGGCCACTTGTTTATAGAACTTGACTTATTAAATTAAGTTGACTATTCAAAAGGCTGTTATAATGTTTATTTAACCAAGAAAATGTGACAACATTAAGTGTAACTGGGACATACATTTACATTTGAATTTTTATTTTATTGTATTTTAAACAATAAAAACAACTGGACTTTGCCTCCTCATTTCAGAACATAATACAGCCAGACAACAGCATGTAGCATGAATCCTCATCTAGAAGCAAGGCTGTTTTCTGCTCCAGCATTACCGTTGCCTGCTATTGTCATTATGAATAATGTCACATTGATCTCGGTAGGCTCTTGAAGTGTGCTCCGTGCATTAATGAAATTCGCAGCTCTACTCATGACAGTATCCAATACAAACAGCTCGGAGATGAAAGTCGTGGTATCACTCACAGCAAATTCTCTTTGGTTTCCAACATGCGTCTACATTTAATACATCAGCACCAGAGTGTAATGATATGGAGAACCCTGCCAGGACAATCGCTTTACAAATATGTGTTAGATAGATCATTTGCAAAATCGCACAAATGCAATCACGCAATCATGAAAAATAACATATAATTTACTTTGAGAGCTGTGCAGATCTGCACTACAGTGTGAGGGTGTTTCTTGGACTTTTAGCACTTTTATGTCCCAAGTAGGTCGATTTTAAAACAAATCACTTTTTCCACTTCACAAATAAAACACTTCTTTGTATAAAACATATTTATCATGTCATTTGATCAGACCATCATTTACCTTTGTGACATTTTAGTTACTTTTTTTTTTTGTAATGCGATACGTGAAGGGGAAAAGTCCAACATGAAAGTCCACATTAGTCCACCTCCACATTAGGATACATAAAATGCTAGTGACAAAATCTTTAGCCAGACAAAAGATATGGCCATTTTTTATTTTAAAACACTGGTTCTCAAATTAACTTCAATTAATTGACTTTAAAGCTCTCCACAATAATACATGAAACACGCTTTTTAATTTACAGACATTTTTAGAAAATACATATGAATTAAATGTAAAATATAAAATTTTATGTAACAATTTAAAAACAAAGGTGTAGTTTGATGACTCCAAGTTTTAGCTCAGAATCTTGGGACATGTGGTTTTCACCTCACAGACGGTGGAAAAGAATCAGGATAGGACTCGGGTAGAAATCATGTTCATGGTTGCAGTTATCAACGTTACTGTAGTATGAAGCAGAGCAGAGTGTTGTGGAGCTGAGCAAGGCCGCTGGTGTGTTTGTTACACAAACACACGCCTCGCGAGCAGCGGGACCTTTATTATGACGGGACGGAACACAGTAGCCGGTGCTATTTCCGCTTTTCCAGTCATGAGTATGAGGTAACACAGCTCTGTTTATCATATTAGATACATTTAAGTGTGTTTAAAATTATGTTATGACGTTACTCTGTGCATTCGCTCAGCGGCTGCTGTGACACTTGGTCACACTGCAAAGAGTAAAGCGTTTCTTCAGAATAAAACCGGACACGAGGGTAACGCAGATATGACGCAATTGACAGGCGACTCCCTCAGACGCTATGCTCAGACGTCCCTTGGTTAAAATAGCAATTTTCTCACAATTTACAAATAGTTGGAAACATTTGGGATATTGTAAGAACTCAACTGAACAAAATATAACACTGGCCTAGTGGTTTTTGGATTTTTTTGCTGGTCTGGTGTAAGCTGGTCAAGTGCTGGTCCTTGACCTCACGCTGATTTGCCAGCAAGAGGACACGCAACAGGAGCGAGCCTGACAAGCCAGACCCATATCAAGATGTTGGGTCTGGGAACAAACCATTGGCAGGGCTCAATCCCTCAGAGGAGGGATATAAATGGTTGTCTTTCAAACTCCCTCTGCACACAATAGGATAGAGCTACAACCAACCAGAGCGCTATCATTGTGTTTCGAATAGTCCTATTCAATAATTGTTTACTCGACACATCATCCTAAATAAACCCGTCTCCAGCATGATGACTCCAATCCTTCAAATATTCATATTTTTGTGTAATCAACTCATCATCCTCAATAAACCCGTCTCTTGTGTGATACCCTGAACTTTCGAATATTCTGATCTAATATGACTTCTGACCTGTAAGGTTGCCAGAATAATAATCATACACTGTTTGATAATAGGCCAGAGGAGAACTGGCACCCTGACTGAGTCTGGTTTCTCCCAAGGTTTATTTTTCTCCATCATGCCCTGATTGAGTTTTGGTTCCTTGCCACTGTCGCCTTTGGCTTGCTTAGATGGGGACACAAAATGTATTCAACTAAATATACAAATAAAATGAATTACTAAATTAACTGTATCAACTATGTTACTGATCTGCCCACATTGTCACCATATGATAAGTTGAAATTAACTGATAACATCACAGTTTTCTCCAGAATGACTGTACGGCCAAATCAAATTTGTTGTAATATTTTCCTGTTTAACACCGTGAAGCTGCTTTAAAAAAAATCGTCATTGTAAAAGTGCTATATAATAAAGTTGACTTAACTTGAGAAAAAAGTCACAAGTGGGTTGTGGCTGAGTCCTATGTGTTTTCCCACCAGTGGAACTATTTGATAGATTAAACTCTTGGCATATCCGGTCAGAAAAACTCAGAACACATCTTCCTTTTTAAAGAATAGCTTCAGTACCGTTCTTTGTTGGCAGGGAAGTGGCAGGGATTTCACATGGAACTGTCACAACTCTGCCATCTTTATGTTAAGCCCGCCCACCGATACACTATACACGATGTGATTGGCCTGACTAGAGTTTGTTTTCTTCAAGCTCGCAAGTCTACGGAGAGTTGCTCGATGCCCTGGTTAATGTTGACTTTCACATGCATGGGTCACCTTAGATTCCGGGCTCTCCCAAACCTCTAAACTTACCTACACCCATGTGAATTGAGTGTATTCTCACCTGTCACAGAACGAGGGCTTTCACACTAGCATCTGTAACATGACATACCAGAGAGAAACTCTCCAATGCCATCCTTCCCAAGGGGACTGTCTCATTTGCTTGAGGCTGCTGCCGCTGAAGTTCTCTGATAATAAAGGACAATGTCACAGCCCACACAGCTCCTCCACCCCCACCCCCACCCACTTTACACTCCTTCTTCGCAGCCGGACCCGCCACTCAAATTAATCAGCCTGAAACGGCATCATCCCCGGCAACTCTGTCACCACAAGAGTCGACAGAGATGTTCCAGACGCTTCTCTGCTGCCCGTCCAGCCCGAGTCATCATTAGTCCCAGCAGCCACAGCTGCGGCCGAGAGCTCCACCTGCCAATTAGGGGCACCTGTCCAAACACCACTGCCAGTCACTCACCGCTCGCAGTGCGAACACACCCCCACAGTTCACAGTGAGCCGGGGCACTTTGACATTCTCTGCCGATTTGGTCTGAGATTTTGCAGAGGATGACAAAGTAGTGTCTGAATAAATAAACGACGGGAAAGTGAGAGATAAGATAAGCATATTTATGACTAATGTGCATTCAGAGGTTTTTAAAAGGCCTTGCATAAAGGTCATTAAATATCTCGTTGCACGTTGTCATATGCTTACAGTGTGGCCCCATCTGTGAGTCTTCTTCTGTGCCAATAGGTGTGTCATGTAGATGACATTGAGCTGTAATAGTTGGGTTTCTGGTAAATCCTGCAACACCTGGCTTTGACACTGTTTTCGTGAATGCTTGGAGCAGAGGCAATTGTGACCAACCTTAAAATGCTCCATGAAATCAAAATCAAAACCTTTTTTAAAAAAAAGTTGTTTTTATTTTATTTTTTTTATTATTTTGGTAACAATTTACAATACAGGTGCACTTATATGCATTAATTAATGTTTAACTAATGCACAGATAATCATGAGTTAATGTATTATTAATGGTGAACTAACCCATTTATTAATGATTACTGCATCAGACACTAATGAAGATTCTACATGATTAATGGATGAAGTAATCATTTTATTGTTATTAGTTAAATATGTCATAATGTACATAAAGTATGAATTCCTTAATAACATATTATATTAACTAATAATTTAAATTAACATGTTAATTACCACAACGGGTCAAAGCCATGCATTTCAACTTCCAGTGCTTTAATTAATCATTAGCTAATGATTTATAAAGGCATACCTGTCAAGTATCCCGTTTTGGCCGGGAAAGTCCCATATGTTACCCTTCTTTCCCACCATCCTCCCGTATTCGTATTTTCCCGTAAATCTCCCGTATTTTAACCTGCATTATTTAAAAATTATAATACCGGAGTAAAAAAAAACAAAAACTGAATCAAAATCTGAGCTCTGTAACTAGCCTTGCGATAACTGCCATCTGCAGAAGCCTACACTATAGATGGCCGTTGTCGCGAGGTTAGTGTGTGAGGTCAGATGACGAGTGACAACGCGGGGAAAAAACAAAACAGAGACGGATGATGGACGTAACTAACGATCGAGACGGAAGACACTCCTGCCAAAAAACCCAAACCCTTGTGTAAATACCTTGACCAATGGACAGCGAATTTAATTTTCTGAAGAGGAGCAGGTGGGGGACAGTCATGCGTTTTTAAGTTTTGTAACTGCGACTTCATCATGTGCGACAGCAGAACATCTTTTAAAGTGACAGTAATCACTTATAGTGACAATGTAAAGAACAAAAGTAATTGCTCACTAAATATGCTCTGCTCTTGAGTAAATAACTTCAGTAACTTTAATAAGGATTAATCATATTTCATAACTTATGCAGAGCAAACTGATAACAATTTATGTATATTTCCTACTTGTTAAGTTGTTATACAGGTCGGAAGAGCACAGGTACAAATAAAATGTATTATTATTATTATGGGTTTATGTGAGGATTTATGGCCCCCGAACCCCACCAACCAGACAGCTGGAAGTTGAAATGCATGGCTCTGACCCCTTGTGGTAATTAACATGTTAATTTACGTTATTAGTTAATATAATATGTTATTAGGGAATTAATACATTATGACACATTTAACTAATAACAATTTATTGATTACTTAATCTATGAGTCATGTAGAATCTTCATTAGTGTCTGATACAGTAATCATTAATAAATGGGTTAGTTCTCCATTAGTAATACATTAACTCATGATTATCTGTGCATTAGTTAAGCATGAATTAATGCATATAAGTGCACCCGTATTGTAAAGTGTTGCCTTTTTTTTTACTTCATGTGCACTCGTAATCCCTTTTGCAGCGATGGGTATGTTTTTTCAAGGAGCGATCTGTTTATAACATCAAATTATGTTTCATTAATAAAGTCCATGAGAAACACATTCAAATAATCTATTCAATCAGCACGAGAGGAGACATTTGCATGCCTGACTCACCTATGTTCCCTGACAATTTTCTGCATCCCTCCACCACCCCGATTCCTCATTTTTGGCTGGTTTCCTATCCCAGCCAGGGATACGGGAGGGAGTTTTATGGGTTTGGGCCAAAATACGGGCCTCTGAGCCCTCTCCTGACAGCACGGCAAATATGCATACTCTTTACTCTATCCGATTATTTGTAAGCGTGAACTCATGAAAGTACTGCAAGAGCAAGAGAGCAGACAGCTCTGTATGTTATGCCCTTGTGGTACTTTGATGTCATACACAGATCAGTCTGTGCAGTGCTGCTTAAGTCAAACACACCTGACATCTCTTCTCTGATGTCGTGTTTACTGGCGTGAGGGTGAACCTGTCACTCACATGAGAACAGAAATTTAAATGATATTTTTCTGTTAATAACATAAACATAAAATAACCTAAAAAACATTTTTTTTAACTAAAAGCAACTAATGTTACCATTATGGGACCAAAAATATATGGGAATATACTGCAAAGTACAATGATATACAGTATATTTCATAATACATTTCCATAAACTAGTGCTTATATTTTTCAATATACTGCAATATATGCACTGACCATGTATGGCTATATTGATGCATATCAAATATTTAGAAATGAACACAAAAATAGCATTACATGTTATATTCATAAAGTTGTATCCTTTATTTTTTACATACATGTTCCTATATAAATGTGAATGTATCCATTATTTTTTACATGTTCCTATATAAGTGTGAAAGTATGGACACATACACTCTCTAGATAAAATCAGTGGTTACAACACACTTCTAGTTCCCAGCATACTTTGCTTCTGACTGTTAAAGGAGAGTAAATTTTCATTGACTCTTGAATTTAGGTGTTCCGATCACTTCCATGGCCACAGGTGTATAAAATCAAGCACCTAGGCATGCAGACTACTTCTACAAACATTTGTGAAAGAATGGGTCGCTCTCAGGAGCTCAGTGAATTTATTCCTGGTACCGTAATAGGTAGCCACCTGTGCACTAAGTCCATTCGTAAAATTTACTAACTTCTAAATATTCCACGATCAATTGTTAGGGGTATTATAACAAATTCGAAAGCAATTGGGAACAACAGCAACTCAACAACGAAGTGGAACGCCACGTAAAACCACAGAGCAGGGTCAGCGCATGCTGAGGTGCACAGCGCACAGAAGTCGCCAACTTTCTGCAGAGTCAATAGCTACAGACCCTCAAACTTCATGTGGCCTTCAGATCAGCTCAAGAACAGTGCAGAGTGCTTCATGGAATGGGTCTCCATGGCTAAGCATCTGCATTCAAGCCTTACATCACTAAGTGCAATGCAAAGCGTCAGATGCAGTGGTGTAAAGTTTCCAAGGGACCAGGCTTTTGGTGCAGCCATGGGTCTCCTTGAGATTGAGGTGGCCCCCGTACATGAAGCAGGTCTAAGGGAACTACTGAGGAGGCCCAGTAGTTTCTGAAACTTCTTTAGTGGAAAGATGGACCCAACATCAAATGGCGCTGCTAGTCTCTGGATTTTCAGAGAGTGCTCTGGTGAAATCAGGTCGAGATTCGTTGTCTAAGGAGGAATGATTTTTGTTTATTTTAGATTATTTTGGATCTTCTTGGTCCAATCACTAAATTCATACTGGAAAGTTGCCATTAAACCACTGCTTAAAGTGTTCTTCAATTGCGGGCAGGAAGTCTTCTATCTTCTTCTTTGGACTAAGCAAGGAAATTAACTTCCCGCTTATATAGGCAGTTGGCCCAGCCCATTTTGGCCGCTTGCAGCTATTTCACATCGCAAGAGCACTGAGCTTCACATCAGCGTAACTACACCATTACTGCAGCTGCAGACACAAGACAGCATTCATACTAAAAGCAGTTGTACACAGCTACATATTAAGGAAGCATTAATAAATGACTTACAGTATAATGGTTATTTATAAAACTAAAGTTTGTTAACGTGTGAATTTCATGTTTTCATGTTTAACATGATGTTTTCAGTGTGAAACAGCCACGTAGGTGCACAGACATGAACCAATTAAGCTTCACTATTCAGAGAAAAAGAGTTTTCCCCCTATGTGTCAGCAACTGATGCAATGCAAGTGAACAGTTTCGAAAGGGATTTGTTGATTGGATATTGCTATTTCTGGTTCTAAACAACCGAAAATATGGGACAAACAACTTGTGTGCACAAGTTGTGAAATGTCGTCAGGACACCTGTAAACCTGTTGCATTTGCCAACATTAAGACTAAAACATCTACATTGTTGAACATTTTACAGTGCTACATACAGTGGGGTAAAAAAGTATATTTAGTCAGCCACCAATTGTGCAAGTTCTTCTACTTGAAAAGGTGAGAGAAGCCAGTTATTTTCATCATAGGTACACTTTAACTATGAGATACAGAATGAGGGAAAAAATCCATAAAATCACATTGTCAGATTTTTAAAGAATTTATTTGCAAATTAGTATAAGTATTTGATCACCACAAAAAAGCAAGATTTCTGCCTACCACAGACCTGTAACTTCTTCTTTAAGAGGCTCCTCTGTCCTCCACTCGTTAGCTGTATTAATGGCATCTGTTTGGACTCATTATCAGTATAAAAGACACCTGTTCACAGCCTCAGTCAGACTCCAAACTCCAATATGGCCAAGACCAAAGAGCTCTCAAAGGACACCAGAAACTTAATTGTAGACCTGCACCAGGCTGGGATGACTTAATCTGCAGTATGTAAGCAGCTTGATGTGAAGAAATCAACTGTGGGACCAATTATGAGAAAATGGAAGACACAGAAAACCACAGATAATCTCCCTTGATCTGGGGCTCCAAGCAAGATCTCACCCAGTGGGGTCAAAATGATCACAAGAACGAATCCCACAAAAATCCCACAAATCACACGGGGGGACTTAGTGAATGACCTGCAGAGAGCAGGGACCAAAGTAACAAAGACTACCATCAGTAGCACACTACACCACCAAAGACTCAAATCCTGCAGTGCCAGACGTGTCCCCCTGCTTAAGCCCGTACATCCCCAGGCCCATCTGAATTTTTCTAGAGAGCATTTGGATGATCCAGAAGAGGAATGGGAGAATGTCATCTGGTCAGATGGAACCAAGATAGAACTTTTTGGTAAAAAAAACTCAACTTTGCTGTCATGTTTGGGGATGTTTTTCTGCAAAGGGACTAGGGTGACTGATCTGTGTGAAAGAAAGCATGAATGGGGCCATGTATCGTGAGATTTTGAGTAAAACCCTCCTTCCATCAGCAAGGGCATTGAAGATGAAACGTGGCTGGGTCTTTCAGCATGACAATGATCCCAAACACATCGCCCGGGCAATGAAGGAGTGGCTTCGTAAGAAGCATTTAAAGGTCCTTGAGTGGCCTAGTCAGTCTCCAGATCTCAACCCCATAGAAAATCTTTTGAGGGAGTTGAAAATCTGTGTTGCCCAGCGACAGCCCCAAAACATCACTTTTCTAGAGGAGATCTGCATGGAGGAAAGGGCCAAACTACCAGCAACAGTGTGTAAAAACCTTGTAGCAACTTATAGAAATTGTCAATTTTATTGTTCTGTAAATAAAAGGTTTACTCAGTTTTCTGAAAAAGTTTCTGGTGTTATGAAGATGTTATGGAATGTCAATGAAAAAACACTTTGGTCAAAAATGATATAACAATACTGAGTGAATGCACTTCGCATGTAGTATAAGTTCATAAAATACTTCAAACCCACTAAATCCCAGCCTCAGCCCATTTAGAAGGACCAGAACTTGGGTAGAACATGCAAGCCTGACAAAGATGCTTATTTTAAAGAAAAATATCAGATGGATTTAGGGGCTTTTGCATCTTAATTCTTAATATACACTCACCTAAAAGATTATTAGGAACACAATACTAATACTGTGTTTGACCCCTTTCACATTCAGAACTGCCTAAATTCTACGTGGCATTGATTCAACAAGGTGCTGAAAGCATTCTTTAGAAATGTTGGCCCATATTGATAGGATAGCATCTTGCAGTTGATGGAGATTTGTGGGATGCACATCCAGGGCACGAAGCTCCCATTCCACCACATCCCAAAGATGCTCTATTGGGTTGATCTGGTGACCAATTTGAAATGATTCGAGCCTTGTGACATGGTGCGTATATATATATATATATAATTTTTTTCTTCTGTTTCTTTTTACCAGGTCCAAACAATGTGAATACATCAGGTAGGTTCAAACTCAGGACATTGTGCATATAAACTTAATCAATAGAAACACTCAGATTATGAAAAAGACTATGAACAGTGTGCTCAATTTATTCTTGGCTACCCACAAAGCTCAAGGCTGTCATGAGCAGTTTCTGTTTATCTCTCTAAGCAGGGGCTACAAAGCTGACATTAGAAAGTGATTGAGTGAGACCCCCAGCCTCCCTCCTATCACCTTGTGTATTCATGCTGTGGTGTACAGAGGTCACCATCCTAACCTGAAATCATCTTTATGGCTTCCTGCACGCTGTGGCTGTCAATAAAGTTCACTCTGAGTCCACTGTATTGGGACACTTTCATGCTCTGTGAATTTAACCCTTAAAATGGCTCTTGGTGACCACTAGTGTAATAAACAATTCTTATAGCACTGTAAACCAACTAAATCCTGGTTAGATACGTTTTAATAGGTCTGAGGCTTTCCTGTGATGCAAAATACAGTCACTCAAGTCTTTTCTGCTGATTTTTCTGTTTTATTTACATCATTGTCAAATTTAGAATTGGCCCTATGCAAATTCATTTTCAAAAATGTTCTTTTTTAAATTGTTGAATAGAAGAAAATTCACTACAAATTGGACTTTCCAGTGTTACATATGAGAGAGGCTGTTTAAATATTGCTTAGAGTTTCTGTAAAGTGGACAAATTTTGTTTTCACAATTTATCACAACCTGTTCTCACTCCCAAGGCGTCAAAATCAGAAGCATGGTCAAGTGCATTCAACGACACAATGAAGGTATGCTAAAGGTACCCAGAGGCTTCACTTTATAGAAACACAAGGGTACTATGGATTTCAGTGAGAAAACTTTGGGAACATTTTAGTCATGGTGATATTATACATTGGGTTATGATTTTGCCATTATGACATGTTGGAGTGTGATTCTCAATTTAATCCTCCATCTTAATTTTATTTACATTTATTTTATTTAGGCTATTTAGACATGTTTGAACAACCCCAAAACCATCTTATCCCTAAACCTACCCATATGTGTATTATATTATATAAAACCATAAAACCAGTAGTGTACCATGGGTTTTCAATCAGGGCCTTCACTAACAATCAACGCCGCCGCCATAACAACATCACACACACCGATATAATCATGCACTGCATGCACTACTGTTATGAACCCCACTTTCAAAGTTCTTGTTGGAAAGGGGACAAGCAACATAAAAGTTGCCTTTGTGAAAACTGCCTGATTCTCTAAATTCGGGGTACCCCTATCTGAGATGGAATGTGACATAGATCGCTCACAATCTGCAAAAAGTTCAAATGGCTGATGACATCAGCGAGGGGTAGCACAGACACATCACTGGGCCTCTGGGGAATTCAATCTTCACACATCAGAATTTGATTGGCTGATGACACATGTCAGTCAATGTTATAATCCAATGGAAAATGACAGCTTCAATGGAAGGCTAGCTATACTACCAGTGTTGGTCCACGGAGCTGTGATGTGTTAGATGATCTATAGATCATCTTAGATGATAACATATGGAAATAAAACTCAGAAATAAAACAGCCTCACAAAAAATAATAACATTCTTTCTGGAAATATAATTGTAACGTACTGAAATAGACAGAAGTTGAATTTAGACATTTAGACATGTTACTTGTTCGTGGGGTGTTTCTTGACAAAGTGGCATCGCCAACTACTGGCCTGCCATGCATAATACAGCCTTTTTATTCATTTTCACGGATCGGTGTTATCGTTTTAGCAACCCCGTCATCTGTTTTTAGTACATTGTTGTTTTGTAAACATACTCTCATTAAGACTTGTCTGTCCAAATCCAATTTTTGTAGCCTGGTTAAAACCAGACCATTCTCAGTAGTAACTGAGTTATGGTCTGGCGAAACTTCATAGACACATCATTTCCAAAGTGGTGTCACCAACAGACGAAGATGTAGCCTATGTAGAGCGACAGAGAAACATCTGAGATGGCAATTTTCTGTTTGTGATTCCGAGGAAGATGTTGCAATGGCTTCTGACAACTTTTGCCATTGTTGTAAATGAAATATGATAATAGCTGATGTCCACTGCCACTCCATTAACATTTTTGCAAAATTTGGAATAGCATCTAAGACTGACTGAAATATCTCGGATTGACGGTCGAACAGAAAACATCAAGCTCTGATCGCATTGACCCCTCTATAAGGCATTTGTATTGCGATTATAACGCAATATGCAATATTTTGACAATAAAATAATATTGAGGAGTCTTTGGGAAATTGTGTCTAACAAACATTATTAAAATTCAGTCATTTCAGATGTGTTAGACCATTTTCAGACTTGAGTATAGTTATGCTAGTTATTTATTTACAATTATTTACATGATTACCTGATCTAGTGTGAGGAAATAAGCACAGAAAGGCCAGATCCAGAGCTGATGTGTGGTGTTATCACATGATCACACTCTTCATCCTCCTCATCAAAGTAGCTGGTGTATTCCACATCTGGTAGCCGAGTGTTGTTCTTTGCTCGGATTTTAACAACGTGATAGCTGATTAGAACGAGTGATGTTACACAGTGGCATCCTGCTTCACCATCACTGCGCTGTCGTCATCGTGTAAAGCCCACCCCAAAGTTTCTGATTGGTGCCGAGATTTTGACGGATAAGAAATGGGTTTGAATGAGTTCTTTACCATTCTAAATTTGCCGGAAGGTGTCTGGGTTTTCCCAGGCTACAATTTTTGTGCAAATCACATGAAATGCAACATTTAAAAAAAAATCCATTTCAAGCTACATTCATATTTCACATGTGTGGAAATCTGATTCAGTCCGACTGCTCTGAATGGATTTCAGGTGGTTTATGTGACTTTCTTATGCTTTGTAATACAAAGTCAGATGCTGTTTTAGGAAACATGCTGAAAGTCACTGAAGAAACAAGGTTTTAATGTTGAAAATTGCTAGACAAACAGAAAATGTTGATATAATGGAGACATGTTTTGAGACTGGTGGAGACGACAGTACAGAATAAAACTGCACATACCAGCCTCCTACGTTTCTGGCTCCTAAGACGCAGTAGTCCAGCACTGAAGTTACACATTGTCATGTTGTAAATAAGACAAAATCTGTATTGCAAACCCATCCATGTTGCTGTTGTTGTTGTTTTTTGTGTATGCCTACCAATGTAAAGTTATTGCAAATAGAAACCAATGCAGATATTCCAGCAAATTAAAGAGAGTCACGTGACCCACACAAATCAGAAATGAACAGTTGCGATACACAATGTGGACAGTCAATCATTTTAAATTATTTTCCGATCAGATACATAAACTATTAGTTTTGGACTTACAGTAGCTATTTTTCCATCCACCTTTGCCCATTTTGTGATATTGCATAAAAAACAGCAGGATGGAAGCGCCAAGAAGCACATAAATTCTAAAAAAGTGCATAAAAACGTATCCGCATTTTTTTTTTTTTTTGTCCAATAAGAAAACATGCATAAACTACATTGGAAACACATTGACAGAACAAATTCCTCGATATGCATTTAAAAAATCATGTAAAAAAATTTTTTTACTTTAGTTAATGTGTAATGTTGCTGTTATGACGCTTAAAGTTTAAAGCAAAGGAATATATTTTATTTTATAGAAATCGCTTTTTATGGACTACAACAAATGATAGGGACTACACAAGCTATCTCGCAGGTTAATGACATCACTAACCCTGAAATTTGCATAAACCCCGCCCCTGGGAACACAACAAAAGGGGTGAGATTGTCATGCCAAAATATGCTAATGATCAATGACTTGAAGAATATTAACGCCACATCAGCTACATAAATTCATAAATTAACCATTCAGGAACATCTTACATTCTACATGTTGTCATATCTTCTTGAGTCTCTGTTCGATGGTGATATAAATCTGTTAATTATTATATACAGTGGCTTCTACTTTTCTTAGTGATATTTAGCGTTGGTTTATCAGGAAGTGATCATTTTGTTTTCTTCGACTCCCTGGATGGAACATTTGCTTCATTTGTGAATGTTTTATGTGATATTCCCATTTGCGCATAAGTTAAATTCCCAAATTCGGATAGAAACATAGATAGCACAGCATAACATAGTGAGAATGTAGCCTTAGTTCACACAGTTCTTTGTTTGGTGTTGTCATTATTTTATGTGATTTTGCTATTCTGTTTCCATAGTGATCTCCTGCATATTCCTTGTTGGACTTAATATTAAATACTGTTTACAGTATTTGATATTCTCCTGCATTGTGAAATGTAACATTTTAGGGTTTGATTTGAGGTTGGTATCATTCCGACTATTGCAAGGACTGGGTTTGTTAAAGAATTGTTAATAGAATTTATTTTTTTACATCCATACATGTTTTTAACCACTGTGTATTTAAGGGACAGCAATGATAGTTGGTCTCTGGTGTTTACAGCACTGGGATTTTGGAAAACCATATTTTTCACATAAAAAAAGTTTAAGTCCCTAGGCTGAGGCCATGCAAAATAATTAAAGGTTCTCTCTTGAACTGCACCTTCACTTCTCTTTTCCTTTTAATTATCTTAATTTCCCTGATATGAAAAAACAGGGTCTGCATTAACTAAACCACCCAAACATTTATGGGTTTTCATATTTTTATTGAGGATAGCATGCAAACAATGACAGAAAGGGGGAGGAATAAGTTACTGAACCTTATGCCTTAGGAGACTTTTAGAGCAATTAATACCAATTTTTACCAAACAATTTAAGTCAGGGGTGTGTCCAATCACTGAAGAGTTGCTTAAAGCTGCCCTGCTCACTATAAAACACACACCTAGAAAGAATTGTGTCTTGATGAGAAGCATTGTCGGATGTGCACTATGGCTCACTCAAAAGAGCTCTCTGGAGGAAAAATGGAAAATCTCACCAACATCAACACCTCATCCCCACCAAGAAGCATGGTGAAGGGAGCATCATGGTTTGGTTCTGTTTTGCTGCCTCAGGGCCTGGACAACTTGCAATCATTAATGGAAAAATGAATTCAAAAGTTTATCAGGATGTTTTGCAGGAAAAGCTGAGGCTGTCTGTCAGAAAGTTGAAGCTATAAAGAGGATGGATACTGCAACAGGACAATGACCCAAAACACAGAAGTAAATCAACTTCAGAATGGTTTCAGAAGAACAAAATACACATTCTGGAGTGGCCAAGTCAAAGTCCTGACTTGAACCCCATTGAGATGCTGTGGCATGACCTCAAGACAGTGATTCATGCCAGACATCCCAGGAATCTGACTGAAATGCCACATTTTTTTTAAAGAGGAATGGTCCAAGATTGATCCTAATCGATGTGCCAGACTGATCTGCAACTACAGGAAGTGTCTGGTTGAAGTTATTGCTGCTAAAGGGGGGGCAACCAGATATTTAATGTGATGGTTCAGTAACTTATTCCTCACCCTTCTGTCATTGTCTGCATGTAAATCTTATTAAAAATATGATCTTTTTCCTATTTGTAGTGGAGATGATTGGTACCTGGTGGGGTCTTCTGCTGTTGTAGTCCATCTGCATTCAGTTTGGAGTTCAGGAGATTGTCTTGACCAGGACCACAACCCTCAATCCAACACATCCAACATTGACTTTGTATTGCATGAAGCCTTGTCATTTCTTACTTATAACAAAAAACAGAACAATGTCTGAAAGCTGATATGTGACAAGGTGTACAGCAAACAAGCTAAAAAAAACACACAAGTAAGATTTTATAAGCTGTCAAGTGTTCTAAATGAGTGTTTAAGGAAACAGAAGTGGATACAGGCAATAAGACGTAAAGCTTCAGCAGGAAGAACAGGTCAGTTTTAAGACATTGTTAGTTTTTTTGTTATAAGTCAGAAATGACAAGGAGACCGCTTCATGCAATAGAGTCAATGGAGTCAATGGAGATGATTGTTTTGTTTTTTTTCCCCCGGTGGGCATGGCTTTCACATTATGAAGCGTGTTGCTCTGTCTCTATAGCTGTGTCCCAAAGTGAAGTGCGCGCACTTCGAAGGCCGCATTTGAAGTGCGATTACGTCATACCGGCACTATGAAGGCTGTCCCAATGTGAAGGCTGCACCCTCTGAAGGCCGCATTTGAAGTGCGATTACGTCACAGCGGCACTAAGAAGGCTGTCCCAAAGTGAAAGCCGCACCTTTAAAGGCCACATTTGAAGTGCGATTACGTCACAGCGGGGCGAAGAAGGCTGCCGCAATTCATGAGCAACTTCAAAATGCGCCCTTCGGTTCTCAGGCAAAGGAACAGCAGATGGGACCTTCCCACAACTTCGCAGCCTTCCCTATCCCAGAATTCATAGCACACTGGTGACTACAGGATTTGACTGGTCTGCATTCCCGCGGCACTCGATCAGATTTTCCATAAAGACGGCGGTCGGTAACTCAAGTGTAGCCTATTGAACACAACAAAGCGCTTGAAGTAAACAAAACGTTCCCAGTTCCCTGCCCTGAGCACCCTAGACAAAATTTTGTTAAAATTTCCCCATTTGAACTTGTGTAAATGCCATTTATTTCTCAACCATTATCCTAAAATTAAATCTGCGTGGGGCTGTATTTTCGTCCCACTCCCACTATTTCGCACTGCACCGTGCTCATCCTATAAATTATTTTATTCCCAACGTACCCGACTGATCCAGTTAAATTTAGATTTTGTTTAAAGAATATCTCTTTTAAATTTCCCTTACAGACAGTAGGGATATATGATGTCCATGCAATCATTTATTTTTCTTCTAGGCTAGGCTACTGTTCTGTGGTTGTTCTGTAGGCTACAATGTTTATTTTTATAATGCACGTTATAATTTGTAGGCTACATTACACACATACATATATTTTGTTGTCATGTAAATTAAAATGTTTAAATGAAAATAAATTGGTCTATCCTACATTAGGCTACTTAAAGTAGGCTACTTTATACTATTTATAGACCATAAAATAACTTGTTTAATATCTGAATCAACAGAAATTTAAATTAACAGCTAAACCAGAAGAAAACCCTTTTCTAAACGTTCATTGCGCTGAGCGGTGCAGCTGGGGAATAATGCACAATAGAGACCCTGGTAAGGCCTGAGTGGGACATCATCTTCTGGGATGATCAGGGATTATTTCCACTGTCCGCAGTTTTGTGGGGCTGAATCGGTCGACGGCTGGCATCATGTCATAAAAAAGTAGGCTACAATGCATCTGAGATGATGAGTTGAATAAAAATAAGCAGGCCTACTTAAATAAAGACTTGGACATAATATATAAATGTTTAAAATAGGCTATGTTGTAACATTTACATTTAACATAAGAAATAAACTAATAGTCGCAATATTTAACCGGCTACAGATTTACATGCTTAGGTCCAGTCTCCGATCGTCGCAGGCTGAAGCATGTCAAAATCCAATAAAAAGCTCTAAAAAAAAATCTGCTCCATTTCTCTTTTTAAAATCTCCTCACGATTCGCTGTCAGTTGTCACAAACCTGCTAGGCCATTAACAACACTTGGTTCATGGTTGCCAAGTCTGGAATGGGGCTGCATTTAGGCTACTGTTGCTTTGGGGTGTTTGTAGCCTATATAGTCCACAGGTTAAGTTGTCTTTACTTAAGCAATATTTCTACAAGCCCGCGCCCCACGTTTTGGGATATTTTTTTGGCCCATTTTGGCCGTGATTGTGCTACTTTTGATTAGCAATTGGAGGGGTTTTGTTATTCAGACCTGGCAACCCTGTCCCTTGGTTCGCCCTTCGTACCGCTTCGTGCACTACGTGCACTTTGAAGGCGTGGCCTGGCCTGGCCTGGCCTTCGAAGTGCACACCCTTCACTTTGGGACAAAGCTTATGGTCTCTCTTGAAACCAACACGGAAGTGACTTAAACTGCAATTCATCGACTTGCCTCTAGAGAAAGGCTCCAAAAGCGAGTCAAATCTGCATCTCCCCATGTGAAAATGCCCTACTTTACAGCGGATTCCTAGAAAAGGGGGTTTTGGTCTATACAGCTAATTTTATCCTTCATGACAATTGTGAGGGGGCGATTTTTTTAAAATGATAAAATAGTTCCTAGAGATCTCGGTCTAGAAAATCTCAACTTTTCATTGTCAATCGTTCTTGGTACACAATGTAACTATACACATCACAAAATGTAAACAGGAAAATGTTGGCGTTATTTTCTCACTTATTGAGCAGTAGGCTAGATGGAGGCGTTTACCTCCAGTCTTCGTGCTAAGCTAGGCTAGCAGTGGGTGCATCAGACTGAGTTATGGCACTCTCAGAGGTGAGAATGGTATGTATAGACTTATCTAACCCTGGGGGATATGGTGAATAAGCTAAAGTCCCCAAAATATCAGTGTTCCGTTTACATCTTGCAAAATAATTTAAAAAAAATGAATACTCTGCTTTTTGTTATAGATATATCTGTACCACAATCTGTTTAAAAAAAGTTACTTTTTCAATGACGTGCAACAAGGGTATAGACGGGAATATCCGATCTGTCCGCTTACACTGTAAAAAAAATTCAGGTCTCCAATTGAACATTTTCAAGTTGCTGCATTGATGCAATTTAATTCACAGAATTTCAATTCGGCAAACTGAAAAATTTGATGTGATCCAGGGCTGGACTGGTAATCTGGCATACCGGGCCGACGCACGTTGGGGCCCGTAGTTTTTTTTTATTTTTTATTTTTTGTGCCACTGACAACATGCAGCGACAGCGGTCCATTGGTTTGTCTTCTGAATCGAAAGGCCAAAGCAAGACCTCCCCACCATATTAGGCGCTTTTTTCTATTTATTTATTTATTTATTATTTGAGCGCATGGAACTGCAAAATGCGAATATCCGCACAACGCAGCCCCTGACGATTGTACGCTGCGTTTAAATGCTGCTCTATACGACACTTTGACTCCAAATTTTGTTTTATACAATTGTTTGATGTGGGAACATTACAGGTCCTGTGTTGAATCAGCTGAAAACAGCCACGAGCATGTATTCATGACGAGGTAAAGTGGAAAACGGCAATACACACTAACGTTTCACTTTACCACAACCACAATTTACCTTGCAGCTACTAACAGCGAAGAAATATGGTGTTTTGGAAGAAACGTGTATTAAAAATGTTGCTATATTACTTAAGTTAATATTGCAGAATATAAATCACTTTTAAAGAGGCTGTTTTCGTATTTTCTACAGGTGTTTACTTTTTTTTTTACTTACAAATATAATAGTTTTTTATATAGCCATATAATGAGGAGCAAGGTTTTTACAGTCTATGTTTTTGACCCTGTGACTACCATGATCTTACATTTAAATGAAAATGGCCTACAGTTAAACTATGGTCTATAAAAGAGCTTTAAAGCCTGGATCCCATGAATTAAGGACGAAGCTTTTTTACTTCTTTAAAAGTTTTATTAACTTTTTTAATAGATCTAATGAAATTTAAGTACATTATATTTCAATGATAGCCTCATGAAAGATAGATATCAGTGTCTTACTTAAATTGTGTTAACCCTAGAAAAATATGATTGTTCAACCCAAAAATGTGATCATTTACTCATCCTAATGTCATTCCAAACCTAAATGATTTTATTTCTGTGTAGCATAGAATTAAATTATTTGAGTCTGTTTTTTTGTTCATACAATATTCAAATGCCTAAGCCTAACCAAAACAGCTTGGTTACCAACATTCTTCAAAACATCTTTTGTGTTTCACAGAAGTCATACAGGTTTGGAACGATATGAGAGTGAGTAAACTGACAGCATTTAAAAGAAGTAAATTTACTTTACTGCATCCTAGCTCAAAATCATCAGTGCTTTACAGTCAAGTGCATTTCTGTGTGACAAAAAAAGCAATATTAAGTTTATCTGCATTTGCAGAAAATTCAATAATATCTATCATTATTTATCCAGGTCCTAGTTTTATTTATTTACTCCAATTTAAGGCCCTAACCCCAGCAAAAACATTCACGGGAAACTCATGGGCCGGATGGGCTGGGTTTGCCAGGGCCGAGTTTTAGCCCCAGTCCAGCCCTAATGTGATCCGATTCATATCAGATTTGAATCGGATCACATTCTTTTCTCTTTTACATGTCCTTTTTTACACATATGAGTAAGTCCATGTGCATTCGCTGGTCATATCCAAAAATAATCAAAAAAATCTAAATTGGGTCACCCATGCAGTGTAACTGCAGCCTTAGCTTAATATAGTGTGTAATGATAGATGTGTAATTTGTGATGAAGGATTTGTGCTATTTAGAGTATTTATTCTATATTTTATTTGTATATTGTTATTATTAATATTGTGTACAAGTGCTGCTCTCTGCTCTTATTAATTTTTTTTTTTTTTTTTTTGTATGTGATTGTATATATATTTTTTGGCACATTTATGTATTGTGTAGCCTATATTTGAGGTCTGATAACTTATTATATCCTATTTTGTGCAGAATTGTGTTCATTGTCTTTTGGCAATGTTGGTGTAGATAAATAACTCTATTATCTTAAGTGTGTTTATCAAATGTTCTAATGAAGGATTTGTGCAACTGAGAAATATATTTTTCTCTTTCACTTATTTTGTTATAAAAAAGCATAACAGTTTGGAGGGGGGGGGGGTCACTTGAAGGGGTGTATCTCCCCCAGGGTGTATTTCAATGTAGAACGGCAATTAAAGGTGCAGTATGTAAGAATGACAGCTAGTGGTTGAAATGGGTACTGCAATCCAAATTCAAAATACTGACTGCATCTCCTCCTCCTCAGACTCGATGCTCATGCGGGTTGCCATTTTGGGGACACGCAACAGGAAAGAGCGCAAATGACAATGAAAGGTGATGAGACACTGTAAGTTGATGAGTTGATTTATTGATTTAAATGTTGCGTTTTAATATGCTCCCGTTCATAGAGATTTTTAGATGGATGCCGAGGATCTTTAGGTCGGTGATCTCTGACCTCGTGTGTTTGCTGGCTTCCATGGCTGCAATTTGCTACATGTTTTTTTCCGCCAACTGGCAACCATGGTTTCGAAATACTATCAGGTAAATTGGTAACCTGCAAAATCGTTCAGACATTCCGACACGGAACGCACATTTCAAAGAAAAATAATGGCTGTAGCATTTGTTTTCAGATAAATGAGTATGTGAACTCAGCATGTTTACTAAGTATCTGCAGACATATTATAAATATTTATAAATTATTTTAGACATATTATATGACATTTTACAGACATATTATAAATATAAGTACAAGCCATATGCTAATCGCTGAAGTAACCCTTTACTTTTCATGGCAGAGCATTAAAGATGACTAGTTGACAAGTCTATGAAACCCCTACTACATATTTTCTGTTGATTAAGTGATACTCCTCATCATCTTTTTAATAACCAAGCAAATCTGCACAATATGTTTGCACAGACTGTAAGAACAACATTTTTTATTACTATTATTTGACCAAATTCTCAAAGAGAAATCTCCTCTACTTTTCCCTTTGTCAGCCAAGACATCCCTCAGCTGAATAATATCTCTACAGTTATGACAGCAAGGGTCATCTTGTGTCAGTACGCTCTGAGAGGCCTTTTTGTTTTCATTTCAAACAGACGAACAGCTCAAATTAGTGTATTTCATCTTGCTGGCGTTTGAAGCCTTTGATGAATATCTAAGTGGTGTCTAGAGCCACAGGGCTTTTGACCAACCTACAGCTCCATTTATATCCATCTTGCTGCCAGTCGCAGTACAGGGATGGAAAGAGAAGCACTCTGCTATGGAGAGTTGGGATATGACAGTCACTTATCCTCTCACTACATTATTCAACAAGATATGAGTTAAGTCTACTGAGCAAGACATGAACCTCACAGGTGAAGAGCCTTTGTCCTGTTAATGTACTTCAGAAGAATTGTGAGCCGTTGAGTAATTACAACTGAAATGGCTGTATTTAACCCAGAAGTCAGTTATCCGTGCTGCTAAGAACGCAAGGAAAATTTGAATGCTCTTGACTCTTTGTACTCGCTCTCCCAGGGACTGTTTTGCTTTCTGAGATCATGTCCGTCATTGCCCGGGGCAGCTGTGGCATCTGCAGCCGCCGGAATGTCTTTGCCACAGGCAATGAAACTTTGGCCCTCTCCCGAAAGATGTCGGAAGTGAAAGAGTTCAAAAACGAGACTTTGTGCTCTTGTTCTTTCGTTCCACCAGAAGTCACAGCCAAATGTCCCACTGAAAAACTGAAAAGCGTGATTATGCAATATCATCAGTTGCCTGCAGTTCCAAATCATTGATTTTCTGATGAACTCCTCCTGGAATAAGAAATTCCCACTTTACTACATGCTGAGTGATCAGCGGAGTACTCCATTAAGGTCTTCTCTATGTCTCTCTCTCATTACATTTCGGTACCAAATCACGGAGGAATCCGTGGAGGTCACTAGGATCTCCACATTACAGTCGGTGTAATTGAAAGGACTGTGATGAGAACCGTGTGCCTGGTGCAGAACTTCGCTCATGCATGTCCACAGCTTTTCTTCAGAAAATGTAAGAAAAGTCACAAGTAAGAGCGCTCAGGGCAATGTCAAGTGCATTTCACATGTTCACTTGTGTATTGAATACTTACAAGCTGGTCTACAAATGAAAACACTGCCGTTTTCAAACACGGCGTGTGCTAACCTCTGACATTGCAAGTTATTTAGCAAAGCGTTATTTTCTAAGCCTCAATGGCAGTTTTCATTGAAGATTTATGTATTGTGACAATTAAGTCTTCTAACCGTACTCTCAAATATTTACTCTCAAAGAAAATGATCCACATGAGTGCTATCGAATTCTGAACAGAAAGTCAGATACAGAAAAAGAAGATTATAGTTTTGAAATAAAATATAAAATAATATATTGTCTGGAACAAGTTTGTGCTTCACTGAGAGCGGACTTTAAATTGTAATTAAATTCCTGAATTTGAATTGAACTAGCAAATAGGAATATATGTAGAATTAGAATAGAATAGAATAGAATAGAATAGAATAGAATAGAATAGAATAGAATAGAATAGAATAGAATAGAATAGAACATTTCTAATGTGCCTTTAAAGTTATATGTTTGGCCTTTTGGCAAAAGTTTAAACACCTTGTTTAAAAGACGGACGGATGGATGGATTAATGGAATAACTGTAAAAAATATTATATGATCAATAAGTTGTGAATGTGTTTTTACATAGCTGTAATTCATCAAAATAAGCGTTTCAACTTTTTTTATGATACAAGATTTAGCTTATTTTTTAAGTCAGTTTAAAGGACAACTCCGGCAAATTATTAAGTTTATCTTGATTGTTATATCTTTGTGAGTACAGTCTATAGGATAAAAAACGAACCGGATTGGTGCTTGCAACACGAAGTTATAACAGTTAATGCCCAGAGCCCCCCCCCCCCCCCCCCCCCCCCCCCAGAAATTAAGAGATTTGTCTCATATGAGGTAAAAAAAAAAAAACAACAACAACACAAATACTGTTCCGTTTCCAACAGAAACCGATCGTTTCTTGTCTTAAGACATCAATGTCTCGCCACAGGGTTTAATATGGATTCGTATTTCTATGTGTTTTTTACTCTCACAGTTGCTTATAGAAAACACCCCCACTGACCCAAACACCACTGACATGCATTATACAAGCAACGGTTGGAGTTAAAAATCTTTATTTGTGTTCTACTGAAGAAACTAACACACCTAAATCTTGGATGCTCTGGAGGTAAGCAGAGAAACATCAAATTAAAAATTTTGGGTGAACTATCCCTTAAATGTAATTTAAGTTGAAATGACTTAAACATACAAGTTGATTGTACTTAAAGATGGATGGATGGATGGATGGATGGATGGATGGATGGATGGATGGATGGATGGATGGATGGATGGATGGATGGATGGATGGATGGATGGATGGATGGATGGATGGATGGATGGATGGATGGATGACCAAGGTAGTCACAAGTTAAGCAGCCTCGCAGGGAAACCAGCATCCAAAAGACAACATATTCTGTTTTTTTAGCAGGGTTTGTCAATATTCATGGTCCAGCTGTCAAGGATTCTGTTGGATCTCAGTAAGCCGAGCTGTAACTCCCTGTGATAGCTGTTAGAGGGTGGTTTCATTTGATGATAGTGTCATCCAACACACTAGTGCATAATGAAGAGTACATGTCAAAATTATAGAGCGTAACGAATAAGTGACCGAGACAGAGAATTTTCCTCCTAATGGGGTTGCCTAGAATGTGATCCAGATGCACATGCACATTACTTTTTGAAGGGCAATAAAAGGGGGATTCTTGATGGTACTTTCAGGCAAGGAGAGAAGATTATTAGTCTCAGTTCCTGCAGATGTGAAGAGAGTTTGTTCCTTATTTATATCCTTTCGGCTGCAACTGGATCTCCGGCAAGTCGACTTCTTGAGATAATACATTTCCAACATTCGTAATGCCACCTTAAGTGCCTCTAGAGGAGTACAGTAAATTAATAGGCTGCATACCTCGATCTCAGGCAATTACATTACCCACTGATTTATGAAACAACAGCCAGAAATGGGACAGTAACCTTGAGCCGTTGAAATGCAAAGTGAATTGAATTTTCGTGGAATTCGAGACACCGCAAGAGAAACTTCTGGGAGGGGAAACTTTTAAGAGTATGGAATACTTATCAATACAACCCACATCCACTGATGGCATTGTCGGTCTGCACAGAAGTAAAGGTGGGAATGCATCACACAACTTTTAAAATCAGAGCACATTTTAAAACATTAAGCACTTGCTGACTTTACAAATGGTTATAGAGGAAAAACTGGGCATTATGCACAACACGACTGAGGATCACACACTACCAGACTTTCAATCAATCAATCAATCAACTTTATTGATATAGCGCTTTTACAATTACAATTGTGTCAAAGCAGCTTCATAGTGTCAAACAGGACAATATTGCAACAAAATTAGATTTGGCTGTACAGTCGTTCTGGAGAAAACATTTTCCAGAATGCAATATTTTGTGTCCAATAATTATTGATTTGAGACTAGTAACGTTAGCCGTGTAATAAGCGGGATAATGTACACCCAGCCGGTTTTTATCGCAGAATAAACCCCTTCAGAGTGATGCAAGATCCCCGCTCCGCGCTTCCCCGAGCCCGCTCCGCGCTTCCCCGAGCCCGCTCTGGGTCTTCTAGGGCCCGCTCCCGGCTTCCCAGAACCGCCGCCTCCAGACACCCACAGATGCCCCACTCCAGCCACCCACGGGCCCACAAGACAATCCCCTAGTTTTCGAAAAACAAATTTTTTTGGGGGGGGGTATAGGCCCATGGGTGGGGAACAGAGGGGTGGGACGCCAGCCCAGGCAAAGACCCCAGCCCTGTCCTGGATCCCAGGCCGAGTACTGATAATAGCCAGCCTGGTACTTCTGCCTGGTACTCCCGCCATGACCTCCCCAGGCTCCGGAGGTCCTAGTCCCCCCCAGTCCTACTCCCAAGACTGATCGTGTTACATATAATTTTTAAGTAAAGAATGTTGAGTGAACTCAAATATTTAAGTACATATAACAAAGGTTTTCGGTAACACTTTACAATAACAGGACATTAATAATCATGTATTAATACATTAATAGTTAATTCAACATGAACTCATGATCAGTTAAGATATTAACTAATCATGAACAAATGAGGAGCCATCCTTAATTAAGACATGAGTCATAATGATTCATGCATGAATACAGCAGCATTAATACATGTTTGGTAATTAATGCATTAATTAACATGTATGGGTAAACTAAATCAAACAGGTTCCTTAAAATAAAAACAAGTAATCTAACTTTTAATTAAACATGTGATTTAATACTGTCATAATTTAAACTGTATTAAAATCTGCCATCTGCAGCTTTGTGACAAATAACATGGGCATGGTTCCCCAAAACGTTCTTATCGCTAAGTAGTTCTTAACCTGTTCCTTAACCTCTCTCTTAACCCTATGGCACGATTCCCGAACCGTTCGTACGCTAAGTATATCTTATGTAAGTCACACTTACGTAAGGTTGGTCTGGACCATTCGTAGCGCTTTCTTAGCATTAAGCTCAAGACGCTAGTCGACGCCACTGTGCAGCAGTCTTTAGAAATCTGCGCAGTACAGTACAAAATAAAAACTATGATTTTAAGTTATGAACATTTTAAGACTAATAATAAAATATGTTTGCAAAGGAGACAGGCCTATTTATGAAGTTGACTTTATTTGGTATCAGAACTAATATGGTGGTAATTAGGCTATTTTGTAATGCCATTAAAGCGTTTAAATTGGCAATCACTTTAGATAATTAACATCTGGCAAACAATTTGGCTCTACAATGGCTTAGATCTATAAATGGGTAAGCATGGTGGTGTCCAGTAAGCAACCAACTATGGCAGTGATACAACGTATCTGTGGCGAGGTGAACCAGCGAGGGACATGGGAGGAACGAGTGAGACCGGGGACGTGATTGCGAGGGAGCGTCACCTTTGAGCCACACCAGTTTCGAGTCCTCTCATGAGGGAGTTCGGAGGCATTTAAGGACGAGCGACACCAGTCAAGGATGAGAGAGGACCAGGCCTGGATTTTACGTTGAGTTTCGTTTATGTTTTGTTATGTGTCGGTTTTGTTATGTGTCGGCCCGCGGTTTACTTTCGTTTCGTTTATTTAATAAAAGTTGTTGAATGTTCGCCGGTTCCCGTCTCCTTCCTTCCCATCTACGAACTTTATTATAGTATCCTTCTATTAAATCAAAGACGAAGCTGGCCACGGAGACATTTAGTCCATGTCAATGTCTTTATTCGACAAAACTTAAGCCCTTTTGACATTTTGCCTGACATAGCTATATAAAAAAAAAAACGCCTCCCAAGTGTGTTGTCCATTTTATTTATTTGAACTCAAAATCAAACTAACACTAAAAACAACTCATGGCTTGTTAATGCATCATTATGTCATGACTTTACTTGAGGGGGCACATCATGTTACTTTATTATTAACTAACCATACACTAACATCAACTCATGGCTTGTTAATGCATCATTATGTCATGACTTTACTTGAGGGGGCACATCATGTTACTTTATTATTAACTAACCATACACTAACATCAACTCA
Source organism: Pseudorasbora parva (assembly GCF_024679245.1). Classification (NCBI taxonomy): domain Eukaryota; kingdom Metazoa; phylum Chordata; class Actinopteri; order Cypriniformes; family Gobionidae; genus Pseudorasbora; species Pseudorasbora parva. The sequence goes on from NC_090189.1 coordinate 32,406,136, forward strand.
TGGCTTGTTAATGCATCATTATGTCATGACTTTACTTGAGGGGTCACATCATGATTAATTCATTATTAACTAACCATGCATTAACATCAACTCATAGCTTGTTAATGCATCATTGTGTCATGACTTCATGATTAATAAACTATTAACTACATACCAAATTCAGCTCATGATTTATCATAAACTTTCACATTCAATATCAATAAATTTCACATGTAACTAGTATAACTAGTATTCAGCCCAGTTAAGAGAACGGAGGTACCGTATCATCATGGCCTATGTCTGGGTGGAGAGAGAACTGTACGGATCCCAGCAGACGTTCCATCACTTCCGGACTTAACTGCTTGTTTCCTGTTTGGTTATTTTTTGGGGGACTGATTCCTCAGAAACTGTTATAAGTCACAGTAGGTTTAGTTTGATGGGAAAGGGATCACAAAACAGACTGAGACCTTTTGAGATCAAATTTAGCAGATTTAGATGATCAGTGAAAGTAATGAAAAACTAATCTTGGCTTTCAGTAATATTTATGATGAAGCTTCTGATGAAAATGGTTTAAATTATTACAATAATTCATTTGAAAATCTATTTCAAAGTCAAAATATCTGTATTTTTTTCTTAGAGAACTTGTTTAATTTAGTTTACCCATACTTGTTATGTTAATTAATGCATTCATTACTAATCATGTACTAACATGTATTAATGCTGCTGTGTTCATGAATGAATCATTATGACTTATGTCTTGATTAAGGATAGCTCCTCATTTGTTCATGATTAGTTCATATCTTAATTCATGCATTAATACATGATTATTCATGTCCTGTTATTGTAAAGTGTTACCAGGTTTTCTTGTTCATTTTAAGTACAATTATTCCAAGTTGGGTTTACTTAAAAAGTGTGATCCAAAAATGTTGCATATATATTTTAAGTAAATCCAACACATAATTTTTACCTGTGTATCTGTGTGCAGCATTATAAACTAGCTTGCGGGTGGTAGGTTTTGGTGCTAAAATGTTGACTCTTTTGTCCCTGAAAATTTAAGATGATCTGTTAGCCAACAGCAACCTTGTTTCTAAATTCTATTGTCTATTCATTAAATTCTTTACTTCTTGAACACAAAACCCTTGATGGAATTCATAGGACACTTCCTTTGTCAATATTTAATCAGCTATGACTTGTTGTGATCAGCTCGCTTGCCTTACGGCTCTGGGGATCTGAAATTGAGGAACAACAAATGCATCTGATGGACACTTTGCATGATTTGCTTGTCAGTTGCATGAATTTGCCACAAGCTGGCAGGCCCCCAATAACAGATTAAAGCAAGTCCTGTTATTGTTCCAAGCCTAAACAGCTAGTGACAGCTTATTGTCTCAAAGGGGCTGGAAAGAACTGTCCGAGTTACCGCCCGCTGGATTTGTCACCACGGCGTGTCAAAATTCTGACAAATCAGCCGTGCTGCTTTCATCGTAAACATTATCTTTAGCTCTTGTGCGCATTTGTGCGAGACCGGGCAAGAGGCCGGCAAATCTTGGGCTAGCTGGTGCTGTGCCGTTTCTATTACAAAAGGTAATGAGGAGAGGCTGGAGGTGAGAGTTCTCATCCACCCGCAGTAATTCCCCGGAGCGTGTTGTGCTGCATTTGGAATCTCACAGTGGATGACTGCACGCCGCCTGTATTCGGCAGCTGTTAAGTCCTTGCTCTGTTTCAGCAAGTGCTGGGGGAGTATACTGCAAAAACTCATCAGGACAAACAAGCCTGAATGCACGCGGCATTTTAATGAATATTACAACGGCAAGGTGCAGGTGAACCATTTTGCCTTTGAGAAACTCAGTCCAGACTTTTGTGAAGGGGATGGGAAGGGGAGAAGTCGTTTTAGTCACTTTGGCAACAAGATCCCTATTGAGTGACAAAACACTTAAATTCTCTGCTGCAGTATACACTAAAAATGCTGTTGCCATTAGACAAGGGCAAGATCAATTTGAGGGTGTCAAAATGGGCCTTTAGAGGTAAAGTGCTATTCTGAAATGCTTGACACCGCTCAATTTGGCAGCTATAATGTAGGGTCTTGTTTTTATGAGACTAAAGATTGCTGACGCCACAAAGATCCGTACCAGAGAGTCCCGGTCTCCAGAATCGATTCCATCACGCTACATACAACACATACAGGGCGGCGCATGATGTGATGCTTCTAGGGACTCTACTGACGCATTTGTTCCTATTCAGAAACTTCTGTTCCAAGCAAATCTCATTTATGCTGGCAAAAGCATTTCTCTGGCTTTCTGCTCCTGCTGTTGTTGAAAAATTTGCTCAGTTGTGACAAGAAATCGTTAGAGTATTTCAGCCAAATCCTGCGCAGGCAACAAAATGCAGCCTTACTTTATACTGTAGCGTTTACGCGATGTGGTGGGGAGGGAAGACAGACACTGGGGGATCACGGAGACGTGACTTTTAACAAGCTTTTATTTGACAAAATACAATGCACATAAAAGGAACTGAAAGAGAGTAAAGAGTAGGGGGTTGTGTAAGTCCCTGCTTCAAAGGGGGATAGTTCACCCAGAACACCCAAACGGCATTCCAAATACTGTACCTTTAAGGGTAATAGCTTATCACTGAAGAGGACACTGAGGACAACTTTGAACCTTATCTACTCCTAAAAACTGCATATTAGTACCTTTAAGAATGTTTTGGAGGAAAATAAAGTGCAAAGATGTCCCCATGAAGGTATACTGTAATAAACAGTTGTACCCTTAAAGATTTGTACGAGTGTGTATGGATTTCTTCACTCTTCCACATATTGAAATTTGGTTAAGACACATGAGAACAAATGGCTTTTGACATTAAACCAGCACTTCTTGACCAAAGTGGTCTGTAATACAGCAATGCTAATGTTAGCAATGCTGTTAGCTATATATTAGCAATTTATGGGTACCCAGTGGTTTACTGCTTATTAACAATTAGTACAGTACTGTAGTTGTTGTATTTAGGTATTGGAAGGATTAAGGGATGTAGATTAGAATGTCATGCAGAATAAGGCATTGATATGTGCTTTAAAAGTACTAATAAAAAGCCAATATCCTAATATGGATGCTAGGGGTGTAACTGATACCTCGGGTACATACCTCGGGTTTGTATTCACGGTTCCGTTCAGCAGTTTTACAAAATTGCTTCTTATTTATTTTTATTCAACAGTGATTTACTGGAAAAAAAAATTATGTCTTTAAATTAATTCAATTATAACTAAAAGTTTCTTAAAGGTAACGCTGTAAACTATATAAGGAGCCCTTACTTGCACATTACTATAATATTAAAAGTTAACAACAGACCCCAAACTATTAGCCTGAATTCAGTTGCTATTTATTTTTAGATATAGTCAACACTCAAATAACTCATTGTATGCAAACATGTAAACACATAAGGCAGTTTTTGCATTAACTTCTAAATCTAATTATAATTTTTTTTTTTTTTTTTCCTCCAATTCGTTGTTGAAATATAGCCTAACCATTTATACATAGTATCTGTCATTTTCATGACCGATTTATTTAAGCATACATTAAATAATCAAGACATCACTAACAGGTTAAGTAGAATATAATTAATATATGTAGGCTAATATAGTATTTAGCGAAAGAGTTCATCTCTCTAGTGAACAGCTGTGGACAGCTGAATGACTGCATGAGTTAAAATGTGATGCTACGTGACATTGATTACAAGCTGTTTTATTGATGTTGAAACAATGATTGAGCAGTTCAAAGTATATGATACATTGTAAGTTGTAATGTATCCTCAACATACCGTAAGATATTAATTCATGTTAATCCTTATAGGAAGAGATGATCACGTTCACTCGCGCGCCACGCTGCCGCTTAAACTGATGCGCCTATACAGTGATCAGTCACATCACATTAAAGAGCGTTAAAACGGCATAATTGTTCGATTTTGGCGGACTAAATACTAAATATGTTTGTGTGGGAACTCAGATTGAAGTATGTTCCACTTTTTAGAACAAGCTTACACTTAATTGCATTCGGAACCATTCGAAATGGTTCGGTTTGAATATGTGTACCGTTACACCCCTAATGCACTCATAAAATGACTTGTTGAATTAAATTTTAAAAAGCAGCGAATAGTTACAATTAACAATTTAGTTATGCAAACAAAACAAATTCAAGTAAAGCTGACAAAATTTGAATTTGTCACTGTTAAATAATATTTATATGTGCAGTTTACTTGATAATGTTATATTAAATGTATAAAAGTTTATTATGTTATGTGACCACATTTATCGAGTTAAAGGGGTCATGAACTGGCTTTTGTTTTTATTTTATACTGTAGTCTGAGGTAAGCTTATTACATTTTTGTGTTTTTTACATTCAAAAACATCATAATGAATAAGCAATAGGCTATTTTCTACCTTGGCTTTCTGCACAACTTGGAAATAAACTCCCACTGCTATGATTGATTGGATAACAGTTTTGCATATTATAATGAGTTTCAACTCCCCGTCAATATACGTGGGGAATTGTTTTGAAAATGTCCAATGTGGAAAAATGCCGACCCAGTTCGACCCAGAGTTGGATCCTGAATCGCAGGACAATGAACCAAATTGAATAGAAAGGATATAAAGGATATTACAGCCTGTAACAGCTTGGTAAGTTATCCTTAACTAGGTTCATTTCTAATCTGTTTGTTTGTTTTTTTCTAATTTTATATTATAGTGTAACCGAAAACTATCTGTAACAATATATATTCATTAAAAATAAAGTTCAACCATTTCTAATATTACAATCCGAAGGAAGCTTATGCAGTGACTGTTTTCTTCCACAACCATGCATAGCACAGTATCTTACTCTCTTCAGCATGTTTATTGCTCGGTAGTGCGATCCGTTTAGCTCCACGAGTCATGCCCGTTTCACACATACTCCGTCTGCAGTGCGTGTGGTGCGTGTTGTGTTGCGTGTGCGTTGCAGGAGCCCCACACCCTGTTGTGCTTACACATATACTGCGTTTGCAGTCCGCAACTGATCCGCTGTTGCATACCACAAACACAGCATTTATTCATTAGTTTTTATTTAAAATCCAAAGGTTTTTACTGAACATGCCTCGTCACAATTGCAATTCTCTTTGTTTACTCTTTAATACAAGTCAGGTTAACGTAGCCTACTACATTTAAACAACATTTTATTAAATTCATTTATTCATATTTATATACTTTAGATTTAGCTCACACAAGTGGCAAAACATTTAAACATAGGTTATAGCCTTAAATCACAAACATTTTAAATTAGAAACTTACAATAGGCTATTCAAAAACAGCCAACTCTCGTCTTTTCTTTCGTTTTTACACCCTTTTAAAAGAAATCCTGCAGGTCAAAAAGAACTTTGCTTTTCACCTCCAAGAAAGTACGAGTGCTATCCATTATGGCACTTTTTTTTTTACCTAAATGCCAGGTAAGTTGTCGTTTTGTTGCTTTACTTGAGGAAAAAAAGCCATGTGTTGACTTTGAAACAGAGTATATTTTAAATGATAGCATCTGTGGTGAAATTACTAGATTTTCGCGTCAGTACATGTTTATTTTAATGCGAACAATGTTCTGTCGCTTTAATGCAGCAACGCAGCGCAGCAAAAAATAGACTCGGTACGAAAACGATCGCTGCACTGCTGCAGACGCAACGCTCCTGGAACGGACTGACGGACCGCATCCGCGTGCAGTGTGAAAGCTGTCATCCGTTAACATGGGTACGGGAAAAAATACGCAACGAAAACGCACTGCAGACGGAGTATGTGTGAAACGGGCGTCAGTGGGCTACAGAAGGAGGCGTATATATTTATCTTTTGAAACACCATCAAGTGTCGACATATTCTGAGGGTGCTTTCACACTTGGTTCAATTGCCTGGATTGAACCCGAGTTCGATTGCTCCCCCCTTCCCCTGCCCCCACTGGACTGTGTTCATATTATATTATTTGGGTCCAAACCGGGGTTCGTCTGTGTCATCAAAGCAGCATCTGTTTACCCGGTTGCTTAGTAACGACAGCGAGCGTGAAGGCGTCGAAATGCATAGCATTGCTCCCGTCAGTTTTATATTTTTGTTTTTGAACCGTTGGTTTTGTTACCAGAGCTTCAGTACGTAATGACACTTGAGTCTTTCTGCCGCGAATGCCCTACAAATGCTCTAAAGAACGCTGAAGACGAGCAGAGATGAGATCTACAGCTCTCTGCTTGCAGTATGTCAGTGACGCTCGTCAGGTGGATGAGTGAAACACACACAAAACATTTGCATCAAATCATTCATCATTAATAGCGGTTCACTTCCGCGAATTAGTACGATTGTGTTCACATCAGCAACGAACCATACCAGAATTCGCATGAAACAAACCCCTTACCACCTTTTTAAGTGGACTCGGGTACGGTTGGTGGGTTCGCACCCTAGTTCAGAAGACCGTGTTCACATCATCCAAACGAACCGAACTCTGGGCCTGGTATCAATAAAAACTTTTCTTTGACTAACAAGGATGTTTTCAGCTCACAATGAACTTCATATCAAATACTCAAGGAAAGTTAATTTCTCAAATTCAGCACCCCTTTAATTTACCTTATTAAATCAATTATTTGCTCTACAAGTGTACTCGTTTTATTTAAGGGAATAAAACGAGTTGATACATACCTCTCTCGTCTCAGTGCGTGCACTTAACGTGCAGTGACGATCTGATAGCATTTAGCTTAGCCCACTAAGCCCAGTTCATTTACTATGGTACCAAACAGAGATCAAGTTAGAAGCGACCAAACACCTCCATGTTTTTCCTATTTAAATACAGTTACACAAATAGTTGAACGATCAAGTATGATGACATAAAATAAAACATGGAGCTTTTTTAAGCAGATTAAAAAGGAGAACTATAATGTATGGCAGAATAGCACTGAGAGTACTTTGACTCGGCGCAGTAAAAAGTCCCGGCTGAAACATCCTCCCTCACATCTCCCCCTCCCTCTCTCATTTCTGTCAATAGGGGGGAGGGGTATCCTTTTAAATAAGAAGCATATTTTTGAAAACAAGATGGCAAATAACTCATTGGTCAAACTCAATATAACTGAGGGCAGGAATTCCATCCAATAAATATGTGCATACACATAGTGCCCACAGCCTAAACACAGGCACATAACGGTAACACAAAATTACAGAAACTCCTCTAAATGTCCAAAATAACTGAACATTATCTAACATAAACTAATAACATCTTTCCCTTTACTGAAAAACATAAAATAACACTTTAATAAATATACTCTCCTAATGCAGAAATTTGCCCTTGCAAAGCATGCTGGGAACTACAGATCCACTGCCCAGTTTGTTTGTTTCACTCAGCAATGTTAAGTTGACCGAACAAACACCTATAAGTAAAGCTGACAATAGAGAAACGAGAAACAACTCATTAAATTTAAGTTCATAGTTACATGACTTTTTTAAGTGATGTGAACATGGATGATTTGAGTGCAACTAACAGCAGTGAAAGTGTTTTTTTTTTTTTTTTTTTTTATGTGGATGCTAATAAGCAACTTGTTAATAGCGAGAATTGAACCCTAAAATTTAACCCTACTCTTTTGAAATGTTACCCTTTACTGAAACAGACAAGTATGGTAATGTTAAATGTTAATACATCTGAATATGCCTCCATACTTCCATACTAAATAGTAGGCTAAAAATAGAACGTGAAATGAGTATATGACCATATTCATAGTAGCCTATTCATAAAACAGTAGGGGAAAACCATGGTGCTAAGCAAATCTCTTTTGATTAGCTACAACATGCTATGACTCAACAAGATATCTCAATACAACACTTTGTTTTTAAAGGTAGCCTATTCCTTGTGGATATTTTTATGTTGATTGCAAAAATTCTAAAGTTTGGTAATTTTACATAATTGTGTGTTTAATCTATAGGCTAATCATCTAGTCTAGATCTAGGCTAAATCATTCTAGTTCATAAAATTAGATGACCATGCACAAAAAACAAAGCAAGCAAAACAATGAAACAACATATTTAAATGAAAAAAAGAATAGTGAGTGCACACATTACATATCTCTGTAAGGAAACAACAATTGAATCCATATCAGATCTGTGGTTTGGTCATCTGCTTTGTGTTCTAACAAAGCTGCACTGCAAAAGAAGCATAATTCAATGTCCTGCGATATAAGCTCATACATCGCCACTTTGACACAAAGCAATTAATATCTTGAAATGTTCTGCGATGGATGATGACAAAGGACAAAGACAGTTGGCAAATATCCTGTTGTAGTCACAGAGATTAGCATATGTGCACAAGTAAATTGCAGTCCACACAGAGAGCCGAGCTGTTTACGATAAACTTGATAAATGACCATTAGCACATACACAGGGGTCAAGTGTTTGGGGGTCACAGATTAATTTTCACAGACAGGAGTAAAGGGGATGCAACTGTCTGGTCCACAGAGATGAATGATACAGAGAGGAAAATAGTAGGTTTTCTAAATGTATACTTGATTTGCAGTGTCGCTGAATCTAAGCTAAAAAGCTACATTCATGATTAACTCATTCACTTTAGCCACATGGGGAAAGTGTCCTTTGACCCACCCTCTGTATTGATGTATGAAAATGCATAGGGGCTGTTACATAAAGTGCTTATATTTGGTTATGGACATCAAGTCATCCTTATATGTATGCAATGAAATATTTATGGCAGGGCTTTAAGAGATAGTTTACCCAAAAATGAAACATTCTTCGAAAATACCTTAGAATAAAGAAAATCATACAGATTTGGAACAATTTGTATTTTTCTTTTTTGAGTAACTACCCTGCTGGAAAAAAAAACCCAGCTAAAGCCTAAGCTGGGGTACATTTCTTGGTTGCACTTTATTTTTACAGTAAGTGCACTTGCATGTACTTACAATGTACTTACCCAAGAAAGTATTGGGTAATATAAGGTAACTACATGAGTTACGGCTAGATTTATAGAGGTAGATTCATTTACATAGCACTTTCCACTGCACTCAAAGCACTTAAATGATATGTATGTTAAATTGTGGCCAAAACTGGTACTGCAATCACTATCCCCTTTCCCCCTCCCCCCTGACTCGAGGTTGCCAGAAAGGCTGCAGGATCCAGCAGGAATATTTATAGCTGCAGCTGTGGTAACTAGAGCAAATGTGGCAGCCCGGATGCCGAAACTACTGACTTCATGATTGGTAGATAGGTGGAGGGCGGAGCTTCAGGACAAAACACAACATGTCAACATCAACATCAGTTGAGGGCTGCAACAACAACTTTTAAATGACAATATCCTGGCCGGACTACTGTTGTCAGTGATATAAGTATTTGAAATTAGCATGATTTCTTAAAGTCTAGTGACATATCAGGGCCATTGTATGTGATTAGATGAATTGAAATACATGTCCTACATACAGTTCCTTTAACATATGGAAGGGGGGAATCTCCTCAACCACCACCAGTGATGCGACGGCAGCCATTTTGCACCAGAACGCGCACCACACACCAGCTTATTGGTTATTTATTGGTCAGTATATATGGGGATGATGAGGAGGTTTTGATGATGGATAGAGGCCAATGGGCAAATTGGGCCAGAATGCCTGGGATTTTTAACAACCAGAGTAAGAACCTCAGTTTAATGTCTTATCTGAAGGTTGGTGCTTGTGAGTTGTCACCCCTTGCTCTCACTAACACCTCTTCCAGCTGCAACCTGGTTTTTCCACCCTAACCAGGTAAGACTATCCGCTAAAGAAATGGCCAAAAAAACAGCCTGCTAAACACACGATTCACACAGGACGGATATTAGCCGAGAAAGAACTAATACAGGTCCTTCTCAAAAAATTAGCATATGTGATAAAAGTTCATTATTTTCCATAATGTAATTATAAAAATTAAACTTTCATATATTTTAGATTCATTGCACACCAACTGAAATATTTCAGGTCTTTTATTGTTTAAATACTGATGATTTTGGCAAAATTCCAAAAAAACATCTCAAACAATTAGCATATTTCATCCGACCAATAAAAGAAAAGTTTTTTTAATACAAAAAAAGTCAACCTTCAAATAATCATGTTCAGTTATGCACTCAATACTTGGTCGGGAATCCTTTTGCAGAAATGACTGCTTCAATACGGCGTGGCATGGAGGCGATCAGCTTGTGGCACTGCTGAGGTGTTATGGAGGCCCAGGATGCTTCGATAGCAGCCTTAAGATCATCCAGAGTGTTGGGTCTTGCATCTCTCAACTTTCTCTTCACAATATCCCACAGATTCTCTATGGGGTTCAGGTCAGGAGAGTTGGCAGGCCAATTGAGCACAGTAATACCATGGTCAGTAAACCATTAAACCGGTGGTTTTGGCACTGTGAGCAGGTGCCAGGTCGTGGTGAAAAATCTCCATAAAGCTTTTTAGCAGATGGAAGCATGAAGTGCTCCAAAATCTCCTGATAGCTAGCTGCATTGACCCTGCCCTTGATAAAACACAGTGGACCAACACCAGCAGCTGACATGGCACCCCAGACCATCACTGACTGTGGGTACTTGACACTGGACTTCAGGCATTTTGGCATTTCCTTCTCCCCAGTCTTCCTCCAGACTCTGGCACCTTGATTTCCGAATGACATGCAAAATTTGCTTTCATCTGAAAAAAGTACTTTGGACCACTGACCAACAGTCCAGTGCTGCTTCTCTGTAGCCCAAAGTGTCTTGACCTGGGGGATGCGGCACCTGTAGCCCATTTCCTGCACACGCCTGTGCACGGTGACTCTGAATGTTTCTACTCCAGACTCAGTCCACTGCTTCCGCAGGTCCCCCAAGGTCTGGAATCGGTCCTTCTCCACAATCTTCCTCAGGGTCTGGTCACCTCTTCTCATTGTGCAGCGTTTTTTGCCACACTTTTTCCTTCCCACAGACTTCCCACTGAGGTCCCTTGATACAGCACTCTGGGAACAGCCTATTCGTTCAGAAAATTCTTTCTGTGTCTTACTCTCTCGCTTGAGGGTGTCAATGATGGCCTTCTGGACAGGGTCGGTCGGCAGTCTTACCCATGATTGTGGTTTTGAGTAATGAACCAGGCTGGGAGTTTTTAAAAGCCTCGGGAATCTTTTGCAGGTGTTTAGAGTTAATTAGTTGATTCAGATGATTAGGTTAATAGCTCGTTTAGAGAACCTTTTCATGATATGCTAATTTTTTTAGCTGTATGCCAAAATCATCAGTATTAAAATATACTGAAAAACCTGAAATATTTCAGTTGGTGTGCAATGAATCTAAAATATATGAAAGTTTAATTTTTATCATTACATTATGGAAAATAATGAACTTTTATCACATATGCTAATTTTTTGAGAAGGACCTGTATATGCTGGCTTTTGCTTGAATATGTTCGGGTGTCGTGTTCACTTGTTTGTCCATTTGCGATCGTATTGTCGCTCACTTCAGCGATGATAAAGACCCGTTCATTTCCACACCGTGTGGAGCATCTAAAACCCCTTAGTGTTTCAAGGTTTCAAGCGTGAGTTCACAAAATGTGTCCGACAGGTAATGTTAAGACACTATACTCCTAATATGTATATGTATTAATATGTAATACTCCTAATGTTTGTTTCCTCTTTTCATCTATATAACCCATCCGGTCATCAAATAATTGTTGTTAGCTGGACTATCGAGCTTGTATATTAACGTTATCGTGTTGTTCATGAGAACTGTTTGTGTTTTGTGATCGCTATAACTCTAATCTTTTAATTGTAACTTGGCTTGTGTTCTATCGAGTTGTTCATGAGAACGGTTTGCGTATTTGCGATGGAAGGGGTGACTTTTTCATTGAATATTCGACCTGGATTAGTTACACACAGATTCCCCCATAGTCGTTGCCTGGGTTACGTATGTGTGGGGCGGAGCTATCAAAATAGGGCAGAGACCCTTTCTGGGGGTGGGGACGTCTTTGTTTTGGTGATTTGAAATAACAACAACGGTTACCAGATAGCACTTACCCCACCTTTAAGAAACCTTTACTAGACAAATTATTGTCTTGTTTTGGGGAAAAATAACTCAAATTTAAGAGAGTTTTTGCTTAAAATAAGCTAAATAATCTGTCAGTGGGGTAAACAAAATAATCTTTTTTTAATCTTGGAAAAAATCTTCATTTTGAGATATTTTTCACCCCAAAACAAGACAATTACTTTTGCTTGTCTAGTAAATACTTCTTGTTTTAAAGGTGCCCTAGAATGAAAAATGTTTTTAACCCTGCCATAGTGAAATAATAAGAGTTCAGTACATGGACATCACATACTGTGAGTCTCAAACATCATTGCCTCCTACTTCTTATGTAAATCTCGTGAATCCAAAACTCCACCGAAAAATATCAAGTCATGTTTGATGTGTATAATCCGATACCACAGCAATTTAATTCAAGATCGTTCATTTGTTCGGCCCATTTCAAGCAAGCTTCGCTCAGCGTCTTAAACTGAAGAAAGTGGCAACTATATTCCTGCAAGCAGTAAGTAGTGATTTATCCACTTATTGACTGTTTAAACAATTTCTGATTAAATTGAAAGTTTCTTAGAGAGACCGCATTGTCTAGATGACGCAAGATGCGTACAGTAACAATAGGTACCATACAAAACTAAATAGTGTGTCTAATGACAAAGGGTAATATTATTTTGTATTACAAAATACAACCGTAGATACATTGCTTAGATCGTTCACTTGATCCTTCTAGCAAACATCACCTTTTCCACCATATAAGTTAAAACGACAGTCATTTGATAGTCAACGAATGACACACTTTAAGCAGAACATCTCAAATGGAGATTGCTGAAATGCAGCTTACTTGTTTATTGGTGTTTGCAGATCATCCGTGCGCGAGAGAGAGCTCGCGTGCATATGGTTGCCAGATTGGACATGTTTAGGTAAAAACCGGAGAGTATACAGGTTTCTTTTCACAGAAAAGCTCTGTTTGGGGGATTTGATTACTGAAATCTGGCAACCGCATGAAACTCTTTCTCGTGTGCGGATGATCTGAAAACAACAAATAAACAAGTAAGCTGCATTTTATCAATCTCCATTTGAGAGGTTTTGCTTAAAGTTTAATTTAGTCGGTCTGTGTTGTGTCATGGCAGTCAGGACTCACCAGCCGCTTCACTGAACTACTGTGAGCTGCTGAAATAAGCCAATCAGAGCAGAGCTCAACATTAATATTCATGACTCTTCCAAATAAGGCAAAAACAGAGTATTACATCCTAGGGACAATGTATAGGGTTGTAAATGGACCTGTAAAACTGTATCTGGACAATTTTTTTCCCCTTAAATAAGCCACATACCCTCTATGTAGATATCAGAGAACAATTTAACATATTGTTTCAAATCATTCTAGGGCACCTTTAAGAATTTTTAGATGTTTGGACTAGAAACAAGAGAATACTAAGTAAGGAAAACAATTTTAATTAGTTTTTTTGTTGTTGTTTTTTTTGCAGTGCAGGTATATAACCAGGCTAGAATATTAGCAAACCAGCTTAGGTTGGTCCCTTTATTAAAAGGCTGGACTGAAAGTGGAATTTTAAAACTTGCCTTTTATCACATAGACCGTTTAAAATGAACAAAAGTTCATTGTTTTTCTGCACTTTAAAGGCACAATATGTACGTTTCACTGCTAGAGGTCACCAATTCAAAACAACGAAAAAGATTTAGCTTGATGATGCAGTGATGGAGGGTGGAATCATGGGAGTTGTAAACCCCTACAGCCGCTTTTGCTTTATGGGGTTATATTTGGCGACAGAACCCACAGCAAACTATAATAAATTGTGTAAAATGTGCAAAACAAACAACTGTGGCTTGTTAGATGCTACCAGAGATCGTTGGCTTTAATTCTATAACTACTGCTTCCACATTTTTTCAGGAAGCGTAGTGTTTCCATGGTTTCTTCCGACAGCTGAGGTAAGGTGGGGTATGACGCCATTGGCAGGCGACGCAATGACACAAGCTCCGTCACTGGTTAAACTTGTGGATTTCACTGGATTTAAACATTTTTGGAAACATTTGGGATTAATCTAAGTAGTCAACAAAATATATTAAACATTGTTTTAATGTTTTTTGCAAAATTCTTACATATTGTAGTCTATCTTTCACCCAAGGGCACATTGATTGAAGTCCAACTGACTAGCTGGGTGAAATCTCTGAGATGATATCTCTATATCTCGCTTGTAAACATTTACGACTAGGACTCAGCATTTTGAAAAAGTGCTCATCATAAATGTCCTCCTTGTATATAACCGATGCCTGGTGTCTCCCGTGTGGTTGTGCACCCTGCCCCATATGTCATTTTGATCAAAGGGAGAGTGTGTGTCAGAGAGGGGAGCTGGATCAATCTGAGTTTTTCACTCAAGGCTTTCTTCAACCCTGAGCTCTGTAATCACCTGCTTTAATGATGCCCAAGAGTCGCCATCGTGCAGCCTTGACTCTGTCCTGGCACTTGGCAAGTCAGCAGCTGTGTCCTTACTGCTCCATGAGCAATCATGTCCATGGAAATCTCACCTTGTTTTGCTCGTTCCTACATAGGGAATAGAAGTGTTTATGCAAGAATACACAATTAAAGTCAAATATTGCAAGCATTTTTTTTTGTACTTGCAGATAATATAATATTAATATTAATGAAATAAAAGACCACTTAATTGTAATTAAAGAGAGTAGATTTTTATGACTATGTTTAGTTTTTTATTTTATTTAAAAAAAAAAATTCAACATATAGAATTGGCTTTGGACCATCGTCGAGAGAGAGAACTCTGATTGGCTCAGTTTAGTGATTAAAACAAGCAAATAAATCATGAGGGCACAAAACATGAGGCTGTTCTAATTTTAGGTAATAATGCATGAGCAAATGCTGTTGTGTTCATAATCATTAAACTAACCATAAATCATTAAAAAAACATCAACAAGTTTACATTATTGTATGTATTTTAGTATTAAGTATCTTTAACTCAACTTTGACAATGATCATGTGTGTTTAGCGGCATCACTCGACAACAGCTTTTTCCTCATGTAAAATTAGGTATTGGCAACCGCTAGGTAGAAACGTTGATAGCCACTTGAGTCATCGCTAAATTGGACTAATTTGGATGGTCATGCTAAAAGTGTGCGGTTTTAATAAGGGGATTTTAAGTCTTTGTGTCTGGGGTAATTTAACTGTGTAACAACTCAACTCACATCGAGGAGTCGATTTCCTTGACTCCTACAGTGGGAGCCAGGAATCGTATAGTCGACTCCAAAAAACCTGCACTGTAAAAAAAAAAAGGCAAATTTTGAACTTTTGCAGTATAATCGACTTTGATGTTTAAGTTATTTCAACTTAAATTATGTTAAACTGACTTAAAAAAATGAGTTACATCTTGTTTAACTAATAAAAAAAAGTTTAACATTTCTTAACTTATTTTGATAAGTTAAAACAATGTAAAAACATATGTTGTCATAACTTATTGAACATATAATTTTTTACAGTGTGGAATCGAACACTCCTAGCGCTAGTTCTGTGGCGTTGGTTTGGTGTGTCCCTACCTTTAACACACTTGTAAAATTGTCAAATTAAATGTTTTACTGCAAAAAAGTTTAAATCATTATGTGTTATGTTTATTTTTTGTTGTGATTTAAGTAACTTATTTTAATGTATTCAACACTTAGCACATGTGACTACCTCCGGTTTCACAGACAAAAAAAAAAAAGCATGCTCGAGCTGTTTTATCTAAAAGCAACTTGCACTGACGCGTCTTAAAATATGTCATTGCCATTGTTTTGTCTCAAGATGCACACCAGTTATAAAAGCTACTTAAATGTCCTAATTTTACTAATGCCTAATCATGGCTCAATCTAAGCCCTGTCTGTGAAACCTGGAAGCGCAGTACTTGATTTTAGAGAAGTATATTTTAGTTTACCATAAATGCGTGTCAGTACATTTGGCAGTACATTATATGCTACAACCATATTTCAAAGACTATATAATTATGAAATTACATATAAAGATTTAATAACTTCTATTAAGTCCTCTTAAGTTCAATTGCATCTCAATTGCATTTCATATAAATTTTAATAAAATCAAATCACCTTTATTAATATAGCGCTTTTTACAAGTACAATTGTTTCAAAGCAGCTTTACACTTACAGTGTTACCAGGAAGATAATGCAACAGAGTTTGATTCGGCTGTACATCCGCTCTGATGAAAACGGTGATGTTATCCAGCTCATTTCAATTATCAGATCGTGTCATTGCGGGCAGATCGGTGATATAGTTTAAATTTAGGTGTCCCCAACTGAGCAAGCCAAGCCAAAGGCAATAGCGGCAAGGAACCAAAATTCCTTCAGGGCCAGAATGGAGAAAAAAAACCTTGGGAGAAACCAGGCTCAGTCGGGGTGCCAGTTCTCCTCTGGTCGACAAACAAACAGTGTATGATTATGATTCAACATTGCAGGTCTTAAAAGGGGTACTTCAGCACTGGGAAGATGAATCTGTATTTAAACTGGATCATTAATGTAGTAGAAATGTGAAATTATTTTTGAATTTGGTGCTTTCTAAACTGAGAAAAGACAGAAAATGTATTTTTGTCTCATGGGGATGATAGACAACAATTCCCAGAATGCTTTGCTGCCCTGTGAGGCCGCTCCCAAAGCTGACGCTACCGGATCACTGGACCACTTTCCCACCGCATTCATTTTCATAAAATCAGTTCAGTTGGAGAACTGATACTACAATTAAAAACTGAACGTGTCTGTTCAATATTATGAGTGAGTCGCCAAGCGAGTGTCACAGCACAAACGCAGCAGGAGTCAGATTATATTCACTGTCATGAATGAGCTGAATGAGCTCTCCTGATGAGAGCTGAGGTAAACGCGTCCGCGGTATACATTCACAGCTTGTGTTCAGTCTGGTGCATTTTCAGTTTATGCCTTTGGAAGCTTAACTTTCCATTGGAATGAATTTGAGAAGTTGAAACACTCCTGCTGCTGCGAGCTGAGCTGGGAGTGCAATCTCACTCCCTATGCGTGGGTTGCAAACATGCAGAAATAGCTCCCTCTAGCTCCCTCTATCAGACTGTAGTCTTTAGCCTCTGGCCAAAAATTCCTCCGATGACGCAAATTGACGATATTTGCATCATCGGAGGATTTTTTCCAGAAATAAAATGCATAAATCTCTTGTCTCAGGGGGATATGAGGGGAAGAAACACGATCATTTGAATATACTCCAGGGTTTCTACTGATACAAAGCCATATGCTAATCGCTGAAGTAACCTAGATAGATATTCGTAAGATTGGAGTCATCACGCCGGATACGGGTTTAATGAGGATGTGGTGTCGATACAGCATTTACAGGGGGTAGTTTAATTGACTGTCTACAGACACAGGGATGTGTTGGTCATGTCCAGGTGCAGGTCCACCATCTGATCTGGATACAGCCCGTATCCGGCCGACTGCAGTAAACAGACTCGGAATAAACAGAGAGACTAACATTAGTGCGGATGCCATTCTTCATATGATGTAACGAGTACATCAGGTGTTATGGGAAGTGTTCCCAGTTCTGGCTGACCTAATTAATGAAGCCTAACGTGCGTAGATGGACAAGACATACTGCTGAATCCATGCTGGCGATGTCTTCTGTAACAAACTGCTCCAAGACAGAAATGTTGGAGATCCGAATGCAGTATTTTTCACAGTTCTTTTTCACAGGGGTATCTGTCAATGCAAAGTCTGCTCCAAAAGACAGGCATATTACTGTATGTTGTGTTCTAAATACCTTATTTCACCTGAATCGCATACATTTTCCATGGAGAATGCAATCCTGGAATGCATTGAGCACAATGAAAAAAATTATTCAAGATGGCAGCCAGGCAAGAGAGATGTGTATTATAAATATATTTCATTCAATATACAAAAAGGTGTCAATTAAAAGCAACTCATGTATTTATTTGCTTGCAGTGTAACATTGTTAGCTTAGCAACATGTTAACTTCAAACTCTTTAAAAAATTAACTGAAATCAATTGTGAGTTGAGTCTCCCATGCAAGTGTTCTACTTGTGTGGCAGACACATTAGGGCCTATTCATAGGTTTCTATTCGGTTATGAACACCTTAGAATACTAATAAGCATAGAAGGCGGCTGTATGGTCATAAGGCAGCTCACTTGGTTTTGGGACCGAGATTTAATGTAATGTAATTTAAAGACAAGAAAATGAGAATCTGAATGAAAATAGGATTTTATTGGCAAAGTAAAACTGCTCTTAGAAAGAATCTGTCTTGACAGTCACTGACATGGGACATGGCATTCAATGAGAAAGTAAGAAATGGTCTGCAGTCTTCATTTACTTAAATTCAACTGAAATAAAATTCCATTAGAGTAAACAAAACAAAATTCGAGGCTATTCAGAACCTGACAAAAAAATAACAGTCATATAGCAAGTGTTGCTCAGTTTGTAGAAGACTGCATTTTAAAAAGGGGGGGGGGGGAAGAGGAGCAATAAATGAATTTATCCTACTGGGGCTAAGAGCAATTATGATACATCCATTCCTTAAGATCCCATTACCACCTTTCGAAGTTGTGTAATTTTCAAAGCGATTATGATTTTAGTCATTGTGAAGGAACACCTGTAGAGAGCAATCACCGCGGGACAGTGAGAAATGTCAGCACTGAAATTAATTAAGTAAAAGCCCTTTTCCAGTTATTCATGAACAGCCTGCTCTGAATCCGTTTGCTTAAGTGGTGATGGTATCATTGCATTAGGGTGAGAATCTTAAGGCTCTCAAGACAACACACTCAAATGACTCAGGGCCATCATTTTTCCATTTGCTGTAGTAAAACTAATAAGCCTATGTTGATTTAAAGGGGACATAACACACACAGTTTATGCCGATCTCATGTTGAGTACCAATGGAGTAGTATTGCATGCTTCATATCTCAGAAGGGTCTTTAGTTTTATCAGATTTACAGTATTGTTCAAAATAATAGCAGTACAATGTGACTAACCAGAATAATCAAGGTTTTTAGTATATTTTTTATTGCTACGTGGCAAACAAGTTACCAGTAGGTTCAGTAGATTGTCAGAAAACAAACAAGACCCAGCATTCATGATATGCACGCTCTTAAGGCTGTGCAATTGGGCAATTAGTTGAAAGGGGTGTGTTCAAAAAAATAGCAGTGTCTACCTTTGACTGTACAAACTCAAAACTATTTTGTACAAACATTTTTTTTTTTTTTTGGGATTTAGCAATCCTGTGAATCACTAAACTAATATTTAGTTGTATGACCACAGTTTTTTAAAACTGCTTGACATCTGTGTGGCATGGAGTCAACCAACTTGTGGCACCTCTCAGCTGTTATTCCACTCCATGATTCTTTAACAACATTCCACAATTCATTCACATTTCTTGGTTTTGCTTCAGAAAGAGCATTTTTGATATCACCCCACAAGTTCTCAATTGGATTAAGGTCTGGAGATTGGGCTGGCCACTCCATAACATTAATTTTGTTGGTTTGGAACCAAGACTTTGGCCGTTTACTAGTGTGTTTTTTGTCATTGTCTTGTTGAAACAACCGTTTCAAGGGCATGTCCTCTTCAGCATAGGGCAACATGACCTCTTCAAGTATTTTAACATATGCAAACTGATCCATGATCCCTGGTATGCGATAAATAGGCCCAACACCATAGTAGGAGAAACATGCCCATATCATGATGCTTGCACCTCCATGCTTCACTGTCTTCACTGTGTACTGTGGCTTGAATTCAGAGTTTGGGGGTCGTCTCACAAACTGCCTGTGGCCCTTGGACCCAAAAAGAACAATTTTACTTTCATCAGTCCACAAAATGTTCCTCCATTTCTCTTTAGGCCAGTTGATGTGTTCTTTGGCAAATTGTAACCTCTTCTGCACATGCCTTTTTTTTAACAGAGGGACTTTGCTTCACACAGACGTCTTCTAACTGTCACAGTACTTACAGGTAACTCCAGACTGTCTTTGATCATCCTGGAGGTGATCATTGGCTGAGCCTTTGCCATTCTGGTTATTCTTCTATCCATTTTGATGGTTGTCTTCCGTTTTCTTCCACGTCTCTCTGGTTTTGCTCTCCATTTTAAGGCATTGGAGATCATTTTAGCTGAACAGCCTATCATTTTTTGCACCTCTTTATAGGTCTTCCCCTCTCTAATCAACTTTTTAATCAAAGTACGCTGTTCTTCTGAACAATGTCTTGAACGACCCATTTTCCTCAGCTTTCAAATGCATGTTCAACAAGTGTTGGCTTCATCCTTAAATAGGGGCCACCTGATTCACACCTGTTTCTTCACAAAATTGATGACCTCAGTGATTAAATGCCACACTGCTATTTTTTTGAACACACCCCTTTCAACTAATTCAACTAATTGCCCAATTGCACAGCCTTAAGAGCGTGCATATCATGAATGCTGGGTCTCATTTGTTTTCTGACAATCTACTGAACCTACTGGTAACTTGTTTGCCACGTAGCAATAAAAAAATATACGAAAAACCTTGATTATTCTGGTTAGTCACATTGTACTGCTATTATTTTGAACAATACTGTATAAAAGACAGATACAGTTATACTGTTTCTTTCTGAAAACAGTCAAGATGGAGGCGTGGCGTGTCCCGTGGCTTAATGAAGCACGTTAATGGCCGTTCTCTTGATCTTGCTCTGGCTGACGTGTGCTCGCGCTCTTCCAGGAAAAGTGCCATGTGAGGAATTCTGCTCTTTATGACGGCATACGGGGCCATACTCAGAAAAAAAATTCAGAAACTTATATGAACCCTGAAGGAGTTTATATTTGCCACAGGTGCACTACATCCAACTTGTTTTGTTTTTGTATTAAAGAGCATATTGCAGGTTAGAGACTCCAGTGAGTCAGTGTATAGAAAAATAATGTAGGACCTAGAATTTCTTTAAAATATACTTGTAAAAACGCTAACAAGGCTTTTTGAGTCGTTTTTGTGAGAAAATTTTACTTCCGCATCTAAAAATGCGCAAACCGGAAGTGACATAACAAAAGGGAGTGCCGTGACTTTCAACCATAGGAAAACAATGGATCGCAATGGCAGTTCGGACGCTGAGGAAATTATAAATGCTTATTAATACTCATATGGCAGACCACAGCCATGCAATTATGACACACAATAAGGGACAGGCCAGGATTAGGCAGAACAACACTTAGAGGAGATGATTTGAATTGTTGTGTTAGGAGAAACAGTGGAAAACTGAGCAGGTGAGAGAGTTGGCTCATAACATTATACGCTAACACTGTGCTCACATTACAATACTTTGCAGATAATTATCATGTATCAGGCAATCGCAAAGATGGTATTGGTCATCTAGGAGTATTGATACCAATAACAGAAACTAATAATAAGTTCAGACCATCTGGTTAAGTCACACTCGTCGTCCACATTAGACGTTAAAGCCGGGCGTGGCGCGTAACGTTAACCGGTGCTGTTTTTGCTGACATAACGTTACGAGCTCACAGACAATGTTTTTCCCTCGCGTGGACATTGTGGATGCTCGTATGGTCGTGGCTCGCAGCATGTGAGGAAAAACAAGACGAACTGAGCACGTGTCTCGCACCTCCCTCTCTCACAATATTTTTTAAACATACAAAATAAAAAAAATCGTGAGTCGGCTTGATTTTCCGCCGCGGCCGAGCCACAGACAGTATAACGTGTTATTGTGATCCTTTATTCACTCATTCTGTGTTATGGGTTTATTTTGTGCCGATTCACCGTCGATAGTGTGAGGATGTATGACGTTTTGAGTATGTATTTGAGTGAACGATGTATGGCTTGAATAAAATATGTATACATTATCAGCACATAATTCCTGACTTTTTTTAAAAAGTGTGAGACTATGCATTTGTGTTTTTGTAGCCTACATACTTTGTATTA
The DNA here is from genome assembly GCF_024679245.1 of Pseudorasbora parva. Classification (NCBI taxonomy): domain Eukaryota; kingdom Metazoa; phylum Chordata; class Actinopteri; order Cypriniformes; family Gobionidae; genus Pseudorasbora; species Pseudorasbora parva. Next base: position 32,428,065 of record NC_090189.1, read on the forward strand.
ATCAATGTTGAAATTGATTAATGTAAAAACAATAACCAAGAAGCATTGCGTGTGAGTGTTTAATCATTTAATATTATCCTTAACTACATGAGTATTGCAATGTTAAACTTCATCATATCGCTGATAATCCGCAGTGTAAAGTGAACACACACACACACACACACACACACACACAAACACACACACACACACATCACCGCGTGTGTCAAAGCAGATGCAGAAGTGAAGTACCGTCTCTTCACCTGCACAAAACGCCACAATGCAGCTTTTCTAACTTTTTTTTTCAGGAAACCTGTGGACTCAATGTCCTGACTGGCTGGACACAATAATTTTCCATGACAATGATACATTTAAATAGAAAAACTACCGAAAATACACTGATTACTACAGAACACCAACCTATTCTGCACTGAGCCAATGCAGAGCTTGGCAGACGACTCCCTGTTGTGACGTAATATGACGCGATGTTGAAACAGCGGTTTTTACAAACAGCCAACGAAACGGCCACTTTATCTGCTAAATTAGTGCTCTTATATCTTAAAAATATTTTAAATCCTGCATTACCTTTTCATATGGCATTTTCATACAAGGTTATATGTTTATCTCAAAAAAAAATTTAACCTGCAATATGCTCTTTAACTTTGGCCATGTTTAGCATGAGAATTCAGCTGTTTAAATAAGTCAGAATGCATGAAATAGCATTGCGCCGCATTCACACGGGGCGTAGGCGTTAATGCTTGACGGAGGGCATGGCTGAAGCTGGGTGCTGACGCGATCGTCATAGTGACAACAGCCAATCACATTAACTTGCCGCTTGGACCAAAACACAACACAAAAAAGCGCCTTTTTATGACAGCTAGTCTGTGAGACGAAATGGATGCCGATTTGGTTGTATGTGTGAGTGCGATTGCCCGTGTAGTTGTTGTCAGCGCATTGCACAGGTGCACGAAGCTGTTAAGTACATTAAATCCTGAAAAAGCGCCGACAGCGGGAAGAATATCACGTAGTGGTCCGGGAGCTGCGTATGGATTTTTAACGGTCTATGGTCTGGATGGTTCACGGAGCTGTAATGAACGCAATTGGCTAGCGTCTGCTGTAGGATATTTGCATACGGCGATCTGATTGGATGACGCCTGCGCTAGCGCTTGAAAAGTTGAGAATTCTTCAACTCCTGCCGCTTGCAACGCGAGTGAAGCGCCGCGACGGAACCCACAATTCAGTTCGGCAACGAATGATGTCACCCATTCAAAGTAAATGGGAAGCGTTAACGCCTACGCCCCGTGTCAATGCGGCGTTAGACATCCTACCTGCTAACTGTCACTGGCCCACCGGTGGGCCCATTTGCCACTGCATGTTTAAAACAATTATATCCTATATTTATCCTGATCTAATGTTGAGAAACTATATATCGTTCAAAAGCTTACAAACTCAAGATTTATCCTGCGAAAACCGTTTTGAAATCAAACCTTGGGTTACCATGGAAACGGTGCTCTAAATTATTCTAGCGGGCTCCTCCCCAAGTGGCGTCGTCATGTTTTATATTTATTTAACCACTTTATAATAAAACCTTTTCTAATCTTAACCAAACACATATCGTCGGAAAGGTCTCAGTCTCACTGTTCTATATCTGCAAACTGTTTTGTGATATTTGCACAATAATATATACATTTGACACAGGAAATTGCATTTAAAAAAATCTATGGAATTTCAATGACACCCGGTGGCTATTTGTGGTACAATGCCTAAATAAAATCTCATGGGAACTTCAATTTTTGTGATATCAACTTCAAATTTGGAACACAAATTTATTAGACATATGGCTTTGATTTGATAGTAATTTTAGAGTACAAATTAATTCATAACATATATTTTATATTAAATATTAAATATGCAGTATATTTGATTTACATTAAATTAAAACTTCCATAACTTTTTTATACTTTATTTTTTTGAAGTCACTTGAGCAATACTCTGCTGACTGTCTTCTTTAAAATGAGACCAAACTTATGTCTAAAGCATTCTTGAATGGTAACCATTTAAGTTTGATGTATATTTTCAAAATGGGGGTGACAGTTAACAGGTTAAAGAAAACTAGGTTGGTAACCGAAACTTTCACTTTAATAGTACAACATATGGTTACATATTTAATCAATAATTATTTTATTATGTAATTTATAACATGAACAAATACCGAAGGTGCATGAGCACCAATAGCCTGTTTGCATTCACGTGGTTCTGATGATGCGCAAAATTCAGATGGAGGGCAGGCAGGATGTATAGATGAATGAGATGGAGGAAAGTCTGTAATGTGCTGGTTTAGAAAGCTATAAACAGTAAATTACAACATATGTTGGACGTTATCCTTATGTTATACAGAGGAACCATTTTTCTACTGAATTGGAAGACTTGCCTGCCATCTAGACGGTTGATATAGAGAATGTGAAGCTGTCGTCAAGCCGTGTTGATTTCCAGTCTGGTTTGATTATATCGAGCTGCCTTTCTGCTAGCGAGTTTAGGCTGTTGTGATTTTCTGTCGACTCGTAATTGTGAAAAATGTCCGCATTAGGTAATTTTAATTTATGCTGCATCGAGAATTGCCATATGAACTCACACCGTAAAATAATCGTATTGCTTTTGAAAGTTCGGTATTTTGTTGGTTTCATTAACATTATATTTGCGAGTATGATTCTCTCTCGGCTTGTGAATAAACAAAACTTGCCCACAGCCACTTCTAAGCTATTCACAAGCCTCGATGATTTTAGTTGTAATTTGTTGAAATAAATATTTTAAAAAAGAATAGTGTCTGTGTCTGTCCGCTGAATGTGACCATCTTTGATTCTCCTGCATGGCCATATGGGAAAGTGAATATTTACAATGACAACAATAAGCTTCAGTTACATTTACACATTTCCAAAAAAAAAAATAGAGCAACTTCTGTCAGCTTGTTGAACCCATTTTTATTTCTACCATCATATAATGATGGCTGAAGCAGCAGCGAGTGCCCAGCGTGTGACACTTTTCAAGGTAACCAGATCAACATTGTGAACCGAAATCTTCAAAACTTAAGTGAAAACATCAAATGAACATGTAATGCAATAAAAATATATATGTAAATGATAAAAGCTCTTTGTGGTTTCTCGGTTTGATCGATTTCAGCAACAATAAACCACACAAAACAGGCATTTTGAATTTGTGTTTTGTGAAGAAAATCGCTTCCTGTCCTCCATCTGGATTTTGTGCCTCAGCAGCAATGTCATGTGCAAACAACCTATTGTATGTTTTGGCATTCTTATTATTATTCCTTCTTTCATCTGCACTTGTCTATTCCAGCCCATAAAAATGAATGCGGGAATGTTATGAAATTTGGCACATTTGGTCTGCTGAACTGTTACCGTATAGCATTTTTGGAATCTCCAACTCAGCGCCACCAACTATCCAAATTTGTGTAATTTCACTGCATTCCACTATATTTCGCTCTGTCATGTATATTTTCTGTCATGAAAATGTTTCCGCCATTTTTAATTTTTCAAAAAACATACTGATTTGATGGTAGAGGTCAAAGGAGAATGGGCCGACTGATTCAAGCTGATAGAAGAGCAACTTTGACTGAAATAACCACTCATTACAACTGAGGTATGCAGCAAAGCATTTGTGAAGCCACAAAACGCACAACCTTGAGGCGGATGGGCTACAACAGCAGAAGACCCCACCGGCTACCACTCATCTCCACTACAAATAGGACAAAGAGGCTACAATTTGCACTAGCTCACCAAAATTGGACAGTTGAAGACTGGAAAAATGGTGCCTTGGTCTGATGAGCCTCGATTTCTGTTGAGACATTCAGATGGTAGAGTCAGAATTTGGCGTAAACAGAATGAGAACATGGATCCATCATGCCTTGTTACCACTGTGCAGGCTGGAGGTGGTGTAATGGTGTGGGGGATGTTTTCTCTGCACACTTTAGGCCCCTTAGTGCCAATTGGGCATCATTTAAATGCCACTGCCTACCTGAGCATTGTTTCTGACCATGTCCATCCCTTTATGAACACCATAATAATAATAATAATAATAATAATTCATTACATTTATATAGCGCTTTTCTAGGCACTCAAAGCGCTTTACATAGAAGGGGGAATCTCCTCAACCACCACCAATGTACAGCATCCACTTGGATGATGCGACGGCAGCCATATTGCGCCAGAACGCTCACCACACACCAGCTGATTGGTGGAGAGGAGACCGAGTGATTAAGCCAATCAGGATAGGGGGAAGATTAGGAGGCCATGATGGACAGAGGCCAGTGGGCAAATTTGGCCAGGATGCCGGGGTTACACCCCTACTCTTTATCGAAGAACATCCTGGGACACCATGTACCCATCCTCTGATGGCTATTTCTAGCAGGATAATGCACCATGTCACAAAGCTTGAATCATTTGAAATTGGTTTCTTGAACATGACAATGAGTTCACTGTACTAAAATGGCCTCCACAGTCACCAGATCTCAACCCAATAGAGCATCTTTGGGATGTGGTGGAACGGGATCTTTGTGCCCTGGATGTGCATACCACAAATCTCCATCAAATGCAAGATGCTATCCTATCAATATGGGCCAACATTTCTAAAAAATGCTTTCAGCACCTTGTTGAATCAATGCAACGTATAATTAAGTCAGTTCTGAAGGTGAAAGGGGGTCAAACACAGTATTAGTATGGTGTTCCTAATAATCCTTCTTTAGCTGAGTGTATATCTCCACAGCGCTTTGGTGTATTCAGACCAAATTAGTGTGTGTTATATCAACCATGACCTGAGGACACCTGAACAGTTTTGGGGCAGTGCCATTGACATTTTTGCTGATAATTTCTGAACGGTTTGGCCAAAACTCAGAAAACTGCTATTTGAATTGTCGGCCATTTAGAATTTTGTTGTAAAATGCTATATTTTTAGAAATGCATTAATGTATTGTAACAAAACTCTGTATGTCTTCAGCACCATGCCCTGACAGTACTCAAAATGTTCCAGGGCAGCACCACCTTGTGGTCAAAAGTAAATGAAAAAAGTATAATAATGAAAATTTTCTAAATGCTAATAGCTTTTGATTTGCCTATTGTAAAAAAAAATAAAAAATAAAAAAAAATAAATAAAAAAAAAAAACTAGTCTTATTAGAATCCTTGGGTCATGCTGCGAACACAGATACTAATTTTGCCATAGTCGGCTGAACTTCCTGTCCACCATTCATTTAGATTTTTTTTTTTCAAAACCGACTTTCTCGAACTCCTCCTACATCATAAAGTATAAAAGTCACTTGTTTTTATAAAGTAACTCTGTCCAACAGCAACACCTGCAGGCAGGGGCGTAGCACCAAATTTTGGGCCCTGGGTACAAACCATCTTGCTGGGCCCCCGTACCATGTATGTGTATGTATAGAAAATGGCCTTCCCTGCCTTGGGCCCTGGTTACTCAGTACCCTTTATCCCCCCAGTCCCACGCCCCTGCCTGCAGGTGAGGTTACAGCAGGGCGCTGTGTCTCTTGTGCTTCCTCTGGTCCCATTGACTTATAACAGACCCGCTAAAGCGTGCAGAGAGTATGGTAGGGGTAAATTTAAAAAAAGAATGGGGGAATGTGTGTGTGGAAGCAATGTCTACATCGTGCTATGACTGGATATGATTATTTGCAATCGGATATGATTGGTTTGTGCAATAAATCCTGCCTCGTTCTCGTGCGCATTCACGGATTGTCATAATTAATGTGTATATAATACGTAATATGAGAATATTGTGCATGATTTTGCATTATTAAACATCTTTTGTAACTTTAATGAAAAAGTGTCAATAAAATAATTTGATGTATTTTTTTATACTTGCATTTATGCATTGTTAGCTTAGCAACACGTTGCCTAAAACTGTTAAATAAAAATATCTTCTAACTGAATATATGTAAACATAGCTTTAAATTTTGTACATTAAACCTAAATTCTAACTCTAACATCTAACATCAAGTCTAAAACTTTTAAAGTGTCACTTTAGTTTAGAGATCAAACTTAGTACATTATCAATAGTTAATATTTTGAATACTCTTCTTGTGTTCTGCAAATAGCTTGAGGTTCTGCTAATTATTGTACAATAGCCTTAAAATACCTTCAGCCCGAGGAACATTATCACTCTCAAGTCGGGCACAGAAGAAAGCAATAGAGGATCAAAATGGCTCCCAGCTAAAGCACTAACCGCTTTAAAAACTTCCATGGCTTACAATACATTCTCAAATCAATATTTCATTAACTGGATAGAGGCATTAATATAAAAAGAACTTTTGCAGCACTTACATTGAAAGTTTAGTTGAAATGAAACACTGAGGGTGATGAAATGTTCACTTTGCTTCAGCGCAAGTTCAATACTTTGGGTTACAGTACAGTATAGCGCACTGAGGAAACAAACAACAGTCACGTTATCTCTAAGCATTTTATTAAAAATGGTTTATTGTTAATTGGAACATTTCAGCCATTTATTCATGTCCTCAGCAGTTAAAAACATGGCTTTTTAAAAGTATTGAAATGAGTAAAAAATTACAACTGATTTAAAACAAATGACTGACAAGATAAATATATTGGTTAATGAAACTAAATCAACCATATTTAAAACCTTACATTTAGAAACTGATATAGATAGATTATTTTACCAAGTAAATACCAGTCTTTATATTTACCTGTTTAAATGTGACATTGCAGTGACATTTATTAAAACATATATTAGTGTATCTAATTAAAAAAAAAAAAAAAAAGAAGTAGTAGTAATGGAACTGAATAGAAAAGATGTTCATATTTGCTTAAAGATGTTGTGAAGATAATTTTATCAAATTCCAACAGTGACACCTAGAGACTGGCATGAAGATGAACTGTCTCCCGGTCAGAACGTTGCTCTGCATGCTTTATTCCTGTAATAAGAGTTTGAGCGAGAGTACAAATTTAACATAAATGAAGAATGAGAATAGAATCAGGAACCCTGCAATGCAGTAATAGTTCACCCTCACCTTGTACATACTGGTTATTAACAGAATAAATTGGTTTTCAACTCAGACATATTTTAAGCTTGTAAACTATAGTGACTACACTGATTGCAATTTCATCTTTGTGTTTGGTGCAAATTATGAATTATTTGCATAACTTGGAATATAACAAATCCAAAGATAACAGTTAGCATAAATGGATAGTTCTATCTATTGACACTCATTTTTGTCATCATTTATTCGCCCCCATGTTGTTCCAAACTAGTATGACTTTCTTTCTCCTTTAAAAAAGGTATATAACATATAAATAGAAAATGTGAGAAATGTTTCTTTGTTTACTAACATAATTTAATACATTTTGAGTTAAATCTCTTTTTTGGCTAATTTTATCTGTAAAAGAAACATGCCTAATAATTCTGCACACCTGTTGTTGTGTTTTTCATTTCCAGCCTTTCATTTCCAATTATATATTACTTATAAATGATTAAATACAAAATGAATAGTTATGTGCTTGAAAAAAAAAAAAGATCAGAAAACCAACGTGCCTAATAATTCTGCATGCAGTGTGTATATATAAGTGATATTTTTTTATCTAATTAATTACACAATATGGAAATCAATTAATTAGTTTAATTAATAACAAATGAATCGCACATCAATTTGGCTGAGACGTGACTCCCAAAAGATAATTTAAAGTCATTATTGTTTAAAAAGTCAAATAGATATTACAAAAAGTGTTTAACAAAATTTACTTTTTTTCAACAAGTTAAGGCATTTGCACTTGTGCTATTCTGGACAGCAAAACATAACTTGTGTTATGATGCATATGTGAGAGTGTTTTCACACTGGCAGGTTAGTTCGTAACGGGGCACAGTTCACATGAGAAATTTAATGTTAGTTAACGTGAAAGCCGTCAAGCTGACCCGGGTGACTGAGCTCAGGGTTTTTGAATCCAAGACTGTCTGAAGGAAGTGGTCTGAGTTTGGTTGCGTTTGGTTGAAATATAATATATATCCTATTTCACAGTGTGTGTGTGTGTGTGTGTGTGTGCGTGCGTGCGTGCGTGCGTGCGTGCGTGCGTGCGTGCATGCGTGCGTGCGTGCGTGCGTGCGTGCATGCGTGCGTGCACCCCTGAAAAGAAACCCCACACCATACTCCCTCATCCACCAAACTTTACACTGCAGTCAGGCAAGTCCCATTCTCCTGGCAAACCCTGCCAAACTCAGAATCATCCATCAGATTGCCAGACAGAGAAGCATGATTGGTCACTCCAGAGAACACATCTCCACTGCTCTAGAGTCCAGTGGTGGCGTGATTTACACCTCTGCATTTGACGCTTGGCACTGCACTTTGTGATGTTAGGCATGGATGAGCTGCTGGCCATGGAAACCCATTCTATGAAGCTCTACTGACTGTTCTTCAGCTGATCTGAAGGCCACCCAAAGTTTGGAGGACTGTAAATATTGACTCTGGAGAAAGTTGACTTCTGCGCACTGTGCACCTCAGCATGAGCTGACCCTGCTCTGTGGTTTTACGTGGCCTACCATTTCATGGCTGAGTTGCTATTGTTCCTAATTGCTATCATTTTGTTATAATACCCCTAACAGTTAACTGTGAAATATTTAGCAGTAAGAATATTTCACATATGGACTTATTGCACAGGCGGCAACATATAACTGAGCTCCTGAGAGTGACCCATTCTTTCTGTTTGGTGGAAGGTCTAAGCAGGAACGCTTTGAGCGTAAAAAGAAAAAGGGGAATAGTGGTGTGGCTCAAGGGCAAAAGATCCCATAGTGCCTTGTGGTTTGGGCCAAGAGGTATGTGCCACAGATTTTATTAGTGAGCTGAAATCATTTGTTACTCCCCCACCACCCCCCACAGGCTGATAAATGAACTTCTCCAGGCATCCCCTGAAAACAGTGGACAGCTCACAGTAAAAGTGTTTTTGTTAGCAAAGTGCTTCATTTTCCTGCGTCAACCTTAAATCTATACATTACATATTATATATATACTTTTTTTTATACCCAGTAGTCTTTATATCATATAACCATAACACCATAGCCATAATCCATGATTTTCTACTTGCTGTTGCTAGTCAGGCAGTTGGTAACAGCAACAGGTGACATGCTAATTCTTTCATTGGAGAGTACATCTATACCTATATGTAAAATAGGTCATCAGTATTTTTGGTGCAAGACAAAGATTTTTTTGATTTGTTAGTTATAGATGACTTGAAATGTATCATAAATGGACTGAAAGCCACATAAATCCATTTTAACACTGGATTCCAATGGCAAAACACACTTACAGATGCCTCAGATGCACATTTCACGTAGAACCATATGCTATATGTATTGCACTTAAGTGAAATGCTGTGCAGATAGCAAATAAATTGCCTAAATCTTGGTTTGAGTCAAACAAAATGCCTCTGCAGCCGAATGGCATTTGCTCATCTTTATGCATGTCTTATTTATCATCATTTCTCATGCAGATAAAAGTTTAGAGATGGATCAGGCTCTGGCTTGTCTTGACATTTAAATTTCATGTTTCGTGATGGGTTAGGCAAGTCTCTAAAACCAATAAAGAAATCACTGCGAAACAAACTGCTTGAATGAATAAAAACATGCATTTTTTACATAACACTGAGCCCATGATATTTTGTTTCCAAGAAAGCTGTTTACAGATTAATTCTTTTTTATAGTTTTGCATAAGTTAACTCGAGGTCAACACAACATTAATCTGCACCTGATTATTATTTTTTCTACATTTTCTCCCTCATCCGTTCGTATTTATGTATATACGTGAGCGTTGCTTGCCCTTTGCTAAACCTGTAGCCATGATGCTAAGGAGCTCTAATGGTGGATAGTGCACAAAATACATTTGCTAGTTACTGATACTACAGATACTTTACGGCATGGCTTGTGTCTGTCCTGTAGTTTAAGATAATTGGATTTATTTATTTTTATCACCCGCCATCAGAATTGTGTTCCGGAACACTTAGAAAGTAATAGCACACCTCTCCTCGTAAATAGACACATAATACAGTGCAACAGTAGTAAAAATCCTATTGATTTTCTCTATAAGGGGATAGAGTGCTGCGGGGATAGACCAAAGCAATAGGATTAGTGATGCTGATATGCTAACATACTAATTATTATTTGAAACAACACACATCAAACTTGCATCCTCAGGTTAAATACAGGATACAAAATGCGATATGTATTTTGACAGGGTTTCCAACTCAGAGAAATGTGAAGATAACCATTATTTGTAGTGCTACGTGTTGAGCAGTTGGAGTGAAGGGAACGGCTCTAACCTGAAATTGAGGGCATTTGTCCGCTGAAATTGGGGCCAGGAGATAGTATTTCGTTTGAGACCACATCACAGACCTCAGGAGCAGAGCTGTCTAACAAGAGCCACATGGAACTATGGGGACATTAGTGACAACACTGAGCGTCTCAGCCCTGAAATCTTGCTCTTACACTGATCCAGGTTTGGGTTCCTCTACCAATGGCTGGGGTTTTAATGGATTAATGTCAAGAAGCCTGATACCAGATCAGTGTAAAAGGGCAAGATACGCCTGCAGCATCAAACCCAAAAGTTCCAGTGGTGGAAATTGAACAACATTTGCAGTAAACAGTATACAGCAGGATACAGCGTAACAAGCCTCAGCCTTGGACGTCCTGATGGATCGTTTGCTGAATGTCTCAAGCATAAGGAAGTGGTTCTCAACCCTGGTTCTGCTGTGTTCGAAATTACCCCCTATACCCTCATTCACTATTCCATACATTAGTCCACTAATATAATATAATATAATATAATATAATATAATATAATATAATATAATATAATATAATATAATATAATATAATATAATCAAGTCAAGTCAACTTTATTTATATAGCGCTTTTACAATGAGGATTGTTTCAAAGCAGCTTCACAGTGTTAAATAGGAAAATATCGCAACAAATTTTTATTTGGCAGTCGCTCTGGAGAAAATAAAATCCAACATGATCACATGGTAATGTGTATCAATAGTGTGCAATCTCGTGGAATGTATACGCCAAAATGAGTTTTGGCGTGCATATGATGTGTATATATGCACTTTATGTATATATATATTTTATTTTTTAGGGTGGTGGGGTGGGTGGTTTGTGCTTATAATATGGCATAAAGTGCGTATCATATGCACGTGAAAAACAGCGTACCATATGCACGCCAAAACTCATTTAAACATACACATTCCACGAGATTGCACACTCTTACTATTTATATGCATTTTCGTGAGATCTGGCTGTGTTATCAGCTCATTTCAATTTATCATAGCGACAATGTGGGCAGATCAGTGATAAAGTTGATATAGTTAATATAATAATTCATTTTATTTGGATATTTAGTTGAAAACTTTAGTTTAAATTTTAGTGTCCCCAACTAAGCAAGCCAAGCCAAAGGCGACAGTGGCAAGGAACCAAAACTCCATCAGGGCATGATGGAGAAAAATAAACTTTTTTTCTGGAGAAACCAGACTCAGTCGGGAAGCCAGTTCTCCTCTGGCCTATTAACACATTGTGTATGATTATTATTCTGGCAACCTTACATGTCAGAAGTCATATTAGATCAGAATATTCGAAATATATCACGCAAGAGACGGGTTTATGCTTGTTTACCTGTCACCAGAATAAGCTCAATTTAAAATTGAACATTGGTCTGGGGAGTCTGCTCTGTATTTTCTACTGCATAAGAGGCCGGATAAATAAGCATTATTCAAATGACTCGACTTGTACGCAATTGGATCAATAGGTGTGATCAACAGGCAACGACCCATCGCTTCTCTTTCCGTTATCATGATAAACCCGTTGATAGCGGGCCAGGTGGATAAGCCAGTCTGTGATTGGTTCCCGCAAAAGTGTAACAGAAGCAGTAGAAATTAATGTACAGGTTTCCAGACTGAGCTGCAGAGCGAAATCAAATCGCCGGCAGATCAGGCTGGGTTTACCCAGTCTAGGTTTATGCCTAATAATTCTGAGGATGTTATAAAACCTGGGGTTCAGTTCGAACCCCAGCTGACCTTCAATGACTATATTAAACACACCTGCAAAACCTCCTTCCTCCACCTTCGAGACATCTCCAGACTCCGTCCCCTTCTAACCTTTCCAGATGCAGAGAAACTTGTCCATGCCTTTGTCTCCATCAGGCTGGACTACTGCAAAGGACTCTTCAGTCCTTTGTGGGATTTCTGTACATTTCAATACATCCAGAACAGTGCTCCTAGAGTCCTTATGAGAGTCTGTAAATATGATCACATAACTCCCATTCTACACTGCACTGGCTCCCTGTTTCATCACGAACAGACTAAAATCCTCCTGCTCACACACAAACACGTGTGATCATCACCAGACATGCACCAATATATCTACAGGATCTCATCACTCTGAAATCCTCCACCTGCACCCTCAGACCATCAGGCCACCTGCTTCTTCAAGTTCCCATCACCAGGCTTCGTATCATGGGAGACCGAGCTTTGTACTCGGCTGCACCGCGGCTCTGGAACCGCCTCCCCAGTGAGCTGAGAGCAGTACAGAACCTGGACACTTTAAAAGCAGAACTGAAGACTTTTCTAAAATATTGATAAAATTACAAAGAAAGAGAATAAATCCGTTCAAAGTTGGGTTATAAAGGACTGATCAAAATTAATAGTAAATAAAGAACAAATAGCTACAATTTTTAATTAATTATTTTTAGATTCTGTACAGTGTTTGGCCAGAAAATTTGGTGATAGATCAGGAGTACTACCTATAAACAATGAAACTCTGGTTTTCACAATTGAAAGCGTTTCAGAATCTACTGTAATGAAAATATTTATACTGTAAAATCCAACAGCACTTTTTACTAACACTTTTTAGTAAACTTTACTTAATTACTTTCCAATAATTTGTTGAACTTACTTAAAAAAATGTAGTAATCTGAACTATTTGCATGCTATGCTTTTGTTACTTATAAAACCCAAGTAAACATTACTTTACTGTTTTGAGTTCCATTTTGCCCAAGGAGCAAAATTGAGCCGGGGCAATTCTTAATAGACTTTTCACTCATTTCCTCCACTTCTGCAGTCATCGTTCTTCTTAGTTGCATTTACTCATTTTCCAGTTATCTTGAATGTTATTCACAATACAACTAAATACTTTGGGAGAGCGTCACATAAGCTGACTTCATAAATTTATGTTGATTTCCTAACATTTCTCACCATTATGGTGATCAGTGTTCCCTTTGGTTGGCCACTTGGAACTTAATTTATATTACTGTAAATCTATTCCTATTGATGCAGCAATGCAACATAAAATCACAGTTATCTGATTTCAAAGGAAGGGAAGATATATATACAGTCTTGTTCAAAATAATAGCAGTACAATGTGACTAACCAGAATAATCAAGGTTTTTCGTATATTTTTTATTGCTACGTGGCAAACAAGTTACCAGTAGGTTCAGTAGATTCTCAGAAAACAAATGAGACCCAGCATTCATAATATGCACGCTCTTAAGGCTGTGCAATTGGGCAATTAGTTGAATTAGTTGAAAGGGGTGTGTTCAAAAAAATAGCAGTGTGGCATTCAATCACTGAGGTCATCAATTTTGTGAAGAAACAGGTGTGAATCAGGTGGCCCCTATTTAAGGATGAAGCCAACACTTGTTGAACATGCATTTGAAAGCTGAGGAAAATGGGTTGTTCAAGACATTGTTCAGAAGAACAGCGTACTTTGATTAAAAAGTTGATTAGAGAGGGGAAAACCTATAAAGAGGTGCAAAAAATGATAGGCTGCTCAGCTAAAATGATCTCCAATGCCTTAAAATGGAGAGCAAAACCAGAGAGACGTGGAAGAAAACGGAAGACAACCATCAAAATGGATAGAAGAATAACCAGAATGGCAAAGGCTCAGCCAATGATCACCTCCAAGATGATCAAAGACAGTCTGGAGTTACCTGTAAGTACTGTGACAGTTAGAAGACGTCTGTGTGAAGCTAATCTATTTTCAAGAATCCCCCGCAAATTCCCTCTGTTAAAAAAAGGCATGTGCAGAAGAGGTTACAATTTGCCAAAGAACACATCAACTGGCCTAAAGAGAAATGGAGGAACATTTTGTGGACTGATGAGAGTAAAATTGTTCTTTTTGGGTCCAAGGGCCACAGGCAGTTTGTGAGACGACCCCCAAACTCTGAATTCAAGCCACAGTACACAGTGAAGACAGTGAAGCATGGAGGTGCAAGCATCATGATATGGGCATGTTTCTCCTACTATGGTGTTGGGCCTATTTATCGCATACCAGGGATCATGGATCAGTTTGCATATGTTAAAATACTTGAAGAGGTCATGTTGCCCTATGCTGAAGAGGACATGCCCTTGAAATGGTTGTTTCAACAAGACAATGACCCAAAACACACTAGTAAACGGGCAAAGTCTTGGTTCCAAACCAACAAAATTAATGTTATGGAGTGGCCAGCCCAATCTCCAGACCTTAATCCAATTGAGAACTTGTGGGGTGATATCAAAAATGCTGTTTCTGAAGCAAAACCAAGAAATGTGAATGAATTGTGGAATGTTGTTAAAGAATCATGGAGTGGAATAACAGCTGAGAGGTGCCACAAGTTGGTTGACTGCCACACTGATGTCAAGCAGTTTTAAAAAACTGTGGTCATACAACTAAATATTAGTTTAGTGATTCACAGGATTGCTAAATCCCAGAAAAAAAAAATGTTTGTACAAAATAGTTTTGAGTTTGTACAGTCAAAGGTAGACACTGCTATTTTTTTGAACACACCCCTTTCAACTAATTGCCCAATTGCACAGCCTTAAGAGCGTGCATATCATGAATGCTGGGTCTTGTTTGTTTTCTGAGAATCTACTGAACCTACTGGTAACTTGTTTGCCACATAGCAATAACAAATATACTAAAAACCTTGATTATTCTGGTTAGTCACATTGTACTGCTATTATTTTGAACAAGACTGTGTATATATATATATATATATATATATATATATATATATATATATATATATATATATATATATATATATATATATATATATATATATATATATATATATATATATATATATATTTATATATATATATATATATATATACACATCTATATAAATAAATCTACATATATACTGTATATATATATATATATATATATATATATATATATATATATATATATATACACACGTCTATATAAATAAATCTACACATATATATATATATAAAACTGTAATGCCTCTATATTTGTGACAATATCCAACAATTGACCATGCTTGACTTCAACATTCGGCATTATAGAATTATGTCAACACAACTTGAATGGTTTAAGTAAGAACAACTTGATGCAATTAAACTTACTTAATTGAGTGTTAAGTTTAGCTTACTTGAGAATTTTAAGGCATTCGGTTTCTTAATATTTTCCTAGTAATGTGAGCACTAATAACAAGTTAACACAACTAACCATTTTGAGTTCAGTTTTTTTTGAGTATACTTCAAGTTTTCTGTACAAATTTTGTTAAGTTTTGCCAACTAAAAAATAATACACTACTTTACTTGAAAATGTTAAGGCAATCGATTTCCTTACTTTTTCTAAGTAAAGCCAACTTTTATACGTGATACATTTTACAGTGTAATAATTTAAAAGGATCTAGGTGCAAAGAAGTCTATAATATTGATGCAAAAATGTTAAACGTATAAATCCTCTTTTTGCAGACCTCTAACACACCTGATAAATCTGTCAACTCATATTTTCCATCTTGCTGGAAGGCGGCAGGAGTGACACCTATCTTTAAAGCAGGTGATAGGACTCTTCCATCAAATTATAGACCCATAAGTATCCTTCCAATAGCATTGAAAATTGCAGAAAGGGTAGTTTGTGATCAATTAGTTTCTATATGAATGGAAGTTAACTGAATTTACACCCAATGCAATTTGGTTTTCGGAATAATTATTCTACCGAAACGGCTAATTGTTTTTTTATTGAACAAATTAGAAGTCAACTTGATAAAGGTAGTGTTGTTGAAGCTGTGTTTTTAGATCTTGCAAAGGCATTTGACACAGTTAATCATAACTGTTTAATTTCCAAGCTTCACAAATATAATTTCTCTGCTTCTGCCTTGACTTGAATGAAATCATACTTAATTAATAGGATACAATGTACTAGAGTGGCTGGGAAATGCTCTTCTTTTGCAAACTGTACTACATAGGTCCCTCAAGGGTCTATTTTAGGACCTATTTTATTTAGTATTTATATTAATAATCTCCCTCAAGTCCTGGTGTTAACATTATGTATACAGATAACACTGGGCTTTTTACCCATGTAAGGATTAAATAACTGGCTGCAAGCAAACTGACATGTGCAATGACAAAAGTCTCAGACTGGATAAATAAATATTGTCTCTCTCTTAATGTAAACAAGTTAGCATGTATTTTACAGTACGAAAACAGAATACGGTGAATCCAGATATTGTGTGTTTAATGGTAAAGAAATAAATCAGTGACACGTCAGATTTTGGGAATAATAATTGACCAACACCTTTCTTTCAAAAAGCAAGATGATGTATAAATAATGTTAAATTTCAGTTAAATAATTTTAAAAGCATCAGGCACCAGCTGACTCAATCAGCTGCATTACTTTTTGTTCATACATTGATTCTCCCTCATTTGTCAGGCAGGTGCAACTACACTTAAGCCTGTGTACTCTCTTCATAAACATATTTTGACAGTACTAGACAAAAAACCAAGGGATTATCATCATTGTACCATATTGAGAAAGTTTAATTTTTTACATTTTAATAACTTTGTATTGTAAAGTATTACTAGGAACATACTGTGTTGGACCCCCTTTCGCCTTCAGAACTGACTTAATTCTACGTGGCATTGATTCAACAAGGTGCTGAAAGCATTCTTTACAAATGTTGGCCCATATTGATAGGATAGTATCTTGCAGTTGATGGAGATTTGTGGGATGCACACCCAGGGTACAACGCTCCTGTTCACCACATACCAAAGATGCTCTATTGGGTTGAGTCTGGTGACTGTGGCGGCCATTTTAGTACCGTGAACTCATTGTCATGTTCAAGAAACCAATTTGAAATGATTAGAGCTTTGTGACATGGTGCATTATCCTGCTGGAAGTGGCCATCAAAGGGATGGGTACATGGTGGTCATAAAGGAGTGGACATGGTCAGAAATAATGCTAAGGTAGGCCGTGGCATTTAAATGATGCCCAATTGGCACTAAGGGATGTAAAGTGTGCCAAGAAAACATCCCCCACACCATTACACCACCACCACCAGCCTGCACAGTGGTAACAAGGCATGATGGATCCATGTTCTCATTCTTTTTACGCCAAATTCTGACTCTACCGTCTGAATGTCTCAACAAAAATCGAGACTCATCAGACCAAGCACCATTTTTCCAGTCGTCAACAGTCCAATTGTGGGGAGCTCATGCAAATTGTAGCCTCTTTTTCCTGTTTGTAGTGGAGATGAGTGGTAGGCGGTGGGGTCTTCTACTGTTGTAGCCTATCCGCCTCAAGGATGTGCGTGTTGTGGCTTTGCTGCATACCTCGGTTATAACGAGTGTTTATTTCAGTCAAAGTTGCTCTTCTATCTTGAATCAGTCGGCCCATTCTCCTCTGACCTCTAGCATCAACAAGGCATTTTCACCCACAGGACTGCCGCATATTGGACATTTTTCCCTCTACACACCATTCTTTGTCAATTCTAGAAATGGTTGTGTGTGAAAATCCCAGTAACTGAGCAGATTGTGAAATACTCGGACTGGCCCGTCTGGCACCAACAACCATGCCACGCTCAAAATTGTTTAAATCACCTTTCTACTATTAGAACAAATTTGCAGATGTAAATTTGCTGTTAGCTAACTCTGGTACAATTACTATTAATTGTGCACTGTACCAGTAAAAATAAACAATAAAATAAATAAATAAATTCTATTCATTTCTATTCTAAAATTCTATTCTTTTATGTGTTTATTATTCTACATTTTTACTTGTTTTTATACATTTTTTGTTATTTTACCATGTAGCACATTGAGATTCTTTGGAATGAAAAGTGCATTATAAATAAAATCTAATATTTTATTATTATTAATATAGGTCACTTGAGGGAGTGAATGAAAAATTCAAACACTGGGTGCACAGGAAGGGCTGCCGCTTTTGCATAGCTTGTGCTTGCTGTTTAATAATCATTTGAAACTCAGCAAACTGGCAGCTCCAGTAGTAATGAAAAGATTTATCTTGAACTCTGTCATGGAAAATATGTATAAACCTTAATTAAACAATAATATTTAAGTACGCTTCGACAACCTATACTTACATGTGTATCACTTTTAGCAGTGTTATGTAACTTCAAAGGGTTTCCCGTAAAATTACACCAAAATTTTGAACTTAGACCACTGTATGTGAAGCTTTTCAATTTGGGTAGGCCAAATCCAGGTGGAAATAGTAAACTAGAGTAATTTAAAGTAAATACATTACTTACTGTAAAACAAAAGTGATGCATATCTCCAGAAAGTAGAGACTCGAAGCTTTCAAATGGTGGGCATATGATTTTTCAAATATGAGGGCATAGCTTCTCCACATACATTTAAAATTGAAAGTATATGATGATTTAATTCCAGACCCTCTTCAGGATCCGCGGACTTTAAAGGGATAGTTCACCCTGAAATGAAATTAAAGCAATCTTTTACTCACCCTGCTGTTGATTCAATGCCCTATGTCTTCTATCCCTTTAGGACCTCAAAAGCAGATTTATTTATTTTTTTAAAGTCCTGCACGCGCTCCTTCTTATAATGGTAGTGGGTAGCGACCATGTGGTTAATGGTCCATGGAAGAAGAAACCATAGGGGACATTTTGGGGCCGTCTGGGGAACTGAAAACCTTTAAAATCAGGTTTCAAAGTGCATGTTTTTGAAAATTATTCCATTAGGCTACTTTCTCTGTGTAAAGTACACAACTGTGAATTTGTGAAAAGGGTAAAGTCATGCAGTAAGTGTTTAGTCAATATGCGTGTGGTTTACAGTGGCATCACCAACTACAAGCCTTGCAGCAGAATACACAGTTTTTAGTCGTTTTCACAGATCCGTGTAAACAGGGATCATTTTGACAACGTTGTCGCCTTGTAAGAGAAAACCTCAAAGGAACAACGTTTCCGTTTTTAGTACATGATCGCGTAAATACCACTGGTAAAATTAGCGCTTATCAGAATTTTCAAAAGTATGTGAAGTTTCGGCGCTATTGTTGCAGTAAACTTGCACAACGTTCTTGAATTAATTTATAGATGCACGCTAGTCTGTTATAATATGAACATCGACCTTACATTGTCACGCCCTCAAAAGATGATAATGAACAAAACAAACTGTGATTGGTTGCTTTACATGTCAGCCAGATGACCTCTTGAGCTACTTTTTCCCCCTTGTAATCAAACCCATGACCTTGGCATTGCTAGTGCCGTGGTTTACTGTTTGAGATGTACAGGAAGATACTAACAGTATATTTCCTAAATATACTTTTTATGATTTGAAGTACACTACAAGTGCATATTCAATACAATAAGGCACATTTCTTTTTCACAAGGGTTACTTTTCAAAGTTTTTTTTTTTTGTTAGTTAATGTGGTGGGGAAACAAACATTAAGGCCTTGCTGGTTTTGGAAGGGTGGGATACAATTTTCTATCCGACTCAAGGTTTACAAGGTCCCGGCTTAGATGGAGGGAATTGCACAAAGCAACACTATTCACTCAAATTATAAGCTATTAAGGAGCTGCTTCAATTTCACTCTTCTAATTTAACGAGAGGGACTAATGACACTGCAGAATAGGATAGAGGACCATGTCTGTTTCAGATAGAACAACCAGAGCTGGAAGGGGTTCAGGTAATTTGGCATTGAATTTTTTTTGGGTGAATTAAATCCACTTTATACAAATAAAAAATTCATTCCTCCCTGTGGAGACGAAACAGTTTTATATATTCAAATAATTTATAGACCTGCCTGATATACAGCAGGATCCAAGCATCTGGGACCACTATAAAAAGTTTTTTTTGTACATTCTTTTCTGATTTAGCACCAAAGTTCTTTACAATAAAGTTAAATTGAAAAATCTGAATCACAAAATGTCTAAAAATCATGTTCACCAGCATGACTTGAGAACGTTCCTTAAATAATATTTAAAAAGATTAATAAATACTGTAACCCAAACACATGTATTGCTCATTGTTCATGTTAGTTAATACACAACTGAGACCTTTGTAATTGTAAAGTGTTATCAATATAATAAAGTCAGAATTAGTCCAGTGATGTTTTGCATTGTATATAGGTGTACAAATCGAACCACTTCATATCTGTGTGTGGCGTACATTGACTAATTGATTTTTATTTGACCAAAAAACTTCTGCTCAAAAGTCTGTTTCTGGGGATGTTATAGTCTCATGCCTTCATTTGAGTGAGTGAGTGAGTGAGTGTGTGTGTGTGTGTGTGTGTGTGCTGGACTGTGCCAGGTTTTGTTTTACTTAAAAATTAAAAATAATAAAAATGTTACACCATTTCCCATTTGTTTCAAAGATGCGTCATTTTCTTGCACAGGTGTGTGCTCCAATTTTATGTGGATGAAAACTAAGCAAGGTCTTGTACCACCCAACTGAGCACTTTTTTGGGGGAAAAATAAAATAAAAATAAATTAAAGTCATTTTGTGTGAAAATGACCCTAACAGAGAATGAGATTTTTTTTCCCCCTTGAGAACATGTCCCATGTTCTGTACCTGATATATCCAAATTAATACATGTTGAATACAAATTTAATCAAAAGCTTGTGAACAATCTAATCATTAAATGTGTATCAATAGCCAGCCCCGACGTATAGTGTACATAGATACATACACATTAAACCACAAGCTGCAAAAGCTGTTCTTGGCATGATATCTTTATTCTACGATGATTATTTACATGAACACAGTTACAAAAAAAATCTAGGGTAATTTTACACTACAGTGAGTGTATAATTGTTCGGTTCCTCAGTTGCTCCACGTACTCCTTGGCCTGGTCGAATCCGGTCTTCTGCTCGATACTGGGCGGCACCCCCTCAACAAGCTTTACAAAATAGTGACAGTGCACTTTATCCATGATCCCGAACATGCCGCGTCCATGATAACGAATGCGCTTCAGGTATTTTCCTTTGCCAGAGAACGATTCAGCTGTAGAAGTCAGACCGAAGAAAATTAATTTCAACTGTTAGAATGACTGGTTTACTTTGAAAACAACAGCCATGTTTATCAAATGACATCAATTTGACATCAACACAGACCTACAACACACTTGTTATCTAGACACATGAATATTAAAATATGACCCTAGAGACTAAGGGCACCTTGATGCATTTAAAAAAATTTAACCTATATCTAATATACATGACAACCAACTGCCAACATGAGGTAGCCAAGAAATCTAGACGCACCCTAGCTGCAGCAAATCTAATATGCTGCGAGTGTCGTCTAGCAACTCTCAATACACTTCTGAGCTGTATTCCCCTAACTCTGGTCGGGCCAATCACATCGTATATAGTCGGTGGGCGGGGCTTAACATAATGACGGCCGAATTTCGCTTGGGCAACACAGAAGCTGGCGAATGGCGGTCTTTCGAATCAGCTTTGACCGGGACTCTGGAAGACTTGGAGTTAAGCTTTTCTCTGAGTAAAGAATGGCACTGAAGTCATTCTTAAAAATGGAAGATGTGTAATCTGTCAATGAGCTCTGCTTCAGCTTCATTGCTCTGGTTGGTTGTACACTATCCAAATGATGCACGCCGTGCAGAGGGAGTTTGAAAGACAACCGTTTATCCCGCCCCTCGGATTGAGCCCTGTCAATGGTGAGTTTCCAGACCAAACATCTTGATGTGGGTCTGGCTTGTCAGGCTAAACACGAGGGAGAAATAGGGTAGAAAATGTAAAATATCTAATAACATTTTCAGCACAATGAAGAGCATTACAGTCTCTGAACAAACCACACGTGTAAGTTTAACACAGAAAAAATAAGGTATAAGGTATATTTTTGCCCATTCTTTGAATTTTCGGTTGCTGGTCCATGTTTAGAGTAGCCTGACAAGCCAGACCTACATCAAGATGTTTGGTCTGGAAACTCACCATTGACAGGGCTCAATCCAAGGGGCGGGATAAACGGTTGTCTTTCAAACTCCCTCTGCACGCGATAGGATACGGTACACAACCAACCAGAGCAACAAAGGTGAAGCAGAGCTAGTTGACAGATAAAAAATTCGCCGTATCCGGTCGGCTAACTCTGAACACATCTTCCCTTTTTAAAGGGTCATGAAACCCCCCTGCTGCAGCGGTGTTTTTTCACACCTTCGATTTGAAAAAGCTTGTTAAAAGGGGAGTGGTCGACTGTGAAAAGGTGGGATGGTATTGTGTGGAAAGAGGGAATGTTTGCATAAATAGGGGAGTGTCTGTCAGTAGGTGCTGAGCGGTTCTGAGACATGTTCTTGGTTCATGTTGGCATTGTTTACCACAGAGAGATTAAATGAGGGATGAGTACAGCGAATGAGAGAGCTATGAGTGGCGTGCAGCAGAGATCGCAAATCATTCAGCTCTTCAAAGTTCAAACCAGCATAATTCAGTGAGAAATGAAAATAAATGTTATTCTGCATGACGAAATATTTTGCAAACGTGATAAAACTATATTTGTCCAAATATGCACGCTGTTTGGCAAGATGAACAACGCGCCGACTTGATAAGAGAACGTGAACCACCCAACATGCGATGCGACAGAGATGTGTAATTCTAGATCGGGGTAAAAGCGAAGAGGTTTGAGGCTAGTCTCGACCGCGCATTGCCGTGACGATCCGCGCTGTCTATCACTCGGCAGCTAAATCTATATTTGTCCAAATATGCAGCGGAGAGGACGTGGCTTTTGTTCATTAGCCTACAGATTACAGATCGGTTATTTTGCACTCCTGACATAGATAGTCAACGCTTGCAGGTTCGGCGTGCGATTCCTCAGGTGAATTTTACTTTACCGAGCCTTTGTAGCAAAGGCTTCCACAGACGGCGCCGGTTACAGCTCGCTCGGCGCGCTTTACGTTATTTCGTATCAGCACAACGCCTAGCTTTCCTCCGTGACTTTTCCGCACGCTGCTTCCAAAACTTCCCCACCATATCTCTACAATAAAGATGTAAGACGAGCCTGACAGAAGTGACTGTCTCATGTATATTAACTAAATTATCTTGTATGCATACTACAGCGGGGATTGGACTGAATGAGCTTCATGTCATGAATATATATCGAGAATTGCTCAGAGCGCTCGACGTCAGCATGTGCCCAGCTGCCCATACTTGGGCCGAAAAGGCCGTGCCGACGTCAGCATTTGTGACGTTGCTCCGACTAAACTTTTCAAACCGGAAGACAGAAATCGCTCTGAAAAATGCAAAAATAACTATTTTCACATATGCATACCATTAATGAGTACCCTTAGTGTTTTCAATGATGTGCAGCCTATACATATCTGTTTACATCTCAAAAAAAGTGTTTTGGGGTTTCATGACCCTTTAAGAATGACTTCAGTGCCGTTTTTTGTTCTTTTCTCAGAGAAAAGCTTAACTCCAAGTCTTCCAGAGTCGCGGTAAAAAGTCGATCTGTGGGTTTGTAGATTTCATTAAATTAAATATGTAAACTTTATTTAACAAAATTAATTTCTTGTTTTTTTGACAGTTTTTTGCATTGAAATTATTTAAAAATTACTGGAATAAAATCTACTAAATGTGGTTGTTAAGAATTTAGCTATTATTTTGGAATAATTTCAACTCGAGAGAATATTGAATTAATCCAACATGATACAAATGAGCTGTTTTCAATTTTGAAGCATTTCCTGTTAAAACGCATGCTTAATGCAGCTCACAGCACGAGGCACACATGCACTGGAGTTCCTCAATGCAGACTCATTTCTGACAAAGGTAAGGACTATTATGTAATTTATATTTGAAAAAGCTGTTGTAAATTGTCCAAGTTGTCTACTTGATGTAATATGAATGTCATTTTTAATATATAGGGGCCTATAGGACCTTAAAGGTGCAATGTCGTTGCTGCCTATGTGTGGATCAGATTTAATCAAAAAATGGGTCTGGGATGAGTACATGAAATTTTATTTTGTGTGAACTAACCCTTTAATTTGGTTTTCGTCAGTAAATTTTAAAGGAAAAAGCATTATTTTTCACATATTTAACTTATCTAAAATGTGCTGTTGATTTTGATTGGTTAGCTTGTCCAGGGTGTTGCTATGCTATTGGCACTGTTTAGAGCATGTTTGGTAAATGTCATGGCCCTTAGAGGAGATATCATTAATTAATTTCTTTCTTTTAGGATGAACATTGTCCTGTTGATATGACGAGAGGTGGTCATCCGCTGCATGACAGAATTCTTTGGGGAACGTACAGGAGATCTCATCAAAGAATTCAACGTATGCAAACTTGATTTCAATATACCAAATGTGTGAATTTAAATAAATTATTGTTGGTTACTTAACCACAATACTGTTGACTGGACTTAACTTGTTTGATCAGAATTGTAAGATACAAATAGAGTTTCAGATTTTCTCTTTTATTCAGTTTTTCTTATAGGTTTTGAGTCTCACTGCTGTTTATGGTTGCAGGACAATGAAGAACAGTCAGGAATTGAACAGCTTGTGATGGCAGTAATTGTGACCAGGACAGGAGCTTCAATTGACAGTCTAAAGGACACTGGAATTGTTATCGAATGCTTGGAAGTTCTCATAGGCCTTGAAGTTGCAGTTCTGATGGTAAAGAATAGTCAATGTTCACACTGAGAATACAAAATTGGTGACTTGTTGGCAATAAAATGAGTTTGTAATTCATCTTTGATGTCTGTCTGTTATTCATACCTGCAATCAGATTTAATTAAATTATTTTAATTAATCCACTCATTAAAAATAATAATACCAACTTAATTTTGTGTTAAATCAAAACAATTCCATTAAGTAGTATTCATTACCAAAGTCAGGTTTTTGTCCAAGGAAACCAATATTTTGTTTAAATTTTACTTAATTATTTTGTGTGATGTTGGCAGTTACTCATTTTGAATGGTTTATTTTTAATGTGCTCATTTGATTAATTCTAACTCAATTTTTAAGTGTTGTTGAATTTAATTAATAACATTGCTTGTAATCTGTTGCCTCAATTTTATTGAGTAGATATAGGGTATTATTTTTTACAGTGAAAGCTGATTCGAAAGACCGCCGTTCGCCAGTTTCTGTGTTTACTAGAAGCACGCAAACGCAACTCGGCCATCGTCATTATGGCCCTGCCCACCGACTCTATACACGATGTGATTGACCCGGCAAGAGTTAGGGGATTACAGCTTAGAAGGGTATTGAGAGTTGCTAGACGACACTCGCGGGCAGATTAGATTTGCTGCCGCTAGGGTGCGTCTAGATTTCTAGGCTATGTTTAGAGCACTAGAGTATAAAAACTTGAAAAGCTCTTGCTCCGGTCTGTATCTGATCTATATGATCCACATGGTGAGCATTCAGTGTTGTTAAACTAATCACGTTGTTCTGTGCAGAAAGCGCTCTCATAGGCCCTGCCCCAAATGGCACACTTCATGTGCACTTTCTGTGGTCTTCTGGACTTACAATGGCCGCTGCGTGCGCTTGTTCGTTAAGTCCACAAGACTGTAGGGTGTCCCATTTGTCATTTTAGGTCTCAGAAGGGTGCTCGCAAGCGCCCCCTTATAGGTCAGCATGCGCCCTCGATGCGCACTTAATATCAATATCAATATTATGATATTGGCGATATATGGTTATTACCTACCCCTCAAACATTGAATTGAAGTATCATATAGATTCTGTAAATCGGTAACTAATAGACTAGGGTACTATAATGACGCTGGCTTGTAAACATGAGCATCTCGTTAATTTGGCGTTTGAAAAAAATAAAAGCCATGAAATTATATTCATATGACATGCTGAAACATATGCCACTGTACCTGGGATGAAGACATTTCACACGCAGTGCAAGCAGAACACCTGCATATGAACTCCTTCTACAGTGTAAAGGGTAGTGATGCGCGGGTCTGCTTTTTTTCCAACCTGTGGATGCTGCTTTTATTAAATTATTTGGCCCACTCCACCAAATAATGGTCCAAAGGAGCACTGTATATATTTTTACAACCCGCCCCGCAGCCGCGACCATTAAATAGACATACTAGGAATTGTAATGTAAACGAAAACCACATTTATTTAAGCCTGAAAGTGCTTGGAAACATTACCCTGTAAACGAAAATGAACCATAAATCAGGTCATACTAATAACAAGATAATGATAAACATTTTCAACATTTACAAAGCACGAACCTCATCTCTCTCGGCAACTTCTTCACTATCATTCTCCCACTCATAAACTTATTTATCTTTGACTCGCTTGGCTGGCTGGCTGGCAGGAGCTGCTTGGCTAGCCGCTTTGTGACGTGCCATGTGACGGCAAAGGTTTGGGATATCACACAAGTTATGTTGCTACGGCCGTCATATTGTAACCTTATCAAAGAACCTAATAAAACATGAAATAGATATTCCCAAATATTTAATATAGGCTATAGGGAATTGCAGGCAACATACACAGATTTTTTATTTATTTTGTTTTTAATGACCCGCCCCAAACCGCGACGCAAATAAAGTGACAATTTCTTTACCAGCCCAAACCCGACCATCACTCAGGGCTATCATGGTTGTCATGTCAACAAATGCACTCACGCATCCCCTGATGTAGGATGCCTGATTTTACGACAGTAGTAGAGGACAACTGTTTCCCAACTGTAGGGGGACCCCGAGAGCAAAAGTAACCTAGTGCTGATTTAATAGTTCTCATTAATATTCAACGAGCCAAGCTGCTTGACTCCGATTGGCTAACAGCCAGGCTCTTGTTGGCTAGCTATCTAAATCTAACCAGCAACCTTTACCCAGGGCAACAAATAGAGGAACTTTGTTTACCATCAGCTGGAATTGCTGCAGAAATGGCTTCTTCGGGTGTATATATATATATATATACACATACACACACACGACGTTCAGCCATCCTTGCTATACGAAAACTCTCACTGAGCTAGACATTTTATGTGGGTGCGGTCTCAAATGGGCTAGCCCATGAATAGTAATGAGATCAGGCAACGATCAGACTGAGCAGCTTTTATAAATGGCCTGATTTATTTATTTTCAGTGGCTAGAGCTGACAGAGGAGGTAGCAGTTCATTTGTTGTGTTCATCACATTCACAACATAACACAAATGGACAATTATTTAAAAAATACAAGTAAAAATGTTTTGTGTGGCAGGTCATCCTGTATAGGGCATTCATCTTTCAGACGAATACAATCAGTATACAAAAAGTTTCGGCCGATAACCTTCTGCGGAAAAGCGTTGGAAGTGCGTTCTCCCTGTTCAAGATGCTTACTGCACGTCTGACGAGCGTAACTGGTCGCGTAATCATTTGAACTGCATAGGCACTTTCAACACTTTTTCCATAAACTGAATATGGAAGGCGATCGGCCGAAACTTTACTTTATTAAGTTTTAAATATGGATATTTTTCTTACACAAACACATCAATTCAATGTCATATACACCTAGGACAGCTTGAGGGTTAGTAAATCATGGGCTAATTTTCATTTTTGGTTGAACTAACCCTTTAAAGGGGGGGTGAAACACTCAGTTTCAGTCAGTGTCATGTCAATCTTGAGTACCTATAGAGTAGCATTGCATCCTGCATATCTCCGAAAAGTCTTTATTTTTTTTATAATTATATAAGAAAGATGCGCTGTTCCGAGTCTTTCCGAAAAAAGCCGAGCGGGTGGGGGCGTGTCGTGTGAGCGGAGCTAAATAATGACGTGTGCAGCAGCGCGCTGCAGTGAGGAAAGTGATTCGCTCAGTGAGGAAAGTGATTCGCTCAGTGAGGAAAGTGATTCGCCCGCCGCGTGAGGAAAGTGATTCGCTCTGTGAGGAAAGTGATTCGCCCGCCGCGTGAGGAAAGTGAGTCGCTCTGTGAGGAAAGTGATTCGCTCTGTGAGGAAAGTGATTCGCTCAGTGAGGAAAGTGATTCGCTCAGTGAGGAAAGTGATTCGCCCGCCGCGTGAGGAAAGTGAGTCGCTCTGTGAGGAAAGTGATTCGCTCAGTGAGGAAAGTGATTCGCCTGCCGCGTGTGGAAAGTGAGTCGCTCTGTGAGGAAAGTGATTCGCTCTGTGAGGAAAGTGATTCGCTCTGTGAGGAAAGTGATTCGCTCTGTGAGGAAAGTGATTCGCCCGCCGCGTGAGGAAAGTGAGTCGCTCTGTGAGGAAAGTGATTCGCTCAGTGAGGAAAGTGATTCGCCCGTCGCGTGAGGAAAGTGCTAATACAGATCGACCGCCGGCCTATCAGTGGGTAAGTCAGTAGCTACTGGTTATATCACCTGTTTAGCATCCTACAAGCCAGCGCTTTGATGGGCGTAGCCTGTTGCTTTCGCTCTCTTCCTCTCTCTCTCACGCGCTTCCGGTAGAATTGTCCGTAAGGCCCATACAAGGAAATTCCGCCCCCGTTAACGTCAAAGGGGACGCATGATCTCAAAAAACTTGCCGAAACTTATGACTAACCGGAAGTAGTATTTTTGACAAAGAAATACTCCCATCAAACGTCCACCTTAACTTTTGAAACTTTGTCTATGTTTAGTATGGGATTCCAAGTCTTTAACAGTGTAAAAAGATCAGTATGCATGAAACAGCATTTCACCCCCCCTTTAACATGAACTAATAATGAACATTACTTCTACAGCATTTATAAATCTTAGTTAATGTAAATCTAAACATTAACTAAAACATGTTAAATGTTTAAAGCTGTGTCTGTTATCATTGCCTAATGCACTGATAACTGACATGAACATAAAATATATTGCACTATTAGTTCATTAATGCATTAACTTATGTTAACAAAGGAGACCTAATAGACAAGTGTTACCAAAAAATTTTGTAAGCAAAACCACCAAATGTCTTTTTATCAAAACCTTATGTTCGTAAAATTGTATGTATTTTTTTGTTTAGGTTTTATTTCAGTTTAAAAACTAGTTAGACTGGAAGAAAACCCCACATCAAAGCATGTTTTGCTAGCATGTCAAAATGTTCACTTGTGGGGTTTTTTTTGGGGGGGGGGGGGGGGGGGATTTATGAAATGTTTAAGCTCTGTAGGGTTGCTTATGAAAGATACATTTTAGATAGATAGATAGATAGATCTTGTACTTTATACTTTTAATAGCTAAAAAATACACACACACACACACTCACACGCAAAACACTTGAAAAAAAAAGAAAAGAAGTGTATGAATAGCTTTTGATGTTTGGCATTTTAGTGACTTACCAATATATAGATTTGATTTGTATTCCACATTGTGATTCCTGACCGCCATGTCTTGAGCTTCCAAAAGAACCTTTAACACAAACAGATAAATCCCTGTAACTTTGTGTAATTATAAGCACATTATTTTTTACAGAAAAAAACATATTTAAATCAATATTACTTGAGCAGTTTGAATTATATTTTTAAGTCATATCACTGTATTTTTACCTCTTTGATTATATTAGCTCCCTTCTTGTCATTGAACTCGAGCTGAGCGATTGCCTGGTCAATGGTCATACCCCTGATCTGTAAAACACATGCATCACTAAAATATTGCAACAAACTTCATATCATCATCATTACTCCATATACCATATAATTATCAGCATATCACTCACCAATTTAGCCAAGTACCACATCTTGTCTTTGCTGTATTTAATCTGACGTCTGCAGTGATGGATCTCCTATTCCACATAAACAAAAACACAGCATAATTTAAACTTAATTCATTCACATAATGTAAAAGTAAATTAAATGAATTACTAACAGCTGGTCTGCGTGATTCATCTTTCTTTTGTGGTGGATATACAACCAGATTTCTCCTATCCCAGTTTTTGCTGTTGAATTCTGAGCTTGTGTGAAGACATGACACATGTGGCAATGTAGATGAAGATCCAAGCAACCTGATGAAAAATAGCAAAACATTAGAGAAAATCTGTGTCTCAAACCCCAACGATTGTTGCCCAGAAATACCATTTATCTAGATAGCTATTTGAGACAATCTTTGTCCTTTCCTTTGCACTGAGAACTGCATGGGATGTTCTCACCTAGAGCGAATATGTCCACAAGCACGACCAATGGAGGCTAAACCTGTCGATAATGTGCATATAGTTCCCAGTTAGATCAACAGCAATTAAAATGCCTATATATATATGCCTATATAACTACAAAGTAGGTATATTTGGTTTGACTCACCAGCCCATGTCACCGTGGAGGCCGCCATGTTGATATTAGAGATGTCCGATTCGTGAGGGAATCGTTTTTTGATTCAAATCTTTTTGATGAGTCGGTTGAACACAAGCATTGTATTTACTCAAATGAGTACTGAGTAATATTAATTAATCACACGCACTTACTAGAGTTAGGGGTTGGTTTAAGGTTATAGTTACTTGTAACGATGCATACTGTACTGTTATTACTATAGTAAGTACATAAAATATAGTGTTGTTTACCTTTTTCGATGACAGATTCGTGACGTTGCGTTTTATGAGCCGAATAGGCTGTAACAATGAACAGTCTCGTATTAAAATAAAATACACTCAAATTGAGTAGAAAAAACGTCAGTAAGGACCTCCATGTCTTTACAGGGACGTTTATGAGTAGTTAATATGTCACAATAGGATGTCACGGACTGACTCGTATAAAATATTCGCTAAAATGGTGTTGCGAACAGGTTCTTTGAAACGAACTGTCCGAGAGAACCGATTCTCGGAAATGAGAATAGGTTGAATGTGTTACGACACTGCGCTTTGCGGCAAATGCCACTGCAGATTAGTTAAAAAGTTATACTTTTGTTATTAATAATATGATTGTTTCCGACTAAAATATTCTATTTATAAATAAGGCTCACTAACATTTTTCCTACCAACACATTTATTGAATATGTTGGTCTTGAAAGAATGTTAGATTTGACTATCTCTGTGGTCCCTTCTCGCGTTCCGTATCATTTTTTACAACACACGCTGTCGTTATTCGGCAGCTGGTGTGTTTTCGGCAGCATGAGTACATGTGAGAAGCGAGTTCACTGTCTGTCATCATCCGTTGATTTACTTTCTGGTCTTGATGCAGCGAAATTTTGCTCTTTATAATGCACCAAAGACATCTGCCAGCCTCTCCAAACTGGTACTGTTCACGCTGCAGTGACATAAATGGAAAGGGAGTACTTGGTTTTGGGGCAAAGAATAATATCTATCTGGTAAATGTGACCGCTGCATCTCCAGCAGTCACAGGTAAGAACCCAGGGTGCTTTCATTCAATTCAAAATCACATCGATCTGATCTGACCGGTGCTTCTTTCTACAGGTGAACTCAGTGGGCACACTGAAAGAGTTTCTGGTTTTGCATTTTGCTCCCATGATGGACAAGAACACATCTGTGCCAGCACTTCGGACGATAAGACAGTCAAAATCTGGGATTCTGAACAGAAAATTCTGCTAAAAGAACACAATGTCCACCAAGTGAGTGAATATTTTACCTGCCATTCTGTTTAGAGTTGTGACTGGTTCACAAGTCGTTCTAGATTGCGGCGTTCTGTCTTCATATTTTCATTTTTACCTTATATAGTGGCAGAAGTATACATTTTTAACTGCCTTGGCTACATTTACAGCACACTGCCAACAAAATAAATACATTTTGTTTTTTATCAGCATATTTGAAATGTCTGAACAAAAATATAGAGTAACTCTAATATTTATTTATATATTTCTTTAAACAATTTTTCTTTACGAAAGTTTACAATTTTGATTATTTTCATTTGCAGTAACATTTGGTAGTTTTACATCTATAATGTAACTGATAATGTAATTTTGCCCATTGGGAATTAATCGGATGATTGTCGTTTGATAATTGTTATTGTTACTCTATAACAGTTAAGAGTATAATAATAGTTACTCTTTTCATTACACACATTTCATTACACACTTTTGACAACCTTATCTGTCAGACTAAAATTCACACTGGTGACATTTAAAAAAGCAGTGTTTACAACAACATTTGACATGAAACGGCAAATGCGGCTATAATATAACTTGATGACAACCATAAAATCATAACTACCGTTGCTAGATATTTAAATAAGCAATATGTTTGGGGAGTTACATTTCTGTGATGTATAGCCCAGTGAAACGACTTCTCGAATGAGAGAAATAGCTTTCTAGGCTCTTTATTTTGTCCATTTTGATTGCATATTACAAGGACATATGAATAAAAAAAATAATGTGCACTGAATATTGTTTTTAAATAAATACTACACTATTCCATAAAAATAGGAATTCTCCATTTTGATTTCATGGTGATGAAATACCAACTATTTAAAGGGTTAGTTCACCCAAAAATTAAAATTGTGTCATGAATTACTCACCCTTAGGTTGTTCCAAACCCGTGAGACCTCCGTTCATCTTCTGAACACAAATGAAGATATTTTTGATGAAATCTGAGAGCTCTCAAATAGACAGCAATTTAATTACCACCCCAAGGCCAAGAAAGGTAAAAACATTGTTGAAATAGCCCATGTGACCACAGTTGTTCATCCTTAATTTTATGGTAAGCTGGCATTCGAAAGCACTGCACTGTATTTACAACGTTGAAAGTGTTCTCGTCAAAATAAAGGTTCGACCACTGCAGTCACATGGAGTATTTTAACGATGTCTGTACTACCTTTCTGGGCCTTGAAAGTGGTTGTTGCGTAGCTGTCTATGGAGGGGTCAGAGCTCTCGGAGTACATTAAATTTCTTCATTTGTGTTCTGAAGATAGTCTTGCCAATTTAAATATTCAAGCAAAAAGATGCAAAACGGAACTCCGTTCATTACTCGCTGTGTGGGAAAACAAATCCAGAATTTGTTTAGATTCAGACAGCATGTGAATACTAGATTCAACGTATCGGACGTATCGCTAACGGATCGTCATTTCGACATATTGCAAAGAACTGCTAATTTTATATGGTGGAAATAGAATATATATTACAATTTTCACATTAGTAAATAGCATTTACAGCTCTTTGCACTTAGTGTAAATATCATCGCTAAGAAAATGTTATTTTCACTTGGTGTAAGTAGAATCTAGTTGCTATTAAATAGCATTTACAGCTATTTGCACTTAGTGTAAATATCATCTATCGCTAAGAAAATATGTTATTGTAAATAGAGTAATCTAGTAAATAGAATCTAGTTGCTATTAACACTTAGTGCAAATAGCCGCTTCCTTTCTTAAAGGGGGGGGGGGGGGGGTGAAACACTCAGTTTCAGTCAATCTCATGTCAATCTTGAGTAGTATTGCATCCTTCATATCTACGAAAATTCTTTAGTTTTATTATATTTATAAAAGAAATATGGGCTGTACCTAGTCTTTCCGGAAAAAAACAAGCGCCTGGAGGCGTATCGTGTGGGCGGAGCTAAAGAATGATGAGCGCGCAGCTACTGCACGAGAGCTTCTGAAAACTGACATCCTCAAGCATGGAGATGAAAGCGTTACCCTAAATAAACCATGGCTATCAGATTCAACTAATACATATATGATCCAGAATCAGATCCGGAGGCTGAAATAAATTGAACAGGAGAAACAGCAACAGCAGGACGTCCGTCTCTGTGGTATGTCAACATTTGTGTGTTACTCGCAGTTTATGAGGACATGATTTGGTTTATGGACTATTGTATGCGACTAAACCTTAGCAGTAGCAAGCAAAACGGTTTTGCACGTCAGACTAGTGTAACGTTATACATAGAACAACAATGGAGTAACCGTTAGCGCATTTGAATGACGAAGCACGCTTTGTGAGAACGCTAGGTTTATGTTTGGGTGGTTTTACAATAAGCAAACTGACACCTATAGTGGTCAGCTAAACAAATGTATTTAAACACACACCATAGATCGCATGCTCCATTGATAAATTAACTAACGTTATACACGATCGTGTTGTTTACTGATGTTTACTTATGCGACGATAGCCAACAGCATAGACATTGAAGCAGTTTTACTCACCGTCTGTTTCCAAAGCATGACCGTGAACCTTTATCGTCACCGCTCCGTCAAAAACACACTTCTTTGGTAACTGTTTTGATTTCCTGAAGTCCTGACAGCAGTGACCGCGGAGATCCACTTTTGCGACTGTTGTGTGATGTTGTGCCGCTTCTCGTCATTTCTGCGTTCAAATCTGTTCAAATGCAGCGCTGCCTTCCCGGAATGCTGTGCTGAAGCGTTGAAGTCGTTCGACATCACCAATAGGAATAAAGCAAAGCGCGGTGCGACAGAAGTGTTGCACGGACGACTGGATCTGCACCTGGTAGCATTTGCTCTTGCCGTGCATTTGCTCTTTCGCCTCAGTCGCGCGCACCCTTCCGGGAGAAGAGCCCGTACGCCACATACAAGGACCTTCCGCTCTATCGACGTCAAGCCGACCCATACTCGGAAAAAAACTCTCCGAAACTTGTGAGAAACCGGAAGGAGTATTTTTGACACAGAAATACTCCATCAAACATCCAACTTAGTTTTTGAAACTTTGTCTATGTTTAGGATGGGAATCCAAGTCTTTAACAGTGTAAAAAGCTCAGTATGCATGAAACAGCATTTCACCCCCCCTTTAAATCACCTTCCATTGGTGGATGTGGCAATACATCTCTGCATGTAAATGAACAACACATGTAAACCATAGTGATTGTATTTGCGTTTGAACAGAACACCATCTCTGCGGTCCACTGGTCTCCGGTGCAGAAACTTCTGCTGGTCACAGGGGATGAAAAGGGCATCGTGGTGTGCTATCGCTTCAGCAGTAATGACACCCAGAGCTTCTTCCCCGAACCTCGAACAATCTTCTGCCTATCCTGCTCTCCACATGAAGAAAACTACATCGCAGTGGGGTAGAGGCTTGTTATATTATTATTTAATCATTGTGATCCTAGAAAGACCCTGACTCATTAGCGGTGCTTGCTAATTGTGTATGCTTCTTCCTAAAGGTATAAGGATGGAATGATAGTAGTAATAGACATCAGTAAGAAAGGGGAGGTGACCCATCGGCTGAGGGGGCATGATGATGAGATTCATGCGTTGGCATGGTGCCCTCGTCCCAGTGAAGAGCCTCTATATGGACGGTCAGAAGACAATGCGGGTAAGCAACTTCAAGATCCATTTTGCTTCAGTCAGTTAGTTACCATTAAAGGTAGGGTAGGCAATGTTTCGGAGTGGCTAGCGATAGCAAACTAGCTTGGAAAGCATGAGATCCCACCCTCCTTTCAGAGCATCTCCAAAGCCATGCCTCCATCAAAACACATGAACGTGCGTTAAATCATCCTATTTCTCAAACATGTTATTTAGCCCGCTTCTATTATTGATTGCTATGGGGATGTGAAGGTGACACATCTGATATTTTAAGAGAGTCATTGAACTTAACACGCAGGGGTCCTCTCTATGCTGTCATTTCCTGTTTTTTCCCCCTGCTAGGACAGAAAAGGACAGAATGTTCACGCATACCTGTTTTTTCTCATCACAGTCGTGATGTTGACCATCACAGTTTAGAACATGCATCAGAACCGCGTCTTCTCACAGCAGATTGTGTGTGTGACGGAGGGATTCTTGCCACTGTTTTGACTCCTTTACACATTTTATAAGCTCTTCACGAGTTCTCAGCTGCTCAAAATACCATCATATGTAAGCTACAAACAGACAATGAGCGCACTTAGACCTGCACACAACATAGTTTTTTATGTTCGGTAAGTTCTGTCATGAAATATACATCATGAAAGCCGACCAATCAGGTTCACTGCAAAAAAATGCTTTTCTTGCTTAGTATTTTTGTCTTGTTTCTAGTCAAAATATCAAACATTTAACATTAAAGCTACACTGTGTGATATTGTCCCCCATCTAGTGGTGTAAAGGTATATGACCATCCAGTGAATAATAGTTTCTGTTCCTCTCAATTCTGATTTCGTTTTAACTCCTACGGTGGCCAATTTAGTCCAAGATTAACTTGGCAATCCCCCTCTTCACATTCGACACGGTGCCATCGAGTGATAAAACGCGAAAGGCGAAGCTTGAATTTACGGGTATGTCCCTCTTTGGCTAATGTACTTTCAAGATGGAGGGCCAACATGGCGACCAGCATTCGAACCCCTCACCCGTATGTATTTTCAATGGCATATTATAAACTTACGAGAATACTTTATTACGTGAAAGAAGTAAATATACATTAATGAGCACATATATTTTTGAAAGAACTAAGTGTTTTTAGCTAAGAATAAACTAAAAAAGT
Source organism: Pseudorasbora parva (assembly GCF_024679245.1). Lineage (NCBI taxonomy): Eukaryota > Metazoa > Chordata > Actinopteri > Cypriniformes > Gobionidae > Pseudorasbora > Pseudorasbora parva. Next base: position 32,464,517 of record NC_090189.1, read on the forward strand.
TACAGTGTAGCTTTAAGAAACATTTACTAGACAAGTAAAAATTATTGTCTTGTTTTAGGGAAAAAATAACTGCCAATGGCTTATTTGCTTATTTTAAGAAGAAAAAAATCTTAATTTTGAGTATTTCTTTACCCAAAACAAGACAATTACTTTTGCTTGTCTAGTAAATACTTCTTGTTTTAAGAAGTTTTAGATGTTTGGACTAAGAACAAGACAAAAAAAAAACATTTTTTGTAGTGTTGTGATCATATCCCTATGAACTACAAGTGTCAACACACCTTAAGTTTACAAGATTTCCTCAATATTCCCAATAAATGCTTGAGAATTTGACATTTACATTTGAAAATGAAGAATTTAGAACATACATTGTCATACAACATTTTAAAAAGTGAACTCAAGTATGAACCATGTGTCCATACCTGACATTGGAGAATGTTATTGTTACATTATTGAATAATTAACTTAAAATAAAGTACTTTAAATAAAGATTTTGTGTCTAAGGTGTTTGAAAATAGACTGTGATGTGACACAAAACAATAAGTGACATGTCCTTGACTCTTTCCATAGATGGAAGCAATGGGGCGACAGAGGGAGCAGAAGTGGGGTGTTACCTGGCCTCGGGTAGTCGAGATCAGACCGTGCGAATATGGAGCACAGCCAGAGGCAAAGGTGACAAAGAGAAATGACTGCACATACAGTGTATCTTTCAGGTGCAGTGTCATTGAGTCCACCGTGTGTCTCTTTTCAGGTGTAATGACGCTGAAACTTCCCTTCCTAAAAAGACGAGGAGTGGGAGTTGATCCAGCGTTGAAGGAGAGACTTTGGCTGACAGTCCACTGGCCTAAAGGGAGACCTTCGCAGATTGTGTCCAGCTGTTTTGGGTATGGTTGTGTTGATGTGTTTGTGTGTTGGAGGATGTTTTGTTGTCAATGAACATGAGTGGACTCACTGTGGATGTTGGCGTGCAGCGGTGAGATCGTAGTGTGGGATCTCATGAAGTCAGGCAAGCAGAAGTGGAGTCTATTGGGCAGTTCCCCAGATGGACAGAATCACAGCCGTATCGTCTTCAACATGAGCTCGTTTTGCTCAGGGGACAGAGAACTTCTGCTCAGCACCTCAATGGACAGAGAGGTAAGAACTTCCTCCATTAGAATGTGCTTGTAAACAATTTAAACCAAACTCTGCTAACACTTCACAGAATAAATACCTTTATTACTCCTTACAAAATAACCATTTTCTAAAATTGTGGTATGATATTATGATATAATTTATGTGATTATCTTTCAGTATCATGGTATTTGAGTATAATCAGTGTGATATTTACAGTATACAGGTACTGGTCATATAATTAGAATATCATCAAAAAGTTCACTAATTCCATTAAAAAAGTGAAACTTGTATATTATATTAATTCATTAAACACAGACTGATATATTTCAAATGTTTATTTCTTTTAATCTTGATGATTATAACTGACAACTAAGCAAAATCCCAAATTCATTATCTAAGAAAATTATAATATTGTAAAAAGGTTCAATATTTAAGACACCTAGTGCCACACGCTAATCAGCTAATTAACTCTAAACACCTACAAAGGCCTTTAAATGTTCTCTCAGTCGAGTTCTGTAGGCTACACTATCATAGGGAAGACTGCTGACTTGACAGTTGTCCAAAAGACGACCATTGACAGCTTGCACAAAGAGGGCAAGACACAAAAGGTCATTGCAAAAGAGGCTGGCTGTTCGCGGAGCTCTGTGTCCAAGCACATTAATAGAGAGGCAAAGGGAAGGAAAAGATGTGGTAGAAAGAAGTGTACAAGCAATAGGGATAACCGCACCCTAGAGAGGATTGTGAAACAAAACCCATTCAAAAATGTGGGGGAGATTCACAGAGAGGACTGCAGCTGGAGTCAGTACTTCAAGAACCACTACGCAAAGATGAATGCAAGACATGGGTTTCAGCTATCGCATTCCTGGTGTCAAGCAACTCTTGAAAAACAGACAGCATCAGAAGCATCTTGCCTGGCTAAAGACAAAAAGGACTGGACTGCTGCTGAGTGGTCCAATGTTATGTTCTCTAATGAAAGTAAATTTTGCATATCATTTGGAAATCTGGGTCCCAGTGTCTGAAGGAAGAGAAGAGAGGCACACAATTCACGTTGCTTGAGGTCCAGTGTAAAGTTTCCACAGTCAATGATGTTTTGGGGTGCCATGTCATCTACGGGTGTTGGTTCACTGTGTTTTTTTTAAGGTCCAAGGTCATTGCAGCCGTATACCAGGAAGTTTTAGAGCACTTCATGCTTCCTGCTGCTGACCAACTTTATGGAGATGCAGATTTCATTTTCCAACAGGACTTTGCACCTGCACACAGTGCCAAAGCAACCAGTACCTGACTTAAGGACCATGGTATCCCTGTTCTTAATTGACCAGCAAACTCGCCTGACCTTAAACCCATAGAAAATCTATGGGGTATTGTGAAGAGGAAGATGTGATATGCCAGATCCAACAATGCAGAAGAGCTGAAGGCCACCAACCTCTCATAACACCTGAGCAGAGCCACAGACTGATCGACTCCATGCCAATTCAGGCAAAAGGAGCCGCAACTAAGTAATGAGAGCTGTACATGCTCATACTTTTAATGTTATAGTTTTCAGTTGTCCAAGAGTTCTAATTGGTTTTAAAGGAGTGGTTTCATGTGATTTAACTTTTTTAACTTTAGTTAGTGTGTAAAGTTGCTGCTTGAGCATAAACAGTATCTGCAAAGTTACAGCGCTGAAAGTTCAATGCAAACGGAGATATTGTCTTTTAAAGTTACGGCAGTTTATTGCCTACAAAAATTGCCGGTTTGGACTACAGCAAGCTTCTTCCAGGGTTGGTGACATCATAATCCCTTGCTAGTCACCCCACATGTGACTTCTGCCCGTAATGGTAAGGGGCATGGCGTTTCCGGACAACCTGTTCTTGGCACTTCAGCCAATAAAAATACATGAAACTACATTTGGCCATCTAACCAATCTAAGACCATTGTGTTTTTGGAGGGATGGGCTTCATACAAGCAGAAAGCAAACGAGCCGTTCAAAGGACAGTGGAGACAGCGGTGTGGAAAAAAGGTAAAATATAAGAAAAATACAGTGTTTAAAAAAAAAAGTATTAAGACGTTATACTGCACCCCATAAACACAACCAAGCCTAGGAAAAAAAACACTTAACCACCCCTTTAAATAATATTCTAATTTTCTGAGATACTGAATTTGGGATTTTGCTTAGTTGTCAGTTATAATTATCCAAATTAAAATAAATAAACAGTTGAATTATATCAGTCTGTGTGTAATGAATTAATATAATATAAGTGTTTCACTTTTTGAATAGAATTAGTGAAATAAATCAACTTTTTGATGGTATTCTAATTATATGACCAGCACCTGTATATACTTCACACACACACACCACAAATGTTTATGAAGTAAATATATAATGCATAATTATTTGAGTTGCACTTTATTTTAAAGTATTTTCACTTGCGTGTTCTTACAGTGTACTTAACTAAGAAAGTACTGGGTAATATAAGGTAACTACATGGGTTAAGGTTAGGTTTAGGGGTAGGTTCAGGTTTAGTACCTAGTTACCAGAGGCAGACAGTAGTGGAGTATTTTTACTTTCCATGTAATTAAATTCTTCAAGTATATGTACTTTATCAGTGTTCTTTTTTGGAAAACTTACTTCACAATATTCCAAAACATAATATTGTACTTTTTACTGCACTGCATTTTATATTGAATATCATTTAATACTTAATTATATTAAAAATGTAGTGCTGTGTACTTTTACTCAAGTAAAAGTAATTCAAATTTTACTTGAGCACAAGTAAGAAACTATATGAAATACTATATGTTTAATGTAATTAAAAGTTAAATAAATAAAAAAAACACTTTTATTTATGAAATGTAGTGCAGTAAAAAATATGACATTATATATTGTGATTTGGAATGTAGTGACGTAAAAGTTTTCCACAGAAAAACATTGACAAAATATAAACTTGGAACAATGTACTTGAGTAGAAAGTAAAAATACTCCACTACTGTCTGCCTCTGGTTATTATTACCCATTTATTGTAATTAGTATAAGTAGTACATGGTCAACAGGACTGTAAAATAAAGTGCTACCTTTATGTGTCACTTTGTTAAAAAAAATTGCGTAAAGGTGGGGTAAGTGCTTTTTGGTAACCGTTGTTGTTCATTTAAATCACCAAAACAAACACGCCCCTACCCCCAAAAGGGTCTCGGCCCTATTTTGATAGCTCTGCCCCACACATACGTAACCCAGACAATGACTGGCAGAATCTGTGCGTTACTAATCCAGTTCGAATATTCAATGAAAAACTCACTCCTTCCATCACAAAAACACAAATCGTTCTCATGAACAACCCGATGGCACGAGCCGACAGTCCAACTATTGACTTTACAATTATGACCAGATTAGTTATAGCGATCATAAAAACGCAAACCGTTCTCATGAACAACTCGACACCAGTGCGACACCAGTACAACAGTGCGACAGTCCAGCTAACGACAAGTTAAAATTATGACCGAATAAGGGTTATATAGATTATGAAAAGAAACAAACATATATTAGAAGTATATTATCTTGCTTGTTGGACACATTTTGTTAACTGATGCTTAAAACAGACAGTATAGAGATTTAGATGCTCCATACGGTGTGGAAATGAACGGGTTCTTTATCATCGCTGAAGTGAGCCACAATACGATCGCAAATGAACAAACAAGCGAACAGGACACACAAGCATATAATAATAATAATAATAATAATAATAATAGATTTTTTTTCTATTCTAAGAATCTCAAAGTGTAACAAAGGGAACAAATAACAAAAAAAAGAATAACAAGTAAAAAATATAGAATGATACAAAACATCAACCAACACAGACAACTGAACAGAAACCAAGTTGATGGTGAACAAAAAACAGAGCTGATGGTGAACGGAAACAGAGCTGATGGTGAACAGGAAACAGAGCTGATGGTGAACAGAAACAGAGCTGATGGTGAACCGAAACAGAGCTGATGGTGAACAGAAACAGAGCTGATGGTGAACAGGAAACAGAGCTGATGGTGAACAGGAAACAGAGCTGATGGTGAACAGGAAACAGAGCTGATGGTGAACAGGAAACAGAGCTGATGGTGAACGGAAACAGAGCTGATGGTGAACGGAAACAGAGCTGATGGTGAACGGAAACAGAGCTGATGGTGAACGGAAACAAAGCTGATGGTGAACAGAAACAGAGCTGATGGTGAACAGAAACAGAGCTGATGGTGAACAGAAACAGAGCCGATGGTGAACGGAAACAGAGCCGATGGTGAACGGAAACAGAGCCGATGGTAAACGGAAACCGAGCCGATGGTGAACGGAAACCGAGCCGATGGTGAACGGAAACCGAGCCGATGGTGAACGAAAACAGAGCCGATGGTGAACAGAAAACAGAGCTGATGGTGAACAGAAAACAGAGCTGATGGTGAACAGAAAACAGAGCTGATGGTGAACAGAAAACAGAGCTGATGGTGAACAGAAAACAGAGCTGATGGTGAACAGAAAACAGAGCTGATGGTGAACAGAAAACAGAGCTGATGGTGAACAGAAAACAGAGCTGATGGTGAACAGAAAACAGAACTGATGGTGAACAGAAAAAGAGCTGATGGTGAACAGAAACAGCTGATGGTGAACAGAAACAGAGCTGATGGTGGAAGTCTCTGTAAGCTCCAGTACACTCTGGTCCACTCCATGTTTTACATTTCTCCCAGCGCTAGCAGCTCTATTGCTACATATTCTCAATTGGGCAGTGTCCTGATGACGTCGTTGAGGCATGAGAGCTGAAGACCAGATGATGGGTCTTCATGACGATTCAGACGATGGGGATCGCTGCAGCACCATGTAGGAGGCAAACAAAGTTTACCGGGCACTTCTGTGAACACAGGGTCTGCGCAGAAGTCCAAGCCATTCCATGGCCGCAATGCAGAACAGCGGTGCAGCCGAGACTCAGCAGTCGAGAAGCGGAACATCCCAACATCATGCCGGATGCTGATGACCCTAATCCGGTGCTAACTTCACACACCATGCAGCTCAAGCCCATATATATCATTATACAAGCAATGGAGTCCGTTAGCTCATTTGAATGACGAAGCACGCGATCGTGTCGTTTACTCACGCGACGAGCCAACAGCACAGACATTTGAAGCAGTTTTACTCACCGGCTGCTTCCAAAGCAGGACCGAACCTTTATCGCTGGGACCGCTCTGTCAAAAACACACTTCTTTGGTATGATTTGGTAAAGTCCTGACAGCAGTGAACGGTGGAGATCCACTTTTGCGACACGACTGAAGCGATGTTGTGAAGCTTCCCGTCATTTCTTCGTTCAAATCGGGTCAAATGCAGCGCTGCCTTCCCGGAATGCTGTGCTGAAGCGTTGAAGTCACCCATTGGAATAAAGTGGAGCACGGTGCCTGGATCGACTGGATGTGCACCTGAGAGAGTGTTTAAGGGGCGTGCATTTCCTCTCTCGCTCTAGTCACGTGCACGTGCACCCTACCGGGAGAAGAGCCCGTACGGCCCATACAAGGACCTTCCGATCTATTAACGTCAACCCGAGCCATACTCGAAAAAAACTCTCCGAAACTTGTGAGAAACCGGAAGGAGTTTTTTAACACAGAAATACTCCATCAAACGTCCAAAATTAGTTTTTGAAACTTTGTCTATGTTTAGGATGGGAATACAAGTCTTTAACAGTGTAAAAAGCTCAGTATGCATGAAACAGCATTTCACCCCCCCCTTTAAACATAAACATAAGAGAAGCGGTGGAAAACGGCGAACAACGTCCTCTTAGTAGCTTGCAGCAATCAGCAACAGTCTCAATTGTAGCTCTGACTGTTAGACTAGTCACAAACATAATAAAATAAAACCAAAATCTAACTGTACAGTTAACATGATTTGTGGGTCGAGAAGCGGCAAACAGACGACGCCAGCGTCCTCTCCCCCACGTTGCCTAGCAACCTGTCAAATCTATGCTCAAATATACAAGCAAAAGCAAGCATTAGTTCTCGGCTAATGTCTGTCGTGTGTGTCGTGTGTTTTGAATAATGCACTGAGCTCTCTCGTCACCATCATTATTAGACACGCCCTTACCTGCTGATTGGCTACAAGTTTATTATTGGACTCGGCCCGAGTCTGTTTTGTAAAACAGTTTTGAAATAACACTTACCCCAACTTTAATGCTAATGTGGAGTAAGTTGTGAGTAAATCACTTAGGATATTTTCACCCCAAATTCTGAAATAAATGCAAAATTACTAAATTAAATAAAAATATTAAATTATATTTTGCATGGAGAAAACACATTCATTGCAAAATTGAGATGCAATTAGCATAAAATAAAGTTTAAAAAAATTATATATATATATATATATATATATATATATATATATATACAGTGCCTTGCGAAAGTATCCGGCCCCCTTGAACTTTGCGACCTTTTGCCACTTTTCAGGCTTCAAACATAGATATAAAACTGTAATTTTTGTGAAGAATCAACAACAAGTGTGACAATCATGAAGTGGAATGACATTTATTGGAAATTTCAAACTTTTTTAACAAATCAAAAACTGAAAAATTGGGTGTGCAAAATTATTCAGCCCCTTTACTTTCAGTGCAGCAAACTCTCCAGAAGTTCAGTGAGGATCTCTGAATGATCCAGTGTTGACCTAAATGACTAATGATGATAAATAGAATCCACCTGTGTGTAATCAAGTCTCCATATAAATGCACCCGCACTGTGATAGTCTCAAAGGTCCATTTAAAGCGCAGAGAGCATCGTGAAGAACAAGGAACACACCAGGCAGGTCCGAGATACTGTTGTGGAGAAGTTTAAAGCCGGATTTGGATACAAAAAGATTTCCCAAGCTTTAAACATCCCAGGGAGCACTGTGCAAATATACCAAGAACTGGCCGTCCTCTAAACGTTCAGCTCATACAAGGAGAAGACTGATCAGAGATGCAGCCAAGAGGCCCATGATCACTCTAGATGAACTGCAGAGATCTACAGCTGAGGTGGGAAACTCTGTCCATAGGACAACAATCAGTCGTATACTGCACAAATCTGGCCTTTATGGAAGAGTGGCAAGAAGAAAGCCATTTCTTAAAAATATCCATAAAAATTATCGTTTAATGTTTGCCACAAGCCACCTGGGAGGCACACCAAACCAAGAAGGTGCTCTGGTCAGAAACCAGATCCAAACCAAAATTGAACTTTTTGGCAACAATGCAAAACGTTATGTTTGGTGTAAAAGCAACACAGCTCATCACCCTGAACGCACCATCCCCACTGTCAAACATGGTGGTGGCAGCATCATGGTTTGGGCCTGCTTTTCTTCAGCAGGGACAGGGAAGATGGTTAAAGGGATAGTTCTCTTTGAAAATAAATTTTTATATATTTTAGCTTACCTCATGGGCATCTGAGATGTAGGAGTATTTATTTCCCCAGTAGTTTCAATTTTGATAATTTTAGGTCAAACCGTTCTTGTCTGTGCCTCACATAATGCAGGTCTATGGTCACCACCTCAAAGAGCATACACAGAGAAGTTCAAATTAAACAATCCCCCATCGTAAGTACACATTGATGGACTAAGACACGTAATGAGCGGTTTGTTTTGAGAAAACGAACAGTATTTATATCGTTTTTACCTCTTGTACACCACTACGTCCGACTGATCCGAGGGCGCGCGTGCATGTTTCCTGTGGTCCCAAATCTAATCCGCCAAGACAAAGTCTATGTACATTCCATTCTTATCAATAATATGCTGTTAAATTATATTCCGAGATTTGTGCATACACTGCCCCTGCCCCTAAACCTACCCATTATAGTAAACATTCTACATTTTTACTTTCTAAAAAACCCTCATCCTGTATGATTTATAAGCATTTTGAAAAGTGGGGACATGGCCAATGATACAAAATACAATAATGCACTGTACGCAATACTATTACGAACTTCGCTTTCAAAGTGTTTGTTGGGAAGGGGGCAAGCAAAAAGTACACACGAGACAAAAAGGCAATTTAACTATTTATTGATGACACTGCACTCATGTCACCGTTTAGGCAAATGGTGAAAAGAATAAAAATCAGCTGGCACAAATACTCTTAAACAAACAAAAACATGGACCAACAGAACATCCAAAGAAACAGAAAAATCACCGCTTTTTAGCTAACATTACCAGCTTGCCATTAGGATCAATCATTCGAACGCAGCCCGTCATCCGCGGCGGCCATATACTGTAGCTCATTTCACACAGAACGCTCACAACCCGCAAAAAGTTCAAACGGCTTATGACATCAGCAGGGGGTTGCACACCGACACATCGCTGGGCCTCTGGGCCGTTCTATCACTACACATCAAAATTTGATTGGCTGATGACCCACGTCAGTCAAAGCTATGGTCCAATGAAAAATAGCAGCATCGGTGGAAGGCTAGCTATTCTAATAGTGCTGGTCCTCGGAGTTGAGATGCGTTTAGATGATGACATATGGAAAATACACCAAAAATAAATACATTCTTTCTGGAAATATAATCGTAACTATATATATATATATATATATATATAATATATATGATTTTGACAGGGCCAGCAGAGAAGGCCCTGATGGCCCTGACAACCCACCATTATTCCGTATGGTATGGATGTCTCATTTCAGATTAAGTGTTGGGACCTGGCGTCTCTGGAGTGCTGTTGGACTCTGCCCACTCTGGGTGGGTTTGTGTACTGTCTCAGCTTCTCTCCGGTGGGCACCGGCTGTCTGGCTCTAGGGGTCGGAGACAGCATGATCCGGGTTTGGAACACCATGTCTATTCAGAACCAATATGACATCAAGACATTCTGGCAAGGGATCAAATCTAAAGTCACAGCTGTGAGTCAGATGTGTTTAATTCACAGTTAAATTTCCTACATTGCCTTTCAGTTAGTTTAAAATCAAGCCCACTTGTCTTACAGTTGGCGTGGCATCCACTTAAAGAGGGCTCTCTTGCGTTTGGTACCGATGATGGTAAAGTGGGCATTTATGAAGTTTACTCCAACAAGTAAGAAAAACTGTCATGCTTTATCATTTTTTAACTGTATTTATGCGTATGAAATATGAATTCTGTCGATTCCATATATTCGTTTGGATGCAAGATTCAATACAAGACATCTGTCATAGAAAAAATATATAATAATTTCACCCCAGGTTTAACAGACAAGTTAAGCTAGTCCCAGAATAAAATGCATGTTTGAGTTGTTTTAACTGAAAACAACTTGCACTGTTATGGCATATGTTAGTGCCATTGTTTTGTCTCAAGATGCACACCAGTAATGTGTTTTTTTCTTCTTCTTCTAAGACACATTTATAAAAGTGTCTCCTAACTGAACTAAGGCCTAATCCTGGCTTAATCTAATCCCTGTCTGTAACCAGGGTTAGAGTTATGACAGAGGGCAGCATAATTAAATTAAAGTTTCAAATAAATTTAATAAAAGGGAAAATTACACATTTCACTTCATTATTTGTTTTCACATACAGACCTCCTCAAATATCAAGCACTTACCACCGCAGAACCATCTACTCCCTTTCATGGGGCCCTCCTGTGCCGCCCATGTCTTTCGGTAAGTCAGTTCATTAAACATGACCCAGTAAACATTCAACTTGGAGTTGTGCCAAAAACAATCCATCAGCAATAAGTGACGCCCGAGTCCTCTTTAACGCGCTCTGTAATTGAGCGAGTGTGAACAAAATGCTTACTTTCCCTCCGTAGAGTTTGTTGTGTAATCAAGTAATGAAAACTTAATTTCACCCCGCTGCTGACAAATGACAAGTTCATCAACGTATCCATCTCCGGGGCTCGAGGGGCTGGAGATAATTGCTTTTGTTTGTTTAGAGGGGTTTGTTGAAGTATGAGCAAAAGTAATAGTGATGTTCTCACTAATAATTGTGTATGTGTGTGGCTCAGGGGGATCTGGAGACAAGCCGTCCTACAGCTTATACAGCTGTGCCGGAGAGGGGGTCATCTTCCAGCACGACCCCTGGAAACTCTCAGGCGAGGCCAGTAACATTGATAAACTCATCCGAGACACCAACAGCATCAAAGTAAGAGGAGAAATTGCTTGTTCATATTTGTCTTTATTAAAGGGATCCTATTATGGTTTTCTCATTTTTCACCTTTAGTTAGTGTGCAATGTTGCTGTTTGAGCATAAAAAGATCTGCAAGGTTGCAAAGGTCAAAGTCACTCCAAAGGGGGATATTTTATTGAACAGAATCCACTTTCCGAGAACTACAATGAACGAATCGTTTGGACAACAATGCGTTTTTTCCAGATCTTGTGAAGTCACAATGTTCAATTAATTTAAATTATCTATGGCCATGGAATACACAAAAAAATGGTGGTGAGGCCTGGTTGAGCTGCTGCTATGTCAGAGTTTTCCAACATGTTTCCAAAACTTATTTGTTTGACCTTCCTATGGCTGATGAACTTAGGGATTTAAAGCAACACACCATTTTTTTTTTTTTTTTTTTTTTTGAAAATAGGCTAATTTAATTTGAAATAAGCTAACTCCCCTAGAGTTAAACATTTGAGTTTTACAGTTTTGTGAATCCATTCAGTCAATCTCTGTATCTGGCAGAGGAACTTTTAGCATAGCTTAGCATACATCATTGAATCTGATTAGACCGCTAGTATCTCGCTCAAAAATGACCAAAGAGTTTCGATATTTTTCCTATTTTAAAACTTAACTCCTCTTTTGTTACATCGTGTACTAAGACCGGAAAATGAAAAGTTGTGATTTTCTAGGCCAATATGGCTAGGACCTGTACTCTCATTCCTGCGTAATTTTCACGGAACTTTGCTGCCGTACCATAAGTGCAGCAGCACAATGATATGATGCAATGCCTGAAAATAGTCCCCTCTGTGTAAGCAGGTTGTCACGTTGGTTATGTTTACGGAGGTTAGCCTATTTTCAGGCGCTGTGTAATATCATTGCGCCGCTGCACCCATGTAATGGCACCAAAGTTCCTTGATTATTATTAGGGATGCACGATATTATCGGCACAACATCGGAATCGACCGATAAACGCTTAAAATATAAAAATCGGCATCGGCCGATATGAAAACATTATGCCGATATGCCTTGCCGATATGATAACGTGTTGATATGGGCCTGCAATAACTCACGTGTGCAAGGACTGCTACAGCGATAAGACCATGTCAGCACTGCGGTCATTCTTCAAGTGAAAACAAGAAAATACATTGCATGTACAGTGATTTATATTGACTGTTTTTAAATGCTGCCTTGAATTTCTGAATGCATGTACAGAAGGACGTGACCGTCAGCAGCAGATTTGCCACGTTTTCACAACAAAACGAACCCAAAACAAGCCCAATCGCGTCTCCCCACTCTCTAGCGCGTTCGGCAGCCTCCACAGCAGCAGAAGCTCCTCCAGGTCCTAGTGCCCTCCAGCTAGACCGCTATATATTTATACATGTAGTGGGGGCGCTGTTGTTACAGTAATACAATGAAAAGTAGAATACACAAATAAATTGAAGTTACTTCTTGTTCTAAATAAACAAATCAGTAATGATGTCATAAATCACAAGCATGACACTTTTAAATTAAATACTTTAATATACAGTGTATTAATCTGTAATAAAATTTTACGAAATGGATGATGAAAAATAATCCAAGGAGCTCTACAATAAATGTAGAATTAAAAGACAGCATCAATGGATGTCATGCCACCCCCACTTCATGTGCACAAACGTTAAATCCAAAAATACAATATTTAGGTTACAGCTGCATCTGGGGTGAAAAATTACTGACTTTTTTATTGTTATTTTCAGAGCTTTTAATATACTCTTATCATAAAAAGAACTTTATTAACATTTATTTATCTTCAACAAGAATCCTTTTAGTAAGGATACCTCAGAAATCTGAAACCAGAATGAAAAAAAATAGTTTTTAGCTCAAAATGGTGTTGTTTCCAAACAAAGGGAAAAAATAAACATATATCGGCATCGGTATCGGCATCGGCATCGGCCAAAATGAGCTGAAAAATATCGGCATATCGGATATCGGCAAAAATCCAATATCGTGCATCCCTTATTATTATGCAAGAATGAGAGATGCTTCTGGTCTAATCAGATTCAATTATCTATGCTAAGCTATGCTAAAAGTGTGTAATACCATCTACAATCAAGTTTGAAAACATATTCAAATACACCTAAAAACAAAATCAAGACCCCGTAAAAGGGCATAATGGGACCCCTTTACATTTGTTCATACTGATCTAAATATAAAGTTATTCTGTTCTTCAGCACAAGAGTCCCCCTCACACAGACCTCTGCTGGAAACCGGATGGCAGTGTTTTGGCCATTGGAAATGAAGATGGGTAATAATAGTCATCAAAACTATTTCCTCTTTAATGTTAACTTACTTGGTAACCCTTTACTTTACTATCGATTAATAATTTAATAATCTAATGTTCATTTATTAACTTACTTTTTTAGGTTTTTTTTCATAATATAACCGAATGTTAATTTATAAAACAGAAAATCTATCATTCAAAAATATGGCGTGTGTGTGTGTATATATATATATACACCCCATATTTTTGAATGGTAGAAAGTATTGTTCATTTTTAGTTCATGATACCTTGCGCTTTAACAAATGTTAACAAATTGAACCTTATTATAAATTGCTGTTTTGGTTCATTTTCGATTAAGGAGACAGTAAAAATGTAATATTCAGTTAATAAAATATAGGACGGGGCTTGAGTGTATCCATCTGCATTTAATTGGGTTGAGGCTGAGATATTACTTGTTAAGATAATTTTTCTCAGCCCACATGGATTTAGTTACAACATCAGAAAAGTTTAGAGGTGGAGAAATGTAATAAGAAATGAGAAATCTTATTAAAAGTAAGATTAAGAATACAAACACATGAATTGTGCACAATAAGACCAGACTCTATTTTGACTTCATGTTGTCTTTAAATATGAAATATCATATTTTATGCATAAAATAAAGCTCATTATCAGAGGTTATATTAAGTGTCTCACTCCATGCGTGTTTTTGCTGTAGGTCCATAGAGGTGTTGAAGGCTCCCATGCTGAAGCTCTTGTGCACAGTGCAGCAGCATCATAAGATCATAAATTCACTGCGCTGGCACCATGAACACTCGTCTCAGAATGAGCTGCAGTATCTGCTGGCGTCTGGCTCCAGTAATGCCACAGTCTACGTCCATGACCTCAGGAGCGCCATAGGTGAGAATCGACACTGTTAAAAGTGATCGTTTAGATGAGTATGTACGTGCTGCCCACTTTCCTCTCAATAACAAAATAAACACAACAAAAATAAAAGCTTGAGAAATCCACAGTTAAGAAAGCATCTTATCATGGTAAGATGGATATGCTTGCACAAGTGCTGCAATTCAGCACTCCAGTCATGTTCATTAATATACCATTATATACAGTATATTGAAAATAACATTAGTAACCAAGTTTTCATCCATTTTTTTTAGCTGTTTGTTATTTACACAGTTAATATGCATAATGTTTATATATATACGAATATATATGAAATTAGCTGTTGCCAGCCTGTTTCCATCTAATTGGCCTTTTGGTGTGCGTAATGAAGTCATCCCTTAAAAAACAATGTTTTTTACATCACATAATATCACATAATTTGGCCTATTCGGCCTATTCTAAATTTCATACACTAAAAAAATATTGTTGATAAATGGCATTACTATCAGCTGTATAAAGCATTAAAAAGCAAAAAATATAAATCCTTGGATGAAAACCTAGTGTTGCTTTCAATTGGAATTTACATTTTTTTTCTACTTAGTAGCTCTCTAATGTTAAGTCTGATGTGTAATGTAATGTAGCTCTCTAATGTTAAGTCTGATGTGTAATGTAATGTAGCTCTCTAATGTTTTGACTACAATGGACTTTTGATAACTCAAAAAAAAAAAAAAAATTATTTAGGCCTGATATTGTTTAAAATGACATCACATTAGTTTGTTCATTGATTTAGCTTGAAGTATATCAGGGCTTTGAATGTGCTTGTTTTTCTTATTAAGGTGTGTCTGTTACAGAAACCCCATCAGAGAGTCCAGTAATGGTGACTGAACCTTTCAGAACTCTCTCTGGTCACACTAACAAAATCACCGGCCTAGCCTGGAGTCCCCATCATGATGGGCGTCTGGTGACAGCGTGTTATGATGGAACCGCTCAGGCAAGTTACACTTTTATTAAATGTTTTTCTTTGATTTATTTAGTTTTTTCAACAAAAAATGGTGTTAAAACCATGGAATTCAGGGTTATGTTATCAGGAAACTTGTCAATAAACAGCCTCTGTTATGATTGGTTAACATCATTACATAGGAAACAGTATCCGAGTACCGTATTTTCCGGACTATAAGTCGCACTTTTTTTCATGGTTTGGCTGGTCCTGCGACTTATAGTCAGGTGCGACTTATATATCAAATTTAATTCATACTGACTGGCAAGAATAAACTTATAGCCATGAGAATGCGCTCTATGCTGCTCCTGTAGCCTAATATTAACTTAAAGACAACAACTTAGAAAGACTGAACACAAACAAAATGCCCCCATAAAGAAAATCTTATTCTGCAAAATACGAGGAGATGATGGAGAGAACATCATGATGGCGCCGCGGATGGCCGCCTCGGTGTGGAGCTCCTCTGTTATTGTGTTGTTTTTCTTTGTTTGTTCTGCGCTTAGTCATTCTTTTCCGATCCGTTTTACCAAAGACGAACTATTGGACATTAGGACACACACACCAGACAACATATCTACATTTTTTGAATATTCTGACGTTTTGCGGGACATTCTCGTTGGAGGGGCAGCTGTGTTTTTAAAACGCGCGGCCGGACGCAAACGAGGGAAGCGAGCCGGCGCGCTGGTTAAACTCCGCTCGCGCGGCCTCTGCACTGCACTCCCCAGTATTCATCTTGCGAATCTCCGATCCCTTCCTAACAAAACGGACATACTTCTTCTCCTCTCCCGCATTAACAGGGACTTTAATAACTCTGCTGCACTGTGCTTCACTGAAACCTGGCTGAGTGAAACCATTCCGGACAACGGACTACATCTGCCGGGCTTCCAGCTGTTCAGAGCGGATCGCATCACGGAACTTACAGGGAAAACGAGAGGTGGTGGATTGTGTTTCTACATTAACGAAAGTTGGTGTTCAGATGTAACAACGCTGAAGAAGATGTGCTCTCCTAACTTAGAGGCGCTTTTCATAAACTTCAAACCTTTTTACTCGCCACGAGAGTTTTCCTCGTTCGTTCTCGTGAATGTTTACATTCCTCCAGACGCGTGTGTGAACGCGGCACTGCAGCAGCTGGCTGAACAAATCGCTGAAACAGAACAAAGCTACCCAGACTCTCTTTTAATCATTCTTGGAGATTTTAACAAAGCAAATATCTCCCGTGAACTGCCAACACTGCCAACAACTGCCAACTACAGACAGCACGTTACATGTCCCACCAGAGACAGTAATATACTGGACCACTGTTATACAACAATAAAAGATGCATATCACTCCGTCCAACGGGCAGCTTTGGGGTTGTCTGATCACTGTGTGGTTCATCTTATACCGACCTACAGGCAGAAACTGAAATCAGCTAAACCTGTAATAAGGACTGTAAAAAGATGGACTAATGAAGCAGAGCAGGACTTACAAGCCTGCTTCGATTGCACTAATTGGACTGTTTTTGAAGCTGCTACCACCGATCTGGATGAGCTCACAGACACTGTAACATCATACATCAGTTTCTGTGAGGATACATGCATTCCTACCCAGTCATTCTTATCATTCACAAATGATAAACCATGGTTTACTGGGAAATTCAAACAGCTTCGTCATGCCAAAGAGGATGCTTACAGAAGTGGGGATAAGATCTTGTATAACCAAGCCAGGAACAGACTGACAAAGGAGATCAGAGTTGCTAAAACAAGCTACTCTGAAAAGCTGAAAAACCAGTTTTCAGCCAACGACCCTGCATCAGTCTGGAAAGGCCTGAGGAACATCACCAACTACAAGTCACCATCCCCCCGAGCTGTCGAGAATCCACAACTGGCTGACGATCTGAATGCATTCTACTGCAGGTTTGAAAAGCCCAGTCTCACACCTCACACCCACCCTGATCTGCACTTCACACCCTCACCATCACCTCCTGCACCCCCTCTCCTCCCCCCTCCTGCCATCCAACCTGAGCTTAAGGTCTGTGTGGAGGACGTGAGCCGAGTCTTCAAAAAACAGAAGACCAAGAAAGCTTCAGGCCCAGACGGCATCTCATCTGCTTGTTTGAAAGCCTGGGCTGACCAACTGGCCCCAGTCTTCACGCAGATCTTCAACAGATCATTGGAGCAGTGTGAAGTTCCCAGCTGCTTCAAACGCTCCACTATCATTCCCGTCCCCAAAAAAACCAAAATCACTGGACTAAATGACTACAGACCTGTTGCTCTCACGTCTGTTGTCATGAAGTCATTTGAAAGACTGGTATTGGCCCACCTAAAGGACATCACTGGACCCTTGCTGGATCCTCTTCAATTTGCCTACAGAGCAAACAGGTCTGTGGATGATGCAGTCAACATTGGACTGCATTATATCCTGCAACATCTCGACAGACCTGGGACCTATGCAAGGATCCTATTTGTGGACTTCAGTTCGGCCTTTAATACCATCATGCCTGATCTCCTCACAGCCAAACTGACCCAGCTCTCCATACCATCCTCAATCTGTCAATGGATCTCTAGCTTCCTGACAGACCGGCAGCAGCGAGTGAGACTGGGTAAACTCAGGGGTGCGTTCTCTCCCCACTGCTCTTCTCCCTGTACACCAATGACTGCACTTCTAAAGACTCCTCTGTCAAGCTTCTGAAATTTGCAGATGACACCACTGTCATCGGCCTTATCCAGAACGGTGACGAGTCTGCTTACAGACTGGAGGTTGAACAGCTGGCTGTCTGGTGCAGTTATAACAACCTTGAGCTGAATGCGCTCAAAACGGTGGAGATGATAGTGGACTTCAGGAGGAACATCCCAGCACTCCCCCCACTCACCATCATGAACAGCACTGTGGACGCAGTGGAGTCATTCAGGTTCCTGGGAACTACCATCTCTCAGGACCTGAAGTGGGACAATCACATTGACTCCAATGTGAAAAAGGCTCAGCAGAGACTGTACTTCCTTCGTCAGCTGAGGAAGTTCAACCTGCCACAGGACCTGCTGATTCAGTTCTACTCAGCTGTCATTGAGTCGGTTATATGCACCTCCATCACTGTCTGGTTTGGTTCAGCTACCAAATCAGACATCAGGAGACTGCAACGTACCATCCGGACTGCAGAGAGGATTATTGGTGCCAAACTGCCAACCCTCCAGGACCTGTACTCTTCCAGAGTGAGGAAGAGAGCGGGTAAAATCATCACAGACTCCACTCACCCCGGACACCTCTTGTGTCCACTTTGAACTGTTACCGTCAGGACGGCGACTCCGATCACTGGCCACTAGAACATCTAGGCATAGGAACAGTTTCTTCCCACAGGCCATTTCCCTCTTGAACAGTTAACCCCCCCCCCCCCCCCCCCCCCCCCAAGGCAAATGCCTGTAAGTGCAATTATTCCCACTTTTTAGTGCAATATCTCCTAAACTCAGGTGATTACTTATATTACTTATATTATTTATTATTTATATTTATTCTCTCCACCCAAATACTGTAAATGCTCATAATCTACGTCTTCTGACTAAACGTAACCGTGACCTTATACTGTTCATATTTTTCTTCATATTTTTATTCTTTTTAGAATTTTTTTATTACCGTGTTGTATTGTATTGTTTATGGGCACTGGAAGCTTCAGCACCAAAAAAAATTCCTTGTGTGTGAAAGCACACTTGGCAATAAAGCTCTTTCTGATTCTGATTCTGATACAAACTGCATGTAGTAAAATATGCAGCCGAGAACGATTCACACAGCATTCGTCTCGCGCGGCTGAGCCTCTCCCGGCAGAGAGTTCAAGCGTCTGTGGACTCGTTCCTTCAGCTCTGGCCATCTTGCTTACAGTCCGCAAGTAGCTTTCTTTTTCTTCTTCATTACAGTTAAAGTAACCTCTGCTTTTCACCAGTCACTTACAAGTTTCTCACTCACTTCAAACGTTCTTTCTCTGCTCGGTTATGCAGTGAAGCGGGCACAAGGGAGTGCACGCGATCGGGTGCTCGCATGCGCGCGCGGCTCCCGCTCTGCCCTAATGCGACTTATAGTCCAGTGCGACTTAAATATGTTTTTTTCCTCTTCATGACGCATTTTTTGACTGATGCGACTTATACTCTGGAGCGACTTATAGTCCAGAAAATACGGTAAGTGTTTTGAAAACATTATCCATATAAAAACGTCATTTACAGACAAAGCGTAATGGAATAATTGACTTGCAGTTTGTGATGTTGCTGCTGTCAGATCCAATACAGCTAGCGGATTCATCTGTCAATGAATCCTTTGTTTCTTTGTGTACTCTCCATTACTTTGTGCCTCATTTGCAAAATAAAATGTTCAGAATAAACATATAATCCCAGGGCATGATCTGAGATGCCATTCAAATAAACCATCCACTTTTTTGATGCTGGGATTCTTCCCAGTTTGTACAGAGATGCGAACGAGACATTTAAACTGGACAGGTAGAAGTGAACATTCATTCTTCCATTTGTCCTATTGTCAAGTGTGTGGAGTTTGTCAGAAACTGAACCCGCATCTGTATACTGTTCCAGTGTAGACCGCATCAGTGATTTATAATGAGTTCACATCCGGTGTAGGCGAATGTCAGCCGTTAAGAGACTGAAGTGGGCGGGGCCTATGGTGCGATGATGTATAATATTTGTCGATGTGTTACTCTGGAGGCAGTAATATGCAAATGTATTTGCCCGTGTTATGTCTCGGATCCCATAATATCCAAACAAGCCGTTTTTGGAGCTTGATTAAATAAGTGCTTTGTTTATAATGAGGAGGACATTTTAAGCTATGAAACTTCTTATATGTCAAAAGATCAAAGCTAATTTGATTTCTTATGTCATGACCTCTTTAAGTAATCGTGTGTTTTTGGATAATCCATCATCCAGAAAAGATACGATTGATGTTGTATTATAGTGTAATAAGTCATTTTCACAGGTGTGGGATGTGCTGAAAGAGCAGCCGGTGTGTAACTACAGAGGTCACTCAGGCCGACTGCTGTCCGTCCAGTGGTCCGCCGTTCACCCTGATCTGATCTGGACCGGTGGAGATGACTTCACCCTCCAAGAATGGGCCGTATCCAAGCAAGAACACATCACACCTCCCAAGAGTATGTATACCATCATATTCAATTAGTGATTCACTAAAACTTCAGCAAACTAACATATTCAACTAATTTTTGGTTTTGTCCTGAACCGTTTTGGAGAGCCAAAATCATTTGCAGAATAATGGCACATTGTGACTGTCAGTGTCTATTCTGTGCACAAAACATAGATAAGTTACAACAGGGAAACATGTCAGCTATATAGATGTTAGGGCTGAGTTTACAATATCGATTTTTTGGTTTGAATCAATCTTTATTTTGATGAAACAAGATCGTTTGATCTATTCTGTTTTCAGTTGATGCAAGAACAAAACTTCACTCGGCTTTATTATAGCTTGCATATCATCCAGAAATTGCAATTAGATTTGTTACTTTTATTATGAAACAAAGTCCGAGCTTTCAAATTCTGTCGGGTAGAATCACAAAATTCAAACAATAAATGTCATTGTGTCACTCTTTAGTGTGGCATTGCATTAGTGCCTCAGTTGAAGCGGCATATGAAACAATCATTTCTTCCACTTTGTTACTAGCACATGAAATAAACATGAATAAACATTAAAAGGTATGTTGAAAGATACAGAACAACTTATTGAAATGTATCACGTCTTATGTAATATTTCAATGTTTTAAACGCTGAAAGATGTCTATAAAACAGCTTGTGAACAAAGTCATGTAGTATTACATTTAGGAAAGACAATCAATGTTCTAAGTTTTGTTAAATATATGCACTATATTACATAATCATATTTTTAATTGTTATCTTTATTTAAGTATTTTTGAAGAAATCTGTCATAATTATAGAACTAAAAAGTGGATATAAAAACTGCCTTATGTGTAATTTAAATGCTTATACAGATCTCTGTTTATATTTGAGTCTTGATTTATTAAATGTAATTAATTGGTTATGTAATTGTAATACAGTTCGTAGATGGGAAGGAAGGAGGCGGGAACCGGCGAACGTTCAACAAACATTTATTTAAAGTAAAGAAACAAAATGAAAGTAAAACCGCGGGCAGCCCCTCACGGACGTCTGCCCGCAAACACACACAAAATAAAACGTGGGCAGCCCCTCACGGACGACTGCCCACAAACACATAAACAAAACTAAACATAAAATCCAGGCCTGGTCCTCTCTCGTCTTCCGCTGTCCTTGCTCCTCCTTATATGCTCCCGTCACATGGCCGCGAGACGAGACCGGTGTGCCACGCAGCTGGCACTCGTTAACATTAATCACCGGCCCGCTCTCGCGGTCCCTCGCCCCGCTGCTTGCCACACCACAGTAATTAAAAACATTTTTTAAGTGAAAACTTTAATTTTGGTTAAAAAGAAATGTTAAGTTCATCATAGAGCTGTGCAATTTACGGATACAAATTTGAATCACGATTTTGTTTGTTTCAAAAGAGATCATAATTTTCCAAGGATTCTGAATAGACAACTAAAAATAATTATAATAATTACTAGAGCTTCTGACAAAATGTTAATTTAATTATCATTTTTTTAATAAGTTTTTTTAATTTAATGACTTACTCATAAAGACTTGAATGAATCAGTGTTTTTAAATAAATCTTTTGAATGAATGATTCAAAGACACATTTTTTAACACTTGTTGTTCTTCTGGCAAAATGATGTAATTGACACAATCTTTATTTAAATCGCCAAATAGTGTTAATTTTGTCACCTATTTTTAATTTATTCTTATTCTTGTGCTAAATGTCCTTGTTAGTTTGTCATATTTAGTCATTTACATATCTTTTTTTATTTAGTCAAGTAAGTTTTAGCCGACTAAAAGTCTTGTCATTTTAATCTAGTTTTAGTCAAAAGAAAACTCATTATTTCTTAGTCAAGTTTTAGTTGAAACATTTTAGTCTTTTTTTACATAAATGATTTCCTAGATTATTTCTAATACCATTTCAGTCAAATAGTGTTTCACATATGTATGTATATTGCATATACATATACACATAAATATTGGTTAAATGTCATAATTACAAGACAAAATACACTTGATGAATGATTTTTGTTGAATGCAAAATGCAACTTTATTAGATTTATCTTTTTCGATCGGTATCAATTCAAATTTGCTCGCATTCATTATTATTCACTTGTGTGGGCTTATATAAGTATAATAACACAAAAATATTAGGATGCAAGGTATTAATGTTTTAAAATTTAACATTTAAGGAAATCCAGTCTAGATACATGTATATTTATTCATTAAAGAGCCATACAGGCACCAAGTGGCATTAAAAATGAAAAATATTATATTTCTAGCCAAAAAATGACTCTTAATTTGCATCTTTGCATGGGAATTCTCTATTTTAACCTTAATCAGTACACTAATAATAATATAAATAATAAATATATTAGAAAAGAAAAATATTTTAAGTGCTCATTAATGGAGCTCATTGTGCCATCATTATTGCACAAATAGTTTTTACTACCAAAAGATATCCTTCAAATGTTCATTAATGTACTGTTAATCTGTATAGTGAAGCTGTTGTCTAATGTTTTGACAGCGCTGGCATGTGTGGAACTATTGAGAGCTCCATGAGCTGTGACCGCGCGCTACCCGGAGATGAACGCATGCCGCAACTGTTATTCAGTGGCTTTGGCTTTAAATGTTATTTCACATTAAGTGCGCCAAAACGCTATTTATTGTTTGAATTTCGTGTTAAAACTTTACAAATTTGGCGTGATATTTACTTGGCCAGAGTGAGAGCAAAATGCACAACAGTTGGCAACTGTTTTCTTGCTCCTTGTAGTTTTGTGTTGCAGCCACAGGATGCTTGAGCAACAGCGTGAACTCAGCGGCATAACAGCTCTATCTTGTGTTAAAAAAGTAGAGACGATTGTAGACGAAAATCAAGAAAGATTTAGTTAGTTAGTTTAAGTTTTTATTTTATGCAAAACATTTTAGTCTTGTCCTTTTTCGTAAACAATAATGCATGTTAATTTAGTCTTAGTCAGCGTTTTTGGACATTGGTGCAGTCTCGTCATCGTCTCGTCTTGGTCATGGAAAAAAAGGTTGTTAATGAACATATTTCATCTCGTCTCATCTGACAAAATTAACACTAACTCCAAGTTACTTTCAAAAGAGTATTTACTCTTTACTGTTAGTCTCAGCCTCATACGTCATATCCACGGACCGTTGGCTGAAAGTCCTTTGCATACTGCACACTTATTTGGAAACCCTTCAGGAGTTTCGAAGTCGTCATCTGATTGGTTGAATTCTATAGGATGTCCTTGAGACGTGTGTGTCACGTTCTTTAACGGTCCAAACGACTCCAAATTCGTTGTAGTTCATTGGTGCAGTGAACTTGAAAAACTAATTTGTAGATTGACACCAGTCTGTTGATGCAGGGACATCGACTTTATATTTTCCAGCCCCTAAACATGACGCAGAACAAAGCGAACTGTGATTGGTTGCGTTACATGTCAGTCAAACATTCTCTTGGGCGGTCTTCGACCAATGAAAAGCTGTAAAAAGTCTGAAAGTCTGACGACGTGAGACTACGCTACCGTATACATCAGTGTTTATATCCGAAATATAAACTTTTATTTTATGTACTTCTGGGATCATTTGAATTATAGTAACACAGAAATAATGACTCTGCGGTTTAAAAGAAGCAGTTGAAGGTGTGGTGAAGCGATTTAGGTGCGTTTGGAGCCACAGGTTTGAGTCTTGTTTGCAACATTTCACACTCACAAAAACTATACACAGCATTAACTATACACGTACTATTTTCATCAACAGGTAAAAAACGAGTTGATATAGAGAAAAAGAGAGGACCGCAGAAAAAGTCCAAAAAGAAAAAGAAGGCACCAGGAAAAATAGGGACGAAGGCGGAAGAAAGCGAATTGCCTTTAGGTGAAGAAATGAAAGGAGCAGCAGGCAGTGGAGCAGAAGAAGGCCAATCAGACAATGACGAGGAGGAAGAGAAGGAGAACACAGACGGTCCATCCGTCACGGGTAACGGCCAGTCTTTCTCGCTTTCATCTCTCGCTGTCTCTTCCTCTTCCTCTCGCTTTTGTGCTTCCAGCGCAGTCTTTGAAATGTCACTCCGGTTGTCTGGGTGTTGTGATGAATAACCTTTATCATTGGGGTCACAGGCTGGTCCAGAGAGAGCAGTGTGGACATGCGTGGCACTGAGAGGGTTCAAAACGGAGAAAAGTTCATCCATCCAGTTAAAAGGGAGGTCAAAGAGGAGAAGAAAAGAGAGAAATTAGGTCAGTCCCTGCAGTCGATATATATTTTTCTGTCCCACTTTAACTATTATATACTTGCGTCAAAAAATGGTGTTCATGTTGAATTGCAAAACAGTTTTGCTCCTATTGAGGTGGGATATGGATTCTTTTTTAAACACGTTTCATGCAAAGAGACTGAAATTAAAAACCTATGGTGTCGTCATTGACATCAAACCTGATTTGAGAAGTGAAAACATTTTAAAACCTCTTATGATATATAATTTATTGTTCATTTTAGATCTGTCTTTAAAAAAGAGAAAGCCTCGCTCCATTCTCCCGCTCAGTACTTCTATGGATCACAGACCCAAAGAGGAACTTCAACAGGACTGTCTGACGCTCGCTGCTGTGAGACACTCGCATGGTAAGTCATTATTTCTTTAAATTAAACAATTTATTAGTTAAAGTTTAAAGTGTATATAAATAGATACAAAGCACAATTTACTTAAATTCACAGTAAAAGCTAAAGCCACCTAACCCAACTAGAATATGCCTAATTTAAAGGGGGGGTGAAACACTCAGTTTCAGTCAATCTCATGTCAATCTTGAGTACCTATAGAGTAGTATTGCATCTTCATATCTCCGAAAAGTCTTTAGTTTTATTATATTTATAAAAGAAATATAGGCTTTACCGAGTCTTTCCGGAAAAAAACAAGCGCCTGGAGGCGTATCGTGTGGGCAGAGCTAAAGAAAGACGAGTGCGCACAAAGCGGTGACGTCCTCAAGCGTGGAGAAACCCATGACTATCGATCAGATTCAGCGAATACATATATGATCCAGAATCATTCGGAGGCTGAAATAAATTGAACAGGAGAAACAGCAACAGCAGGACGTCCGTCTCTGTGGTATGTACTTTATTTAGTGGCCTGTCAACATTTGTGTGTGTTTACTCGCAGTTTATGAGGACATGATTCGGTTTATGGACTATTGTATGCGACTAAACTTTAGCAGTAGCAAGCAAAACGGTTTTGCACGTCAGACTAGTGTAACATTATACAAACAATGGAGTCCGTTAGCTCATTTGAATGACGAAGCACGCGATCGTGACGTTTACTGATGTTTACTCACGCGACGAGCCAACAGCATAGACATTTGAAGTTTTACTCACCGACTGCTTCCAAAGCAGGACCGAACCTTTATCGCTGGGACCGCTCCGTCAAAAACACACTTCTTTGGTATGATTTGGTGAAGTGCTGTGACAGCAGTGACCGTGGAGATCCACTTTGCGACACGACTGAAGCGATGTTGTGAAGCTTCCCATCATTTCTGTGTTCAAATCGGTTCAAATGCAGCGCTGCCTTCCCGGAATGCTGTGCTGAAGCGTTGAAGTCGCTTGATGTCACCCATAGGAATAAAGTGGAGCGTGGCGCGGACTATAACGACATAAGTGTTCACAGACGAGTGGATCTGCAGCTGAGAGTGTTTATGGCCGTGCATTTCCTCTCTCGCTCTAGTCACGCGCACGTGCACCCTTCCGGGAGAAGAGCCCGTACGGCCCATACAAGGACCTTCCGTTCTATTAACGTCAAGCCGACCCATACTCGAAAAAAACTCTCAGAAACATGTGAGAAACCGGAAGGAGTATTTTTGACACAGAAATACTCCATCAAACGTCCAACATTAGGACGAATCAGCAGATTGATTCATGATTCGTACCGCCAATGTCACGTGATTTCAGCAGTTTGCCAGTTTGACAAGCGATCCGAATCATGATTCATGACCGTTTGAATCTATATTTGAGGAACAAGGAAGAGAAGACAATGCTGAATAAAGTCGTATTTTTTGTTATTTTTGGACCAAAATGTATTGTTGACGCTTCAAAAGAGTCTAACTAACCAACTGATGTCACATATGGATTACTTTGATGATGTTTTCATTACCTTCTGGACGTGGACAGCAAGTGTGCATACACTTACATTCAAAGGACAGAAAGCCCTCAGACTAAATCTAAAATATCTTAAGAGGTTAAGAGGTAAACTGTGTTCGGAGGTGGAACGACATTTTTGGGTGAACTAACTCTTTAAATGTCTGAAAGCTAAAATAAACTTGATGTAATTCAAAACACTAAATCGTTGTGATATGTGACGAGTGCTGAGTGCTTCTGTTTCTGACTCAGCGCCAGCCAAAGCACGAAAGCACGTTTGATGGCACCAAAATGAGGAACCGAAATCTGCGTTCTGATTCGGTCCGGTACATACCAGTTGTATATGTTTCGGTACCCAACCCTAGACCAAATGGTCTATTTTTGCAGCCTTTCATCTTGTCGGTGCGAGTAATTTTTGTTAGAGGTTGCACTGGTGCTACCACAACGTTCCACAACTGATAAGAGCTGCCATTTCTGTTGCGTATGAAAAACAGCAAACAAAACTAAAGCTTAACAAAACCACACTTCTGATTTGAGCTGCGCAGTGCGGACAGTTTATCAGCTCGGACCAATACTAGACAGCGCAGCATGAGCTCAAAACCGGTTTACTCGTGGGCCGACCTCGATCATGCGACTACACTGTGCTGGGAGATCCAGGGAGAACGTGTTTGAATTTGTCACAGTATTAATAACATTGCTGCAAGATCTAGTGAGAAGCATTAAATTCTCTGCAGTATAACCCGTTTAGATCAGATCAAATAATGCTGATGTGGAAACCAGGAGAAACATTGAGTTATAGAAGGCTTTTCAGTCCATAAATCCCCAACATTCACCATGGATTTAATGTAATATATAGTATTGCGGCAGAAATAGTTGAATATTTTTACATTATTTATTCAGAGTTTGATCAACCTTTTGAGAGTGAAATTCAAGCACTTTTCAAAGACTTCACACTTTTTCCAGCACTTCAAATGATGCCACCGTCTGTAGAACTTGCTCAGGATGGATTCTGATTGGCTGTTAATGTTTTTATTGTTCATCAGCTGAAGAAAAAAAAAGACATTCTGAAAGTGATTCCAATGATGTTGTTCCTCTTTGCCATTATTATTACAGTTGTGCTGTGGACCCTTAATTATATTTATAATGATGTTTAGAACTAATAAGTAATAAGTATTATTTTAAGTTTTCATCCCTGGTATAAACAGGCCTTAAGAAACAAGCTTTGCATATATGAGTTTGCTAAATCATGAATATAAATAAATCTCTGAGATATTTACCGTGGTATAATACTGCATTTGCCCTGCTGAAACACTTTCTGCCACAGAAAAAGCTTGTTATTCTGTGACAAGACAGATGAAATGCAAGATTAATTGAATGCTATTTGTGAAATTTCT
The DNA here is from genome assembly GCF_024679245.1 of Pseudorasbora parva. Lineage (NCBI taxonomy): Eukaryota > Metazoa > Chordata > Actinopteri > Cypriniformes > Gobionidae > Pseudorasbora > Pseudorasbora parva. The sequence goes on from NC_090189.1 coordinate 32,492,446, forward strand.
GGAACATCATTAACAAAAAATGTAAAATGTTGTTTTGGTGATGTAGCAAAGTAATACCATGGGATTCTATGATTACATTGGACTGTCATGTACACTGCTGTTCAAAAAAATCTTACTTAGCCCAAACATTTGAATGGTAGTCTAAATGGAACCCTGGAACACAAAACGTACTAAATGGTCAATTTAAATAAGCTTTCCATTGATGTGTGGTTTGTTAGGATAGGACAATATTTGTCGAGACACGACTAATTGAAAATCTGGAATCTGATTAAGAAAAATTGCCTTTAAAGTTATCCAAAGGAAGTCCTTAGCAATGCATATTATTACTAATAATAAGACATTTACTAAATATCTTCATGGAACATGGTATTTACTTATTATCCTAAGGATTTTTGGGATAAATTAAAAAAATATATAGTTTTGACTCATACAATGTATTGATGGCTTTTGCCACAAATATACCTGTGTGACTTATAGCTAGTTTTCTGGTCAAGGGGTTACATATGGAAATCATTCATTTCCATATATCAAGTTACACTGATGGTGTCAGATGGTATTATCACTGCTGTACAAGCTTGTTTTCCTCATGTAGATATCAATATGGAATTAAAAATGTTAAACGGCTGCAATGACAAAATGAGAGGAAATATGTGGTTATAATGTGTAAAGTGCATTTCCTTCCCCTTCTGCTCCTTAGGCCAAAGCGGAGCTTGTGTTCCAGGATCTGGAGATCATATTCAGCTCGGCCTGTTCACGGACAGGGATGCCCTCTACAGGATGTTTCAAGAGGAAGGTGAGTTGGGCCCAGCGCTGGGTCAATATCTGCTTTGTATGCTGAAGATTTGAGGTGAATCAGGGCGTCACTGATTTGGGAGCAGTGTTAAGTTTACTGTGGTGTTTTGAACAGAGGAGAGCCACATGGAGGCTGGTCATTATGACTCATTGGTGTATCTGAGGCTGTGGAAAGGAGACCTGATTGGAGCAATAAATCTTGCTGTGGAGAAAGGAGAGCTGACTGACCATCTTCTCAGTTTAGCTCCAATGGGTAAGATGTTTTGAGGTTTTATGGCTGCTGAACAAAACTTTGTAATTCAAAATACGATCACACTTTAGGTTAGGTTCCAATTCTCACTTTTAACTAACATTTATCTATGACTTTTGCCTAAATAAACGTCTGATTACTGCTTATTAATAGTTAGTAAGGTTGTTTTTTGTGTTTAGGTATTGGGTAGATTTAAGGCTTGTAGAATATGATCATGCGGATTAAGGCATTAAATCTGCACTATGTAATTTTTCCGTCAGCTAGAGGTCACCTATTCAAAACAAAGGCGTAGTTTGATTACGCCAAGTTTGAGCTCAGAATCTTGGGTCATGTTCTTCACCTCACAGCCGGTGGAAAAGAATTGGGATAGGAATCAGGCAGAAATCATGTTTACGGATGTGGTTATTAAAGGGATCATTCACCCAAAAATGAAAATTTGATGTTTATCTGCTTACCCCCACTCCAACATGTAGGTGTCTGTTTCTTCAGTAGAACACAAATGAAGATTTTTAACTCCAACCGTTGCTGTGTGCCAGTCATATAATGGTGTGAATAGGTAACAATTCTATGAGAGCAAAACAAACAAACAAAAAAACATGCTTAGGTAACATGCACAAAAACGCTGCTGCTCCTGACGACACATTGATGTCTTAAGAAACGAACCGATCGGTTTCTGTGAGAAACCGAACAATATTTATGTAATTTTTTTGCCTCATATCCTGAAGAATCTCATCTAGTGTTCCCATCTGCTATTACTTCCGTCTGAAAAGGTCAAACTGGCATGGTCATAGATATATATTATGTAGATGCCTCATTCGGATGATCCGTGCAGGTACCAATGAGGAATAAAAAAAAAAAAAAAAATATATATATATATATATATATATATATATATATATATATATATATATATATATATATATATATAGAGATATATATATATATATAGATATATATATATATATATATATATATATATATATATATATATATATATATATAATATGATTTTTTTTATTTTTGGGTGAACTATCCCTTTAATAACTATATCCATGAACATGATTTCTGCCTGATTCCTATCCCACTTCTCGCAAGCAACGGGACTTTTATTATGATGGGACACAATCGTGGGCGCCATTTCCGCTTTTCCGGTCATGAGTATGAGGTACCGCAGCTCCGTTTATCATATTAGATACATTTAAGTGTGTTTAAAATGGTGTTATGACGTTACTCTGTGCGTTCGCTCAGCGGCTGCTCTGACACTTGTTCACACTGCTAAGAGTAAAGCGTTTCTGCAGAATAAAACAGGAAACCGAGCCCTCAGACGTCCGGCTTCTTGGTTAAAATAGCAATTTTCTCTGAGGAAAAAAAAAATCTGAACAAAATATATAACACTGGCTTGGTGGATTTTGGATATTTTACTGCAAAAATAATACATAGTGCACCTGTAAATATGTACTTTATAAGTACTAATAAAAAGCCAATATAATAAAATGGTAATATGCATGGTAATAAGCAACTAGTTGGAGCCTTTATTAAATTTTTACCCAAATACTTACTAATACTTAATAAGAAAAAATATAAAATTATAGTTTTAACATATTATATATATATATATATATATATATATATATATATATATATATATATATATATATATATATATATATATATATGTATATATGTATATATGTATATATATATGTATGTATATATATCTTGGATAAATAAATAATGTTTTATCATTTCTTTTTTAAAATGCAGTTACAAATATTGGCCAGTCAGTGTGGTGTAACCAGCATGTAGGAAACACTGTTGTTTTGCATGTGACAGAAAAATTATAGTCAGAACAAGTTTTTCAGACATGTCAAGATTTGTGTAATTTTGAGTACAATAACCCCTAGAAGATCACAATTTTCTCCTTGACATCTTTATTTGTCATTCACCCTCTCTCAGCGGGTTACCAGGTGTGGGCCAGGACTGTAGAGGCGTATGTGAAGCAGCTCTGCCTCCAAGAGCAGTTCCTCAAAGCTGCATCTCATCTTGTCTCCATCCATAAACTCTATGAGGCCATCAACCTTCTGAAGAGCCACCAGATGTACCGGTTAGAAACGACACAATAAGCAGTTGTTTGTCATGTTAATGGTGTTCGGCCTGAGTCGAAGGTTAACGTTTATTTTTGTAATAAATCTTCAGCGAGGCCATCGCTTTAGCCAGAGCCAGACTCCAGCCAGAGGACTGTGTGCTGAAAGATCTCTACATGAGCTGGGCTGCAGTGCTGGAGAAGGATGGCCATTATGCTACGGCAGCAAAATGGTGAGTGAACCACATTAGTAGACATGTATATCACTGTAAGACTCTCTGAAATACTTAAAGCTGCTGTCCGTAACTTTTTTGTGTTCAAGATTTACAAAAATTATTTAACGAGAATGTATAATATGAATCCATTTTCCAAACCGTGTTTTTGTCTTACCCTGAATTATTATAGTACACTTATAATAAGTGTTTATATTGGGACTATTTCAAACCGGTCTGGTAGGAACCGCTGCGGAGGAGCACAGTTTCTGCGTGACTCGCCACAGACATAAACAGAGAGAAGTAGCTCCGGCTGCAATGTTCTTCCGCAAGACGCATGCAGTTCTGTTTATAAGGCGCTAGAGCGCAAAAGGTTACGGACTGCAGCTTTAATTTCTTGGCAACATGAATAATTGCATATCAGAAATCAGTATGCTGTGCAGTACTGTTGGGTCCATATCATATAGTAAAAGTTTGTTTGCACTGACATTGCAAGTTTGCTTCTGATTTACCAAAGAATCCACAGTGAAATGTCTACTGAGACTTTCACATTGTTGAAAATAAATAACCACATTCCTAGCATTAGGATCCTGGAAGGTAATGTTATTTTTAGTCCAGTGATCCTGAATCGCTCTTCTATCCTCATCATCTCACTAACACACCCGTGGGCGGGGACAGCGACGTGATGATGTAGATGTAGGCGTTGATCTGATTCTGCAGAGTCTGTCTGTCGCACTATTGTGTCAAAATCTGAAACGAGTAGTTTCCTGAGCTTGGTTTTAAGTTTTGAAACTTAAAGGATGCTTTTTGCAGTACAGTGACCTCTTAAATTTAGATTTCTCGAATCATGATCCATTTAAGTTGTTTTTTTTAATGGGGTTAAATGCATTTTGCACGCTAAATATAAAAATGTTGGTAATAAAGTTACTTATAATATATATATATATACTTTTTAAAATTAAAGGGATAGTTCAACCAAAAATTACAATATCAGTATCATTCCAAACCTGTATGTGTTTCTTTCTTCTGCTAAACACAAATGATGATATTTTGAATTGCTTTTAATTTTAATTGCAGAATCAAAATGTTGACCAAAGTATTTTCTTCCTTCCCCTGTCAGTTACCTCGCTGCAGACTCGAGCTTTGATGCAGCTAAAGTCATTGGCAAGAAAGGGGATGTGATGTCGCTGAAGACAGCGGCTAATCTGGCGTGGATATCAGGAGAAAGTGAGCTCGCACATTCTCTTTCTCTGAGGTGTGCCAAAGACTTGATGCTTTCCCAGGACTGGGCCGCAGCACAAGGAGTCCTGAGGGCGCAAGACTCACTTTTGGTTTGTTTCCAGCTGTTGGTTACTAGACATGCATAATATTCATTCAATGAATATACATATTTATTCAATTAAGCTATATTTTTCAATGTTCAGGCGCATTGTTGGCGCGTTACTATTTTGAGGCAACTGAAGTAGACTGCGCCACTGACCAACAAAAACCTGCTCTGAAGTCAATGGCGCAGTATTTTTGGTGTTATTTAAAGGGCCCGTTAGTAATAGGCGGGTGCACGACGCGTGTACACACTGCTTATTACACATGCAATTTTTTTATATTATAAAGAAAGGATTCCTCTCGGGAAACGTCTTTCTACTCGCAAATTCCGCCATGTAAATAGTGACTCCACCATGGTGCAAGCGCAACTGGCATTTAAAGGGAATGGGAGATGAGACTCTGATTGGTTTATTGCACGTTACACACAAAACACACCCATGACTAGGTATGTACAGCCCTTTTGCACCATATGTCTGGCGTGCCAACTTTTTTTTCCCGTCGTTAAACCAGCCCAAAGTGCACCTGCGCCATGCGCTCAGATCGTAAAAATAGGGCCCATATATGACAAGTGATTCATATTATCATTATTACTATTAATATTGGGTGTTGTCTAACCAACAATATTTATGTAATACTTTATTTTAAGGTAAATTTGACATTCTGCTCCCTTTAGCATGTTCACGATAACTATAGAAAGAATTTCAGTGTTCAGTGTACCTAGAGCATCTTTCTGTCCTCTTCTTCACAGGGTCACAGACTGATGTTCTGCGTTAATGAGATTCTCACTCAAAGACTGGCAGATACAGATGTGGTCATCTGGACTGTGGCTTCTTCGCACACCTGGTCTAAGTCCTGTGAGGAGAACTTCCTCTCCGTGGTGCACAGAGTGTGGCAGAGCGAGTTTGGAGTGGCGGCTGCTGACCTGGTCAAATTGAAAACGCTTCATCAACAGCTGAGAGCTGTTGAGAATCCCCCTGCCGCCACTAGTGTTCCCATGAAGCAGGTATGTGTGAAACCTCCTCCTAACACATAGTTTTCATGGAAAATTAATAGAAATGCTCACTCTTTCTAAAGAAATGATGGCCTGACAGTGGTAAAGTGGCCATTGACTCATCTATCTATCAGTCAACTTTTTTTATATAGCTCTTTTACAATCACGATTGTGTCAAAGCAGCTTCACAGTGTCAAACAGGAAAATATTACAACAAAATTAGATTTGGCTGTACAGTCGTTCTGGAGAAAACAGTGATGTTATCAGCTTATTTTAATTTATCATATAGCGACAATGTTGGCAGATCAGTATTATAGTTTATAGAATTAAATAAGACCTAATTCATACATTTTATTTCTATATTTAGTTGAATAACTCGCATCAAAATTGTTGTGTCCCTAACTGAGCAAGCCAAGCCAAAGGCGACAGTGACAAGGAACCAAAACTCCACCAGGGCGTGATGGAGAAAAATAAACCTTGGGAGAAACCAGACTCAGTCGGGGTGCCAGTTCTCCTCTGGCCTATTATCAACAGTGTGTGATTATTATTCTGGCCACTGTTTGTTAATAGGCCAGAGAACTGGCACCCCGACTGAGTCTGGTTTCTCCCAGGGTTTATGACTTATGAAAAACATGACAAATCCCTTTTTATGTAATCGTCAAATTCACTAATCTTCCACTCATTTTTTTTTCTCATTCCTCAGCTCTTATCTCATATCTCATTGGATGTGACACTGTGTGCCTTGAGTCAGCTGTTGTGTGATTGGCCGTCAACTCTAGAGGAGCTACTGCAAGCTCTGACCCGAGGTTCAGAGGCGGGACACTTCACGCTAATGGCAGAGATGTGCCAGCTGCTTTTACCACAAGGTGAGGGACACCGGTTCTACACTGAACACCAAAATAAAATCACTCCAAAGGAACTGTAAAGTAGGCATGAACCAGAAGTTGCAAGTTTTTCCTCCCTATAGTGATTTAAATCAGAGTGAGAAGGCATGAGTGGTACATGTGTGGAGTGTTTGCATGGGCCGTGAGCAACTAATAATAATAATAATACCTTTTATTTAAAGGCGCCTTTCAGGACACTCAAGAACACCGTACAGACAAGATATAAAAGATAATAAAATATAAAGCAAACAAAACACAACTTACACATCAATCAATCAATCATATCATATCATTAAAAGCTAATCTAAACAGATGTGTTTTTATCTGAACTTTAAATTGGGAAATTGAATCCGCCTGTCAAATGAGTAATGGTAGAGAGTTCCATAACTTGAGAGCTGCACGACTAAAAGCCCTACCATTAAAAGAGCTCAGCTTGAAATTTAGAACAGACAATAGTTCTGCCTTAGATGATCTCAGAGAACGAACAGGAGTATACGGATAAAGAAGGTCCGAAAGATAAGCCAAATTGTTTAGAGCTTTATATGTAAGGAGTATAATTTTGTAATGTACGCGGTAATGGACAGGAAGCCAGTGCAATTGAAAAAGAATAGGAGTGGTATGATCAGAAATACTCAAGTGGGTAACTATCCTGGCTGCAGGATCAATCTGTGAAGATGTTTTTCAGGAATACCAAATAAAAGAGAATTACAATAATCAATCCGGGATGTAACCAAGGCATGAATAAGTACTTCGGTGTTGTGTTGAGAAAGTGAAGAATGGAGTCTAGCAATGTTACATATATGAAAAAATGCAATGCGTGAGATATTATTAATATGTGAACCAAAAGAAAGTAAACCATCAAGTATAACCCCCAGGCTTTTCACTTGGGTGGAGAAGTTAACCAGACAATTACCAATAGCCAGATTGAAGGATTGGGCTTTGGATAGAACAGATTTAGTACCAACAAGAAGGGCCTCAGTTTTGTTGGTATTTAACTTAATTATTAGTCATCCAGATGTTCACATCCCCTGCAAGCATTTATTAAGATTAGAGGGGGGGTGGAAATCGTCAGGCCTTGTAGAGACATAAACTTGTGTATCATCAGCATAAAAATGGAAATTAATACCATAGGATCGAAAAATGTGACTAAGTGGTAAAATATATATAATAAATAAAAGTGGACCCAACACTGACCCCTGAGGAACACCATGAATGACTGAGACAGGCTCTAAATGAGCCCTCTTAATCTGAACAAACTGTTTTCTTTCACTTAAATAAGAAATGAACCAAAGTAGTACATTACCAGCCATACCAATGCTAGCCAATCGTTCCAGTACTACTGAGTGTTTAATGGTATCAAAGGCAGCACTAATATCTAAAAGAATAAGAATAGACAGAAAACTAGAACCAGCAGCCAAGAGAAGATCGTTTGTCACCTTAACAAGAGCTGTTTCTGTGCTATGTTTGGATCTAAAACCGGACTGAAACTGCTCATAGAGGTCATTACTTAAGGTTTGATATGGGCCTAAAATTATTTAAATCATTAGAATCAGCACCAGATGTTTTGAGTACTGGAGTGATTGAGGCTGTTTTTAATGATGAAGGAACAGTAGCAGAAGTTAATGAAGAACTTACTATAGCTGTAATAATAGGAGAGATTGAATGAACACAAGACTTAACTAAAACAGTAGGTAAAGGATCCAGTGAGCAAGTTGAAGACTTAGACTTTTTAATCAGCTCAGTAATAGAGTCAACTGAAGGCAACCCAAAATCAGATAAAATGCTTGTAGACCAGCAGACATGATCAGATTTATTTTGACCATCACTAGACATTAAGTCTGAACTGAGTAACTCGTGATGTATACTGTCAATCTTAGATTTAAGAAAATTAGAATAGGATATACAGTGTTGGGGAGAAAGTGAAGCAGTATCGTAAGGTTTCAACAGTTTGTTAACAGTGCTGAATAAAGTCCTTGAGTTCCTTTGTCCATTGGCAATGATATTTGCATAAAAAGATGCTTTTGCTTGTTTCAGTTCAGTCTTATATAAAACCAGATGTTCATAGTTAATCTCCTTATGTATTTCAAGACCAGTTCTTTTGCACAGTCTCTCCAATCGACGACCTAAGGCCTTTTGATGGCGGAGTTCAGGAGTGTACCAAGGAGAAGAATTCACAAAAGATACAGTACGAGTTCTCACAGGAGCCACAACATTAAATATTTGAGAAAAACTGTTATTATAAAAATGAACCAAATCCGTTGTAGAGGAATTAGAAGAGCATTGGTTTACAGAATAATCAATCATTTCATCCAAAGCATTAAGGTCTCCATTTTTTATATTAAAAAATGAGACGGATCATTGTGGTTTAACTTTTGCCAAGGGGATAGAAATATTAAAAACTATAGGCTTGTGATCTGAAATAGGCAATTCAGTAGAAGTAAAAATTAAAAGGCATGACACCAGAACAACATACAAGATCTAAGATATGCCCCTTGTTATGTGTTGGAAAGTTAACAAATTGTACAAGGTCAGCACTATCCAGAACTGATTTAAATTCATTATATTGAGTGCTGGTAGTATTGTCAAAGTGTATGTTAAAATCACCCATCAACATGATATTCAGAGACGCGGTACACAGATGTGTTAAAATAATAGAACATTCAGAAAAAAATATATTCAAAGCACATGTCTTTGGTGGTCTATATACATTACAGTAGTAGGGGTTGAGCCTTTAAGTTGGCTGAGATATGGAAATCGGGGAGACTTTATAACTGTCACGATAAATAAGTGCAAGGCCCCCACCTTTCCCAGAGCAGCGAGGTTTGCAAGTATAAGCATATCCAGAAGGTATTGTTTGGTTTAAATAAAAATAGTCATTAGGCTTCTGCAAAAGTCAATATTTCTGTCCTCAATAAGTTCATGGATGAGAGATGACTTATTGTTGAGTGAGCGAACATTAAAAAGAGTAAAACGAAGTACAAAAGGCTTGTAGTCAACTGACCTGGGCAGCGGAGTAAGAGCTTCATGATCAATGGTCCTCCCAGCACTTTTATGCAGCTTAGGGTGTGTAACGTTAGACCAAAGCGACCGAATTTGTCCACCACATTCAGATGAACTGAATCGGAAATTCTGACGAGACCCACGATGAATGTATTTCGATCGACGTGTAAGATCCGGATGATGAAATGCCAACAGCGGCGGAGGTTTGATTAACGCATTTGCAGATCTAAGTTTGTGCAGGTCTGCCGCCGAATAAACCAGTCTAGGAGCGGCGCTGATCACAGCAGCAGCTTGAGTAACCACATCACGGAAACTCAGTATTGTAGTAATTAGACAGGCACCCAAACAATGATGGAAGCCAAGTTGTAGATGCAAATCGTCCGCTACAAGGTCCGTATCAAACAGCATTCACAAGATTCAGATGATCAGACAGGTCAGTAATGTCAGCAGAGGATAATTAAAACTTCCCGATTTCAAATGTTCAGATAAAAGAAAATAATAAAAACAGAACCAGTGAGTAGCGGCAGCCAAAACGCGCCAGCGTTCACTCAACCAGGAGCTCTGAGCAACTGAGCTCTGCACATTCATAGAGCCGAATCACATTATAACAGCTGGAGCCAGAGTGAGCACTGAATAGTGTTGTAGTACTCGTGATCGGTCTTGACTTGGTCTCGACCCTTCAAAGTCTTGGTCTTGTCTTGGTCTCAGTTTAGGTGGTCTTGACTACAACACTAGCGCTGAACACTTAAAGGCGGGGCTGGGCGGCATACATATTCGTCCATTTTTGTCCAATAAATTTTGCAGAATGAAAAATTGAGATCTTTCACTGTTTTTTTTCTTGCAGGTTTGGACTCTGTAGCGCTTTTCAAACCGAAACTAGACCCAAGTGATGAGAGAAGCTTGGCGATTTCTCAAAGTGTGGAAGCTTTTGTCTGTTATCAGCTTATGTATAAGAAATGGTGGAACTATAGTGAGGAGACATCAGGTTTGACCAACGGTCACAGTTTAACAGAGAGCAACCACAACGAAGATGAAGCATACTGTAAAAGAGAAGCTCAATCTGAGGGCTTCTGGAAAGTTCTTCTCTCTGAACCCCATGCCAATCTTCAGGCCACCCAGAGAGCCATAGCAGAGATCCAGAGGAGAGTGACGAACCTGATTCAGAAGCACAGCCAGTGTAAAGAGACTCTCGAGAGCCCAGGAGATCAATCTGAAACGTCTGAGGATCATGGAGGATCTACTAGAGGAAACGGGTATTCTGATGCTGTACCTTTTGTGCTTTGATTTAGGTGCTTCAAAGAAATACCTAACCACTCTTTTTTTGTCTCTTTAGCAGTGAATCTCTCTCTACGTTGACTGCACAGGTTGCTGAACATCATAAAGAGCTCACTGCCATTCCTGAGCTCATCAGAGTAAGTCAGTTTCCTTAAAGGGACAGTTCACCCTTAAATTAAAAATCTGTTATCATTTACTCTTCCTCAAGCTATTCCAAACCTTTGTGAATTTCTTTCTTCAGCTGAACACAAAATATATTCAAATCATGTTCTTATGAGATGCATATTAATATAGATGTTTTGTTTCCCCTCTCTTCTAGAAATATCCATTTCCGGACGTCATGGAATGTTGTATTGTCTTTCTGCACATGGGAAAACGGTTTACTCTGTTTCCAAAGTCCATCTGTGCCGAAGCCACAACTTTGTTGCACAAATACGGAACTACAGAATCACTCTGTAAAGCCTGGCAGAGACTGACACACTAACACTCAGTGTCCAAATAGCACTTGCTTTTGATATGATATATGAATTACTGTTGTTTGATATGTAAAAATCACCTGACTAATGTCTGTAATAAAAAAAACACAATGTACTGTTTTTATTGACGCAATAGAGTCTATTTTAACCAACTTTTTTGTCAGCCAAACCCCTATTACTTTATTTAAATATTTATTTGAAGAATAAAATTTAAAACTTAAAATATTTAATAAATCTAATATTTCAAATTAATATTTCAATATTTTAACATGTTTGAATGTTCATAGATCTTTCATCAGTTGTCATGACATGCAGATAAAATAGTCTTTGTGTCGGTTTTCATCCTTGACACTTTTGTGAAAACATATATAAAATGTGCTTTTTAATTAAATCTAATTTAAAATCATGTTAAATCACAATGAAACAGAAGTAATGACAATTGTTGTTGTTTTTCTCTTCATATTGTTGCACATCCGATCCTAATGAAACATTCAAAAATGAAGAAACAAAGTGTGGGGCTTGGTTTTATCCATCATTTGTTGATTGGCTGGAGGCAGATGGGGCAGGGTTTAATTAGATGCTCCAAAAAATAAGTAAAGGAAATGCATGGCTGAATCGTTCACAAATAACCATTTTCATGATTTTCTACTTTAAATGTATACAGCAAACTGCTTCCAGTCCCATAGGATCAGTTCCACCAAAACTAAAGCCTTCTATCTTTAAAGAAATGTTTTATCCAAAAGTCCTGATTATTCACTCACCTAAAGACCATGCGTTTCTCTACTCAGCCAAAGAGAAATTTAAAGTTTTGGAGGGAGAAAAATCCTGGAATGTTTTCATGTAATGCAAGTGACTGGTGCCCAGCATAGACAATTTTTAACAGTTCAAAATTCAATATTCATACAGCTTCAAAGGGCTCCACACGACCCCAGACTACAAATAAAGGTACTCCCTAACAAAACAAAAAAATTATACTTCTTAACTACAGATTTCTTGACCTTTGTCAATCTCTTTGAAGCGTGTTCACGAGTAAGAAAATCATGTAATGTATGTTTCATTCATTATTATTATTACTGCAAGTAATAACTTCCATATGACGTTTCAGGAAATCCCTTATATAGATAAAGGCACCCAGCTTTTGCAAAAGCAGAAACTACTGATGAAACGAAGGCGATTGCGACTGTGGCGTTTTATTTTTCAAGCCACCTTGGAATATTTTCCTAAAGTATACGAATAATTAATTGCTAATTAATTTGAATTTAATTAAAATTACACACTTTGCAGAGCTGGACCAAGGTGTAATGACAGAAGGCTGCCTAAAATTAGACTTCTGGACCGTCAAAAATGGTCTGTTGGGAACTGTTAATTTGCACTAGATGGAGAAAAATCCATCTCCAAAATCTTTTCTCGGGTTTTTCTCCAAAACCTTAATTTCACTTCAGCTGAAGAAAGTCAGTCATACACATCTTAGATGGCCTTGAGGTGAGTAACATTTTTTGGGTGAACTATTCCTTCAAAGGCTGTAACAAAGGGTCAGTTTTCATTACACATGCCTTGTAATTGGACGTGAGACCACTGCGGCGATAGAAAACATTTTAATACACAACTGTCTCGAACAACAGATACAATAAAAACACGTACCACAAACAGTCGAGATCGTGTGACGAACAAATTTAAAACGGTTACATAGGACCAGTGGACTCGTGTTCTCAAATATGCACCAAACCTGAATCTAAAATGTATTTATTACAGGAAAAATGCTTAAAGATAGCAATTTCTTTTGAAAGTTTGGATTTTAATATACATACATGCTGGCATATTTTAAAAACACAACCCCAAAGTCATGTGTTCCAACTTTGAGAAGGCATTTCCTTAGATCTCAGTGATGATTAAATCTTGAGCCTTTCTAGAAAATATCAAAACATTTCTAAAAAGGACTGAGCATATTAAAATGCCTGGAGTCTCGTAAGCAGTAAGATACACAAGCGCTGGTCCCATGCTTAAAATGATGGTGTTTTTAATACTGTAAAACAAAAGATAAAATTTTCCAAAAGCAGCCGATGGGAAGAACGGGAGCACATCTGGAGTCCTGGAACGTCGCGGTGTGATGGACTACAGAGCAGAACAGAATCGGTGATTAGGCTTGTTTGCATTTCCCCATGTCCCTTTAGAATGCGCAAATCATTTGAAATCATCTTTGTAAAGAACAGGAAAGAACAATGCTGAGTGGGATTAAAACAAGTGTGTCATCCACTTGGTTTTAGTCAGTGCTTGTTGTTGGCTTCCTCCTGCGAGGAATTAGAGATTCCATTCTGACTTTGAGTGGAACCCGATCCCAGGCCATAGAGCCGCCCACAGTACTTGGCATCGTCGATGTTGTCTTCAAAAAACAGCTGAAGAAGAAGAAAAAGAAAAAGGTTAGAACTGATCAGCTAAGATCCCGGTCTCATTTAGAGAATATTAACCTCTTTCATGCGGAAGAAAGCCATTCCAGTGAGCAGCGAGTCTGAGCCGGCCTGATGCTGCCTGCCGATCCTTTTCAGCTCCAGTTGGTCCGCCACCTCCTGAAGGCCACCCTAAACAGAGCAAAACTCACTGACCTTCTGTAACAACGACAATGCACAGCATCCATAAAACACGGGTTACTGTACTTGACATACCTTAAGGTTTTTGCAGCTCTTCATAAGGTACTTGACGTCGTAAATGGCTGGGAAGAAAAGGTTAAGGATCTGAAAGAACTCGTGTTCCTCTTCTGGGAGCCGGGAGTCTGTGAGGAGCTTCACCAGGTAACCGAAATCATAGCCACTAGTGAGGACAGAGAACGCACATAAAAATAAATACAAAAAAACTTAAGTTTGCACTAGGGGAAAGATTTACTAAACGGCAAATTAGTGCGCGCAATTCCAAAAAAGCGCAAATGGGAGTAGAAACTTCTGCACGTGATCTATGGACAATAGGGGTGTGGAGATCTCGTGCCACGAGATCTCGCGAGACTAAACTGTGACGAGATTTCTCGTCGAGGTGAAAATCTGTCTCGTCATATTCTTATGACCTGCCTGGTCATGAAGGAGTGTGAGGGTGAAGCTTATATTACAGCTCCACTCTAGTTTTGCTTTTTATAGAAATAAAAACAATTTAATTTAGGTGGATAATCATGACAGTCGCTTTAATTCCATCAGCTCATCTAGAAGGAGCTTTTCAGAGTCTTGCGAGCTGTTCGCAGCACTGATCAACTGACGAGAAGACGAGCGTGTTATGTGTGTGTTACATGTTAGGAAAGTTCAGCGTGTGTTATGTGTGTGTGTGTTACATGTTAGTGGACGACCGTGGTAGAGGATTCTTTGCGCAGCAGAAGCGCCAGACTTAAATTTATTTTAACAGCACCACTGCTGCCAAATCACAGAGTATACGCACGATCACGAAATTGAAAAAGTAAAATGGAATGCGCAATTAAAACGCGATTTCAATAAGTTACTGCTGTTTGAAAGCGGCTCCCTGAGGCATGACATTTTTAATATTGGGAGAAATTATCTGGTTGTTTAACATCTCTTAGCTCTGTATCTGTATGCTTGAAGAAAAAAAATGGTCTCTATTTCCACTTTGAAAATTGAGTAGGACTTTAGTTATTTTTTGCACTTAATATCTATGATCAGTTTTTACGAAGGAGTTCAGGAGGAGAAAAGTTACACTCGTGCAGTTCTTAGGTCTGAAGAGACAATCAGGAAAGAGTACTGCTGTATTTTACTGTATATGGTCATTCATACTCAAGACAGTAGAAATTAAATAACATTCATTACAAGATGATAATTAAAACATTTCAAATGCACCTGAAAACTATTTTTAATTTGTAGTGATGCATTTCATCATTGTGGATTTCTTAAAAATACTATGTAAAAATCTCGTCTCGTTCTCGTGAACCCGTTCTCGTGAGATTAGTGTCTCGGTCAGACCCCTAACGGACAAATTAATGAGCACAGATGCAGCCGGATCATTTCCATAATGACCAGCGCAATCTACCCGTTAGCGCCTGGATTAAAGACAGCGTCTGCTTATTTTGGCCGGTAATTAATGCCGCAAACACCAGTAAATTGATGGGTGCAAACCTTAGTAAATCACCTCGCATTCATTTAAATAATCATCATCTGAAACGTGCTGCAATTAATGTCAAGCATGCAAACTGTGATAAAAGGGCACACATTTTGAGTTGTGCTGAAAGCACATTTTCAACACGGGGGTCATTTCGGTTTCAATAAAGTAATTTAGCCGTTATGTTTTTAATGCATGTATGTCACTATAATTTGTTTTATATTGTATTTTTAAATACAGTTACATTTTAAGGATTTAAAATGAGGGAAACGAATACATGTTTAGTGTTTTTAATTTTCGTTTTATTTACTGGTATTTTACATGATTTCTGCATGTAATAGTAAAATGTCACTTATACTCCATGTGACTTGTCTGTGTGGGTTTTTTTTGGGATAGGTGCGCTTGTTGTGTGTACATAGCCTGCGTATGATGGTTTTTTGACCAGCTGAGAACTCATAAAAAGCTTATAAAATGTGTAAAGGAGTCAACACAGTGGCAGGAATATAAGACGTGAAAGAGAACTTAGTTCAAAACTCACGCTCTCTGTCTCTCAGACCTTTAGTAATTTAGTATTTGAGTGATGTCAGATTCAAATCAGTCCCCATATGACTGATTTGAAAAGTGTTTAAAGGGGTGGTTCCGTGTTTTTTTGTTTATGGGGCGCAGTATAACATGTCTTAATACTAGGGATGAGTCACGATTTTCAAATATTCGATTAGTTGATTTAATTATAGAATATCGAATAGGTTGTGCGATTATCATCCTGTATTTATGTGTAACTAATATTACCAGTGGGCTACATGGTTTCAGTGCTGATGTGGTGGTGACGCATTCATTTTAGGCTTCTCCTTTTTATATCTTAGACATTAATTAATTAAAAGAAACTGAGATGCGCATGATCCGCTGATGGAAACAACACAAGACCATGCGACAGTCAAAACGGGATCGCGCTGTGTTCAGAGTCTGCGCCAGCAGCAGCGCGTTCCTTCGGAGCAGCTGCAAGAGTTATTAGGCTATGGCCTTTTTACACCTGCTCACTTCATTCGTTTTCTCTGATCAGATATCTATCTGATTGCAAAAAGATCAGGAGTAAACGCCTTTCTAAATTCTTTCAAGACGGATTAATATCCGTCTCGAAAGAATACCACTAATACAAATCAATTCTATCGCGGTGTTTGAGCATGAGCTGATGATGAATTAAATGCAGCTCTGTTGCTTTCGTTGAGGATTTATATTCATTTAAGGCAAGACATCCTGGATGTTTTTTGTAATATTTTTTTTTATTTGTAGATTGTATAGGCTGTTTCGTTTGCGCTATTGCGAGCAGAGCCCATGCCTCAACATGTCAAAACGCCTTTTTACTGATTGTGATATAATTGAAGTGTTTGTATCTATTGACTGTCTATTTATATCTATTGCATATTATGAGGGGAATTGCAAGACAAGTCAAGTGTTGATTTGAGAGACTAAATTGATGTTGAAAAAGATCTGTCTTTCACTGTCAAACTCACTGTCTCAGCACTTTAATTTAACAAACAAAAAAATGCTCCAAACATTTTTCTAAATTATTTTAATAAAGAAATGAAACGAATTATAACTACTTTATCATTAAAAACAAAACTGACCTATTAGTAGCTGTAACAGTGTGAATTATCGGATGGGAGGATTAAAAAAAAAAAAATGTAAACACTAGCTCTCTTTCGGTCGTATCCAAGGTAAATCCTCAACAACACTATAATAATCCCTGACGTTATTGATCAAATGACATTGTAATCAGCTAAAACACGCGCTGGTTACTTTTCTTCCTGAACAAGCGCGCACCCGAGTTTTGCTCACACACACTGTACACTTGCGTGGCACGTACACCGGTTACGGTAACTTGGGGCGATGTCAAATAACATCAAATAATGTTTCAGCATGTTACAATAATTATATGGCTTGTGTTAATATAGCCTATTCCCTGATGAATTAAATAGTTTGTTATTATACTGAGAGAGTGTGAATGTCTGTTTAAGTGTCTATGTGTGCATTCAGGGGAGGGGATGCGATTTTCAAATAATTTTCTAATAATTCACATCGGTCTTCGAATATGATTTTTGCTTAAAAGGCCCATCTCTACTTAAACGTGCAGTATGCAACTTTTGGCCACTAGGGGTCACTCATTCAAAATAATAACAACTGACGTACTTTGGTGACGTCGGGAAAGTGCGTGGGCTCATGGGAGTTGTTGTCATTATTGCCACTGTCAACCAGCGAATCTGGCATCTCCAGCAGAAAACATGTTCACTGACAAGGTAATTGATTGTTATATTACATCTCTATTATTGTTAAGTTTAGTTACGGCTTTTCACTTTATGTAATGTCAATCTAATGAAATAGCAGCAAGCTACCGTTACTTAACAAACTTATCAGTAACGTTAGATAATGTGTGAGACAGAATGTTGAGCGGGCGGTCGCTGTGCCAACATACCTATAAGTTGGTAGGCTATGTTGACATATTAACCGCGCATCATAATTTGAGTTACTCAAATTATAGATATATTGACATGGCATCCGCGATTGTCGAACATTCTGTATATCAACTGTTCAATACGGAAATACATTTCAATTTAGTTTATCATTACCAACATAAAACAGTAAATGAGAGAACCAGCACCTGCAATACGTTGTTCATTGGAACACGCGCTGTGTCGCTCCCCACGTTCATCAATCATTCTAATAAACATTTATTTTGGAACTCGGAGATATATGAATAAGTAGATCATTATTAAATCAATATTATATGTAGCTAGTATTAACATATGATAAAAGTGACGGTCACCTTATATTAATTGACAAAGATAGTGGCATATTACCTTATGAAGCTAACGTTACTTTCTCCAGCTACATATAAAACCAATAATAGCTCGTCCATCTGCGTTTTACACATGACATCATCGTGTCACCAAATATACGGATAGAAATACTTTTGAATCAGTTTTTAAAAAAATAGCTCTTTCAGTCTCCAAAAACAGAGAATCCGCCTGTTTGAAAAGCCGATACAAAATGTATAACATTACGTATTCAGCTAAACGCGTCTCAATGTGGTCAAGATCGCTATGCAATATGCAAACATACAGCATGTTATGATTATATGATTATTATGTTAGCTGAATGGTTACTTAAATGACCTGTTTATTAAAACACAAGCGAGATCAGCATCTCTCTGCAGTCCGAGCTTGTCACGAAGATTTCGCCATCTTTCAAAGGCTTCTCCAAGGTTTACACGTCTCTTGCTTCTTCTACTGTCCCAAAATCTTCTCGGGTCATTTTTTTCACCCTTACGTTTGCGCTTTGTTGAGCTGACAAAACGTACAGGCAAAGAGTAGTCATGATCCATTATCATACAGACTTTTTTATACGGGGGTTCCCCTTATACTGTCTGTCAGTGTTCCTCTTTGAGTTTGGCGGTTCCGCCCATAGATATCTATGGTTCCGCCGAGTTCCGCAGGAAGCAAGACGCAAACGTGGATATGACGTGAAAGACTGGCGACATAACGGAAATAAAGACACGGTCCGTGTCTTCGAATTAAAATATTAATTTCTCTGGATTTAGAAGTTAATTAGAACTGTCGGGATAATGTAAACACACAACTTTAAAAAATATATAACAGATATAGTGATCTTTTATATTTTTAATGCTGAAACATTACATATTGTGCCTTTAATACTTCTTTTTTTTTTACGCCATATTTGACTTATATTTGACCTTTGTTCCACACTGCTGTCTCCACTGTCCTTTGAACGGCTCGTTTGCTTCCTGCTTCTTATGAAGATTTTTCGTCCCTCCGAAAAACGTAATGGTCTTAGGGTGCTTTCACACCTGCCTCATTTAGTTCGGTTGAATCGTACTAGAGTTCGTTTACCTCTTTGGTGCGGTTCGTTAGGTCAGGTCTGAAAGCAGCAATCGCATTCGGGTGCGCACCAAAAGCAGACCAAACAAGCGTACCGAGACCTCCTTGAAGAGGTGGTCTCGGTACGATTTCAAACGAACTCTGGAGCGGTTCGTTTGTGGTGAGAACGTGATCCGACCTCGAACAGAACCAACTGCAAAAGTACTGATCATTTTTGGACTAAACCAGCTGCCATAGTTAGCTGCGCTGACATTGTGTGCATGATATTATTACCTGATAGATCGTTGGAAATATTTTCGGGAAGATGAGCATGTCAGTTAAGAATTATTAATGCACGCCTCCACTTGAAGTGACGAGAGATGCGCGGTTGCCGTCTGCAGTGCATTAGAACGTTGTTTTCACGTTGCATCCGCGCTTCATTATAGAAATGTATTGTTTGCATACTGTGGTAAATACACACAGTGTAGTAGATTATGGCCAGAGACAAAACCAGCCCGCGCAGTCGTCTCTCCATAGTGTTATTATAGTTTGCTGGCTTTGCCTCTTCTGTTGGAATTTTTCCACACGTAAATTCTGACCAATCTAAAAGCAGTTTAGGAAATACGCCATGGCCAATGAGTGATGTGGATGTAGTCACGTGCTTGCGTTTTGGTTCGTTTCAACTGGTTTGGACCAAAGCAATCACTGTGGTGTGAAAAGGAACCAAAAAAGCTGAAAAATGCAACAATGTATAATTGTTTGCCCTTGGTTCGGACCAAATGAACCGAACTAGAGATGTGAAAAAACCCTTAGATTGGTTAGATGGCCAAATGTAGTTTCATGTATTTTTATTGGCTGAAGTGTCAAGCACAAGGTTGTCCGGAAACGCCACGGCCCTTACCATTACGGGCAGAAGTCACATCTGCGGAGACTAGCAAGGGTTTGTGATGTCACCAAACCGTGAAGAAGCTTGCTGTAGTCCAAACCGGCTGTTTTCAATAAACTGCCATAACTTTAAAAGACAATATCTCCGTTTGCATTGAACTTTCAGCGCTGTAACTTTGCAGATATTCTTTATGCTCAAGCAGCAACATTACACACTAACTAAACTTAAAAAAGTGAAATCGCATGCAACCGCCCCTTTAAATAAGGGCTGTCAATCAATAAAAATATTTAATCGCACATTTTAATCCGTTCTAAATGTACCTTAAATTAATGTTTCAAGTTTTAAAACTCAACATGGGTATGGTATGCTTGCTTTATGCAAAAGTACATTTATTATTAGTGAGATCACTTGTTCATGCCTCTTCAGCCTTAGCTTAAAAATTCAGAATAAGCAGTGACATCTCTTATTTTAAGAATATAAATAAAGGGAGTTTTTACAGTGGCAGTTTAGTTCAGAACAGGGCACAGTTTGTATGAAAAATTGGTCATGTGAAAGCTGTCATGCGGACCTGAGAGCGCACCAGTAACACATCATACCTGGAGGAGGTTGTAATGAGTAGGGATATAGTGTTGCCCCTTTAAGAGCTGCGCACTATCTATTGAGCTCAGTGCGTGTGTGTACTGCGCCTCGAGCACTCCCATGTGTGCGGATTACTTTCAGTTTTCTGTTGCTCACATTTAGTTATTTTGTTTTATTTAGTAACGCTGTGGACAGAATGGAGTTTGTGACGCAGTCTTGTGAGAGTTTCGCGGGGAATTAAATGCGAGCTGTTTCATGTCAATCGCCTCCGTGTTTGCATTAACTCCAGTAAAGTGAGTAGGGCTGCAGCTATCGATTCTTTTTGTAATCGATTAATCTACCACTTAATCGATCGATTAATCGATTAATCGGGTAATAATTACTTTTTCTTTATTAAAGAGCAATAAGAGACAATAAGACGGGTATCTTAAAATTAACATCTAATTTGTTTTCTTTTTAGAAAAATTTAGTTTTATTGCTGAAATTGCATATTAATAACTGTAAAACTAAACAATTTTAATGCATACAATTGCCATATTATATTAAATACAAATCTATTTCAAATTACTTTAAAAAGGTAAACATGGTTCAATCAACTAAACCTACAACCAATAAATCTAAATAGTAGTAATATAAATAACAATAATGCCAATATAAATAATATAAATATTCTATAAATTCTATATAATATAAATATTCTAATATTCTATAAATATTCTATAAATAATATAAATAACTAAACATTGTATTTATGTTGTGCAACTTAACTTTCATGTATCAGCTTCAGCTCAGGCATGACATAAGCATTTACTGTCTTATTTACTCCTTTACTGAAGCAAAACATATTGGACAGGTTAACCTGGAACAAGAGCTGTGCGGATCCGCTCTATCGTCACCGAATCAGCTGTTAGAAGCAAACCATCCACCCGCACCCGATAGTCACAACTTCAAATCCTCCGTGTTAAGCGCGATGCTATCGTCACATATTAGCTACACTGAAGTAGGTTGCTAAACAAAACAAAAACACTTATTTACATAAACCAGGGTCGACAACCTATACATCACACGGAGGAATAACCGCTAGAACGTGATCAAACGCGAGATATGTTTAATTCAGATAAAGTACATCACACATGCTGATCTTTTGAGCTAATCATTCATCATTGTAACACAGCTTGTTTTAAGTTAGTAGCTATAAATATGGTTAAAGTGTGATATTTAAATTACACAAATCAATGAAAGCACGCAGCTCTGAGCTCTGACGAGCGCTATTGCTCATCACACACACACACACACACACACACACACACACACACGTGCGTGCAGCTGGTTCTGATGTTTAATGCGCCTAGTATTGAGAACATCTAATGGTGCATTTTTTCGAAGATATTATCAAGTAGGATATATAAAGTCTCATTAAAGATTTCACACACATCACAATGACGGTGATCCATGTGCAAAGCTGCAAACTCAATCGAGTTCGTGTGTTTGGAGTTGCTCGTGTGTTTGGAGTTGCTCAGCTGACGCGTGAACTGCCGCAAATGAAACTTAAATGTTCAGCGTCGGATCCTGAAGCTCAACACACAGTTTTCTTCATTTAAAAACAGCGATATTAAATGATATGACCAGTGCTGATGCCCGCCCGCTCTCTCTCTCTCGCATTGCGGTCTTTGATCTCGACATGAGATGAAAACGAAAGTTAAAGAACGACACGCATTCATTGCGTTTTAGCGTGATATGAGAGTTCTGCGTCTTTATTAAAATCAACATATTAACGATTTCTCTCATCCACCTGCAATGTTTGGGATGTTTACGCACCTGAACCGCGGATATAACCGCAATCCGCTCATACTCCGAGTCCTTACACAAAAAATGTCTTTCTGCAATATGTGTGTGTAGTTAAATGGACTAAGCGAAGCATCGAGGCAGATGATTTTGCCTCGAGGATTTTTTTGATTCGATTAACTCGAGTTACTCGATGAATCGTTGCAGCCCTAAAAGTGAGCTATCCAAATTATATTCATCCGGACACAACGCGTTACAGTCTATCTATGATTACAAGGTGCTCTGAGTTCGGCTGCACTCGAACTGTGCCGCGATTCCCGTGAAGAGTGTGAGAAACACGGACTCGGGAGCACGCTTGTTCAGAAAAGTATCCTGCGTATTCGTTTTAGCCGATTATAATGTATTTAGTTCAATAAAACACTTGTACTGGAAGCAGTGATGGTGTTAATGATTGACCTCGAACATGAGCGAGAATGAGCTTCAGTGCATCGCACGCAGATTGCAGAGAATGTGCTCAGTGAAAAAAACTCATTTTTCTTTCTTACAGACCTGGAGTCAGAGTCTAAAAGAGTTTAAACAGAAAATATGGTAGCTTATGTAGGCATAACTGCACTCGTTTTTAGAATAGTAATGTTAATGTTAACCCTTTTCTTTCCCTATTAATGTTTGCTGCTGCATCCTTTACGTCTACGGCTTATCTCAAAGTTATTAACGCGTTAATTTTGACAGCCCTAGTTTTAATATTAAATAGCAGTAAAGTCTGCTTTAATTGTCATTAAATGTATGAATTGCATATTTAATAAATCAATAGATTAAAAAGTGATTAAATCATACCTGTGAAAGGAAAGCCACTTGACATTTTCACACAGCACCAGGCCCGATGTCATCAGAAGCTCTGCGAAGTAGAGTGTGTCGATGCCCTCCTCCTCGTGCTTCTTAAACTGCAGCCCAGAGTTCTGGAGGAGATCTATGGAGTCCTGGGAGTACATGTCCTCTCTACAAAACACAGGGCCAAACAACACCTACCATTACCGGCTCAGGCCAAATCTGTGAAAACACTCCCGACACAAGAGAAGAAAAGGGTCAGGAGAGTAACACCTACGTCAGATTGAATTTAAAGTTGAACTGCCATGTTGTGGTTCCAGGCGGGTAGTCTCCTTCTTCATTCATAAACGTCAAGCCCAGCTGGATAATTTTTAAAAGGTCCACGTTGCACCTCAGGAGCTGGTACTGATAGTCAACAGTACTCCGAAACTCTCCAATGGGACGAACCACCACGCCAGGAAACTCTGTGTCCTGATGACCCAAAGCACAAATATGCAGCTCGTTTTTCAGTTAAAGCACTTACACTACTGGAAAACGTCTGGAACAATTAAGATTTTTTTTTACATCTTTTGCTCACCAAGGCTGCTTTTTGTTTTTTGGTCATACAGTGAAAACCGCATTATGGTGGAATATTACAATTTGAAATAACTTTTCTATTTGAATACATTTTCAAATGTAATTTATTCCTGTGATGTCAAAGCTGAATTTTCAGCATCATTACTCCAGTCTTCAGCGTCACATGATCATTCAGAAATCATATAAATATGATGATTTGCTGCTGAAAAAAAACATGTATTATTCTTACCAGTTTTTGTTGATTCATAGTTTAGATGAAACTTTGATACACTAATATTCAAATGTTTAGGGTATGTTTTTCTTATTTTTAAGCAAGGACACTACATTAAGCAGGGACACATTCAATTTATCAAACGTGATATTAAAGGCATTTATAAAGTTACAAAAGATTCATATTTCAAATAAATGTGGTACTTATGAACTTCCTATTCACCAATTAAATCATGGGGAAAAAAGTATCCATTTTCACAAAAATATTAGGAAACCCAAACAGTTTTCAAAACTGAAAAAAAGAACAATTATTGATAACTGAGCACCAATGATAATAATAATAATAATAATAATACAGCATCAAATCATCATATTAGAATGATTTCTGAAGGAGTAATGATGCTGAAAATTCAGCTTTGCATCACAGGAATAAATCATTTAATAAAAAGTTATTTTAAATTGTAATAATTTTTCACAACATTGCTGTTTTTACCGTAAGTTTGATTAAATAAATGCAGCCTTGTTGAGCATAATAGACTTTTCAAAAACAATTTAAATTACCAACCCCAAAGCTTTTGAATAGTAGTGTATATTAACAAACGTGCTATTTGACATGTAATTGTCTAAATTGTCATTTTAAAGTTATTATAGGACATTTTTCTGTTATTTGTAGATGGAAAATCAACACAGGCGCACAACACACACCATGGCGATGTAGTTGTAGTTTTGAATGATCTGTCGGATCTTCCTCATCTCCTCCTCCACATTGCTGGCCCAGACCTCACAGATAATTTGACTGGTATCTGCAAGTGCGGCTGGCATGATGATGATGAAGGCTGAGGAACTGATCAAGTATCCCAGCGATCCTGAAGCTCTCACAGGCAAAAGAAACTCTGCCGGGAAGAGCAAGTAAGTTCATCAATAATCATGCCATTTATTGTGCATTTTATTAAATTATTCTGCATTTATTCATCAATTATCATGGCATTTATATTCCATGCACATGGAAATATTAAGAAGAACACGAATATTAATTAAAGACTTTTATTAATACGTGTTTGCCAACTCAAACAAATGACTCCTCTAGCAACGTTCAGGGAATATATATTTAATTTGACTTTAATCCTAGACATACGACAAAAGTAGGTAAAGTTAAATGAAATATATTAGTGAATATTCATTTTATATTATATTAGCATAGTATATTTAGTCTAATACAGACTTGAAATCTAAAAAGGCTAATATCTGCTAGCGAATTTCTAAAAATGTTATATATTATGCATCTTAATAAAAAAAATTTAAAAAAAAGAGCATAAAGATATTAAGCATGATTTTGGTGCAAGGGTTTGATATTAGCTTAAAACGTTAGCTTCTGTTATTCTGCTGCCGCCAAACACGCTAGCAAAACAGCATTTCCTATTGCAGCGAGAGTATGAAACGCTACTAAACAAATATCATACGGGAAAATACATGTTTCAGACGACCGGGTTACCTGGCAGGTTGTTAAGTTATCAAGCGTAGATGTAGAAGCCGCTGGACAGCTAGCAGCGACTCTAAACACACAGCGCGCTGCTTCCGGTCCCGCGGGATTGTGGGTAAATACCCGCCAAAACTATAGTCTTTCAATCGTTGGCAGTGCAGAATGAAGAAGGGGGAAAAAAGCCCAGCGTCACGAAATATTTTATATTTAGTATTCTGTATATCCTAAATACACACACACACAGAGGTATAACGTTTTAAATTTTTTGCGTAGTATATGGTATTCTTCACGTTTTAAAGGGATAGTTCACACATAAACTGACAATTTTGTCATTGCCCCAAGTTGTTCCAAATCTGTAACTTACGTGTCTTTCTTCTGCTGAACACAAAATATATATTAAAGAATGATGGTAATCAGTTGACGGTAGCCTGTTTACCATGGAAGTAAATGGTTGTTGACTGTTTTTTTTATGACCAACATTCTTCAAAACATCTTCGTGTTCAACAGAAGAAAGACAGAATACAGATTTGGAACGACTTGAGGGTCAGTAAGTAATAATAATTAAATTGTTGTGTAAATTACCTTCAAATTAAACTTTGAATTTGTATATAATGGGCAAGAGAGGTTGTGTGAGTGTTTGTCCTTCATCTATGAGAAAGTTGGACCAACCTTTTGTTTTTACTGCCGTTCAAAAGTTTTTAATCATAAGTCTTAATGTTTTAAGTCTCTGTTCACCAAGGCTGCATTTATTTTATATTTAAAAAAAATACAACAACAAAACAGTAATATTGTGAAATATTACTAAAATGTAAAATAACTGTTGAAATAAATGTAATTTATTTCTGTGATCAAAGCTGAATTCTCAGCATCATTACACCAGTCTTCAGTCACATGACCCTTTATAAATCATTCTAATATGATTTGCTGCTCAAGAAACATTTATGAGGATTATCAATGATGAAAACAGATTTGTAAAACTTTTTTTTTTTTTTTTTTTTGATTATTTGATAGAAAGTTCAGAAGAACAGTATTTATCTGACATAGAAAGCTTTTGCAACATTGTAATACAGTTCAAAAGTGTTGGGTCAGTAAGAATATATACATACACACACACACACACAAACACTGATCAGGCATAACATTATAACCACTGACAGGTGAAGTGAATAACACTCTTCCTCAGCAGCAAGTTAACATTTTGTCCACAAAGTTGATGTGTTAGAAGCCAGAAAAATGGGCAAAGCGTAAGGATTTGAGCGAGTTTGGCAAGGGCCAAATTGTGATGGCTAAACTACTGGGTCAGAGCTTGTGATGGCTAAACTACTGGGTCAGAGCATCTCCAAAACTGCAGCTCTTGTGGGGTCTCACAGGTTTGTAATGGTCAGCATAAGTGGTCCAAGGATGACGCCGCCCATGACCCTTTTGCCAGTGGTGAACTGGCAAAAGGGTCATGGGCGGCGAAGGCTCATTGGTGCACGTGTGGAGCGAAGGCTGGCCAGTGTGGTCCGATCCAACAGACAACCTACTGTAGCTGAAATTGTAGCTGAAAAGCTGTGATTCTTTGGGCAAAGTTCTGCTGGGAAACCCATGTGGATGTTACTTAGACACGTACCACCTACCTAAGCATTGTTGAAGACCATGTACACCCTTTCATGGAAACAGTATTCCCTGGTGGCTGTGGCCTCTTTCAGCAATATAATGTGCACTGCCACAAAGCAAAAATGGTTCAGTAATGATTTGAGGAGCACGAGTTTGAAGTGTTGACTTTGTCTCCAAATTTCCCAGATCTCAATCCAATCGAGCATCTGTGGGATGTGCTGAGCAAACAAGTCTGATACATGGAGGCCCCACCTCGCAACTTTCAGGACCAAAAGGCTCTGCTGCTATCATTTTTGTTGGATACCACAGCACACCTTCAAGGGTCTAGTGGAGTCCATGCCTTGACGGGTCAGGGCTGTTTTGGCAGTAAAAGGGGGACCAACACAATATTAGGAACATGATATGCCTGATCAGTGTAGGCCATTCTTGAGAATCAGTGTCATTTGTGTACTGAGGGGTTTTATAGCATAAATTGAACCATTTTCTGAAAATATGTAGTGTTCTTGATGATATTTTACTGTTAGTAACTGCACACAGAAGAAAACTGATTGGCCTCGATCTCAACACAGGTAAATCGATTAGGAATGTGAGTAGAAATACAAACACACAAAAACATTATAAAGATTAGAAGAAAGGAACTTTTTATATTTGTTGTGAAACTACAAAACATACTCTTGTGCTGGTGATATATTTACAATTCTGGTTGACAGTACAGTGTCGATGATAAAATTCACAGCTTTCAAAAGTCTCACAAGAAAAAAGAAAAGACAGCACACCCAAATCACAAAAGTGCAATAAATACAAGCTGTACTTCTCCAACCATCACTGTGATCAGATCAGGGTTTTTTCCATCATTAATACAAGAAAAAAAAATTTTAAATGCACTGGAGTCTTCAGAATAAAAGTCCTACTGTGAACAATAAACAAATGAATCATTCATGACTACCAGCATCAGATACTGACAGTGTTCTTTTTCCTTTTGATTATTTTAAGCAAATATTACATGATTTAGGCATGATTGGACCAAGTGTCCAAATAAAAAAGCCAAATATTGTGTCCTCATGAACCTCAGATTTGATAGTCGAAGAGCACCTGATCAATCAAGACACTTCTCTCTCCAACACATACTGTGAACGGTAAAGCATACTGCACGACCAGTGAAAACAGAAGACATTTTCTCTTGTTCGACTACTCTCAGAATCAGCTCGGCTGTCGTGTTTCCAGATAAACAGTAGGCGTTTAAAGGGGACATTCTGTTTCCCTCACATTTAAAATAACCACAAATTGGTTAAAACTTTAAAAGCTCTGGTAAAAAATAATGATTAAAAAAAACGTACCTTAATTAAAAATGCCAATGTGAGATTTGTACATCGCGCAGCTGGGATGTAACGTTTGGCAGTGTACTGTCTTAACTGGGTCTAAACAGCGAAAATAACAACATTGAAAGAGCTGAAGCAAGACAAATATGAAAGGTTGTACTCTAATAAACTAGGTTAAACTACAGGATCTACAAGAGAATGAGCTGCAGAAGAGAAAACAACCGAGTACAATGGCTTTAAGGTGAAATAAGCTATAGGATGTTTCTATTTGAATTGGATATGTGCCTAAAAGCATTGGGGAAGCATTTCAGTTGGGTTTAAATGTTGTCAAAATAAATATGCGAACTCCATCTTCAACGGAGAAGAAATTACAGATTCAGAACGAGTGCTACCAGGAAATACAAGTTCAGTTCTGTCTGTATGCCACTAGGTAGAGCAAGAGACTGGGCCATGTGCACAAGGGCTTTGCAAATGATTCCACACTAGTTTCAGACATTGTGGTGTCATTTCGGCGCGTATCATAGCCTGTACGTGTTATGAATGTGGAAAAGTTGCTACTACAATTCAAACGACATTATTAGTCGATCTGGGGTCGAGCAAAGGACAGTACATTCAATGTTTCCTTGAGGAACAAAGGCATTTAACACAATTGTTCATAGGGAATATGAGGTTCCAGGAGGGAAACTGTAGGACTTGACGTAACATTTTTAAATGGGAGCAAAACCAATGAAATTGGGTTGGTAATGCCATCCATAACTGGTTACATTAAGACAAAAATATGGAAAATAAACAACAAATTAGTATCAAATAAGGGGTCGCATGAATTGGGGCTTTTTAAAGTGCTACATTCAGACTCACATCCTGGCCTGAAAAGGGATTTTAACGACGTGGTAGTAACATTCATAGTCATATACTATCAGGGTACTTCAGAAAAAGATGTAACTGAATATTTTGCGTATATATAAAGTTTAGTGAAAATCAATATTAGATTAGCATAGAGCTCATATTTTTACATAACGCAAATCACCAGTGACTCCCTCTGTACGAGGAGCGGTACACAAACGTGCGATGCAGTGGCGTGCGATACATTATTAAGTGTTTACAGGGAGAGCTGGGAATTATCAACTGTGTGCCTTTACAACTGTCTTAGACGTGTGCGGATGTGCCTCGGTAAAGATACAGTTCCAGATTGCAAAAGTTTTCTTCATAAATGTGTGAATCTCATGCAAAATTGTCTAGATCAAATACTACTACTACTACTACTAATAATAATAATAATAATAAACAAATAATTAAAATCATTTTAATGTTGGATTTTGACTGGGTTTTCATGACAATTCTCCCCAAATCTAGTGTACTGTAATGCAAAAGTGTTGAAAATGACTATTTTTAATGTTTTTTACAGTCTCTTATGCTCATCAAGCCTGCATTCATATGTATCTAATACAGTAAAAAAAATATTGAGTTAAAAGAATGGGTTTCTATTTTAATATACTTTAAAATGTTTTTTGTTTTTTTTGTGATGCATCACTACTCCAGTCTTCAGTGTCACATGATCCTTCAGAAATTATTCTAATAGGATTATTTATTATCAATGTTGGAAACAGTGCTGTTGAAAAAGTTTTTGGAACCTGTGATTTTTAATAATATAAATCCCTTTTTAACAATGTAACATCCTTGCTAAATATAAGTATTAATTTCTAAAAACAAAAACAAAACAAAAAACGAAGAAAATGACTGACCCCACATTTTTTAACGGTAGTGTACATTGTTATAAAATATTTCTATTGTAAATAAATGCTGTTCGTTGAACTTTTTATTCATCAAAAAATAAATAAAATAAATCTGCAGATTATAATGATTTCTGAAAAATCATGTGGCGTTGAAATAATGGCTGATGAAAATGCAGTTTTGTATCATAGAAGTAAAATATATATAAAAGTATATTAAAATAGAAATCCATAATTTTAAATTGTTATAATATTTCCCAATATTACTCTTTTTTATGTATTTTGATAAGTACGGCGCATGTTTTTGAATGCAGGCCCCTCTCTCTCTCTCTCTCTCTCTCTCTCTCTCTCTCTCTCTCTCAGTACAGTCATAAGAATTTGGTGTGGTGGAAAATGCACTTAACTATAATCAAATTAATCCCACATTGTAAGTAATTTTAATGGTTTTATGTATATCTTGTGCAAAATATAATTCCTTATTTGTTTTCCTTTTGTTTATGGTGTAAAGTATAATACATTTTTGAGAGATTCAACACACTTAAGGCTCCTCTACTGATAGGTATCAATAAAAATGTATCTGGGTTTGACGTAAATGAAACGATACAACCTATGTAAATTAAATGCAAGGACGTGAGGAGTGTTTTTTAGATTAAAAGAGATCCTAACCAGTAGAAATGAAACACTTTTACAACAGGATACTGTAGAAACTAGCATGAAAAGTTATTAAAACCTAAATAGATGCTTGAAAGTTTCCAAAGATGCAATAAGAGCTGAGAAACAGGGTTTCACTTCAATGGGATAGTACGATCTTTGCGTTCACACAATGTGCTTTTTTCTCTATATCAATGCCTTCTTCTGTTAAAGTGCATGAACTATCTGATATTCTACCTGAGAGTCTGTGGAACTAAGTGCAGTTTCTACATCATTTTCTGTGTCTTTTTTGCGTGTGCAATTAACAAAACGAACACGGAGAGCTGTTAGCGATCGATTTAGTCTACTAACCATTCTAGTTAACTCGTCATGCTTTAGTTTCATGCTTCCTAACATCTGTAACCATTTACACATTTGCAAAAATCTTGAGACTGTTGAACATAAACGTGGACAGATGTGCTTGTTCCTAGAGGGACGTGACTGGAATAGCAGGATTTATGCCCGTTCATTTTCTCATAAAGGTCGAGTCCGGAACCCTTGTGCTATGAACAGAAGTAGTACCGTAAGTATCTGTATTCACATCTTCAAGAGTTACAGTCAGCAGTCCTGCTCGATAGCAGAGCAGCATATTTCACACTCGTTTCTTAGAAGCACTGTTGTTTTTGAATGACCACTAAAATACCTAAAACAGATACTGACATACTCTTATTAGTAACAGAACATGGTGACATTTAAAAAATAAATCTATCTAAAAAACAAAACAAAAAAACATGGATCTATACAATTTCAGTTTTGAGAGTTAAAACCCAGTGTTTTCAAATGACATTTTTCCTGCCCGACATACATTTTACTGTCACACAATTCTTCATAATACTGCCAGATGTCAGTTTTGTCTCCATGGAAACAAATGCAGTTAAGAAGGATATCTTCTACACGTCGTCGGCTGGTAGGTCAGGAACATTTATCTTCGCTCTGGTGAAGAAGGCCATCTTTTCTCTAAGAGAGGTTACAGCAGACAACGAAACAGGATTGTGTCAGATATAAAACAATGGAAGTGTTATTACTTGATATTAGCTCTGTTCCAAATTCTAGTGAGCTGCCTATAAAAGCATTTTAAATATGCACTCCAGGTGTGTGCCAAAATGGCAAATTTTGGGCAAATTTTAAGGTAGCATTGAATGACGTATATGATTCAAAGAGAAGGCTATTCCATAATGCATTGCAATGAAGTTGGTGAAGTAAATCATAAATTGTCCACTTTTATAATTTAAAACATCATTTAAAACAAAGAATACATCTTTAAAAACATCTTTGACTTCCCCTATATTTGAGCGTGTCATTTTTTTGTGTTAATGAGCCTTTTTTACATTTTCAGGTTTCTCAGAAGCGAAAGCTGTTATAGTTGGGTGAACATTTATAGTGATGAATGGATAGAATTTCTATGGCTTTCAGATATCAAGATACTGAGATTATCAAGAGACTGTCAAATCTGTCGTCAATCCATCAGACCTTGCGTTAGAATCACTCACACAACAGCGTAAACTAGTTTTCTGAAATTTAATGCCAAATTAATATAACAGATAATAGAGTAATAAATGTATATGATGTTTTATTGATTAAAAGCTAAACAACTTTGCAAGATTTACAACACTTAAGGGTTAGTTCACCCATAAATGAAGACAATTGTCATCAATTACTCACCTTCATGTCGTTCCAAACCTGTCAGAAGTACTGGTTTAGTCTATATTTTCTAAAGAGAAATAATCACTTTATATAATGAACAGATTAAATGTAGGCTTTTATTCACATATAAACACTGATCAGCGAACATGAACAGAAGCTTAACCAAATCTGTTTGACATGCGCAAACTAATCTCATTGGTTCTTGAGGAAGCTCAAACGTGCTGCGTAACCCGAGAACGAACCTCATTGGTTCTTTAGGAGTTCTAACACACTGCGTAACACGAGAATGAACCTCATTGGTTCTTGAGAAGCTCAAACCTGCTGCGTAACACGAGAATGAACCTCATTGGTTCTTGAGAAGCTCAAACCTGCTGCGTAACACGAGAATGAACCTCATTGGTTCTTGAGAAGCTCAAACCTGCTGTGTAACACAAGAATGAACCTCATTGGTTCTTGCAGAAGCTCAAACATGCTGCGTAACACGAGAAAGAACCTCATTGGTTCTTGAGGAGCTCAAACGTGCTGCGTAACACGAGAATGAACCTCATTGGTTCTTGCAGAAGCTCAAACATGCTGCGTAACACGAGAACGAACCTCACTGGTTATCGTTGAAGCTCAAACATGCTGTGTAACATGAGGATGAACCTCATCCGTTCTTGCAGAAGCTCAAACGTGCTGCGTAACATTAAAATGAATCTCATTGGATCTTGCAGAAGCTTAAATGTGCTTGCTAACACGAAAATGAACCTCATTCTCGTTCTCACACGTTAAACAAACATACTTGAGCTTCCGTTTACCACAATTGACGTGTGCATTAATGAATGTTTATATGTGAATAAAAGCTTAAATTCAATCTGTTCTTCATATAAAGCGATCATCTCTCTTCAGAAAATTTGGACTAAATCACTGAATTCACATGGATTAGTTTTACAATCTCTTTATGAACTTTTTGAAGAGTCAAAGTCAGTTGCATAGCTATCAATGAATGGAGAGACAGAAATCTCTCAGATTTCCTTTCAAAGATCTTCATTTGTGTTTCGAAGATAAATTAAAGTGACATACGGGTGAGTAATTAATGACATAATTTTCATATTTGGGTGAACTATACCTTTATTAATTGTAGAAACACATCACAGTCTGTGAAAAGGGTTCATTATATGTTAGTGATCCATAACACCCCAAGTACCGACAGATACCCACCTAAAGGACTGGACCCCAGGGACCTCCTTGAGGCTCTGCCCACGGATCTTGTGCACATCCTTGGCCGCTGCTCGCATCATCTTCTCTACCCTCTGTTCCTGTAGCTGCTCTTCCTGGGTCTGAGGAGAGAGTGGCGACTCAAAATCAGATGCTGGAGCGGATGACGTGCCGTTTGTAAAGTTGTTCGTTCTAGAAATCTACTGGGACTGACCTGTCTCTCAGCGCGTTTGAGCAGCAGACGAAAGCGCTCGTCCTCCTGTACCCATGTGGGGAGGACGTGCTGGCCCTGCTGCCGGGCGTTCTCCAGCTGCTCCTTTAGCTCCCTCAGCACATGCAGTTCCTCGTTCAATCGGCTGTGCCGTGTGCGAGTGACCTGCAAGTCTATCTCCAGATCCAGAGAGGTGCGCAGAAGCCCGTCCAGACCTTTGACCTGCATCGGTGGCTATGTGTGTGAGAGGGAGAGAGAACAGAGGAGTTAAGACTCATTCAATAGTTCTGTTGGGCCATCAAGTGGCATAAACTTAAGTATAACCAACCAGTCAAGCTTTGTATGTATTGACTTTAAAATGTTAGGGTCAGTCTTGGAGAAAAAAAAAATAGATGATTAACTTTTGAATCTAGTCTAAGCAGTTTATGCAACCAATCATAAGTTAGCAATCCCTAGTACATGCACAGCATTTCGTGTCAATGTCTTGTGTATAGATAAATATTGTTGTTGTTGGGACCAAACCATATGTGAGCAGAGCACTTAATAAAAATATACAGTATATAAATTGAATACAATCTTCTTCAGAATCGTAGTTTTTCTCAATGGCTTTGGCTTAATTCTTGAATGAGAGTTTTTTTTTCTCTCAAAACAGTATATTCAGATTTCAGAACAATTTGCTTATTGGATTCCTTATTAATTTAAGTGAACTGCATGTTTTGTCACATGTGTGTAAGTGCAATTGTCCATAATTTGCACAAAAATAAAATGCACAAGGTTTGTTGATCAAAACGAGTTAATTCTCAGTGAAATTGTCTCTTGGCAACTTCTAAACATTCTTTCATTGTGTGAGGCGTAACATGCTAAATTATCCATTCAATTATCAAAATCTGTCAGACATGCATGTATATTCCGTAAATATCTATAATGACATTGAATGTTTGTGAAGTCTGCTAAATTAGCCAATGGCCTGCCATTGTAATGAAGTAGGAAGTAATGAAGATTGAAAGCATATATATGGTGCTTGCCCATGACACAGTCACTACCATTTTTGAATTACTTCGTAACTCTGAAAAGCAGCTGCATGCTCGTGAAAGAGCAATATGAAAATGTGTAATGCCCGTTTCACACATACTCCGTCTGCAGTGCATATGTGGTGCTTGTTGTGGTCCCACACGCACTGTTGTGCTTTCACATATGCCGCGTTTGCAGTGCGTAACTGATCCGCAGCTGTATACCACAAACACAGCATTTATTCATTCATTTTATTTCAAATTTGAAAGATGTTAGGATACTGAACATGGCTTGTCATCATTGCAATTCACTTGTATCTACTCTTTCATAGATGACACGTTTAAAAGCACTAATATAAACAATATTTTATTCAATTTAGATGCCTCAATTTAAAATTGTATGCCTTTAGATTTATAGAATATGTTGCTCATGCAACGCAGGTGGCAAAACATTTAAACATATGTTAAACAAAAAATCTTGTCTTTTGTCGTAAATCTCTTTTTTTGTGATATATAAAAAAAAAGTGTGATGAAACAATTATATTCAAATGCTATGCATCTGTGGTGAAATTACTAGATTTTCTCTCAATAGATGTTTATTTTAATGCAAACCAGGCACAGTAACTTTAATTCAGCGCATCCACTGTATACGCACCGCTCCTGGAACGGATCGCCGGACTGCATTCGCGTGCAGTGTGAAAGCTGTAATCAGTTAACACAGGTACAGAAAAAAATATGCAACACGCAAAGGAGTGTGTGAAACAGGTGTAAGAATGTGTGGTGGCGATGTTGGGGAAGACATAGAAGAGTAGATAAAAATGAATAAGCGATTTTCATTTTGAATTTTGAGTTTACATGTTGCACATTTCTACAAAATTTTCATTTTCTTTTTGACTTTTAGGAGTAAATTTTGACCTGTGTCAAAAAAGCTGTGAGAGACACGTGAGCTAGAAAAACGCATTCTTGTGTAGTATAGAGAAATATGAAATTTGATCATATTTGAATGTTTGAATATAACAAATTTGAAGTGTCTGTGGGACTAAGTGCAGCAATATGTGATGAACATTTGCATGTGCAATTAACAAAAAGAACATGGAGAGCTGTTAGTAATTAATTTACCAACTGGTCTAGTTAACTTGTCATGCTTTAGTTTCATGCTTGCTGTATGTACACATGGAATAATTTACAAAAAAGCTTTCTTACAGCTTTAAAAGGAGGTGGTCCTTTAATCACTTTTAGGGAACTTTAAAAGCCTGTACTATAAATCATTAAAGCTCTCTGTACCGTCCTCATTAAGCAAATCAATTCAAAACTACACTCTCACTATGACATTGCTTTAAAAGACTCAATGTAATGTGTCTCCTAAGGCAGTGAGAGCAAACCTGACCTTTCTAGACTATTTAAGGCCCTGTGGAGGGGCTCAGCAAACCCATTTCCTCACTCTGAGACTGTGCTTCATTAACACTGACCTCAGGTCAGGACAGAAATGTCGGTATTAAATATTAAACTACTGCTAACAAGCTTAAACTCCCCCTTGTAGGGAAAGTGTTTAACTTCAGGGTTAGTGAAATGCATGCAGTTTCCAAAGAAAAATCAAATGGGATCCCTAAATGGAATTAGATTCTAATTCTGATATTCTGTTGAGATTAACTGCACGATTTGTATGTTTGGGGCCCTATTTGAGATTTCAAGTTATCAAGGTTAAATTTTGTATATAATAAGTCCTCAGAGGATTAGCAGAAGCCATGAAGCATCCACATGAATGTAAAGCTTTTTTTTTTAGCTATTAAAGGGCCATGGGGTCTCTAAGACCACAAACTAAGATAGCAAGGTAAGTGGTTTTGAATCATGGCAAATTTCAAATAGTAAGGCTTTTTTTCCCAAATGAGTTGATGTCAATGTGTAATATTCTCATAAAATACCTTCTTCATTCGAACACTGCGTCTCTCAGAAGCGTTCCGGACGAATGGAGATTTCTTAGAAAGGGTGGAGCTGTCACTGTCGCTGCGGTTGATCTGGTGATTTGATTGATGTGGCCATTGGTAAAAAGTTATGAAAACATTGAGCTCTAATGATAGTTTCAATATTAAAATACACTTGTGTATATTGATGTTCTCACCCTGCAGATATACTGGCTTTGAGGTCCAGGGGAAAATGTCTTGGAACGGATGATGGTGTTTCCTCGCATAAAAGGGTTTTGCTGATGAACATCATGTCGTCGCTCCTTGGGCCGAACTACAGAAGCAGAATGGGGGAATCCGTCCACACTCGTCTCCTTATTCACCTTATGAGAGAAAGAGAGGATGTCAGTAAGTCTCATTGGAAAGGTACAAAAAAATCGTTTTGCTGTAAATATTTCCTGGCTGTCACCTTTTCCGTTATGACTGCTGTTGGTCCAGGTTTAACTGGCTCTTCCTCTGGTTCCCACTGGCCGTCATCGGGGTAGAACTCCTCGCCTTCTTCAATGTCGCTACTTTCTCCATCCACAAACACGTCACCCTCTAAAGCCTCTGTGGGCCTATCAGATCACAAATATGCCATTTGACACCAGGGTTATTATGGCTCAGACATTATCAACTCCCTATGCAATTTTCCTTTCAGTTTTGTTTTAATGGTGCAGAAATAGTTTTATTTGGCTTAAAGGTGATGTTATATAATTTCTGCAACACAAGTGGCACCTAGCAGGATTTACAAAAACACAGCAAATTTTGCAAACGCCTCTGCTGCCTGTCAAACATCAAAAACGTCAGGTCTTATGGGAGCTTGTGAAGGCATGTCTCAACAGGTAAAAGTGGCCTACTTTCAATAAAAGTACATATTAGGAATAATTTTAGCTGTGTTGCTGTCATGAGTAAGCAACTGAGTAGGCGAACACTGTCTAGACTCTAGAGCAAGAGTGATTGTCTCGCTTATAATACATTTACATTTAATCATTTAGCAGACGCTTTTATCCAAAGCGACTTACAAAAAAGGGGAGAGCAATAGAAGCAACGAAAACAAACAATGCCATGATAGCCATGATAAACCCAATCCAGCGTATATGCACCTGCTGCATTTTTGACATTTTGAGGCTGCCCACCCTGGACACATCAATGTTAACAATATAAACTGTAACAATTGTCTTTCTGAATGTGCACATGATGATGTCGTATTAAAACGTCCATTGTATGGCATTGCATAGCAATGTCTCATGACATGTTCATGACCTGGCATATAATCTTTGTTGGTTCAAAATTTGGCTTTCATTCCCGTGTAACATGTCAGTCATGGTCCTACGCCAGCTAAACAAACACCTGCTACAGTAGCCATGCCCCAAACTCACTCTATTGGAGCTAAAAAGAGATTTCCAAATCTCTTAATGTTTTGATAGTGCCTGGAAGAATGTCATACTAATAGTCAATTAACAATAAACTAAGTTAAAGAGAATGTATTACATAAATGTTTTTAAGTAACATAAAATAAAGCAAAACTTAGGCTAAACTTTGCTTACAAAGAAGGACCTTTATCCAACCGTTATTCATATTTTGACCCAAACTAAGCAGTTTTATATTAGTCAACACAGTAGATTCAAAGATTAACAAACTTGATTAACAAACGATTCAAAATCCATGAAAATATTTTACCACATGCAAAATTCTCGTTCCTTTGAGACGGCATTCTGCCTGTGGAATTCTGCTAAATTTCGGTAAATGTGATTCAAATTTTCAGGAGAGACAACTGCATTTACAGTAAATATGGGACATGTAGAGAACATGAAGCATCTTGCACATTTAGTATTTTTCCCCAAATTAATATTACAAATAAGACCAAATAAGACAGAGGCCTCGTTTCGTTTATACTTGGAAGGCTGCTTCACAGACTGCACTTTTGCTGTGTTGCCATTCCCACATATTATTAACAAAATTATTAAGCGTTTTTAGGGTGCTTGTTTCAGCTTGATATACACTTTATTGCCAAAAGTATTAGGACACCTTTCCAAATTCCCTGAATTCAGATGTTCCAATCACTTCCATGGCCACAGGTATATAAAATCAAGCACCTAGTCATACAGACAAAAAACATTTGTGAAAGAACGGGTCGCTCTCAGGAGCTCATTGATTTCAAGAGAAATTTCCTCACTACTAAATATTCCACGGTCAACTGTTAGTGGTATTGTAATAAAGTGGAAGCAAATGGGAACAACAGCAACTCAGCCACAAAGTGTTAGGCCACGTAAAATCACAGAGTGGGGTCAGCGCATGCTGAGGTGAATAGTGCAGAAGTCGCCAACTTTCTGCAGAGTTAGTAGGTAGAGACCTCCAAACTTTGTGTGGCCTTCAGATTAGCTCCAGAACAGTGCGTAGAGAGATTTGTGGAATGGGTTTCCATGGCCGAGCACCTGCATCCAAGCCTTACATCACCAAGTGCAATGCATAGCTTGGGATGCAGTGGCGTAAAGCACGCCACCACTGGACTTTAGACCGAAATCAAAATGTTATCTGGAGTGACGAATCACGCAATCCGATGGATGCGTCTGGGTTTGGCAGTTGCCAGGAGAACAGTACTTGCTTGACTGCATTGTGCCAAGTGTAAAGTTTGTTGGAGGGGGGAATGGCGTAAGTTTGTTTTTCAAGGCTTGGGCTTCGTTTTCAAGGGTTGGCCTAAGTTCAAGTGAAAGGAACTCTTAATGCTTCAGCATACCAAGACATTTTGGACAATTGCATGCTCCCAATTTTGTGGGAATAGTTGGGGGATGGCCCCTTCCTGTTCCAACATGACTGCCCACCAGTGCACAAAGCAAGGTCCATAAAGACATGGATGAGCACGTTGTGGAGGAACTTGACTAGCCTGCACAGAGTCCTGACCTCAACCTGATAGAAAACCATTAGTGCCTGACCTCACAAATGTGCTTCAAGAGGAATGATCAAAAGTTTACATACACACACTCCTAAACCTTGTGGAAAGCCTTCCCAGAAGAGTTGAATCTGTTATAGTAGCAAAGGGTGGGCCAACTCCATATCAAACTCTACGGCTTAAGAATGGGATGTCATTAAAGTTCATGTGCATGTACAGGTGTCACAAAACTTTTGGCAATATAGTATATCTGTCTACACAAGTCAAGAAGAGTCAAGAAATACAGATTAGAGAAACATCTCTGATGTGCATTTAAATATGTAATTAACAACTAGTTTTTCAGTTTGGCTTCTTGGTAGCTTTTACTAATGTAATTTATTTCATGACACAGTAATAATTCAAAATAAACACTTATTTGTTTAATAATACCATAAAAAAGTGAATTTATTAATATATTTGGCACATTTCAGACAATCAATGCTAAGTTACAGTGCTCCGAATTAAATAGAAAGTTATTGCAGTGACTTAAGGAACGCGGGTTAAACCGTAATGATCCTAAAAGAGCAAAACTTTATCTAGTTTGCAACCTTTCAGAAGTGAGAAAAAGGGTGAAAAGGGGTGAAAAAAGCTCTCGAAAAATGCTGCCATGTCACATTCCTGTCCTTGTTTTGGATTTACATGGCAGGTGGTTGTGGTTGAATCATCATCTGAAACAATCAGGCCTTGTATACTGCAGTTTTGGTTATAATCATGAGACTGCCCTTCAGCCAATCAAAAAGAGGCAAGCTGGGCTAATTTACAGAGCTCACATGAGTATCGAAAGAGTACAGAAAATAGTATTAGAGAGAGGAATACAGCTCAGTATTGCTCATGCACTGCCCTTGGATCAGTTGTTCATCCTGTTTATGTTACTAATGTAATTTTGGCAGAGCAGATCAAACACAAAAAATAAAGTGAGTCATCGTGTGCCGCCAGACTGTGATGAATTCCCGTGAGACAGCCGAAAGGAGGTCAGTCAATAGGAAAAAGGGTTTGGAAAATAAAGAGAAGGAATATGAGATTCAAACAGCTTGTTAATCGTTTGTGTTGATCCTGGGTGGGATACTGGATGTGATATGAAACCCAGACTCATACTGACACAATGTTAAATTGACAGCTGTGCTGAATGGGGTTAAATCTTATTTAAGTATTGGCAGGTAACATACCAGTCCTCCAGAGGAACGTTCTCCAGGTGTGCAGTGGTCATCTCTGAGGTGCTAGGAGCTGAAGTCTAAAAATAAATAAATTATGAATAATTAGATTATTATCATGTATTAAAATCATCCTTTATTTAGGCTTTTCTGCAATATTTTACTTTAAATTTGTCTTAAACCTGGTGGCAACAGATGCAAGCTAATATCATCTAATAATTCTAAATGTAATACTTTTTAAATTGTAAGTCATATACAATTAAACGACTGCTACATGATTAATCGTAAATCTGATAAGGCACTTTTTCAGCCTAAAAATCTAGACGCACCCTAGCGGCAGCAAATCTAATCTGCCGCGAGTATCGTCTACATTTACATTTACATTTAATCATTTAGCAGACGCTTTTATCCAAAGCGACTTACAAAAAAGGGGAGAGTAATAGAAGCAACGGAACAGACAAGGCCAAAAACCTGTAAGAGCTGTAAGAAATCTCAATTAATTAGCACAATACACAATTTTTTTTTTAGCAACTCTCAATACACGTCTGAGCTGTAAAAACCAAACTCTGGTCAGGCCAATCACATTGTGTATAGTCAGTGGGCGGGGCTTAACATGATGGCAGAGTTGCGCTTGCGTGCTACTAGTAAACACAGAAACTGGCGAACGGTGGTCTTTCGAATCAGCTTTGACCGCGAATCTGGAAGACTTGGAGTTAAGCTTTTCTCTGAGAAAAGAATAAAGAACGGCACTGAAGTCGTTCTTAAAAAAGGAAGATGTGTTCGGAGTTTTGCCGAACGGATACGATGAAAGTTTAATCTGTCAACTAGCTTCGCTTCACGTTGCTCTGGTTGGTTGTAGCGCTATCCTATCATGTGCAGAGGGAGTTTGAAAGACAACCGTTTATCCCGCCCCTCGGATTGAGCCCTGTCTATGGTGAGTTTCCAGACCAAACATCTTGATGTGGGTCTGGCTTGTCAGGCAAGCACTTTTTATGAATAGTGTTGTTTTAAAGGCATTAGATGTGCATGATTTTGTTGCTAAAACTGGATCGTTCAGATAAACTATTATTTGACATAAAATTTACCTAGCATGAAATGCAGATATTTTTAAATACATAAAACAGACTGCATGCAAGAATTAAAATCAAACTACATTATTTTCACTTAGACAAAACTACAAATTTCAATTAAAGTAATATTATAATATTAGCATCTCACTTTTTGTGTGCAATCCCATTACTCAATTTGCATTTATATTTATTTTTAATTTAATATATTTTATCTATTTAATGTTGATGCCTACTGAACTGTATTGCTAGAAAGTAACAACAATCATCTCACATGATATAAAAGAGCTTCAGGCCTTATTGTGTGCCTTATTTGTGGAAAGTACCAGTAAAATGAAGATATAATTATTTCATCCATCTTAACAGAACAGGATGTTTGTAAATTTAAAACTGCTGATGAGAAGAAGCGAAGCAACTATGTAATTTGATCATCAACCGCATTAAAAAGCAGAAAGCACTCTTTGGGCAAGAAAGAATCAATATCTTCTATTGAATGACGCAAGAACCGGATATAATAATCATGAAGACTATGTTCCTCGATGAGTTTAGAAATTTGGCAAGACTGTTTCCAAGAAATGTTAGTAAGGCATTTAGATGTGGTGAGTTAAGCATTGAGTGCTTGTGTGTGTGTGTGTGTGTTTTACCAGGTCCTGCTGAGGGGAGACCTCTGTTTCCTTGTGCTTCCTATCCATTTCTGGCATGTACGTGCAGTTGAGGAGGTTGTACCACTTGGTGCACCACTCCTCTGAATACTCCTCATCAGCCAAGCTGATCTGAGCACCAGCCTTTTAAGACAAAAAAGATGAGAAATTAACTACCTAGGGTTGCATTCACACAGCATTACATAAAAGGAAATAGGATTGCATTTAAACACTTTATTGACGTTTAGGCATCACGCTGTTTGCTCAAACTCAGATCAGACACTCACTAGACAGTCCTCTCGGCCAGATTTGCTGGTGGTACAGACATCGATGCGTAGGGTCTTCTGTCTGAGAGCAGTGGAGGACATCTGCAGGCTAAACGCTTCCTTGAGCTCTAAGGGTTCCTGTGGCAGAGCGCCGTGGGTGCGGAACAGACAGCGAACGGGCTCTGAGCACGGCAGCACCACCACACGAACATATCTGAAGAGATTCAATCAAACACAAGTTAAAAACTTATCAGAGATCAATCTGACCCGTTTTGATTTTTGAGTTGTCCGAAATGGTTAACCTATGTTTTTTTTAAATAAATGTTGTGACTTTTTCTGATTTAGGATCATGATGAACATGCATGCACAGTTTCAACAAACTGATGTGTTTTGACATATACACATAAAATTACTGTTACGTTTGTGATGTCCGCGAGTCGATTTGACCCGCATATTAAAATTTTCAAAGGTAACTGTACAGACCCAAAATAATAACATAACAAAGAGTCAGAGCGTGTATTATAGTTTGGCACCGCATCACAATTTAAGAGTCTATCGCTATTTATCTATTGCTCTTTCATTTCTTTTTAAAATCAGTCACCAAATATAAAAAATTAAAGTCTGAAAGCTTTCAAATGCTATATAGTTTGTCAAGATTGCATTAGGTTTAGACTAAGATATTATCGTAATAAATGTATAATGGCAAGTGTCCCACAAGCATTGGGAAGGGGCAGATTTAAAAAAAAGTGGTTACAAATATTTTTATAAATCATAAATACAGATATGTATTCTTTGTATTGTCTGAAAAGAATTTATATTAAAAGTTAATTGTTTGTCCTTGACTGTATGTTTTTTTCATAGTGTGTTTTTTCATAACTTTGGGGAATTGTACAGAATCCAATAAGGATCAATTTGACCCGGACCATTCTGAGTGTAACCAGAAATCAAACAGTGCTTATAGGGTTATTTCACCCAAAAATGTAAAAAAATTCACTGGAGTGAGATGGACTTTTTAACAACGTCTTTAATAACTTTTATGGGTCTTGAGAAAGGAAATGTCATTGCTGCCAATGAAGGCCTTTCTGAGCCATCGGATTTCAACAAAAATATCTTCATTGGTGTTCCGAAAATGAACGGCGGTCTTATGGGGGTCGAACGACATGAGGGTAAGTAATTAATGACAGAATTTTCATTTTTCGGTGAACTAACCTTTAACATCAGAGATGGGCATGCACATGCAAAATAATGGTGATGGGAAGAATTTTAGGTTTAGGCATCAATAAAAAGTCAATTTAAGGAGTCTTATCTAATT
Organism: Pseudorasbora parva; assembly: GCF_024679245.1. Classification (NCBI taxonomy): domain Eukaryota; kingdom Metazoa; phylum Chordata; class Actinopteri; order Cypriniformes; family Gobionidae; genus Pseudorasbora; species Pseudorasbora parva. The sequence continues at coordinate 32,536,740 of NC_090189.1, forward strand.
AGAAGTCATTTTGGAAAATAAGTTCTGCTAAAAGTAGAACCACTTTTTTTACGACTAGGATACAATTTTTTGTCCCATTATTGTTTTAAAAGCATTACATACACGTTTTTTTATCTTTTGATAAAATTAAGATAGATAGTGAAAGGTAGATTAAGGTGTATTGATAGAAAGTAACACAGTAGCAAATTCGTGGAAGAACTGGCCAATTACAGATCAGAGGTTTTAATTATGCAGAACTTTAAGGCTTTATATAATGTAAACAAATGAGTTATAAAAAAATTCACCCCCCTCACAGTTGACATGAAGGGCAAAATTAGCTGTAAATACCAAAACCACTTTGTACCAGGCTGTAAACATGTTTTTTCTGCCCTAAAGTTGGGCATTTTCACATGGGGAGATACAGATTTGACTCCCTTTTGGAGCCTGTATCTAGCGGCTAGTCGATAAAGTGCAGTTTAAGTCACTTCTGTGTTGGTTTCAAGAGAAACCACAGAAGGTTGCCATTTTGTTTTAACTTCAAAAATGGAGGTGGAAAATCTACTTTGGGTTGAGGCCTCAAAAGATTAATTAAAATGTAAATTCAAGGAGCCGCTTTCCAAAATGATTCTCAATGCATCTCAATTTGTCATAATGCAGGGGTGTTATGTGGCCTGCTGCTAAGTTGTCTGTAAATCTGCATAAAAGCCATAATAAAATGTCTGTTCTGACATGTACATGAGAATGAACTTTCAAGCACTGTCAGGTTTAATTATTTGTGTAGACTGATCCACAATCATTTGAGAAAGAACCACTAAGTATCTGTGAATCGATTCCTCCACTTCATATAACCCTTTTACAACTATTGAATGGGTTAATTCCCTTTGTAAAACCCAGCACATTTCACTTGGAGAAATGCTTCATCAAAATTACATCCTGCTGATTAAAATTAATGTTTTTATCAACTTTAAATGAAACTGGCTGAGAGAGCGCAATCCTTACATGTTCTGGTTGGCTGGCAAGGAGAGCGCACTATAGTTGGAGAGCTGCATTACGAACACTGTGAACCTCTTCTCTTTTGCTTCATACTTCAGACCGAGTTGGATCTGAGAGCTGCTCGCTGAGCTCCCGTCATCATAACCCAGCAGTTGCTCAACAGGAAGCCCAGGCCTGGAGGAATGAAGAGCACTGTTTTACCATCCAAATCAGGGTCTGGAAAACATAGCTTATAATAAAATTCAAGTGGCCTACCTTTTCTCTGAGGGCTCGTATACCCCACTGTCGCCTGCAACCGATTCGTCAGACACGGCCGACGTTACTCCCGCCTTCTTCGATCCAGGCCCAGACACCCTCATTTGCGCAGCAGCATCTTCATGGACAGAAAAGGGGCGAGTAGAAATGCGACACTGTGTCACTTTGGAAGGGTGTTAAGTTCCTGAGCTCGAGTGAGTTCACCTGCTGGGCTAGTTGGGAGTGAGCTGTAAATCTACCCTAACAGACCAGACATTCAAAGGGTTTCTCTAGTTTCAGGTGGAATTCTGGGTTGACAAATGAAGAGTGTCCACGATGAAAAGGAAAAAATCTTACAGTTCTCAGACATGCACACGTTTAAATGTGTAACTAACAATTTTTTGATAAGGATTAATCTAGCAATAGCCAATTACAGATCAGTGGTTTTCAACTGGTGGTTTTTAATCATAGACTGTGAAAAATATGGATGTAGTGTCCATTATTTTACTGCTAATTAGTCGATTAATCTAACAAGGTTTTTTAACAATCTACTGATTATTTCTGATTTGTCAATTAATTGTTTAGTTAGCTTACCAATAAAATCACAAACAATCTGAGTATCATCTCCCATTCCCTTTAAAAGCCAATTGAACTTGCACTATGGCAGATTCGCTATTTATACGGCAGAATATAGACACCCTGAGCCTGACGAGTCAGTTTAAATACATCGGTGTATTGACATGATAAGTCAAATAATTAGCCAATGTCATTACTGCAAAAAAGTAATTCTTATACATGCAATGACTATCCATTATGCTATCCATTATCCATTATTTATCTTTATGTACACAATAATCATCTTTTACATTGTAATTAGGGCTGTCAATCGATAAAAATATTTAATCTCATGATTGTCATTAGTAAACTTGCGATTAATTGCAACTTAATCACACATTTGATTGTATATGTAAATGTGACAATTGTACCTTAAATTAATTAATTAAATTAATATTTTTCAAGTTTTTAAAACTCTAATCAACATGGCTATGGACAAATATGCATGCTTTATGCAAATGTACGTTTATTATTAGTTAAACCATACTCAGAGCATGAAGACTAGACATGTTTCAAAGGTCACAGATGTTTTTCTAAGAACTTGTTCATGTCTTTAAAGCCTTAGCTTATATAAATTTTATATATTTTTTAAACTTATATTTATTTTTAAGAATATAAATAAAGGGAGTTTTTACAGTGGGAGTTTAGTTCAGAACGGTGAATGGTTTGCATGAAAAATTGGTCATGTGAAAGCTGTTATGTGGACCGGAGAGCGCACCAGGGTACCGAACAGGAGACTACGTTGAGGAGGTGCTTAGAGTTCGGTTGAACTCAAACTGTGCTGCGATTCCTGTGAACAGTGTGCGAAACATGGCCTCGGGAGTGCTCTAGTTCAGAAAAGTAACCTTCTTATTCGTTTTAGCCGATTGTAATGTATTTAGTTCAATATAACACACAAGTGGTGATGGTGTTAATGATTTACTTCGGATATGAGCGAGAGCGAGCAAACTTATTCGAGTGTATTCATGCAATCTCCTCAGAATCCCTTTTCAAGCATGCAACCAAAAAAAACCTTCCTCCAATATATTGACCCGCGTTCTGTTTTCTATTATATCCTTTGGATTTTTGTGATTATGTAAGATGCACGCAAATGCACCAGGGTTCAACAGAATCAAGTTGACCAGCTCAGCGGTGGAAACCGGTAACTATAGCGTTCGGACTGCAGCAAACGTGCTCAGTGAAAAACACCCTTTTCTTTTATTTCGACCTGGAGTCTAATAAATATTAAAAAGAACAAATGGTAGCTTATGTAGGCTATATAACACTTGTCACTTGTTTCAGAATAGTAATGTTAATGTTAGCCCTTTTCTTTACACATTTATGTTCGCTGCTGCATCCTTTGTTCTGCTCTCTTAATAAAATTACTGCCGTTAGTATGAATTTGCGTTAATGCATTATTAACGCGTTAATTTTGACAGCCCTAATTGTAATCCTTTTATTTTTAACATTTCAAAATGTTTGTGTGCTGCTGCGCAGTATACGTGCGTTGTGTACCCGCCTATAGTCGCATTTTACAAACGCGCCATTTCAATAAAAAAAAATAACTTTGATTTGGTGGACCACATAATTTTGATAAGCAATGAAAGATTTTGGGCAATGTACCTTTTGAAGACTCTACTGCGGCCATAATGCTGTCTTGTTTGTTGTCACGGTAGCCCAGCTGCCCCTGCTGCTGGTCCTCTTCAAGCCGAAGCTCCATCAGCCTGTTTTGCAGATCTAAATCCAACTGTGAGGCTGGACCAGAAAAGGCCTCTCCTGACAGGAAGGAAGCATCAGTAACAAGGGGCGAGCAAGGAGGAGAGAGGGAAGACAGCGAGGAACGCGGGGACAGGGAGTTCATGGAGCGAGGGGTCTCCGACAGCCTCAGCACTTGGGTTCTCTGGCCTACCCCCGGCCCACCGGCCACCTGCCTGGATGAGGAGGAGACCTCATTCTCATGGATGGTGGTGATGGAGCTGGAGGGCCTGTAGCCAGAGGTGCTTCCGTCCTGCAAAATAGAGTCCAGTTTGTTCTGGAAGTCGGGGTCGCCTAGTTCGAGCTGCTCCAGGTAGATGTCGGTGAAGCTGAGCGAGGAAGTGGAGCCCAAGCTGGAGGTGGCCAGGGATCCTCGGCTGGAAGTCAGCGATCCACGGCTGCTGCCCGAGGAACATGACAGTGTGCTGGCAGACAGACTGGAATTTTGACGTCAAATGAAAGAGACAGCGGGAGGGACGGAAGAAGAGAAGGAAAGTTAATCAGAAAGCAGCTCTAGTTCATGCTCTCTCCCCCCCCACCCCATATCGTCTCACTCTACCCCATTTCAAATCTCGACATCAAATGCATTCCGCTTTAAAGCAAACATGCTAATTAAGAAATGGCAGGCTCACTAGCGAAACACACAAGGGAATGCTCCCTTCATGAAACATGCCTTTGATGTGCCTCTACTAGATGCTGAAAATGAATTAGGCATTAGTCATAATAAAAAAGCAAGGGCAAAGCTATTGTTAAAGTTAACAAGAGCATTCGTTTGCATAGTTTTATAACTTCAAAAGTCTGATCCTTCTGATATTCTGAGCATTCTTATTGCAAAGTCATTACATCATATATAGTGACGCAAAGTTATTTTGATACGCAGCCTCCACTTCCTGCTGATATTCAAAACATCCCAATAAATGAGTTACACTTACAAGTTAAATTTTTGTAACTTGCACACCATCAAAATGTGTTTTGTTGGTTGATTTAATGCTTGCTTAAAAATATATTTCAACCAACAACAAAAAAAATCGGTCATCATCAACCGGTTTATGCTTGATGTCCAAGAACAAACCCCATTGGTCCTTCTCAAATGTGCTTGTGAGTCACGCAAGACCAAATTTAATCTGTTCTTCAGTTCTTTTACGTTTGAGCTTGTTTATGTATGTGTGAACATCAATGTTTATGTGAATAAAAGCCTAAATTAAAAGTCTAATTCATCACAAAGCAACTTGAATTATATGGATTATTTTTTAAATGTGATTATGAACATTTTTGTTGCATGGACTTACGATGGATAGACAAAAATTACTGGTTTGTGAATAATAATAATAATAATAATAATAATATAAATAAATAATAATTTGATGAGAATATAAAAGATAAGACAATAAATAATAAAACAAATTTAATAACACTGTCAAATGTTTAACATATCTTTTAAAATAAGCATTGATCTTTTCATACTGTACATTATAATGTTAAATATTGTGTATGTGTATATATATATATATATATATATATATATATATATATATATATATATATATATATATATATATATATATATAAAAATGACAAGAACTCATATGACAAATTCATATTGATGATGTCAGATAACTTTGATAGAAAAGTATGTCATGGATTACAAACAAACAATCAGCTGTCAGCTGTTCAATTTAAGTACACAAATTAGATAATACCAATTTAGGTCAACCAATGACCAAGCAATGCTTCATTTTGCTCAGTCTGTGGTGTAAAAGGTCGCATTAGCAATTCAAGAAAAACCTTTAAGCAAAACATGGTCAGGTCAAAGTCTGAATCATTTTGGTTCCAAATGTCAATATTTTTTACTGGTAGTCCACTGTATAAAGAATTTCTGGATATAATACGTCACAGTTTCTTTTGCTTTCCTCACTTTAATGAACTATAGTGTCCTGCATCCACTAGTTAAAAATATATATATAATTTTAGTTTGACTGTATGTATGTATACATTTAAAAAAAACAATTTTGCTTGTAGCATATAAGTTTCAATTTAAAATTACAAAATCGTATGGACTTTAAATGCATTTTTTATGTAATGACTGAATTGGCAGGCCAGAATGTATTAACATTGGTGCATCCTGATTAGACAACAGGTAAAAAAGTAAATATTGTATGTTGTCCCTATTATGAGGGTTATTTGTATTGTCCATTTTATTTAAATGTCAGGGTTAGAGGATACCTTTTCAGCTGGGTGTCCAGGGAAGATGCCAACCTCACTGTCTCCTCCAGCTCCTTCACTAGTTTGTTTCTCCTATAGTGCAGCCTCAACCTGAGCAAAGCAACACAGAGAACTGGTGAGTTAGTACTACAGTATAAATGTTTTTGTTTTAATGTTTTTTTTTCAACTCCATTGACTTTATTAATGTATATATGTATATATATATATATATATATATATATATATATAGTCTTTCTGTGGTTCTTTTAATGAAATGATGTTGGTTTGTTATTAAACAGCAGCGGATGAATAAGGCACCCTTTGTGTTCAACCTAGATCCAGCGTTTGTGCAGCTCAGGTTACAGGAAGAGTGCAGATGCCAAGCTAAACTGGGATACAGTATCTAGAGTAGAGAACAAGGGCCCTGTTCAAATAACTGAGAGAGAACGAGTGATAATAAGACCAACAGAAAGAGAATGAAAGATAGTGAGTGAGTCAAGCAAAAAAAAGCCTAATTGGTTCTCACCTAGGCAACCTGATCTCAAAATGTGGGTGCCTCTTCTAAGGCCCTGTTTAAACCTGGTATTAAGATGTATTTTCGTCAATCCGATCACAAACAGGGTCTAAAACGTTTTGAGCTTGTCCACTTTTGACCACTTCCAGATGCAGTCGAAAGCACTTTAGACGGGATTGCTTTCATAGTATAAATGCTCATGTGACTGAATGCGCTTGACCATCCACAAAAGACTCTACGGTGCCCACTGACAAAAACTGAAGATCTGCAAAGGGCGATCCACATTCCCACACTTTCTAACCAAAAATGACCATGATTTTTCAAGGAATTTCCCATGATGTTTACAATCATTTGCAATGGCTAGATAATGATTTTATTTATTTATTTTTATAGCTGAAAAAAATGGGGCATGATAGAAAAAAAATGTTTTCAATAGAAAATAGAGAATCAATTTCCAGGACTTCCAAGATAGTAGGAACCTTGAAGGTCTTCATTCCTTCATTCTCTACACATTCCCATTCTATGGTGCCATTGTGTAACTAGAAGAAATATACCACTGGAACCAAATACATGGAGCGCTTCTGGCCAAGTTAACCATCTCACCTCTCAGTCAGCGCTTTGCTCTGGTTGTCCCGTGCAGCTTGCAGGTCCTTCTCGAGTCGTTTCTTTTCCGATTCTATCTTCTCTGCCTCGTTGGGTGCGCGCTTGCACGGCGTTACATACTGCAGTTCCTTTAGCAGCTCTTCCTTCTCATTGATGAGGATCAAGCGATCTCTCTCCGGGTCCAGCAGGCCCGGCCATGCCTCGCTATCCAGTTTAGCAATCTGGACCTCTATATTTGCAATCCTGATTGAGCAAAGTGAATAAGATAATGCAAATAAAGTTAAATATGCAACTATTGTCAGAGATCAGTATAGCAACAGGTTGAATTCAAAATAGATCTTTTTTATTTTACAATTTTAAGTAAATATTGAGTAAAAATAATTTAATTTAATTAGCTATAGTGGGGTTAACTAACATTTTGTGTTGTTTTTGTCTGTCATTTTCTTACACACACACTTACACATATACATATACACATAAACATATACACACACATATATATATATATGATTTATTTAAAAAATATAAAGAAAAGAAATTACAAGTGTATATTGTTGTTAGAAAAGATTTCTATTTTTAAAACATTTGCTTATTTTTTATTTTTTTGTACTTTTTATTAATAAAAGTATTATAAAAAAGTATCACAGGTTATGAAAAAATATTAAGCATATTAAGCAACCAACTTTGAAAATGAATCATCATATTAGAGTGATTTCTGAAGGTTCATTGGACACTGAAGACTGTGATGATACTGAAAATTCAGCTTTGCATCACAGAAATAAATGATCATTTAAAGTATGATAAATTGAAAACCAATTATTTTAAATTGTAATAATATATTCACATTTTTTTTCTGTATTTTTGATCAAATTAATGATGAGCACTGATTATCTCTGCATCATGGCACCTGTTAGTGGGCGGGATATATTAGGCAGCAAGTGACCATTTTGTCATCAAAGTTGATGTGTTAGAAGAAGGAAAAATGAGCAAGAGTAAGGATTTGAGTGAGTTTGACAAGGGCCAAATTGTGATGGCTAGGCGACTGAATCAGGGCATCTCCAAAACTGCAGCTCTTGTGGGGTGTGCAGTGGTCAAGGAAGGAACAGTGGTGAACCAGCGACAGGGCCAAGGCTCATTGATGCACATGGGGAGTGAAGGTTGGCCCGTGTGGTCCGATCCAAAAGTTGAGCATTAGCTCAAATTGCTCAAGAATTTAATGCTGATTTTGATAGAAAGGTGTCAGAACACACATAGGATCACAGTTTGTTGTGTATGGGGCTGCATAGCCGCAGACCAGTCAGGGTGCTAATGCTGACTCCTGTCCACCGCCGAAAGCACTAACAGTGAGCATGTGAGCATCAGAACTGGACCACGGATCAATGGAAGAAGGTGGCCTGGTCTGATAAATCATATTTTCTTTTACATCACGTGGATGGCCGGGTGCATGTGCGTCGCTTTCCTGGGGAAGACATGGCACCAGGATACACTATGGGAAGAAGTCAAGCTAGTGGAGGAAGTGTGATGCTTTGGGCAATGTTCTGCTGGGAAACCTTGGGTCCTGCCCTCCATGTGGATGTTACTTTGACACGTACGACTTGCCTAAGCATTGTTGAAGACCATGTACACCCTTTCATGGAAACGGTATTCCCTGGTGGCTGTGGCCTCTTTTAATAATGTGCACTGCTCAATATAATGTGCACTGCCACAAAGCAAAAATGGTTGAGGAATGATTTGAGGAGCACAACAATGAGTATGAGGTGTTGACTTGGCCTCCAAATTCCCCAGATCTCTATCAAGTATTTGTGAAAGGCCTGAACAAACAAGTCCGATCCATGGAGGCCCCACCTTGCAATTTAAAGGACTTAAAGGATCTGCTGCTAACATACTGGTACCAGATACCACAGCACACCTTCAGGGGTCTAGTGGAGTCCATACCTCAACAGGTCAGGGCTGTTTTGGCAGCAAAAGGGGGACCAACACAATATTACAACACAACCAACAGCATAATGTTATCCCTGATCAGTGTGTGTGTGTGTGTGTGTGTGTGTGTGTGTATTTGTTATATTATATCAACCACCAAACCACCTGCTCTCCAAATATTGGCATTACTGAATAAAAAACGTAACTAACCACTAGCTAAAAACAAATTTTTTGGGAGAAAATTCTGAAGAAAACTAGATACCTTCTTTTTGCCTCCTCGTATTTCAGGCTCAGTCGTACCTTCTCAGCCAGCTTATTTGAGCTTGATACAAACTAATAAAATAAAAAATCACAATGAAAAAAAATACTTTTCTGATATTGTAAAATAGATTTTGTTCTAAAAATGACTTGCACATTGTGAAACCACTAAAATATACCATAATCATTCATTATTTACAAGCATGTAAAACCCAGCACTGAAGGCTGTCTCTCACCTCAGCAGGTATGTCTGTTTGAGACTCGGCGTCTGAGTAGAGACGGGGCAGAGAGAGGTTTGAGTTGGCTAGGGACGGATTGCTGGCCCACAGGTCAGACTGAGAGCCATAATCTAACTGGAAATCATCTTTTAGCACAGCCAGTTTCTAAAAGAAAAACACAATAATCAGATGTCAGCATGTGATTTTGTCCCTTTGAGCAGCATACCACCTTAAAGTGAGGTCAGAAAATATTTGACCTTTATTTACAATTGCAGAAAGCACATTCAGAACATTTCTGAGATGACAACAGCCAACAGGGGCTTAAGCATAATTCATTCGTCTGACACCCTCTGTGTGAGACTGAAGTTGCCTGTGTGATTATTAAGTGATGAGTAAAGAGAGGCAGTGAGGCTACAGGGAGGAGAGTTTATTTGCAAGAAAGAAACAAAGCTATGAGTGGCATGTTACGGGTGAACACACGCATGACGGAAGAGGTCTGCCAGCTGCAATGGGGGGCATGCATTATTTAGCATGGTCTGCCTCTCCATATGCTCGTCGAACAGAGTGAGGAATAGTTGGAAATAAATAAATAAAAAATGACAAAAGAAAGGCAAAACAAGAGGGAATAATACGCAAGGAAAATGGGGTCAGCTTGGGCCCACTGAGAGCCGAAAAGCTGCTCTCTGACAGTTTAAACGCCTCATATGCTACTGTAACATTTGGGAATACTCCATCTGCCAAACATACTGTACTGTTCAAAAGTTTGGGGGCAGTAAGAATTCATGACCATTAATTCTATTTCAAATAAATGCTGTTCTTTTGAACCTTCTAATCATTAAATAATCCTGAAAAAACTATCACAATTTCAGCAAAATATAAAGGAGTACAGCTGTTTTCAATTGTGTTAATAATAAGAAATTTTTCTTGATCAGAGATCAAAGATCATGTGTCACTGAAGACTGGAGTAATGATGCTGAAAATTCAACTTTGAAATCACAGGAATAAATTACATTTTAAAATCTTTAATATTATATATAGTATTATATATATATATATATATATATATATATATATATATATATATATATATATAAACTCTGACATACATGTACAACCTCTGACTTTCAACTGTTTTTACTTTCAGTAAACTTAATGTGTGTGTGTAAATATTTGTATGAAGACTAAAAGAGTCGACACCATAAGACATACACTAAAAATGTTTCACAGACATATGGCTAACAGAAATAGAATAATGTGTCCCTGAATGAAGGGAGGCTCAAAATCAAAAGTACCAGTATCTGGCGTGGCCACCAGCTGCTTGAAGTACTGCAGTGCATCTCCTGCTCATGGACTGGACCAGATTTGTCAATTCTTGCTGTGAGATGTTAACCCACTCTTCCACCAAGGCACTTGCAAGTTCCTGGGCATTTCTGGGGGGAATGCCCTCACCCTGCGATCCAACATGTCCCAGACGTGCTCAATGGGATTGATGTCTGGTAAAGACCTGCCTTACAACAGGCCTACAAGCCCTCAATCCAGCCTTTCCCAGCCTATTGCGGACAGTCTGAGCACTGATGGAGGGATTGTGTGTTCCTGGTGTTTCAGGCAGTAGTTGTGGCCATCCTGTACCTGTCACACAGGTGATATTTGGCTATAACGATCCTGCGCAGGTGTTGCTACACATGGTCTTCCACTGCGAGGATGATCAGCTGTCCTTCTTGTCTCCCTGTAGCCCTGTCTTAGGCGTCTCACAGTGCGGACATGACAATTTATTTATTCTAGCCACATCAGCAGTCCTCATGCCTCCCTGCAGCATGCCTAATGCACGTTCACGCAGATGAGCAGGGACCCTGGGCATCTTTCTTTGGGTGTTTTTCACAGTCGGCAGACACGTTTCTTTAGTGTCCTGCGTTTTTAGAACTGTGACCTTAAATGCCTACTGTCTGTAAGCTGTTAAGGTCTTAACAACCATTCCACAGGTGCATGTTAATTCATTGACTATGGTTAATTGAACATGCATGGAAAACATTGTTTAAACCCTTTACAATGAAGATCTGTAAAGTTATTTGGATTTTACAACATTATTTTTGAAATACACAGTCCTGAAAAAGATACACGTGTGAAAAAAATACACACACGTGTGAAAAAAACACAGATCTTCTCTAGATCAGTCAGGTTTCTGGCCTGTCGCTGAGAAACACAGAGTTTGAGCTCCCTCCAAAGATTCTCTATTGGGTTTAGGTCTGGAGACTGGCTAGGCCACGCCAGAACCTTGATATGCTTCTTACAGAGCCACTCCTTGGTTATCCTGGCTGTGTGCTTCGGGTCATTGTCATGTTGGAAGACCCAGTCTCGACCCATCTTCAATGCTCTAACTGAGGGAAGGTGGTTGTTCCCCAAAATCTTGCAATACATGGCCCCGGTCATCCTCTTCTTAATATAGTCAGTGGTGGAGGAAGTACTGAATCTCAGTACTTAAGTAAAAGTACAAATAACCAGAGCCATATTTACTTAAGTAAAAGTAGAAGTACTACAATCCTACTTAAGTAAAAGTAAAAAAGTACTTTATTTTAAATGTACTTTTATTATTAAAAGTAAAAGTACATGTATAACAATTTATTCTCTTAATGTCTATATTTTAATAATTAAAAAGAAGAAAACAGTATGGGCTGTGGCGTTTTAATTAAGTTAGTTTTGGGTTAATGTAGGCTAATTGTGCGTATCATCTGTAGCCCAGTTTACATTCTGACTCACAATATCAGGGTGATCTGCAGAGTTAAATATCAATATTCAGAAGTAACATTTTCATCAGCTTTGATGTATTTAAATCTTCATATTTATGAGGATTAATCTTAAATATAGGATATGCTTCAGCTTTCCTTTTATATTCTTAAATTTGATCAATAAATTAAATTAGAATAACGCTATATGGTTGTTAAATTAAATAATTTACACTGACAAATTACAACTGCCTTAAATAATGTTATGATATTGTTTTAACTATATTTTTAATACAATAAGAAATGTTGGAAAGAATGTTTAAACATTAAACTAAACTACCAGTAGATGGCGGCAGGTCTTAATGAGTGAGTCATTGAGTCGGTTCGTTCAAACGGCTGATTCGTTCATGAATGAGGCAGTCGTTTACGAACAGGTCATTGAATCTTTGATTCAACCGATTCATTCAAACGCTGAATCATTCATTTTAACACACTATTGCTGTGAGATGCGTTGTGGTTCTGATGAGGAAATATCATCTGATCTTGGAAATATTTTCGCTGTTGTAATAGAACAAAAACAGTTTATGTTGCATCTAAAATGTAAGTGACTAATTTTAATGAATTGTTTATGGAACTGTCATGAAATCAGTGTCACATTTTCAGTCGTAATGGTATTCAGGAAAACAGCACTCTTGGTCGTGTCATGTGATGTTTTTTTAACTGTATTATACATTATAAAAAGCTTCACGTTTTGAATATTTACTGCAGTATGTTACTGAGTTTCTCTGTACATGCGGCGTTGGTTTGTTTCCATTTCTCCTCGAGAGGCTGAGCGATTGTCAACAGCGCAACCGTCAGTTTACACATTAGCCTATTATTATCCATTAATTATCAGAACAAACAGTAATCTTGAGCCCTGAAACTGATCAGAAAATGTAACGAAAATGTAATGAAACGTTGTAGAAATGTAGTGGAGTAAAATATTTGAAAGAGTAAAAAAAAGTAAAATATTTGCTGCAAAATGTAACGAAGTAAAAGTAAAAAGTAAACACTATTGATTCTACTTAAGTAAAGTACAGATACGTGAAAAATGTACTTAAGTAAAGTGAATATAGTGCAGTCGCCCTGTCCCATGTGCTAAAAAACACTGCCAAAGCATGATACTACCACCCCCATGCTTCACAGTAGAGATGGTTTTCTTGGGATGGTACTCATCATTCTTCTCTTCTCTCATTCTTCTCTCATTCTTCACTCATCATTTTGGTCTCATCTGACCACATGACTTTCTCCCATGTCTCCTCTGAATCATCCAAATGGTCATTGGCAAACTTAAGACAGGCCTGGACATGTGCTGGTTTAAGCAGGGGAACCTTCCGTGCCATGCATGATTTCAAACCATGATGTCTTAGTGTATTACCAACAATAACCTTGGAAAAGGTGGTCCCAGCTCTTTTCAGGTCATTGAACAGCTCCTCCCGTGTAGTTCTGGGTTGATTTCTCACCTTTCTTAGGATCATTGAGACCCCACGAGGTGAGATCTTGCATGGAGCCCCAGTCCGAAGGAGATTGACAGTCATGTTTAGCTTCTTCCATTTTCTAATGATTGCTCCAATAGTGGACCTTTTTTCACCAAGCTGCTTGGTAATTTCCCCATAGCCCTTTCCAGCCTTGTGGAGGTATACAATTTTGTCTCTAGTGTCTTTGGACAGCTCTTTGGTCTTGGCCATGTTAATAGTTGGATTCTTACTGATTGTATGAGGTGGACAGGCGTCTTTATGCAGCTAATGACCTCAAACAGGTGCATCTAATTTAGGATAATAAATGGAGGGAAGGTGGACATTTTAAAGGCAGATTTACAGATCTTTTAGGGTCAGAATTCTAGCTGATAGACAGGTGTTCAAATACTTATTTGCAGCTGTATCATACAAATAAATAGTAAAAAAAAAAAAAAAATATATATATATATATATATATATATATATATATATATATATATATATATATATATATAAAGTATTATATTATATATTACAAGATAAGTATTATATATATTATATCTGCAGAAAAAATTAAGAGACCACTGCAATTATTTTCTTAAATCAGCATCTCTACAAGCATGGAAGCCATCCCATTACAATGTCTGTTGAATTCCAACACAGGCACTGCTGATTAGGTGATCACCTGAACCAAATCTTATTTAATAAGGAAAAGTATTTTTTTTTTAAAACACTGTGGTCATCACTATCTTCTTGCAGTAGGACCAGTTGGATGGCAAAAACAGTGCTAGTAGAACCTCAAAAGTAATTGGAATCAAAAAATAACTATTGACCATGCCAAAAAAGTTGAAAAGGAAAGTTTGGATTTAGGAAAAGAAGGGTTCAGTTCTCGCTTTACTGGCAGAGGAATACTGTGAGCATCTGTTTTTTTTCCATCCTTAAAATTTCGCAGATGGTGGTTCATAAGAACAAGGTCAAGCAGCAGACATTGGGGACAACAAAGTTACAGCCCGGCAGAGGGCAAAAAACGACTCTCCACTGACCAGTTTGACCGCCTACTCATTTTAATGTCACTCAACAACCGTAGGAGGATATCAAGTGACAAAAAGAATGTCAAAAGGCAGCTGGGGTGAAGTGCAAGGCGAGGACGGTTCGAAACAGGCTCCAAGGGGCAGGGCTGAAGTCATGCAAAACTAGGAAAAAAAACGTAATCAATGAGAAGCAAAGAAGAACAAGACTGAGGTTTGCAAGAGACTATAAGGATTGGACTGTAGAGGACTGGAGTAGGGTCATCATCTTTGATGAGTCCAATTTTCAGCTTTGGAGAAGCTGGACACGCCTACAAGCCACAGTGTCTCTCACTCACTGTGAAATTTGGTGGAGGATCGGTGATGATCTGGGGGTGCTTCAGCAAGGCTGGAATCGGGCAGATATGTCTTTGTGAAGGACGCATGAATCAAACCAGCAGGTCACCAGCACCTTTTTCCAGCAGGTCAATGGTCCATGCCACACAGCCAGGTCAATCAAGGTGTGGATGGAGGACCACCAGATCAAGACCCTGTCATGGTCATCCCAATCTCCAGACCTGAACCCAATTGAAAACCTCTGGAATGTGATCAAGGGGAAGATGGATGGTCACAAGCCATCAAACAAATCCATCCAAAAAAGAATTCAAAAAGCCTATAAAGTCACCCAACATCAATGTGAAAACTGGTGGAGAGCATGCCAAGACACATGAAAGCTGTGATTCAAAATCAGGGTTATTCCACAAATATTGATTTCTGAACTCTTCCTATGTTACAAAATTAGTATTGTGTTGTTTAAAAATTAATATGAACTTAAGAAATTTTCTTTCCATTATTCGAGCATTACACCGCAAATGTTTGCGTTATTTTGACCAGTTGTTGTTTTAGGCAAATAAATCCTCTAAATTACAATATTTTTATTTGGAATTTGGTAAAAATGTTGTCAGTAGTTTATTGAATAAAACTTTAATTTTTATTATGTTAATTTTTTTAAAATGTTAATTTTACCCAAACACGTACCTATAAATAGTAAAATCAGAGAAACTGATCATTTTGCAGTGGTCTCTTAATTTTTTTCAGAGCTGTATGTATGTATACATACATACATACATTTTTTTTTTTTCATGGCCTTACCACATATATATATATATGTCCAGTTTTTTATAATAGCAAAGAGATATACACTGAAATAACTCACTCTAAAATTTACTCATTATTAACTTATCTACTATCTACTGAACAGACTTTAAATTGATTTACAATATATTAAAACAGAAAACTATATGTTTAAAATATGTTACGATATTAATGCAGCCATGGTGAGACTTAAAACATTAAAATAAATCTTACCAGCCCCAAACATTTGTGTGCATGTTCACAATTAAAAAGATGTTTACAAGAAATGTTAATATCTATCTTGTAAAATAAATTGATTCAATCAGAGTTTATAGACCAAAGGGTGTGTATAAAATAGAAACTCCATAATACGTTTTTAAAAGGGGAGTTTCGAATACTAAAGGGGCCTCAAACGCATTGCCAATGGGAGGCAAAACACATTGTCTTCACTGGCTTCTTTAAATTTACATAGCTACAATTAACAAGTCCAAATGTATAAACAAAACAAGAGCAAACTCTGTGACGCCAAAGCAAGCCTCCAGTTAAACATGCTTTGTACATTACGGTAAATGAGGTGCAAACCAAATACATAACCAAATATTTTCTTTAGGCCAACATTCAAGAGCAGTAGGTTAACAAAACATTATGCAAACAAGGAAACTTCACACTCTGCAATGCTAGTGCAAACACTCAGCGTGAAAACAAACAGGTCCTAACATTCACCCTATCACATTACATGAATTATCATAATAACCGAATAATCCACTCGCACATCTCTCTATGAATCACATAACGTTACATGTATTTTGTGTTGCATTCTATCCTCTTTTAATGTGTTTTATGGAGTTGGATAGACAAGCTGACCATCTATACTCTAGTTAAAGAACATTTTGGTAATTAATATGAATATTTATAGGGGAAAAATACTTTTAAAAAGACAATTACAAATCAAAGGTCCAATAAAAGGAACTAGTAAATTACAGTTCCTAAGATATTTTTTCTATTATACATTCACATACACAATTATGTCTAAATATATCTTAATTCAAGACATGTTTATGTATTTTTGTGATGATCTGACATACATTTTTAAATACATTTCTTAATGAATTAGGATAAAGTTAGCTTTTAAAGACAGTAATGTCAGCCAAACCATGGCTGACATTATTTGATACAGTAATATTATGAAATAGGATAAAGGAATGCTTGATGTATAAAGTTCAAAAGATCAGCATTTATTTAAAAAAAAAAAAGTTGTTTTTGTAATAATATACAAGTCTTTTGATCTATTTTAATTTAATGTTACTAAGTCCAAACTTTTGAACAGTAATGTACATATTTCTGTTCACTATTTATTTTTTAATATAGGATAGTTTAAATTGTATTTGAAAAGACACAAAATACATATCAAGAGCAACGTCAGATATGGTAATGATACTGGTGCCACAGAAAGCTTGAAAAAGTGACAGGTTCACAGAGTTTGAGTGTCCTGCTTCTATACGCCAATACACAACTGTATTTTGTCAAATATTGAAATACTTTTGTGTGGGAGTACTTTTGAAATTGTGTTTGTGATTGCCGTCTCCTCTACACTTTGCCACTCCTATCTGCCCAAACACATTAGCTTAATATGATCATCAGATTGGCTATAGTTATACAGCAAGTAGAGCACTTCACTGCGGTTTTTATTTGGATAGATTGGTTTGCCTACTTCTCTAGTATGTACTTAGCCAGTGTGGATTATCGTTGGCACTATTTGTATATGTACACCTGGAACTGAGACAAAAAAAAAAGTGCTCCACGATGTCCTAATAATGAAAGTATGCAGGAATGTGTTCCCCGAACAGTATTGTCTTTTCGTGACTTGGGCGACGTTTAAATGATTCTTTCAGGGTCATTGCTCAGGAAATGTACATAGAACTGAATTAAACGTTCAGAGAGATCAATGTTCATTTTTACCCGCATGAGCTCCTGTTTCTCCTTCTCCCCAGAGCTGATGGCATCTTTAATGGACTTCACCTCCTTCAGGATGGCCTGGGCTTCATGCAGTTTGTAGCCATGTGAGGCACTGGACACTTTGAGATCAATCCTGATGAAAGACAAAGAAAACAAAACAATGTTAGAAATAACTGTGAATAATCCAAATTATTTTCTAAGCATTAAACCAGAATCTGCTAAACTGTGACATAATCAAACGTATCATTGAATATTTTTTTGGGAATCGGTCAGACCTGCTACATAAAAAATAAAAATAAAAATAGTGATTTTAAATGTAATTTCCTGTGCTTGTTTAAAGGGTTGTATGTTTGGCAAAACATTTTTTGAATGTATATCACATAAGTGACTTATGTGCAAGTGACTACAAAAATATTGGAAATATTAGAACTGTAAAATAAAATTATTACAATTATTACTACCATTACTAAATACAAACATTACACAAAATAAGAAACATTAATATTTTAATATTCTACAGTAAAATGGAAAAAAGTACTAATATTTATGGCTGACTTTATTTATTTATGTTCAAATGTTAAACCATCAAGCCTATAATGTGGCGGAAAACCACAGGGTTTTCTGTGGCTTGTGCTAATAAACAGCCTTCTTGTTACAAGTTTGGAAAAAACGGTCGGCATATGCTGCGTCCCCAAATGTATGTTATAAGCAACCTGAGGTCACAGATGCAGAGATGATTTTGTGTGGAGCAGCATTTACTGCGAACAGAGCTGCTGTGAAACACTGAAAACACCAGATTATCATGCTTCATTCTGAAACAGGCGGCACATATATTTATTTAATCGAATGAAATGAACCAATTCACTTAAGCAAATCAGACTTCCACCATATACATCCTGCTGAAACTACCACGACTACCAAAGTATGTCTATTTGAGGAATACACCTTCCTATAATTGAAGCCAACTCCCAGAGCAATTAGTTATGGCTACTTCCACTACCAAGCCACCATAGCAGTAATATGAGCCATCAAGAACAGTAAAAGAAAAAACGGATTCACTCTGATCAAAAGCTTTTCTTTTAGATGTTTGCTAACCCGCAGACTGGGCACCCAGCTCCCGGGCACCTGAGCGAGGCACGAGTTCTTGTTGGCCGCACTAACGGCAAAATACTCATATAGGCCTCTGTTGAATATTTTGCTTGCGATTTCATGGAAAGTCAAGCTCCAGAGCCAAGTATATACAGTGAGGAGGTGGGGGTGGTTTTGTTTAGCAGAAGAGGGCATGTAAAGCAAGTCATCGGTAAGTCATGTGCGGACCTGAGAAACAGGTTAGTCCACATTCCTCTGGGCAAAAGAGCTAGAGGGAAGCAGTCAACAGGAATCAGCCCAGCATCTCAACGCCCTTAAATTAAAACAGTCCAATCCAGAGCTTTATGTCAATGTCTTCCCAACTTTTTTTTAAAGAGAAGGACACATGTTCAAAGAACACATTATTTGTTAACATATTTTACATAATTTTATTTTAAAATTTACATGGCATGGTCTGAAGATGATCTGACTTGAATTTGGTGAAGATCAAAACAACGGTCTAGGAGGAGTTTAAAAAGTAGGTCAAAGACTTTGGCAAAATTTGGATCAATTCTCGGTATGACCCAAGGAATCTATTAAAGGGTCAGTTCACCCAAAAATTTAAATAAGCCCATGATTTACTCACCCTCAAGCCATCCTGGGTGTATATGACATTCTTCTTTTAGACGTATACAAACGGAGTTAAATTAAAAATGTCCTGGCTAATCCAAGCATCATAATGGCAGCCCAAAATTTGAAGCCCAAAAAAGTGCATCCATCCATTATCCAGCACCTAATAAAGTCCTCCTAAAGCAAATTGATGGGTTTGTGTAAGAAAAATATCCATATTTAACATGTCATGAAGTAAAATATCTAGCTTCCGGCAGACAGTCTTCCGTATTTAACATACAAAAAATAAAAAATAAACATAACTGCTGCGATGATGACCTCTGTACGTGTTTTGAACTGTGAGAGGCATCACACTTTCTTTGGAAACTGAATGCGGAAGACGGTCCACCGGAAGCTAGATATTTTACTTTATAAAGTTTTAAATATGGACACTTTTATACACAAACCCATCAATTTGCTTCAGAAGGCCTTCATTAACCCCGGAGCTGTATACTACTTTTATGATGGATGGATCCACTTTTTTGGCCTTCAAATTTTGGGCTGCCATTCACTGCCATTGTAATGCTTGGATTAGCAAGGACATTTTTAATATAACTCAGATTGTATTCGTCTAAAAGAAGAACATCATATACACCTAGGACAGCTTGAAGGCGAGTAAATTATAGTAATTTTTTTTACAGTAGTAAGGTTTATTTTTCTCCATCACGCCCTGATGGAGTTTTGGTTCCTTGCCACTGTCGCCTTTGGCTTACTCAGTTAGGGACACTAAAATTATGATCTAAGTAATTATGATCTAAGTAACTAAATATCCAAATAAAATTAATTACTAAAATAACTGTATCAATTATATCACTGATCTGCTCACATTGTCACTACATTATGAATTGAAATGAGCTGATGACATCACCGTTTTCTTCAGAAAATGTTTTGTTGCAATCTTGCCCTGTTTAACACTGTGAAGCTGCTTTGAAACAATCGTCACTGTAAAAGCGATATATAACTGCGTATTGTTTGACTTGCAACAAATCTAAAGAGACTAGTCTTGTGATTGTAGGCCAAACAATTCAGAAGTTATAAGCATTTTCCATATCTCCTGACCACTAGTTGGCACTGCACCGAAACTGTGCAGGTATCTTCAAGTCATGGTTGTCATAAAAAATACACCAAGTTTAGTCTGAATACACTAATGGGTCCTGCACACTGCGATTTTTCAAAATCCTTTGCGAATGTCCCTTGTCAGAATGTACGAACATGATCCCTGATGTAAGCCATGTCACACTGTAAGATCTCAGTTGGCATTAATGTCAGACTGAACGATAGTGAAGGCGCACTAAAAACGGACGCACACAAGAAAACTCGTCCGGCGTTTTATATCATCAATGAATGACGCGTTCGGTGACAGTGAGCTGCATTACACGCGGGACTGAAATGCTGGCTACAAAGAAATCTCTAGCACTCGTTTTGGTCATAGTTTGTCTTGAAAAACGGAGATATTTGACGGTCGTCAAAGGAGAAGTCACACTGCAGGATTGTGTGCCAAATCTTCTGACACTGCCAGAATTTCGTCTGAGGTAAAATTTGATCGCAGCGCTGATTAATCGGCTGCCGGTGAACATGTCAAACTAACGTCAGATTTTAGCCTAGGATCAGAGGAATCTTTTAGGATTTGCTAAATTTGTCTCAGGCGGCCAAATCGTGGCTAAAATCGCACAGTGTGCACACGACTTAAAGCGCTGTGGAGATATATAGTAGCCTTACATCCATTTTGGAATGATCTTGTCAAATTTGTTCAAAATGGCTAAACTAATTTAATTACTAAACTAAATTAACTGTATCAACTAAATTACTCATCTGCCAACATTGTCGCTATATGATAAATTAAAATGAGCTGATGACATCACCGTTTTCTCCAGAGCAACTGTACAGCCAAATCAAAATCTGTTACATTATGTTCCTGTTTAACACTGTGAAGCTGCTGTGAAACAATACAAAGCGCTATATAAATGACTATTATTTTTGAATATAAATAATAATTTAATTACATTTAACTCATCTTGCTGCCACCATGCTAAGGCCCACAGGTTGAGAACCACTGGTCTACGACGCTGCACTATATATTTTACAGTATTAGCTTGTATTTCTTTCACGTGTAATAAAATAGACATTCTAACTTAAATATATTCAAATGATTCAAAATACAATTGAATTGAAACAGGAGAATCTGTATTAATACCCAGCTCTTTCAATCCATCACTTAAAAATCACTGGACTAGTTGAGTAGTTCTTCAGAGAACTCGATTTTGAAAATAATAATATGAAATATGAATAGCTTCACACTGACTGTTTGAGGTGCATGGTGTTTTGAAGCACAGTACAAATATAAACTTTTACAACAACAGGCAAGACAAAAGTGAGCTCACACCATCACAATAAAGGGCAAATGCACTCATAAAATGGCAAGAGATAAGATGATACACTTTTGTCTTGCACAAAGACGAGGTGTTTTCAGAATGGACTGCGTTTAAACAAGAAAGCGATCAGTTGTTGGAACGTGATCATGCAAAGAGGTCAGGTTACACTTACTCTTTCAACGTCTCAAAGCCTTGCTCCTTATAAAGCAGTTCTTGCCTCATGAAGGCCAAATCTCTCTTCAGCTTATTTACCTGAACAAAAGACAGCAACCGAGAGAAAGTGAGCAGGTGAATGAATGAGACACTTATGTAATTACAAGACGTCTTGCATTTGGCTTTAAATGTAATCTCACTGCCTGTCATAACATCTGAAATCCATGATGTACAGAGTGCTGCAAATATTATATTCATGTCTTGCATAAACAAGATAACATTAACACAAAAAAAAAATCAAAGGCTCTACATTAGGTGGAAGAGCTTCTTACCCGGCTTTTTGCTGTAACAATCTCCGCTTTGAGGATTTCAGGGTCATATTTACTGCTTGATGAGGATCTGGAATTTACTGTAGGAAAGATAAGAGTTCAAAGGCTTTATCTTATCTAGAAAACCACTTGACACGGCTCTGGAATTCCATAGTGATTTATAATATTGCTACAGACTGTCATAAATTTGCATCTATTATAATAATGTTTTATTTAAAATAAAGAATTTGCTTACAAGCATGCAGCTCTCGCTGTCTTATCGCCACAGATGAGGTATGGTTTTAAAATTATGACAATGTTCCCTAAAACCCTGTTCTCGGACTATAACTCAATACGTCATATAGATTTTAAAAATATGCACGCGATTAATTAAAAATCCTGGTAAATAATGCAAATAAATGATAGAAGCATGAGGAATAACACCAGTAAAGGGGTCCTATAATGCCCCTTTTTAAAGGTGTAAAGTCTTTCTCCAGAATGTGTATGTGCAGTTTTAGCTCAAAATACACCACAAATCATTTTAATAGCATATTCAAATTGTCACTTTTCGAGGGTGAGCAAAAACACACAGTTTTTGTGTGTGCCCCTTTAAATACAAGAACCGGGCGGAGCTTCAAGAGCTTGTGTTAGCAGCTCCGATTATCTCACGCAGACACGCGTTGAAAATGTCAGAACCTGCTCAGCCTTTAATATCCAAACCGGAGTCGGACAATGATGGAGAGACTCAAGAAGAAGTGACAAGTAGAATGTGACAGGACGTTTCTGAATGGTTAGTTGATGAATTTTGGAGTTATCTATCTTCAAGTCATCGATTAGCATGTCCTGTCATGATGATAAATAAATCCCTTGTGTGGGAACTGTTGTAAGAGCCAGAGAATACCTGCTGCTTGATGATAGAACATAATAGTTATAATTTATGCTTTGATGATGTTATTGCAATAAATGTGAACAGACAGATACGACAGCTTATGCAGACTCATAAATGTGCTCTACTACAAGAACTCTTCCTCCTCTCTAAAGCAGCCCAACATGACCTCACCCCCTTTGTTGCGTGTTCCCTGGGGGAGGGTTTATGTACATTTTAGGATTAGTGATGTCACCAACCCGTGAATAAGCTTGTTGTAGTCCCTTACCAGATGTTTGTTGTAGTCCATAAAAAGCAATTTCTATATTAAAGAAAATATCTCCCTTCGCATTGAACTTTAATCGTCGTAACTTTGCAGATGGTGTTAATGCTCAAACAGCAACGAGTGAAAAATGTGACATCATAATCAAGGACCCATTTAATGTAATTTACGTTGTGCGTGAGAACATCTACAATGGCGCAAGCACCTGTAACCCAGTTAGGTGGAAATTTCTATTTCTAACCCTTCAACCCAATTTCGCTTCCCCATTTGATCAGATCGCTTTAAGCCGCTAACTACGGGAAAGTTTTCAGTGAATAATTCATCCCAGTGTCTGTTTAGCTTTAAAACACGAGCTCTATCATATTCTGTGATTGTTTCTGAAGAGCGTGAGTCCTGACGCATTGCGCTGTGTGAAATACAGACTGAACAGAACGTCAGAACATCCCAACGCTGTATGGCCAGATGATACTAAAACTACATTTCCCAGCTGGATAAAGCAAACCAAGTAAAGTTTTGATGGATGAGGATTGCAATCAAGGCAAAGACAACAGCAGTGACATACAGTAGTCGTACAGTAAGCGAGTCCGTTATATTGATGCACAAACAAACTCTGTATGTGCGCTCTCGATTAAAGGTGGGACAAGATATAGATAGGGTAATATACAATGTCCTCCGTGCGATATGAGAATTTTTAAAGTTAAATACCGTGATGTATCATTATAGGATTGTCTAGAAATATATTGATATTGACAAAATTGCTGTATCGCGATATTATCGGTATCGTGAGCCATGTATCGTGTATTGTATCGTTATGATTCCCACCCCTACTCGTGATGTAATAAACGCACATTTCAGTACATTCACGGTGCTTCCACAAACATTCGGGATAATGTTTTAAATTATCATGTGTATGTTGCAGTAATTATGAATAAATACGTTTACTGTAATATGTTTGCAGTTAGGTCAAGGTGGATGGTTTAATTTTTCTTGGCATCTCCATGTGGTGCTGTTCGGTATTGCAACTTGATAATGAAACAATTGTCAAGAATGTAAAAGTAAGATTTACTAAACAAGGCAAATTAGCATGAGCACAATTCCAAAAACCGATTTTATTCTTACCGGTTCTTACCAGTTCTTCTAACTACGACGCACAAATTAAAGAACACAGACGCAGCTGGATTATTCCATAATGACCAACGCAAATCTACCAGGAGCAGCGCAATTAGTGTCTGGTTTAAGACGTGCTTTTTTGGCCGATAAATAATGACAAACACCAGTAAACTGACGAGTGCAAACCTTAGTAAATCCCCTTGCGTGATTCATTTAAATACTCTCCTGCCATAAATTTTGTGTCTAAAAGGGAAACTCCTACAAATGCATATGCAATAAATTCAGCAACAAAAATAACCCTGTCAACGCCTTTTCAGCGCTAATTTATCCCTGCGTGTCTTAGTAGTTAGTAGACAGTAGTTTGTGTGTCAACTCGCCACTGCTGAAATCTATTTGCATTTGACTGGTTGATGGGTGTTAATATCAAGCTCTGGATATAAACATAAAACATTTATTATAAATATTGATCTGTTTCTAGTGTTTCTAGGGGGAACGCAAAAACTTCATATAGCAAACGCCAAAAAATATATCTTATATTTTTTTCATCACATGTCCCTTTTGGAGCTCCGTAAATAGTAGTTTTTATTTAAAAGAAGGGCTGTCAAAATGGTTTATTTAAACTGATGGGACTGTCTATATCCAGTAAAATTAACTATCAGATTGAAGTATGATTCTCACAAAACTGTATATTCTGCAAGCTTTTTTTTAAGGAAAATTTAAGTGTCTAGGGGCCAGATTTACTAACAGCTTAAAACCCTAAACGAAACCCTCTTTTGGCGTTAAAACCCCCCCACCTCCTCTCATTTCCTCATTTCATTTGCCCCAGATGAATATTGTTGGTTGCAGGGCTTGAATTTCGGCATGGGATTGTGATTATTGCGCATGATTTTACCCATTCCTGCAGATTTTGTTCTCACACTCAAAGTGAACGCAGTATACCTGCTGCCGAAAATATTAGAAAATATTTATATGAGCGTTTTTCCCCATGGGATCGGTGTCAATTGTGGCCAGCAAAAATACTATATATATATATATATATATATATATATATATATATATATATATATATATATATATATATATATATATATATATATATATACTAAAAATGCAATAATTTTGGAAAGCTATTAGCAACAGTGGCTGGTGAGCAAAAAAGTAAATTTCAAGGTCTGTTTATATCTGACATTGTTGACCTATAGTGAGTGACGAATTCCATGAGGTTGTGAAAGGAGGATAATTCTAAACATGTTGCAGTTGTACAGATTAATCCAAAAGAATCCCTCATACACAAACGTGTCGGGAATCACTGTCAACTAGCTCATAATTAAAAACAGTATTTAAGTGACAGACACACGTATAGAGTCTTACAGCTGGTCTGTGAGGCCGCCTTGTCCCTCCAAGCATCATTTAGCTGCCGATATTCCTGCTGAGCCAGGTGAAGTCGCTGTTCTTTGACCTGGTAGATCTCCTTTTGGGCGCTCAACGCATCCTGAACCACGCTCAGATAATCCCGCAGCATGAGCTCCTGCTCCCGCTGCCACTGGGCTCGTGGATCCTCCAACTGGGTGCTCTCTGACGGAAAGAGAGAGAAGGTAGAAACATATCTTCTGGTCAACTGGTCAAAATTTTGGAAGATTGTTTTTATGTTCTGGAAAGAAGTCTCTTTTGTCATCAAGAATGCATTAATTTAAACAAAAACGCAGTAAAAATTTAAAATTATGAAATAATATTATGAAATTATTCCAATTTAAAATAACTACTCTATTTTAATATACTTTAAAATGTAATAAATTCCTTTGATGGCAAAGCTGAATTCTCAGCATCATTACTCCAGTCTTCAGGGTCACATGATCCTTCAGAAATCATTCTAATATGATGATCTGCTGCTCAAGAAAAATTTCTCATTATTATTCATTTTGAAAACAGTTTTTGCTGCTTAAAATTATTGCTATCTTTGTTAATACTGGTTAATACTTTTATTCAGCAGGGACGCATTAAATTTCTCAAAAGTGAGAGTAAAGACAATTATAATGTTACAAATGATTTCTGCTTTAACTTTCTATTCATCAACGAATATATATATATATATATATATATATATATATATATATATATATATATATATATATATATATATATATATATATATTACGGTTTACACAAAAGCAAAAACTGTTCATAAGTGTTATTGTTAAACAAAGTAAAGCTGAAATAAATAAAACATTGGATGAAAAGATTTAACTGGAGAAAAAAAACTTTTTTTTTAAAATAATAAGCTAATAATTGAAGTACTAAAACTTAAATAAAAAATGTACGCCAAATATTTTTTTTAACAAAAGACAAAAACCTAAACAAATCTTAAAATTAAAACAGAAAATACAATTTAAAAAATCTATTAAAAACATTTAAATAATACTAAAACAACACTTATTTATTACAAATATTTCTAAAATTTAAAAAATAGTAATGATAAATAAAGGGTAGGTGTCCATTTTCATTAAAATACTTACAGAAGAGCACAAAATAATTTTATCTGCTAAACAAATTATATGCACAGAATTTTTTTTCAGTCATATTTAATGAATGAGGCCCACTCAATCAGCGGTTTCAACCCTGAATGCCTTTTTTTCATTCAAGTCCAATTAAAAATATGCCATTTTATCTGTCTAAAACCCACAGAATCACACAACAGACACTCTATACTCCTATCTGTGCATATGGTGGGCTGCAACTTGTTCAACTTACTGGTATTGTGGTCGACATAATAGGCTCCAACGTGGGGGTCGTGGGCCTCCTCCCATCCCACAGGCAGCTCATCTCCAATACAGTCAGCAAAAGTCAGAGGCTTAGTCTGCCTGCAAAATCAAACAGGGAATCCATCTGTCAGTCAACAGCCAATCAGAGAGAAGACAGCGGGATGTTGGACCTCCACAATTCATGCTTATTTTCCATGGGATGTCACTCACTGAGAGTTTGAGCGTGGCGCAAGCATGTGTGTGGGGGGAGGGGCACCAGAGGAATGTCGGGCTATTCACCTCCAGTGCGCTGGTCGAGCACAATAGCCGGAAACCTAAGCCGGGCATTCCACAGGCCCTGCTGACCCATCGCCTGGAGGTTTCTGAGGCAACACACTGTGGCTCTCCAAGCCCAGTGCTTTGGATCATCGCAGAGCAACGGGGACACTCACTTGGCCGAAAAGAGCGACGCTAAAACTTTTATTAGCAGGCGCACGCTAATGCTAACAAAGTAGTCTGGCTGAACTTCAGTGGAGAGCACTGCTGGCACTCGCTGGCTAGACTAATCAATTAAAAAGAAAGAGCTTGTTGAGGTTTTAGAGTAAATTTGAAGGGGTAGGAGGTTTATCATCACTAAGCTGATATCAGGATGCTAACCAATATTGTGCACACAAAAAAATGCTTTAAAACGATACTTTAAAGACAAGGCCCTTGGCTGGACTGAAGAAAAAAAATATTATATGTAAATTGTTTATATATTATTCCAAAGAGGATGTTTAAAAAAACAAACCAAAACGTTTGAACGGTGAATGTATGTACTAATAATACTGGTCAAAATTATTGAATAATTACGATTTTTTAATTAAGATTTTTTTCAAAGAGCTCTCTTATGCTAACCTACCCTCCATGCATTTGATCAAAATACAGTCAAAGCAGGAATATTGTGAAATAGTAGTACAATTTAAACGTGTCCTATATTAATATACTTTAAAATGTGATTTATTCCTTTGATGGCAAGGCTGAATTACTCTAGTCTTCAGTGTTATATGATGCTCAAGAAATATTTATTATTATTATCAATGTTGAAAACAGTTTTCGTAAACCACCTGATTAAAGCCTTGATGATTGACCTTGGGTCAACCAACTGTGGCTTAATCATTTAACAAAAATGTAGCTTTTGAACTATTTTGTAAACAAAAACATTTTTTATTTCTTAACCTGTTGTGTGTACAGATTATATTTTTTCCAAGCACTGCAAAAGATTTACGTTTGTGTTCAGGGCAGGCATTGTTTTACATGCAGCAAAGGAATTTCATATTTCCACATTTCATACTTCCACTTTCAGACTTTGAGAGGAGTGTTTTCTAAAGCCGTTACGTCCAGCAGCAGGGTTATGCAATACATTCAGCTCTGTGCTCCTCAGATTATCAGGAACATTCCACATTAAATCTGATTTGTGCGGCATATTAAAAGGATTAAACCATTTTCCACAAAAGTCACATTAAGCTACACGCAATGTATAAATTTATTGCATAAGAATCAAAATATTAAACCAAATGGTGTCTGCAAGCAAAAGGCACACAATTTTCTCACAACAGTTTTAACTTTACTTTTCATGGACGGACAGATGGACGGATGGATATATGGATGGATGGATGGATGGATGGATGGATGGATGGATGGATGGATGGATGGATGGATGGAATGATAGACAAAGTATAGACGGATGGATGAATGGATGGATGGCTGGCTGGATGGATGGCTGGATGGATGGATGGATGGATGGATGGATGGATGGAATGATATACAAACTATGGATGGATGGATGGATGGATGGATGGATGGATGGATGGATGGATGGATGGATGGATGGATGGATAGGTGATGGAATGATAGACAAACTATAGACAGATGGATGAATGGATGGATGGCTGGCTGGATGGATGGCTGGATGGATGGATGGAATGATATACAAACTATGGATGGATGGATGGATGGATGGATGGATGGATGGATGGATGGATGGATGGATGGATGGATAGGTGATGGAAAGATAGACTATAGATAGGTGTATGCATAGATGGATGGATGATAGACAAACTGTAGACAGATAGATGGATGGATGATAGATGGATGGATAGACGACGATTGGATGGACGGACTATAGATATATGGATGGATGAATGAATGAATGAATGGATAGATGGCTAGACTGATGACTGGATGGATGGACGGATGGGCTATAGACGGATGGATGAATGGATGGATGGATGGATGGATGGATGGATGGACGGGCTATAGATATATGGATGGATGGATGGATGGATGGATGAACGGACAGACTATAGACAGATGGATGGATGGATGGATGGATGGATGGATGGATGGATGGATGGAGGGACTGATGATTGGATGGACGGACTATAGATATATGGATAGATGGCTAGACTGAATGATGGATGGATGGATGGATGGATGGATGGATGGATGGATGGATGGATGGATGGATGGATGGATGGATGGATGGATGGATGGATGGATGGATGGATGGGCAGGCTATAGATATATGGATAGATTGATGAATGGATGGATGGATGATAGCTAGACTGAAGACTGGATGGACGGGCTTTAGATATATGGATGGATGTATATATATATATATATATATATATATATATATATATATATATATATATATATATATATATATAGGCAAGCACGGTTTGTTTCAAATGATCTTACAGTTGTCTGCAGTGAGAGAGCACAAGCTGTTGTCTTCCCCTGCGATTCAAGACTTTCAAAGAGGGTGAAACTGAACTAGCTCCTTTTTCATGTTATGAATAATGAAACTGTGCTGAGAGACCCCACTGGCCTGTTCTAAATTTAACTCGGAGAAAAGAAACTTCTGCAAACGTAACAAAGACCACGGCTGCAATAAGAAACACTCATCATTTTCTCACCCCATAATGCTCCAGACTCATTGAAGGCTCGTCTGAATGGGTGTCATTAATCTCTGGGCTTTAGCCTGCGTATCTGAGATCTTTAAATGCACAAGGAAACTCAAAAGCCCAAAATCCTAAAGCATGCTGTTGAGATTTGCGCATTAGAATGATTAGGAATGAACAGAATGAATATGGCACAATGGCCGGCTTTTTTTTAAAGATGATGTTAAAGAGGAACTGCAGAAAGGCTTCAGAAAGGTCTCCCGTTCTCTAGCGAACCTACGAAGTCAAAGACTCAGAACCCATGGTCTAATGCAAAATGACAAAGCGCACAGCCGAGTGCAAACACAGGACATAGCTAAACGATGAGTCAGACACTTTCATTCAGCGCACTCCATAAATTCCCCGAGTCATTTATGAGGCTCCAACTAGCAGCGCGCCGCGCTCAAGGTCCGACAATAAAAGTGCGCTGCTACACCCGACGACGGCCGGTCTCCTATCACAGAGAGCGAGATAACATTCCATTTACCTGAGCAAATGTTTTCAGCATGTCACACTGAGACAAAACAAAACAGTTCCGCCCCGTGTGGTGCATGTGGGCAGTCCACAGGAATGCCTTCTCTGCATTTATGCGGTTAGACCTTCAAGTTTGCAACTTTACAAAAACAAATGATGAGGCATCTGATGATTCTTCTTGTAATTCTAGCATCAGCAGTGGATCCAGAAGTCTGAGAGCAGTACTTATGCTAAACATTTTCCTATTTCATCTATTAAATCTGATATAAAATGATCTCATCAGCAACAATTTGTGTGAAAAATCAAAAATGTATGAAGTTCAAAAGATCTAAGGCCCTGTATTAAGATGTGTTTTGGTCGATCAGATCAAAAGTTGATGACAAGAAATACAGGTGTAAACAGGGCCTAAACCCCATTGAGCTTGTCCACTTTTGACCACTTCCAGATGAAGTCGACAACACAATGGACCGGATTGCTTGCGTAGTGTACGCTCATGTGATTAAATGCGTTCAAACAGCCACCAAAGACTATCTACTCTCCGCCTCCTGACCTAACGTGCACACATTATGGGAAGCGCGCCTAGCCAGACAGGATTTAAACTCTCGGCTGAAGACAAAGTTTAAAAAAACCAACCAAGCACAATGTTCTCTCACCATTCCCGCTCATCTTAATACCAGGTGTAAACAGAGCCTATTTGGTTTACCCTCCTTTCACTTGGATAACAGTGGCACTTGAGCTGACAAGTGCAAAACCTGATGATTCCTGTTATCTGACCTTTAGTAATGACGTAGAAATGTAGAATCTGAAATTACATACAGGTGCTCGTCATATAATTAGAATATCATCAAAAAGTTGATTTATTTCACTAATTCCATTCAAAAAGTGAAACTTGTATATTATATTCATTGATTACACACAGACTTACCTTTTTCAAATGTTTATTTCTTTTAATTTTGATGATTATTATAACTGAAAACTAGGGGAAATCCCAAATTCAGTATCTCAGAAAATTATAATATTGTGAAAAGGTTCAATATTGAAGACACCTGGTGCCACAATCTAATCACCTAATTAACTCTAAATAATGCCTTTAAATGTTCTCTCAGTCGAGTTCTGTAGGCTACACTATCATGGGGAAGACTGCTGACTTGACAGTTGTCCAAAAGACGACCATTGACACCATGCACAAAGAGGGCAAGACACAAAAGGTCATTGCAAAAGAAGCTGGCTGTTTGCGGAGCTGTGTCCAAGCACATTAATAGAGAGGCAAAGGGAAGGAAAAGATGTGGTAGAAAGAAGTGTACAAGCAATAGGGATAACCACACCCTGGGGATGATTCTGAAACTAAACCCATTCAAAAATGTGGGGGAGATTCACAGAGAGGACTGCAGCTGGAGTCAGAACTTCAAGAACCACTACGCACAGAAGTATGCAAGACATGGGTTCATGGGTGTCAAGCCACTTTTGAACAACAAACAGCGTCAGAAGCATCTTGTCTGGCCTAAAGACAAAAAGGACTGCTGAGTGGTCCAATGTTATGTTCTCTGATGAAAGTACATTTTGCATTTCCTTTGGAAATCAGGGTCCCAGAGTCTGGCGGAAGAGAGGAGAGGCACACAATCAACGCTGTTTGAGGTCCAGTGTAAAGTTTCCACAGTCAATGATGTTTTGGGGTGCCATGTCATCTGCTGGGGTTGGTCCACTGTTTTCTGAGGTCCAAGGTCAAAGCAGCCATATATACCAGGACGTTTTAGAGCACTTCATGCTTCATCCCTGTTCTTAATTGGCCAGCAAACTCGCCTGACCTTAAACCCATAGAAAATCTATGGGGTATTGTGAGGAAGATGCGATATGCCAGACTCAACAATGTAGAAGAGCTGAAGGTCACTATCAGAGCAACCTCTCATAACACCTGAGCAGAGCCACAGACTGATCGACTCCATGCCACATTGCTGCAGTAATTCAGGTAAAAGGAGACCCAACTAAGTATTGAGAGCTGTACATGCCCATACTTTTCATGCTCATACTTTTGAAGTGGCCAAGATTTCTAAAAATCCTTTCTTTGTATTGGTCTTAAATAATATTCTAATTCTGAGATACTGAATTTAGTATTTTCCTTAGTTGTCAGTTATAATCATCAAAAGTAAAACAAATAAACATTTGAAATATATCAGTCTTTGTGTAATGAATGAATATAAAATACAAGTTTTACTTCTAGAATGGAATTCGTAAAAAATAAATGAACTTTTTGATGATATTCTAATTATATGAACAGCACCTGTGTGTCTGTGTGTGTGTGTGTCTGTGTGTGTGTGTGTGTGTGTGTGTGTGTGTGTGTGTGTGTGTGTGTGTGCGTGTGCGCATGCGTCTACCTTGTATAATTATTATGTATATATAAATTAACACACATACATGTATATATTTAAGAAATAATAATATTAATAATTTGTTACATTTATATAGCGCTTTTCTAGACACTCAAAGCACTTGGAAGGGGGGAAATGGTTTTATATTTATATATAACATTTATATATTATATAAATTATATAAATAATATACAGTATATACATCCAAATATTTCTCAAATATATACATGTGTATTCAAATATACATTAGCAATTTAAATACAAAAACACTTCAAAAGATAGTTCACCCAAAAATGAAAATTAGCCCATGACCTATCCTAGGTGTATGACATTCTTCTTTCAGATGAATGCAATCAGTGTTGTATTAAAAATGTCCTGGCTCTTCCAAACTTTAAAATGGCAGTGAATGGCCTTTTCTGTTTTGAAGTTCATAAAAGTGCATGTATCCATCATAAAAGTGCTCCACACAGCTCCGGGGGCCTTCTGAAGCGAAGCAGTGCGTTTGTCTAAGAAAAATATCCATATTTAGCCATATTCAAAACAAAATCAGCAATTTACTGCAAAAACTTGGAAGCGACATACAAACTGCGAATGTATTCATCTGAAAGAAGAATGTCATAAACAGTTAGGATGACTTGAGGATGAGTAAATCATGGGATACTTTCTGGGTGATTTAACCCTTTAAACAAAACATGGTCAGGTCAAAGTGTCTGAATCATTTTGTTTCCCAAATGTTTATCAATTTTACTGGTAGTCCACTGTATAAAGAATGTTTGGGTATAATATGTCACAGTTTACTTTATTTTGCTCTCCTCACTTACATAAATTAACTATAGTGTCCTGCACCCACTAGTAAAAAATTATACCTGGTTTCTGACTCATTTTTGGTCTGAATCCCAGCAATTTTGATTATGGATCCGTTCTCAAGCAGGAAAAAAATAAACCTGGTTGTTTCAAAGATGACAGTGGTCAGTTGTGAATAGTAGCACTAAAAATGAAGAACCAATTTAATATGTAAACAAAATGAGCATAAAATACTTAGTCTGCAAGTACTTCCTACAACTACATCTACAACCAAAGAACCAAACATCTATCCAAAAAGCAGCTACATGAGGAAGATCATTACTAACACCACACTTTGAATACATGTAAACCAAAACCTCTGATTTTTCTAACAATCCCAAGCAGCATACTAGTATTTAATGACTAGCAGGCAGGCAACACCTCCGCAGCTCTGTGCATTAGCCACAAGAACGCTGTCAAATGGGAGCTCATTACAAAGTAGAGCTACTAGCATCAGAACCCCCCGTCAGCTAACTGTTGCTCAGCAGTGGAGAACCAGCCGTCTGAGAGATGCATGCTGGGGGATGGGGGGAGGTGTGTCTCCTGACAGTTTTGGGTCAGGATTTGAAATATTTGTCATTTTTAATCAGCGCCTTTGATGCACCACGCTGTGCAAGAAAGACCAGCCGACCGGCATGAGCGCGGAAACGTCTGTTATGCCTCAGCTTTTGTTTCCGAGCAGTTGCTCGACTCTGCTGTTGAGCTTTCGGCAACATTTCAGTACAAACAAAAATCAGTTAGACAAAGTGTGGGGTTTGCAAGCCAGCTTCAAGTAACCCAAAATTCTGTAATAATTTATTGATTTATTTTAAATATTTCTTATTCATCTTACATTAAAATTGCACAAAATACACACAACCGGTGTTTTCAATAATTAAGATATACATTTTTTTATGTTTTTGAAAGAAGTGTCTCACCAAGGCTGTATTTATTTGATCAAAAACACAGGGAAAACAGAAAATAAATATATATATATGTGAAATCTATTTGAAAATGTAATTTTCGCAAAGCTGTGACGCAAAGCTGAATTTTCAGCATCATTAACTCCAGTTTTCAGTCTTTCATGATGATGAAAATAATTTTGGGGAAAAAGTAAAACACTACTATTTAAAAGTTGGCGTAAATAAGATTATTTCATTTATCAAGAGGACTTAATAAAGCATTTATTATGTTGAAAGAATTCTATTTTAAATAAATACTGTTCACTGAACTTTTTTTAATTATCAATGAACTCTGAAAAAAGTATTACGGTTTCCAAAAAACACTGACACTGAAGACTGGAGTAATGATGCTAAAAATACAGCTTTGCCATTACAAGAAAAAAAAAGTGATTTTGTACAAATAAATTAGAAAAGTTTATATATATATATATATATATATATATATATATATATATATATATATATATATATATATATATATATATAGCCTCTAAATCTCACCAAGGCTACATTTGTTTGATCAAAAATACAGTAATACTGTGAAATTTTATTTCATTTTAAATTAACTGGTTTCTGTTGTAATACATTTTAAAATATAATTCATTTCTGTGATGCAAAGCTGAATTTTCAGCATCATTCCTCCAGTCTTCAGTGTCACATGATCCTTCAGAAATCACTCTAATATGCTTATTCGGTGGTAAAGAGACCATTATGATTATTATTAATGTGATGGCTGTGATAATTAATATTTTGGTGGAAACTTTTTTTTCCGGATTCTTTCAGAAAGATCAAAAGAACAGCATTTATTATTATTATTATTATTACCCCTTACCCTACCCAATTTATTATTATGAAACAGCACTTTAGATAAGGCACTTTATTTAAATTTTTAGAACAATTTCTTAATTTTTATTGAAAGTAAACGGTTTTCCAATACGATATGTGATGAGAAAAGGGATAAGAGCGAGCTCGGCAAAAGGCGGATTCGAACCCGGGTCAATTGGTCAAAACCAAGATCCTTAAGCCTTACACTTTACTGAATACACCACTGACGAGGTAGAAATAGATGCATTATTTTAAGTCTTGTTTGACCCAGCCAGGCATTGTTAGGCAGAGCACGTGCGAATAGCACTTGCCAACAAGATAAGCTATTTAAACATAAACACCCGTTATCATAAATATAACTTTTTTGTAAAATTTATCAATTTCATAAATGCCTTTTTTCTTTTCTTTTTAAATCTCACTTCATCAGACTTTTAAACGGCAGTGTATATTTAAAAAATCCAAAAACTATTTCCACAACTGATAATAACAAGAAATAATCTTAGAGTGATTTCTGAAGGATCATGTGACACTGAAGACTGGAGAAGTGATGTTGAAAATTCAGCTTTGCCATCACAGGAATAAATTACATTTTAAAATATATTACAACAGAAACCAGTTAATATAAATTGTAATAATGTTACACAGTATTAATGTTTTTTACTGTATTTTGATCAAATTAATGCAGCCTTGGTGAGATTAAGAGACAACTTTCAAAAACATTAAAAAAAACCTGAATTTCCAAACTTTTGACCAGCGGGTATAATGTCATTTTTTAAAATCCTAATGTCGTTCCAAACCTGCATGACATGCTTTCTTCTGTGAAGATATTTAAAACATATTACATGTTTAGAAGATATTACAATTCTATATCAACACTGGTCCTCATTTACTTTCAATGATTGTTTAAAACAAAGAAAGAAAAGACATAGAAACATTTTCCCAAAAAAAAAATGTCTTTTGTATTCCAAAAGAAATTCATTCTGGTTTGGAATGACATGAGGGTGAGTAAAAGATGACCGAATTCTATTTTATTTTTGGGTGAACTATCCTTAAACTTTAAAAAAAACGTAGCTCTTGTACCAAACGAACAAGTGTGGAATGCATTAAAAAAAAACTATTTGACCATTCTTGTTAAAGTTTGCATAGCT
Source organism: Pseudorasbora parva (assembly GCF_024679245.1). Classification (NCBI taxonomy): domain Eukaryota; kingdom Metazoa; phylum Chordata; class Actinopteri; order Cypriniformes; family Gobionidae; genus Pseudorasbora; species Pseudorasbora parva. The sequence goes on from NC_090189.1 coordinate 32,573,470, forward strand.
CGGGTGCACTTTGAACCCGTCCTGCACCTCGCCTGGCAGCGAAAGGGATTTGAGGGAATCAGCTGTGGGCTTTGCTCATGCTGAGGAATGTGTCCCAGGTACTTGTTTACGACTTTCTGCCATCTTGGTTTCCTGGCTACAGGCAAACCTGTTGCACCACACAAAGGGGAAAAATATGCGGTCTGTTTGCTATCATCTTTCCATTTTGTGCACGCTGTAAATAACTGAAAATCCAAAGGAGGGAAGGAAAGAAAAGAAAAAAACAACCAATGCACATACCAAACCTCTAATATAATCTTAGGCATTCCAGCACAGATTGGGTGTTAAAGTCCAAGGGGACTTAAGTGGTAAAGCTGGCACTGATCATGGGTTCTGGGATGAAACAAAGCAGTACTTCAACACTGAAATGGAGCCTAAAATGCATCCATTTTTAATGCTCGACGTGTGAAATATTGCAAGGTTTTTAAATAAGAACACATTCACATGAGTACACATGATTAAGGGACTCAGCATGCATCTGTACACTGAGCAAACAAGTATGCGTTCCCAGAATGTGCAGTACTCAACACGTACCTATCCCTTGGGTCAATCCAACTGGTGGTTTGATTAATATGGTCTATATAATAGACCTTCCCGTCAAAATCTCGGGACTCTTCCCAACCCTCTGGCAATGGTAACTCCTTCCTTGGCATGACCAACTAGTCTCCATGTAATTTTCTCTGTAAGTCTTCTAAAATGATTTGAAAGCAAACCATGTGTTGCTTTGCGTGGACTGGTCCAAAAAAGTTAAACCCAACGCATAGGGAAAGTGCCATTAATTAACCACAGACAGAGATTTATTCCATATGATCCATTGTACGTGTCCCAATATTCCAGTTCAGTTCGTGCAGCCTATATTGAGCATAGTTTCCACGAGCAAGTGCTGTTAAATGAATGGATGAGGGTGGGATGCTCTGAAACGCCTAACTTTGCCGCAGGATTTGCGCTTTTATGGTATGAAACTCCTCGTTTTTTGTGCATTCTCCTTCAAGTACGCACTACCTCAAACAGTCAATCATCTTTTCTCGCGGAGCTTGATGGATGGTTAACTTGAAGGAAACGTCAAAAAAACTTTCAAAGGTCGTACGAGAGTTTTCCTCCGAGAAAAGAAGTCAAAAGTCAATTATAAAGTCCAAAAAATTCCCTCCGAGCAGAAAGGATAGAAACCGAGTTAATTCCCCAGCATCATCCACGAATATTTGAGCGAGTCTAACGTTAGAGGGTTTTTTTCGTTCAGTGTCTGCCCACCATGTTTTAGCGACAACTGTGCTAGCCTGTTAGCCCAAAAGCTCGTTGTATAGGCAACGCAAACAGTTAGTTACTCCACACAGACGTATTCCGTATCTTCTCGTTTTGTCGGTGCAGTCCTATGACCTCCGGTGCATTTCGGAAATTTCTTTGAAAAGTAGCGCGTTTCTTTCACATTTGTTTCCAAATGTTGTCTTTTCCTTTAAGTGGCTGTGTGCGGTTCTCCCCCGTAGTCAAGCTCGGTCGCTATGCTGCGGTTGGAATGGATTACGTCATACAGGTGATGGCCGTAACCCTTCTAGTAGCAGGGCATACTCAGATTAATCATCCTCAAATTATTCTTTTGATAATATATTCGTATTAAATCATAAAACAGAAACCATAAAAATTAAGACAACACAGAATTTCTAAAATGAATAGATTGCTATTATTGTTAAAATGTTAAATTATTTCAATTGTTAATGTTTTATGATTTAAAATAAGTATCTTTTTTATGAAATTAGACCATTAAAACGGAATACAGAAAAATGTTATGTTAAATTAACAGACTTCATAGGGCCCTACATTGCTAATCTAAATACTTCAGTTCAATTCAAACTTCCCACATTAGGATGAGTGTGTGAGTGACATTGGAAAGCAATAATCAGAACATCAAAAATTGTGACGCATCATTTTTGAATGAATAAAAACAAGAATGAGATTTGAGAGGTGGCGATGGTCCGTGAAACTTAAATCGGATGACTTCAGGAGACTAGGCTATATAGTAGAGGGATATAGTTATCTCCTTTTGCATGTTCAGAACGACATCAGTTACGTTGTCATTACATTTTTGAGAGCATAAGAAAGATTAAAAAAATTATATATATATATATATATATATATATATATATATATATATATATATATATATATATATATATATATATATATATACTGTATATATATATATATATATATATATATATATATATATACTGTATATATATATATATATATATATATATATATATATATATATATATATATATATATATATATATATACTTATTTATTTATATAATTTAGTTTTTTTTATTTCATTGCATTGTTAAGAATATAATAATCAAATGGATTTTTTTGTTGAAAAATTATATTGTAATGATATGTCCTCAGTACACACAGAAAAATAGGGTGTAAAAATGTTACCTTTAGCTTGTCGCTAGGGCAGTAAAGGGTAAAAGGACATTTTTGTACCTGTTTTACTCCTAAATTAGTACCTTTGAGTACAAATGCGTACCTTAAGGTACAGTACAACGTTGTTCTTTTAAGGGTACTGCCCCAGCGACAAGCTGTTGTACCCCTAAAGGTACAATTTTGACACCCTATTTTTCTGTGTGTAGCTGACACCAGTTGTTTAAGCATGAAATAGACATGAAATTGCATGTGTAGGCAAAAACAATGGGATTTATTTTTAATTCACCAATCAGTTTTTAGGCTTCAGGATATTTTTTAAACAAACTTTGTTCTGAACTATGTTATGAAAGATATAACTGAATGCATTGATATATCATCCTACTTTTTTGCAGTGTGTGGATAAAATGGCCATACTTGGATTTTCCAATTTAATAATGTATCCATACACTGCATCTAATTTGCACATTAATGTGTTCTTGGTGCAATGTAATGATAATAGAAGTGTAATAATAGGAGTAATAATTAGCAATATTTTCATAATATGAAAAATGGATATTGATATGCAATTTCTTTTCATTTTCACTTGTTGTGTCTCCAAAATACCTGATAAAGCTGACAAGTCCTGGCGTCCACATTGGACATTTCTGAAATCAATGCCCTGTTTTGTAACAGAAAGTCATTTTTTGATTAGAAAGCCCAGAACATTTTCCTGGGACATTGATTTATTACAAACCATTTAAAAATGTATCCAATTTAAATTATAATTAAAAAATATTTCTATATGAGTGCTAAACATTAAGGTCAGTTGTTTTTAAAGACCAAGGAGTTGTTGCTGTCTGGTGAAACATCCAAACATTGTGTGACATTACAGGTATGGTGTCAGAGAAATGTACTAAAATATTATGTCCACACCAGGGGACAAAAGTCTATTACTGAGTCCAAGGAGGATATTTTATGCTGGACTGAAATTAAATATGTTTTTTGTTTTTTTCCTTCACCAGTCAATTTTTCAGTTATCCAAACTTTGTATAAAGATGATTCTATGTTAAAGATATAACGGAATTAATTAATATTTACTTTTTAAAATATGTGGATAAAATTGACATAAATAGGTTTTCCAATTCAATACAATACAGTGTCTCTGGGTCCCACTGTCCTTGTAAGCGGACATTATATTTTACTGAATTTATATGCGATCATGTCACGGTTATATATATATATATATGAACACCATACTAATACTAATACTGTGTTTGACCCCCTTTTCGTCTTCAGAACTGCCTAAATTCTACATGGCATTGATTCAACAAGGTGCTGAAAGCATTCTTTAGAAATGTTGGCCCATATTGATAGGATAGCATCTTGCAGTTGATGGAGATTTGTGGGATGCACATCCAGGGCACGAAGCTCCCGTTCCACCACATCCCAAAGATGCTCTATTGCCCAAGCATTCATGGGGCCCTAAGCAGAATTATATTTGGGGGCCTCTCGGTACCGATTGACGATTGTCAATTCTTGATAATAGTCTCACAACCATTATCAATTTGATTAGTTGTAGCTGTGTTGCTTACATCATGTCTGTCTGTCAGTCATGTTTTTACCCTTATATGGGTTTTAATTGTAACAGTAGCAAACCCACAAGACCGCTCAGGTGTTCATTTGCACTTTAATATTCAAAGTCTTACAGTACGGTTCAGACTGGGATATGTACGATTAAATTTTTTTTTTTTTTTTTTTTTTTTAAGAAGTCTCTTATGCTAAATGTGCTCACAATTCTTTACCCCAGGATTCTTTGATGAATAGAAAGTTCAAAAGAACAGCATTTATCTAAAATAGAAAGCTTTCACAGAATCACAAAAATATGTTTACACAACTGTTTTCAACATGATAATAAAAAATAAATGTTTCTTGAGCAGCAAATCATCATGAGAATAATTTGTGAAGGATCATGTGACACTGAAGACTGGTGTAATGATGCTAAAAAAATTCAGCTTTGATTACAGGAACACATTACAATTTATATATACACTCACCTAAAGGATTATAAGGAACACCTGTTCAATTTCTCATTAATGCGTTTATCTAATCAACCAATCACATGGCAGTTGCCTCAATGCATTTAGGGGTGTGGTCCTGGTCAAGACAATCTCCTGAACTCCAAACTGAATGTCAGAATGGGAAAGAAAGGTGATTTAAGTGTGGCTATTTTGAGCGTGGCATAGTTGTTGGTGCCAGACGGGGCAGTCTGAGTATTTCACAATCTGTTCAGTTACTGGGATTTTCATGCACAACCATTTCGGGTTTACAAAGAATGGTGTGAAAAGGGAAAAACATCCAGTATGCAGCAGACCTGTGGGCGAAAATGTCTTGTTGATGCTAGAGGTCAGAGGAGAATGGGCCGACTGATTCAAGCTGATAGAAGAGCAACTTTGACGGAAATAACCACTCATTACAACCTCTCATCGGGGGAATCTCCCCCACATTTATGAATGGGTTTTGTTTCACAATCCTCTCCAGGGTGCGGTTATCCCTATTGGTTGTAAAAAAAATTCTACCACATATATTTCCTTCCCTTTGCCTCTCTATTAATGTGCTAGTACACAGAGCTCCGCGAACAGCCAGCCTCTTTTTGAAATAACCTTTTGTGTCTTGCCCTCCTTGAGGAAGGTGTCAAGGGTCGTCTTTTGGACAACTGTCAAGTCAGCAGTCTTCCCCATGATAGTGTAGCCTACAGAACTAGACTGAGAGAACATTTAAAGGCCTTTGCAGGTGTTTTGAGTTAATTAGCTGATTAGAGTGTGGCACTTATGTGTCTTTGACATTGAAACCTTTTCACAATATTATAATTTTCTGAGATACTAAATTTGGGATTTTCCTTAGTTGTCAGTTATAATCATCAAAATTAAAAGAAATAAACATTTGAAATATATTACTCATCTGTGTGAGTCTGTGTGTAATTAATAAATATAACATACAAGTTTCACTTTTTGAATGGAATTAGTGAAACAAATCAATTTTTTTAGATATTCTAATTGTGACCAGCACCACAATGTTTATATATACAGCACGTGTATCATATTTTATCATATCATATTTATATATCAGCCTGTTGTGTCACATTTGACACTTACATTAACATGAAAAAATGTATATGATTAACAAAATGACTGAACTGTCAATCAGAATACAGAAGGCATGAAGTAAATTGTGTACAACAGGTTTTTCAACAATGTTTTGGGCATATTAATAATTCAAATGCCCTGCGTGTATTGAATATGAGGCTACAATAGATTAATAAATAATCAATATTGTAACACACATTGACAAACTTGCATCCTTTTTTCAATGAATTCATACCCCCAAACCAGGAATTTTATCCTTGGGGATACAAACATTAAAATGAAATAAATAAATAAAGTAGTGTTTATTTTGTTGTTGTTTGTTTGTTTTTAAATCATGAAATTGTATTACTTGTCCTAAGAAGATGGAAAATAGCAATGCATTATTTTTCTGATTTCTCTTCCTGATTAACTAAAAAATCAATGCAAAACACAGCAAATTCAAAAGTCTGCAAAAAATACAGCCAGAGACGTGTAGGCCACAGTGGGGAACTGTTTGTGCATTTGAATCTATCAAGGGATAATTCATGTCAACAGATAGTCAACACAAGTTTTCCAAATTTCAACTAAACATCGCCCTCCAACGGCGAGTAGCATAATGACCTATTATAGTTTGAACAAATTTTCTTTTTACGTCTTTTTATTTTAATTTCCCCTGTCTCTTTGTTAAGTTTAAGTTATAGTTATAGTTAATATGTTTCAATATACACCATATTAGTTTTAAGCACACCACGTTACAATATACTTTATAGACAGCACAGCAGATCTGTTAAATTAAACTCTAAACATTTTATTACCTTATAAAACCATGTGACCATCCCTCGTTTGAAATGAGGTATGCCTACATGGTTTTATTTGTAATGTCAAAACATGATGGTTTCTCCGCCCCTCATCTCACCCGACCGCTGGAGCGAAACTGGGCGCGTGCTTTTCAAAAACAAGCCAGGGCGGATCACGTGCACGGGAGAGCAAAATCAGCGGCTCGCGCTCTGAAGTGAACACAGCATTTCGCTTCAGGTGCGCTCATGGTTGTACTGCGTCATATCTCCGTGGCGTTCAGCGCGGCGATGGCTGCGGTCGGCACCGCGCTGTTTATCGCACTCAATCTCTTTTATAAAAGACGGGTATGGACACCAGAGTCAGACTACAACACGTTCCGGGAGGTTAGTATGAAGCGAACGAAATAGTTCCCTTTTTTATGACAGTCTATCGCGCGTGACTAATAGGTGGAGAATCATCAAGGGAACTCTCACTTATTTTAAACGCACTAGTGTGTGTGTGTGTGTGTGTGTGTGTGTGTGTGTGTGTGTGTGTGTGTGTGTGTGTGTGTGTGTGTGTGTCGTGTATTTTGATTGATAAATCACAGTATCTCGTTGAGTAAAAGTAATTCTGTTCATTTCTATTTATGTGTAATGTTTTTAATACGTATTGCTAAGAGTGCAATACCCAGCTGCATGCATCCAAATGTTTCAAACGAATTATTTCTTATTAATACAATAAACGGTATTTAGATGAGCATATAGCCTCTAGTTCCCAAATACATGGAAAACTTGAAGATATCATAAAGTTATGTTTTCTAAGTCATGGAAATGATAATTATGAAAATGTATGTACTAGATTGTAATATTCTAGCTAGATATAGATCTTGGCAGAGTACATTTTTCTTACAAGTGATGTTTAGTTGTTTTGAGTTGGTTAATTTCAGTCAAACCAGTCTACACAATTTTTCTAAATGATTTAGGATGAAAAGATTATGAAAGTTTAAGATCAAAAAAGTGGGTAAAGAATGTGTGGATTATTATCATATACAGTTCCAAAGACATTGTATGTGCCACAAAAAAAAAAAAAAAAAAAAAATAGTATGGCAACATTTGATGTTGTAGAGTGCTTATTGAAGATGAAAATTCCTATTATTAGGGCCCAAGCCCTGAAAGGGCGCAGAGCCCTATTGTTCTTCTAAGAATTATTAGGGCCCAAGCCCTGAAAGGGCGCAGAGCCCTATTGTTCTTCTAAGGATTATTAGGGCCCAAGCCCTGAAAGGGCGCAGAGCCCTATTGTTCTTCTAAGGATTATTATTATTATTATTATTATTATTATTATTATTATTATTATTATTATCTTTTCGCCTTTTGGGCATTTTTGGGGCCCTTCCCATGCTCGAAAACTCTTGAAACTTTGCACACGCATCGGAATGCGCGGCCAACAGGGTCTGGCAGAGGCCTTTGACCCGGGCGTGGCAGGGGGGCTCAACAGCGCCCCCTTGAAAAACTGGGTCTATATAATAAACACACTTGCACGTACATGTATGAAACTCGGTACACTTATAGATCTCATCGGGCCAAACAACTTCCGCACTCATAGTCATAAGCTTCGCCCAACAGGAAGTGAGCTATTATGGGTTGTTCGGAAAACGCATGCTCTGGAATTTGCGGTACTCCTCCTAGACGATTCACCCGATCAGCACCAAACTCGGTCAGCATGAAGTCAAGACACTGAGGATGCTAAATTGCAAGCAACTTTTTGATACCTCAAACGGTTTGGCCGTGGCGAAGAGACAAATTTATGGCGAGAAAAGGCAAACAGGAAGTGAGTTATAACTTTTGCATACATTAATTCATTTTGATGAAACTTCAGCTGTGTGTTCGTTGTAAGAGGCCGATCACATGGATATGACTTTTGTGAGTCAAAGTTATAGCGCCACCAACTGGCAGCAGGAAGTGTGTCACTTTTGTCCAAAGTGGGAGGGTTAGTTTTATCTGCAGTCACCAAACTCGGTATATATATTGTACATTTCGAGCCGGACAACTTTCTAATTTACAGTCATTAGCTCTGACCAACAGGAAGTCAGATAATTTGGTTGGAAGATAACAAGAAGTTGAAAACGAGCTCTGAGTTTTTACCTTCTCCTCAAAAGCGATTCATTCAATCTCCTCCAAACTCGGACAACATGAAGTAAATATACAGAAGATGCTAAAATGCGAACGGTTATTGGATATCTCAAACGGTGTTCCCGTAGCAAAAGGCTAAAAAAGACAAAATAAGCACACAAGTGCCTGGTTCATAAATAAGGCTATACTCCCACCTGCTGGTTATTCTATATATCACACTGTTTTTTTTTTTTTTTTTTTTTTTTTTTTTTTTTCAACACTTATGCTCTCCCTTAAATGTCCAATAGAGGGCAATATTGTATAAGTTTTCAAGCAAAAAAACCTTACCTCTGTGTGTGTGTGTGAATGGTTTTCTAGCCTGGTGGGGACTTAAACCTGAATGCACACAGACTCATGGGGACTTCCCAATGGGTACAAAAGCTTATAAATCAAACAGAATGAGTTACTTTGAAAAGGTGAAAATGCAGAAAGTTGTGTGATGGGTAGGTTTAGGGGTAGGAGCAGTGTATGAGGACAGAATATATGGTTTGTACAGCATAAAAACCATTACATCTATGGTGAGTCCCCAGAAAAAGATAGTGAACCAGACATGAGTGTGTGTGTGTGTGTGTGTGTGTGTGTGTGTGTGTGTGTGTGAGGGGCAGGGGCGGGGGGGTGAAGGGGGGTGTTGTGGATGGGGGGATGGGCTGAGCTGATTTGAGTTGCCTGCAGCATACTTCAGCATTACTACTGTGTGTGTGTGTGTGTGTGTGTGTGTGTGTGTGTGTGTGTGTGTGTGTGTGTGTGTGTGTGTGTGTGTGTGTTGTTCTAGCCTGGTGGGGACTTCAACCTGAATGCACACAGACTCATGGGGACACATGTCACTGTAGGGGCCTAAATTGAGGTCCCAATGGGTACAAAAGCTTATAAATCATACAGAATGAGTTATTTTGAAAATGTAAAAATGCAGAAAGTTTTGTGAAATGGGTAGGTTTAGGGGTAGGGGCAGGAGGACAGAATATATGGTTTGTAAAGCATAAAAACCATTACGTCTATGAGTCCCCAGAAAGATAGTGAACCAGACATGAGTGTGTGTGTGTGTGTGTGTGTGTGTGTGTGTGTGCGTGTGCGCTAAAAAGATTACCTCTCAATGCTGTGCTTTGGCCTGCATTAAATGATAAAACATATTATTCTGGGTTTGAATAAAAAAATAAATGTATAAAACCAGTTTATTTGTAGGGCATTGACAATATTGTTTTATATAATTAGTTAAATAGTTGTGTTAATACAAATAATTATTAATAAAACATATAAATATTTTAAAAAAATTACTAACAAAGGAAAAAACACATTTAATTGTCTTTTTCAACAAAAAGTAATTGGTGTGTGTAACTTAAAAATGAGAAGATTAATGTTTAAGGACAAAAATGATAACCAATGAGCTACCGGTATATAGAATAACCAGAAGTTGGAAGTGTAGCCTTATTTAGTAACCAGGTTGGATATGTCCTAGGGAACACTGTTTTGAAGATAAAACTATTGTTGTTATTGCAAAACAGTGTTTTCAGACAGTGAAATAAAAACAATGTTCTCTCACTGTTTAGATTTTGTGTCTGTCATTCCCCCTCCCCCCTCCCTCTCCCTCTCTTAGGATCACTGTGTGTGTGTGTGTGTGTGTGTGTGTGTGTGTGTGTGTGTGTGTGTGTGTGTGTGTGTGTGTGTGTGTGTGTGTGTGTGTGTGTGTGTGTGTGTGTGTGTGTGTGTGGAGGGGGTCTCTCTCACTCTGTGTGTGTGTCACCTTTTCTCTTGTGTTTTCATAGTTTAACCCTTTCATATCATAGGCTATCACAAATATCTATCACTTTATTGTGAAAAATAAGTAAAAAACTAAAACATATATTATATCTTTAATTAAATACTGGTCTTCTGAACTTACAAAATTTTGAGCTGCAAAAAATATATTTGCACATAATTGAAAGTGATGTCCCAATACTTTTAATTGTTTTCTATAACATGGGCTTTAAAGAAGGTCATGTGCTGTGTTTGCAAAGATCACGTATGACACCTCTTTAAACTAATTATTTATTGATAGAATTCAAATGGATAAAAAAAGTTAATTTCACATGATCTTATTAAAGTGGCTGTTTATAATAAACTTCCATAAATTATATGCACGCATATTACTCTTACCTGACACTGATATTAAAATCATTGTTGCGGTCTCTGTGATTTGGCTTAATTTATTTTTAAGAGAAGTGTAAGGATAATACAACTTCAGCATTTGGACAGTATTCTGCACTCATTTGAAATTGACATTTGACATCATCTGACATAAAATTAAAGAATAAAATGTAATTGATCTCAGAGATGTGAGTGTTGTGGTTCCTGGTCATAGCAGCACCAGTTGCTGCAGTTAATGAGGTGAATTCAAAAGACTTTGACATAGTCCCTTTATTTATTTTTTCCCATATTAAATGCCTATTGGCCTGCTGTGCACAGTTAAGCTGATGCCACCGGGGTGGCGGTGCCCCCGGCTTGGGCCCGTCATCGCTGCTCGCAGCTTTAATTTGTTATTATTATTTATTATTATTTTTTTACGCGACTATTTGGGCATTTTTGGGGCCCTTCCCGTGCTCGAAAACTCTTGAAACTTTGCACACGCATCAGAATGCGCGGCCATCAGGGCCGGGCTGAGGCTGGGACCCGGGCGTGGCAGGGGGGCTCGACAGCGCCCCCTAAAGTGGGCTCTGAAAACGTGGTCTATAAATCAAACCGACTTGCACGTACATATATGAAACTCGGTACACATATAGAGCTCATCGGGCCAAACAACTTTCGTGCTCTAAGTTATGCGTCAGCCCAACAGGAAGTGAGCTATTAGGGGTTGTTGAACGCATGCTGTGGAACGCATGCTGTGGAATTTGCGATACTCCTCCTAGACGATTCACCCGATCAGCACCAAACTCGGTCAGCGTGAAGTCAACACACTGAGGATGCCAAATTGCGAGCAACTTTTTGATATCTCAAACGGTTTGGCCTTGGCGAAGAGACGAATTTATGGCGGGAAAAGGGAAACAGGAAGTGTGTTATAACTTCTGCATACATTAATTCATTTTGATGAAACTTCAGATGTGTGTTCGTTGTAGGAGGCCGATCACATGGATATGACTTTTGTGAGTCAAAGTTATAGCGCCACCAACTGGCAGCAGGAAGTGTGTCACTTTCAAAATTGCTTTAAATCCCCATCTTATTTTCACCCGATTCACTTCAAACTTCATCAGTATAATGTCAAAACATGGCAGATATAGACATATGAATGGATTCCTGATTCTTGAAATACTGTTGTCATGGCAACGTGTCAAAGTCTAATAATCTTTTTATGTGTTTTTGAGACTCTTAGCATGCTTGAAATTGCATGAAACTCAACACACACATCTGACATGCTGTCCAGAAGATGCAAGCAAAGATTCAGAAACGGGCGTGGTAGAGGGGCTCAATAGCGCCATCTTTTGTCCAAAGTGGGGGGTTAGTTTTATCTACATTCACCAAACTCGGTATATATATTGTACTTTTCGAGCCGGACAACTTTCTAATTTACTGTCATTAGCTCTGACCAACAGGAAGTTAGATAATCTGGTTTGAAAATGAGAAAAAGTTGAAAGCGAGCTCTGAGTTTTTACCTTCTCCTCAAAAGCGATTCATTCAATCTCCTCCAAACTCGGACAACATGAAGTAAATATACAGAAGATGCTAAAATGCGAATGGTTATTGGATATCTCAAACGGTGTTCCCTTAGCAAAAGCCTAAAAAACACAAAATAAGCACACCAGTGCCTGGTTCATAAATAAGGCTATACTCCCACCTGCTGGTTATTCTATATAATCAGTTTTTTTTTCTTTTTTTTTTTTCTCAACACTTATGCTCTCATTTAAATGACCAGTAGAGGGCAATATTGTATAAGTTTTCAAGCAAAAAACCTTGCCTCTGTGTGTGTGTGTGTGTGTGTGTGTGTGTGTGTGTGTGTGTGAATGTTTTTTTAGCCTGGTGGGGACTTAAACCTGAATGCACAAAGACTCATGGGGACTTACCAATGGGTACAAAAGCTTATAAATCATACAGAATGAGTTATTTTGAAAATGTGAAAATGCAGAAAGTTTTGTGTGATGGGTAGGTTTAGGGTAGGAGCAGTGTAGGAGGACAGAATATATGGTTTGTACAGTATAAAAACCATTAAGTCTATGGTGAGTCCCCAGAAAGATAGCACACCAGAGACCAGACATGTGACTCTGACTGTCTGTGTGTGTGTGTGTGTGTGTGTGTGTGTGTGTCTGATGGGGGATGGGTGCCAGTTGCATTTTGATGAGGAAAAGATTAGCTCTTTTATTGCTGTGTGCTTTGGCCAGCATTAAAGGATATATATATATATATATATATATATATATATATATATATATATATATATATATATATATATATATATATATATATATATATATATATATATATATTTCTGGGTTTGAATAAAAAAATGGAAAAAGTATAGAACCAGTTAATTTGTAGAGCATTGACAATACCGTTTTATATAATTAGTTTCGTAATTGTGAAAATACAAATATAAAAAGACCTTTAGATAAATACTAAAGTCAACTCGGTCAACATGAAACAAAGGACACTGAAGATTTGACAGGCATTGACAATATTTTTTATATAATTAGCTTAATAATTGTGTTAATACAAAGAAGGTGGGAGTATAGCCTTATTTATGAACACGGCTGGATAAGTCTGAGAAAAATGTATAAAAATAAAACACTTGGCTAGTTTTATCTATAGTCACCAAACACAGAAAGAATAAAAATGTAAAATTAATGTACTTTTTGTATTTTTTTTATCAATATATTGGTTTTCTTTAACATTTTGTATTTGAAGATTAATTCTTAAAACTAAAATACTAACATAAAAAAAACACATTTGAGTTTCTTTTTCAAATAATTTTCTCCGACCATTTAGATTTTATTATTATTTTTTGTTTCAAATCTTGTTCAATATTCATGTTTTTCTAGCCTGGTGGGGACTTCAACCTGAATGCACACAGACTCATGGGGACTCGTGTCACTGTAGGGACCTAAATTGAGGTCCCAATGGGTACAAAAGCTTATAAATCACACAGAATGAGTTCTTTTGAGAATGTAAATTTAATTTTTTGTTTCAAACCTTGTTCAATCGGAATCAGACTATGCCTCTCTCTTTCTGTCTGTCCTTACCCCCCCCCCCCCCACACACACTCTCTCAGGCTCACTCTGTGTGTGTGTGTGTGCGTGAGTGTGAGTGTGTGTGTGTGTGGTGGGGGGGGGGTCTCTCTCACTCTGTGTGTGTGTGTGTGTGTGTGTGTGTGTGTGTGTGTCACCTTGTCTCTTGATTGTCATAATTTAACGCTTTTATATCATAGGCTATCACAAATAGCTATCACTTTGATGTGAAAAATAAGTTAAAAAAAACACACAAAATATAACATATCTTTAAAAAATATACAGGCCTTCTGGACTTACAAAATTGTGCATGTATATTACTCTTACCTGACACTGATATTAAAATCATTTTTGTGGATTCTGTGATTTAGATTTATTTATTTATTTATATTTTTAAAAATATTGAATGCCACACATATTAAAATAAAAACATGCATGCTTTTTACTGCATAAGACTGGTGAACAAACAGAAGCTACTGTAGGTCAAAAACACAAAGAGAAGTGTAAGGATAATACATCTTCAGCATTTGGACAGTGTTCTGCACTCATTTTGAAATTGACATTTGACATCATCTGACATAAAATTAATGAATAAAATGTAATTGATCTCATAGATGTGACTGTTGTGGTTCCTGGTCATAGCAGCACCAGTTTCTGCAGTTAATGAGGTGAATTCAAATGACTTTGACATAGTCCTTTTATTTTTTCCTATATTAAATGCCTATTGGCCTTCTGCGCACAGTTAAGCTGATGCAACCGGGGTGGCGGTGCCCCCGGCTTGGGCCCGTCATCGCTGCTCGCAGCTTTAATTTTTTTTTGTTATTATTTATTATTTTTTTACGCGACTATTTGGGCATTTTTGGGGCCCTTCCCATGCTCGAAAACTCTTGAAACTCTGCACACGCATCAGAATGCGCGGCCATCAGGGCTGGGCTAAGGCTGGGACCCGGGCGTGGCAGGGGGGCTCGACAGCGCCCCCTAAAGTGGGGTCTGAAAACGTGGTCTATAAATCAAACACACTTTCACGTACATATATGAAACTCGGTACACATATAGAGCTCATCGGGCCGAACAACTTTCGTGCTCTAAGTTATGTGTCAGCCCAACAGGAAGTGAGCTATTATGGGTTGTTCGGAAAACGCACGCTCTGGAATTTGCGATACTCCTCCTAGACGATTCACCCGATCAGCACCAAACTCGGTCAGCAAGAAGTCAAGACACTGAGGATGCTAAATTGCGAGCAACTTTTTGATATCTCAAACGGTTTGGCCGTGGCGAAGAGACGAATTTATGGCGAGAAAAGGGAAACAGGAAGTGTGTTATAACTTTTGCATACATTAATTCATTTTGATTAAACTTCAGCTGTGTGTTCGTTGTAAGAGGCCGATCACATGGATATGACTTTTGTGAGTCAAAGTTATAGCACCACCAACTGGCAGCAGGAAGTGTCACTTTTGTCCAAAGTGGGGGGTTAGTTTTATCTACATTCACCAAACTCGGTATATATATTGTACTTTTCGAGCCGGACAACTTTCTCATTTACAGTCATTAGCTCTGACCAACAGGAAGTCAGATAATTTGGTTGGAAGATAACAAGAAGTCGAAAACGAGCTCTGAGTTTTTACCCTCTCCTCAAAAGCGATTCATTCAATCTCCTCCAAACTCGGACAACATGAAGTAAATATACAGAAGATGCTAAAATGCGAACGGTTATTGGATATCTCAAACGGTGTTCCCGTAGCAAAAGCCTAAAAAAGATAAAATAAGCACACAAGTGCCTTGTTCATTAATAAGGCTATACTCCCACCTGCTGGTTATTCTATATAGCACACAGTTTTTTTTGTTTTTTTTTGTTCAACACTTATGCTCTCACTTAAATGACCAGTAGAGGGCAATATTGTATAAGTTTTCAAGCAAAAAACCTTGCCTCTGTGTGTGTGTGAGAATGGTTTTCTAGCCTGGTGGGGACTAAAACCTGAATGCACACAGACTCATGGGGACTTCCCAATGGGTACAAAAGCTTATAAATCAGACAGAAGGAGTTCTTTTGAAAATGTAAAAATGCAGAAAGTTTTGTGTGATGGGTAGATTTTGGGGTAGGAGCAGTGTAGGAGGACAGAATATGGTTTGTACAGCATAAAAACCATTATGTCTATGGTGAGTCCCCAAACAGATAGTGAACCAGACATGAGTGAGTGTGTGTGTGTGTGTGTGTGTGTGTGTGTGTGTGTGTGTGTGTGTGTGTGTGGGGTGGGGGGGGGGGGGGTGGGCTGAACTGATAAGAGTTGCCTGCAGCATACTTTAGCATTACTAGTGTGTGTGTGTGTGTGTGTGTGTGTGTGTGTGTGGGGTGGGGGGGGGGGGGGGGCTGAACTGATAAGAGTTGCCTGCAGCATACTTCAGCATTACTACTGTGTGTGTGTGTGTGTGTGTGTGTGTGTGTGTGTGTGTGTGTGTGTGTGTGTGTGTGTGTGTGTGTGTGTGTGTGTGTGTGTGTGTGTGTGTTCTTTTTTCTAGCCTGGTGGGGACTTCAACCTGAATGCACACAGACTCATGGGGACACGTGTCACTGATTTCTACAGTGAGTGTGTGTGTGTGTGTGTGTGTGTGTGTGTGTGTGTGTGTGTGTGTGTGTGTGTGTGTGTGTGTGAGAGAGAGAGCCACTCTTCTGTCTAAAAAGATTACCTCTCAATGCTGTGCTTTGGCCTGCATTAAAGGATTAAACATATTATTCTGGGTTTGAATAAAAAAAATCATGTATAAAACCAGTTTATTTGTAGGGCATTGACAATATTGTTTTATATAATTAGTTAAATAATTGTGTTAATACCAATAATTATTAATAAAAATATATAAATATAAAAAAACATTACTAACAAAAGAAAAAACACATTTAATTGTCTTTTTAAAAGAAAAGGAAAAAATAAGTAGTGTGTGTAACTTAAAAATGAGAAGAAAAATGCCTTTTGTTTAAGGACAAAAATGAGAACCAATGAGCTACCGGCATATAGAATAACCAGAAGGTGAGAGTGTAGCCTTATTTAGTAACCAGGTTGGATATGTCCTAGGAACACTGTTTTGAAGATAAAACTATTGTTGTTATTGCAAAACAGTGAAATAAAAACAATGATCTCTCACTGTTTAGATTTTGTGTCTGTCATTCCCCTTCCCCCTCACTCTCCCTCTCTCAGGATCACTCTATGTGTGTGTGTGTGTGTGTGTGTGTGTGTGTGTGTGGAGGGGGTCTCTCTCACTCTGTGTGTCGCCTTGTTTCTTGTTTTTCATAATTTAACCATTTCATATCATAGGCTATCAGCAATATCTATCACTTTATTGTGAAAAATAAGTTTTAAAAAATGTATTATATATATATTGAGCTGCAAAAAATACATTTGCACATAATTGAAAGTGATGTCCTAATACTTTTAATTGTTTTCTATAACATGGGCTTTAAAGAAGGTCATGCGCTGTGTTTGCAAAGATCACGTATGACACCTCTTTAAACTAATTATTTATTGATAAAATTCAAATGGATAAAAAAAAAAATTCACATGATCTTATAAAAGAGGCTGTTTATAATAAACTTCTATAAATTATATGCACGCATATTACTCTTACCTGACACTGATATTAAAATCATTGTTGCGGTCTCTGTGATTTGGCTTAATTTATTTTTAAGAGAAGTGTAAGGATAATATAACTTCAGCATTTGGACAGTATTCTGCACTCATTTGAAATTGACATTTGACATCACCTGACATAAAATTAAAGAATAAAATGTAATTGATCTCAGAGATGTGAGTGTTGTGGTTCCTGGTCATAGCAGCACCAGTTGCTGCAGTTAATGAGGTGAATTCAAATGACTTTGACATAGTCCCTTTATTTATTTTTTCCCATATTAAATGCCTATTGGCCTGCTGTGCACAGTTAAGCTGATGCCACCGGGGTGGCGGTGCCCCCGGCTTGGGCCCGTCATCGCTGCTCGCAGCTTTAATTTTTTTTTGTTATTATTATTATTTATTATTTTTTTACGCGACTATTTGGGCAGTTTTGGGCCCCTTCCCATGCTCGAAAACTCTTGAAACTTTGCACACGCATCAGAATGCGCGGCCATCAGGGCCGGGCTGAGGCTGGGACCCGGGCGTGGCAGGGGGGCTCGACAGCGCCCCCTAAAGTGGGCTCTGAAAACGGGGTCTATAAATCAAACACACTTGCACGTACATATATGAAACTCGGTACACATATAGAGCTCATCGGGCCGAACAACTTTCGTGCTCTAAGTTATGCGTCAGCCCAACAGGAAGTGAGCTATAATGGGTTGTTCGGAAAACGCATGCTGTGGAATTTGCGATACTCCTCCTAGACGATTCACCCGATCAGCACCAACCTCGGTCAGCATGAAGTCAAGACACTGAGGATGCTAAATTGCGAGCAACTTTTTGATATCTCAAACGGTTTGGCCGTGGCGAAGAGACGAATTTATGGCGAGAAAAGGCAAACAGGAAGTATATTATAACTTCTGCATACATTAATTCATTTTGATGAAACTTCAGCTGTGTGTTCGTTGTAAGAGGACGATCACATGGATATGACGTTTGTGAGTCAAAGTTATAGCGCCACCAACTGGCAGCAGGAAGTGTGTCATTTTCAAAAATGCTTTAAATCCCCATCTTATTTTCACCCGATTTACTTCAAACTTCATCAGTATAATGTCAAAACATGGCAGATATAGACATATAAATGGATTCCTGATTCTTGAAATACTGTTGTCATGGCAACGTGTCAAAGTCCAATAATCTTTTTAGGTGTTTTTGAGACCCTTAGCATGCTTGAAATTGCATGAAACTCAACACACACATCTGACATGCTGTCCAGAAGATGCAAGCAAAGATTCAGAAACGGGCGTGGTAGAGGGGCTCAGTAGCGCCATCTTTTGTCCAAAGTGGGGGGTTAGTTTTATGTACATTCACCAAACTCGGTATATATATTGTACATTTCGAGCCGGACAACTTTCTAATTTACAGTCATTAGCTCTGACCAACAGGAAGTCAGATAATTTGGTTGGAAGATAACAAGAAGTCGAAAGCGAGCTCTGAGTTTTTACCTTGTCCTCAAAAGCGATTCATTCAATCTCCTCCAAACTCGGACAACATGAAGTAAATATACAGAAGATGCTAAAATGCGAACGGTTATTGGATATCTCAAACGGTGTTCCTGTAGCAAAAGCCTAAAAAATACAAAATATGGACACAAGTACCTGGTTCATAAATAAGGCTATACTCCCACCTGCTGGTTATTCTTTATATCACACTGTTTTTTTGTTGTTGTTTTTTTTCAACACTTATGCTCTCACTTAAATGACCAGTAGAGGGCAATATTGTATAAGTTTTCAAGAAAAAAAACTTGCCTCTGTGTGTGTGTGAATGATTTTCTAGCCTGGTGGGGACTTAAACCTGAATGCACACAGACTCATGGGGACTTCCCAATGGGTACAAAAGCTTATAAATCAGACAGAATGAGTTCTTTTGAAAAGGTGAAAATGCAGAAAGTTTTGTGTGATGGGTAGGTTTAGGGGTAGGAGCAGTGTAGGAGGACAGAATATATGGTTTGTACAGCATAAAAACCATTACGTCTATGAGTCCCCAAAAAGATAGCGAACCAGACATGAGTGTGTGTGTTTGTGTGTGTGTGTGTGTGTGGAGGGGGGATGGGCTGCAGCTAACACACACACACACAGTAAGCTGCAGGTGTGTGTGTGTGTGTGTGTGTGTCAGTCACTTTCTCTCGATGGTAATAATTGAACCGTTACATAACATAGGCTAATACAAATGTAAAAAATAAGTTAAAAAAATAAAAAAATACTTTTGAATTAAATACAGGTTTCCTGGACTTACAAAATATTGCCCTTCAAAAGATAACTTTGCACATATTTGAAAATGACCTATTATATCCTATTACATTAGAATTCATCTATAATTAAATTACATCATAGGTGTGGCTTGAAACTTTTCCCCACCGTTTAGACTTTACTATTATTGTTTTGCTGAAAAATATGTTTAATCTAAATCTCACTTTGCCCCTCTCTCTCTCTCTCTCTCTCTCTCTCTCTCTCTCTCTCTCTCTCTCTCTCTCTCTCTCTCTCTCTCTCTCTCTCTCTCTCTCTCTCTCTCAGTATGTGTGTGTGTGTGTGTGTGTGTGTGTTTGGAGGGGGATGGTGCCAGCTTCATTTTGATTGTGAAAAGATTAGCTCATTGCTGTGTGCTTTGGCAAGCATTAAAGGATAAAAAAATATATATTATTCTGGGTTACAATAAAATTATAGAACCAGTTAATTTGTAACAATAGAAAAAACACATTTGAGTTTCCTTTTCAAACAAAGAAGTTTGTGTAACCTAAAAATAAGCAGATTAATGCCTTTTATTTGTGGACGAAAATGACAGGGGTGGGGAGTATAGCCTTAGTTATGAACCAGGTTGGATATGTCCTTGAGAACACCGTTTTGAAGATAAAACTATTGTTATTGCAAAACAGTGTTTCCAGACAGTGAAGAAAGAAAAAAACTTTCTCCCACTGTTTAGATTATCTTGTTTCTTTTGGAATTAGACTCTGTCTCTCTGTCTGTCGTTCCCCTCCCACCTCACTCTCCCTCTCTGAGTTTCACTCTGTTTGGGTTGTTTGTGTGTGTGTGTGTGTGTGTGTGTGTATGTGTGTGTGTGTGTGTGTGTGTGTGGAGGGGTCTCACTCTTTGTGTGTATCACCTTGTCTCTTGATTGTCATAATTTAAACCTTCATATCACAAATAACTATCACTTTAGTGTGAAAAATAAGTTTAAAAAAAACAAAAAATATACTATATCTTTAATTAAATACTGGCCTTCTGAACTTACAACATTTTGAGCTGCAAAATATACATTTGCACATAATTGAAAGTGACCCATTATATCCTAATACATAAAAAAAAAAATCTATATTTAAATTTCATAATAGGTGTGGCTTGTGATCATAGGGGTACCAGCTGCTGTGATACATGTGGCATATTAGAGCAATTTTCAAATATTCTCCTGTTTAAATGCATATTGCCTGTCGTGCACATTCTCAGCGGTATAAAAACATGCTGCATGTTTTAGAGAGGTCGACTTTGACCAGTAAATATATTCAGATGACTTTGATATCGTTATTTTAAATTTAATTACATTTAAACATTTAAAAGTGGCTGTTTATAATACACTTCCATAAAATGTATGCAGGCATATTCCTCTTACCTGACACTGATATTAAAATAATTTTTGCGGCTTCTGTGATTTGGCTTTATTTTTTATTATTTTTTATTTAAAAAAAATATTGAATGCCACACATATTGAAATAAAACAAGCATGCTTTTTGCTGCATAAAATTGGTGAACAATCACAAGCTACGGTAGGTCAAAAACACATAAAGAGAAGTGTAAGGATAATACAACTTCAGCATTTGGAAAGTATTCTGCACTCATTTTGAAATTGACATTTGACATAATCTGACATAAAATTAATGAATAAAATGTAATTGATCTCATAGATGTGAGTGTTGTGGTTCCTGGTCATAGCAGCACCAGTTGCTGCAGTTAATGAGGTGAATTCAAATGACTTTGACATAGTCCCATTATTTATTTTTTCCCATATTAAATGCCTATTGGCTTGCTGTGCACAGTTAAACTGATGCCACCGGGGTGGCGGTGCCCCCGGCTTGGGCCCGTCATCGCTGCTCGCAGCTTTAATTATAATTATTGTTGTTGTTAAAGGAATAGTTCACTCCAAAATTAAAATTCTGCCATAATTTACAGCAGATCTACCATAGTGTGTGTGTGTGTGTGTGTGTGGGGGGGGGGGATACTTTAGTAGTCAATGGGGGCTGAGATCTGCTTGCTTACAAACATTCTCTCAAATATATTTTGTGTTCATCAGAACAAAGAAATGTATACAGGTTTGGGACAACTTGACTTGGATGAGTAAATTATGAGAGAATTTTCATTTTTGGGTGAACTGTCCCTTTAAAAACATTAAACCAGGCAATAAATAAACCTGTTTATTTTCTCTGCAACTGCAACAGAATAGCCAAAGTAACAGAAACTGTGTCTGTCTGCTATTACACAACTATAAGACCCAAATAAATGATGGCAAGGCTTGTATATTTTTAGAAATTACATAATTAATTTCCTGCATCATGCTCTAAATCCAGTCTTGCTGTTTTGCTCATTTCCTGCCTTCTCTCCCATGGCATGAACGTGTGTATATTTAGGAGGAGGTGGAGCGCAGTGAGAAGCAGGTGCTTGTTCTCGGGTTGGACGGTGCTGGCAAGAGTAGTTTTCTGCAGGGTCTGAGTGGAGCGGGCTACAAGAGGGGCTGCCAGCCCACACGCGGCTTCAACTTCATCAGCCTACACACACCTGCGTGCCAGCTGGACTTCCTGGAAAGTACGGAACGGTGCCAGATCACCCTTTTCATATATTCAGCTGCATACCTTCATGAAAAAGAAGTACACTTTAGCATTCTTAAAAAAAGAGTACTTATTATGGAAAAAATAAACTTTAAATAAATAAACTTAAAGGGTTGCCCCATAATTTTTTCACCCTCACCTTCTGATAATGGCCATACACGAATACCTGACACATGACCGATGTAGGTACTGTATGGGTCGGGTCAGAGGTCACTCTTCCGCTGCAACTAGACTCATGTATGGCCGTTACCAGAAGCCAGTGAGTATAGTTTATAAAGTTATAAATATGGATATTTTTTTCACAAAAACATATTGCTTTGCTTCAGAAGGCCTTTATTAACCCCCTGGAGCAGTTATAGCCCCCTAGCTGGTGCATGATGGATGGATGCACTTTTTTGGGCCTCAAAACCTCTAGGATTCACTCCAATTATAAAGTTTGAAAGAGCCAGGATATTTTTAATAGACCTCCTATTGTGTTTGTCTGAAAGGAGAAAGTCAATCATATACACATTAAAGGGGTGATGAATTGAGAAATCAACTTTCCCTTGAGCTTTTGATATATAAAGGTCATGGTAATATAAGAATATCCCGTAAGTTTCAGAGCTGAAAACTTTCTTGTTAGTCAAAGAAAAGCTTTTATAGGACCAGCAAACGATTGTGAGCTTCATTCTTATGTCATAGCGCTACGAAACACCACCTCTACAGCACATCTAATTCAGTAGACTCGGCCACCGACTCATGAAGTCGCTTATGTGAGTAAAACGTGTTTTTATATGTAATATTATAGCATTGTTATAGATCGTTTTGCTTATGCGTACGTGTCTAACTGAAACATACCTTTAGCACGCTGGACTCAGACATGTATGGGCCGCAAAGTCCGGCAAGCCGATCAATCTCATAATATTCTGTTCTTGACCTTTGCTGTTGTCTCTCGATGTTACATTTGAAGGGTGGCACGCACACACGTGTGTGTGTGTGCACGCTTATATTGACCGATCGTGTGGGCTTTGTGTAATATTAAAATAATAGTCCAATCAATCGTGGGTGGATGAGAAATAAATCATTGTGTTTGTTTTGATAAAAACATTTATGAGCCCTGTGGTCGAGAAAAATCATTCCGGCGGATGCTTCTCCCTCAATCTCTCCTCTCCCTCGTGAACTGACAGAGGAGCTGAAGCTCATTAAATATGCAAATCTAATCCAATCCTTGCTGTAGGAGTCTACTTCCAAGTCTTCAGTGCATCACGCCCATCAAAACCCAGTGTTTTGGAGAGAGCCTCAAAACCAGTGTAGAAAATAGCCTATTACTTATTAGTTATGATGTTTTTGAATGGAAAAACCACACAAACATCATTAGTTGACCTCAGACAACAGTATAAAAAAATAAAAAAAGCCAGTTCATGACACTTTTAAGTGGCTTGAGAGTGATATGGGATCATGTTAATTTTTGGGTGAATTAACCCTTTAAGTTCAAACTGAATGAAATGTTTTCAGACACTTAAATTTGTTTTGCAAATGCAATTAGTTGAACTTAAGAGTGCTTTTGACCCACTTAAGTACATTTTCATAGGATATTTTATAATTGTACTGTACTTTGAAATATGATTAAATGTACTGCCCAATGTACTGACAAGCATTTACAGAAAACTAAAATATACTTTAATTCAATTTCTGTTGAAAATGCTGTCATGCGTTTAAATATTTATGTAATTACACATTGTTAATGAATATACTTCACACTAAGTACATTTAAAATATATTATTTGATATTATTATAGATAATATCAAATAACACTTCTGAAGTCGTGAGAGCTTGTTGCATTCAAATGCTTTGTTGTCAGAAAGAACAGGAATCATGGAAAACATGGTTTATTTTTGCCTGTTCATTGGGATAATCTTATTAAAGCCTTAGAATCCCATTCGTTGAAAACCATATAAACATTCACCGCGCTGATAGTCTAGATAGTCAGCTCGCGGAATTTCAGTCAAATACAAGCCATTTTAACTGTGTATAAAACATACAATACGCTTCAAATGATTATTCGTATATGTAGAAGTGTCATTCACTTCTTTAATGACAAGAAAATAAAACGAATAAAGCATACCAGTCACAGCAGCAATCGTTCTCCCCTCCGCCATGTTTAAAGTTTATGGCACGCCCAGCTCAGGAACTTGGGTATCAAAATGATCCCAGTGGTAAATATGACTAGAGAGGGTCTTCATGTCCCATTTTTAACTACCCTTATGAAAATGAACCATGGTTTTACTACAAAATATAAAAAAACAACACAAATTAAAGCACAACCAGTTAGGTTTTGCTCTCGGGGTCCCCCTACAGTCGGGAAACAGTATTGTCCTCTACTACTGTTGTAAACTCTGTCATTCTACATCAGGAGATGCGTGCATGCAGTTGTTGACACATGACAACCATGATAGCCCTGAATACTGTAGAAGGAGTTCACATGCAGGTGTTGTGCTTGCGTCGCATGTGAAATGTCTTCATCCCAGGTACAGTGGCATATGTTTCAGCATGTCATATGAATATAATTTCATGGGTTTTATTTTTTTAATGCCAAATGAACGCGATGCGTACGTTTACAAGCCAGTGTCATTAGAGTAGCCTAGTCTATTGGATACCGTTTTATAGAATCTATATGATACTTCAATTCAATGTTTGAGGGGTAGGTAATAACCATATATCGTCAATATTATAATATCAAACTACCATAGATTAATCTGCAAATTTGAATTATAGCTTGAGGCAAGACAAATAAACAAATATCACAGACATGTTACGTATCCTAAAATATGATTTTGTACGTCTTACGTATTTACTTGCAAGAATGTAGCACCTACCAAACTTATTCGTGCCGGGGTGGGGTTGGAAGTGACATATGCCGTAAAGCAGTCGCATTTTGTAGTTCTTTTTGTTCTCGGGTTACTACCTGAAACTTTTTGAAAGTTTAAAAGTACGATTAAAAACTATACAGACCCTGTCAGGCTATAGCAGACGTGTCATTCAACTTATTGGAAGTTGATGTATCATCACAAGTGTCTTGAAAATATATCATGAATGTTGAAAAGTTGAAAACCTGGTGCTGATTTATAGGTTGGGTAAGTGTTATTTTAAAACTGCTTTACAAAATGGACTCGGGCTGAGTACCTAAACAAGCTTGTAGCCAATCAGCAGTAAGTGGCATGTCTACTAATGGCCGGAAGAAGAGAGCGCTCAGTCCACGCCATTATTCAAACAGACAGACATTAGCCGAGAGACGACAGATAAAGCAAAAAAGGGCAAAATGTCTGTGGAATAAAAGAAGGCTTAGGCCGGAGACACACTGCAAGCGTGGTGTGAGCGTGGCGTTTCTGTTGCGTGTCAGCCGCGGGGCGGCTGCGTGGTGTTTTATCTGTCTTTGCACACCAGAAGCGTGTCTGACGTGGCGCTGCTGCTGCTATTAATGTACAGGGAAGCCCTATACTTCATGTTAAATATAAATATATTGCCTAGCTATTGATACAGCAAAGACAACGTCGGCAGTAGCCTATTGACCATACAGACCTATGGTATTGACGGCAAAATAGGCTACAGAATATTTAGTTCTGTATTGACAGGTTTAATATTTCAAAATCGATAATTATGTTGTTTTTTATTATTACAATTAGGCCTATATCTGCATTTGTTAACCTACAGACTTTCAAACATGTAAATGTCATTTATTAATAAATATTTGTGTCAAAATGGCATATAAACATCTTTTCCTATTCTATTTTGCCTAGAAACGTTTCCAACACGCTTGCATGTCGCGTGAAAAATAGGCTCTTCTATTTGAAGCATGTACGCGTGTGACGCAGGCAGTATGCAAGCTCTAACCGGTTAACATGGGAGCCGAAATAAAAACGGACACGCCACGCAGCCGAGACGCTCACGGCACGCTGACGCTTGCAGTGTGTCCCCGGCCTTAGGATCAGGCAAGAAATATCCGCTTTTCAGTGCTGGAAAAAACTCAAGGAGCACAAAGTCCTGCAATCGGACGCCGAGGTTGCTTTATTTCTGCTCGATAGGTGAGTAACATTGGTTTTGTTTCACAGAACTAATATATGCTGGCTTTTGCTTAGTTGTCCATTTGCAATCGTTCGTTCACTTCAGCGATGATAAAGACCCATTAATTTCCGCTCCATATAAGACTGGAGCGTCTAAACCTCCTCACTGTCTGTTTCAAGCGTCAGCTCACAAAATGTGTCCGACAAGTAAGATGCTATACTCCTAATATACAGGTCCTTCTCAAACAATTAGCATATTGTGATAAAGTTCATTATTTTCTATAATGTAATGATAAAAATGAAACTTTCATATATTTTAGATTCATTGCACACCAACTGAAATATTTCAGGTTTTTTAGTTTTAATACTGATGATTTTGGCATAAAGCTCATGAAAACCCAAAATTCCTATCTCAAAAAATTAGCATATCATGAAAAGGTTCTCTAAACGAGCTATTAACCTAATCATCTGAATCAACTAATTAACTCTAAACACCTGCAAAAGATTCCTGAGGCTTTTAAAAACTCCCAGCCTGGTTCATTATTCAAAACCGCAATCATGGGTAAGACTGCCGACCTGACTGCCGTCCAGAAGGCCATCATTGACACCCTCAAGCGAGAGGCTAAGACACAGAAAGAAATTTCTGAATGAATAGGCTGTTCCAAGAGTGCTGTATCAAGGCACCTCAGTGGGAAGTCTGTGGGAAGGAAAAACTGTGGCAAAAAACGCTGCACAATGAGAAGAGGTGACTGGACCCTGAGGAAGATTGTGGAGAAGGACTGATTCCAGACCTTGGGGGACCTGCAGAAGCAGTGGACTGAGTCTGGAGTAGAAACATCCAGAGCCCAGTGCACAGACGTGTGCAGGACATGGGCTACAGGTGCTGCATTCCCCAGGTCAAGCCACTTTGGGCTACAGAGAAGCAGCACTGGACTGTTGCTCAGTGGTCCAAAGTACTTTTTCGTATGAAAGCAAATTTTGCATGTCATTTGGAAATCAAGGTGCCAGAGTCTGGAGGAAGACTGGGTAGAAGGAAATGCCAAAGTGCCTGAAGTCCAGTGTCAAGTACCCACAGTCAGTGATGGTCTGGGGTGCCATGCCAGCTGCTGGTGTTGGTCCACTGTGTTTTATCAATGGCAGGGTCAATGCAGCTAGCTTTCAGGAGATTTTGGAGCACTTCATGCTTCCATCTGCTGAAAAGCTTTATGGAGATGAAGATTTGGTTTTTCAGCACGACCTGGCACCTGCTCACAGTGCCAAAACTACTGGTAAATGGTTTACTGACCATGGTATTACTGTGCCCAATTGGCCTGCCAACTCTCCTGACCTGAACCCCATTGAGACTCTGTGGGATATTGTGAAGAGAAAGTTGAGAGACGCAAGACCCAACACTCTGGATGAGCTTGAGGCCGCCATCAAAGCATCCTGGGCCTCCATAACACCTCAGCAGTGCCACAGGCTGATCGCCTCCATGCCACGCCGCATTGAAGCAGTCATTTCTGCAAAAGGATTCCCGACCAAGTATAATTGAGTGCATAACTGAACATAATTATTTGAAGGTTGACCTTTTTTGTATTAAAAACACTTTTCTTTTATTGGCCGGATATATGCTAATTATTTGAGATGAGATTTTGAGTAATTTTGGGTTTTCATGAGCTGTATGCCCAAATCATCAGTTTTAAAACAATAAAAGACCTGAAATATTTCAGTTGGTGTGCAATGAATCTAAAATATATTGAAAGTTTAATTTTTATCATTACATTATGAGAAGGACCTGTATATTTGTTTCTTCTTTTCATGATCTATATAACCTGGTCATAATTGTAATATGTTCGTTAGTTGGACTGTCGTGCTTGTGCCATCGGGTTATTCATGAGAACGGTTTGTGTTTCTGTGATGGAAGGGATGACTTTTTCATTGAGCATTCACCCTGGATTACCATAGTAACACAGATTCCGCCATATTTGTTGCCTGGGTTACGTATATGTGGGGCGGAGCCATCAAAATAGGGGTGTGTTTGTTTTTGTGATTTGAAATATCAACAATGGTTACCAGAAAGTACCCAACCCTTACCCAACCTTTAACCATGATTTTGCTATTCTAACCATAGTTTAACCATGGTATATGTGGTAAAACTGTGGTTAAACAAATGGTAATCAATTAGCCAAAAAAACATGGCTACTACACTTTTACTAAAATAAAACCATGGTCCATTTTTTGTAAGGGTAAGACTCCACTCGTATTTCCGATAGTAAGTCAATGCATCAAGATTGAGGGTTTGATTGAGTGTTTATGCAAGCCAGGTAATCTTAAAGATGCTTGGAAGGGAATTAAGAGAGTACACTAGCATTAAATCAGCATGTCAGTAGAAAATGTAATTTTAACTTAGGATACGTAACTAAACAGTTCAATGAAAAAAAAAGATTCAGGTTTCAAAACATCCTTTGCAGTTGATGAGAAGTTTTTTTTTAAAGACACCTTGAGCTCTTTTAATAATTTTTAAATGAGTCCAGGAAGCATATTGAGATAGATGAAGGCCACACCACTTAATAAGGCCCCAGGCCCGTACGGTATTTGTGGTAGAACATCGAATCACTGTGTTGAACAGCTCAAAGTTCTCCACTTACTTTATCAGTCTTCCTTAGATCTACGGCTGGTACCTGATATGTGGAGAAGTTAAATTTTTGTACTGTAAGAAGCTAAGCCATAGTTTTTGAATGACCACCTTGACCTCTTTGGTCATGAAGGCTTTTGAAAAAGAGAAAAAAAAAGATATTTAAAAAGTAAGTTACCTGGTTGTCTTAATTTTGAGTTAATTGAAAATAAAACAAATTGAGTTAAAGGGTTAGTTCACCCAAAAATGAAAATTATTTCATTAATTACTCACCCTCATGACGTTGGACACCTGTAAGACCTTCGTTCATCGTCGGAACACAAATGAAGATATTTTTGTTTTTAGCTGATGGCTGAGAAAGGCTTCAGCAAGGCCTCTATTGGCATTCAGTACATTTCCACTCACAAGACCCATAAAAGGCACTAAAAACATCGATACAAAGTCCGTCTCACTACAGTGGCTGTACAATAATTTTACAATGCGACGGAAATAGTTTTTGCGCACACAAAAATCAAAATAATGACTTTATCCACCAAGTTATTGCTGTGAACTCGATGCATGCGCGAGAATGACGCAGATCCGCCGTTCATGACCCAGAAGAGGAGGAGCGCCGCTATCGCGTGAGTTCACGTCCAAGACCTACACGGAAGACAATAACTTAGCGGATAAAGTCATTTTTTCAAATTTTTTTGTGCACAAAAATGATTCACGTCACTTTGTAAAATTATTGTACAACCACTGTAGTGAGATGGACTTTGTAACAACGTTTTAGTGCCTTTATGGGTCTTGTGAGTGGGAATATACTTTCATTTTTGGGTGAACTAACCCTTTAACACAGAGCATTTTTGAGAACCCTTTATTCAAATAGTATTAAAAGATGTTGTAAGCATAATGCGTAATTGTTTTATTTGTAATAATGCAGTGAAACATGCCAAATTTTAATTATTTCACATTTTTAAATTTATGTGGTTCAGATACAATATTTTGTGTTTCTCTTTATTAAACTAATTTTCTTCATTGTATCAACTCAATTATTTTATTTCAATGAACTCAAAATTTGAAGGCAACCAGGTTACTTACTTTAAGTTAAACCAAAAAAATGGTTTTACAGTGTAATGACGGTTGCTGGACAAGTCCTAGATCCGTTGCAGTTTGCATATTACGCTGGAACAGGTGTAGATAATGCAAAGCTGTTTTTGCTAAATGCTATTTGTCGTTATCTGGAAAAGAGTGAGGCTTTTGGGCGGCTTTTGTTTGTGGACTTCTCGCCTGCATTTAATCTTCTGCAGCCTGTTATTTTAGTGCAAAAACTTAACTTATTTGTCAGGTTAATTTTAATCATAGTATAGTCTCACGGATCATGAACTTTTTAACAGAAAGTCAACAGAGGGTTAGCTTATCAGATATAGTAAATATTTCTATAGGTACACCGCAAGGTTGTGTACTCTCTTCTATGTTGTTCATACTTTATACAAATGATTGTCAGAGTTCACAAGATAATAGTTATCTGGTGAAGTATGCAGGTGATACTGTGCTTCTCGCTTTACTTTCACATTCTGATACGATCTGATTTTTTGTAGTATGAAATTAGATCTGAATGTATCAAAAACAAAAGAAATTATTATTCATTTTAGTAAAATAACCTTAAGTTTCAATCTGTGGTCATTAATAATGCACAAGTAGATAGTAGCAGTAGAGGAATATAAGTACCTAGGAATGATTTTTGATATGTTTAAAAAATGTATTCTGCTTGACCAAGAAAGCTTCATTCTTCTTCAGAGAGGAATCTCAGGTCATTTTACAATTCATTCGTTGAAAGTATCTTGTCCTTTACTTTTGTTTGTTTTTAATCACCGTGTACAAACAACAAAAATTATTTACAAGGTATTGTTACTATGTGCTCAAAAATTATGGGAGTTCCCTTACGAAGCCTTACGTTTTACTTAGGAGATAACATGCCCTTTACATTTGGACTTTAAATATTTAATATTAACTTTTTTAATATTATAATACAAATATTATACATTTACTTTTGTGCCTGAGGCACTTTATGTAATACATTTGGCTGATTATTATTATGATTATTATTAGTTTTCTTCCCTTTTTTGTGTATTTAAATGTATATGTTAAGTGTTATATGTGAAATACCATGAGAGCCTAAACTAATTGCCAGAAGTTGATAAAAAAAAGCTCTGAACAATTTATGGTAGTAGTAACATTACATTTAATTCGATCACCTTGTCCCATCAGTTGGAGGTGGCGAAGACTTGCGAATGTACTGGGTGGATTACTTGAGGAAAACACACATCTTGGTGTACGTGGTGGACTCCTCCGATAGAGGCCGGTTCCCTCAGGCCAAAGATGAGCTCCATCGGTTACTGACAGCAGAAGCTGATCTTCCAGTGGTGGTCTTGGGAAACAAGCAGGTGACCAAAAGCCTCAGTCCATGGTTGAACTTTAACACTGTTTAGTGTTATTGATTTCCACTGGGTTTTTTTTGTGTTTTTTTTTTTTTTCAGTTCAAGGGAGTTTCAAAGGTAGTTTTAAGGTAGTTCATCCTATTTTGAAGAAATAGTTTTTGCCCATAAAATGGATCCAAAGTAGCATTGGACGCTGTTGACCTTAATTGTTAAATAAAAAGACACTTAGACATTTTGAAAAAAAATTAAATAAATTTTTTTTACACAGAAGGAAGGCAGACCAGTTTGGATTTTCATTTTTGGGTGAACTATACCTTTAATAGAGTAGTCCCTTGTGTTTTTTTCACTGTGAATCTAGACCAAAATGCTTTTTATACCCTTATCCAGGATAAGCCCGATGCTGTTAGCATCCCGGAGCTGCGCGAGGCTCTTTCCCTGAGCTCAGTGGCGGATCATAGGAAGCTCTTCCTGCTGGCTGCTCAGTCGGGATCTGAAGGATTAAGCAGAACCTGTGGCCTCCAAAATTTCCAGGACCTGCTTCTGACATTGGTGTGACTGGTTCTGACGCGGAGGACTGGCAACGGGATCTTTTGTAACGAGGGAGCATTCCATGAATGGTGTATTCCCCGAATCGTGCGGGGAGTAAGAAACGTTTGCTTCAGGATAATGCCACTGTTGTGACATTAAGGAGTTGAACAAACATTATTTTTCCTAAATGAGTACTGTGCTGATGAGGGCATTATTGCTGCTAGTTACAGTGTACAATATCTTACTTTTCATTAACATTAATATATATTCAGTATTACGAAGAGTGTATTGCATATCATATTTATCTCTGCATGTGTAGTTATATTTCCGATTAACAAACTTGTGTATAGCGGACAAGTTCTCCTGCTTGGAACAGGATGTATTTAGCTTGAAAATTAGGCCTGTTTAAGGGCAATTGCAAATGTTCCTCATTTAAAGATTTTTTATTAAGCAGCATTTTTTATTAAGTTAAATTAATACAATTGTGGCCCGGTTTCACAGAAAGGGATTAGATTAAACAAGGATTAGGCCTTAGTTCAATTAGGGCATTTAAGTAGCTTTTATAAACGTGCCTTAGGAAAAAACCTTACTGGGGTGCATCTTGAGACAAAACACTGGCACTGACATATTTTAGGATATGCCAGTGCAAGTTGCTTTCAGTTAAAACAGCTCAAACTTGCATTTTAGTCTGGGATTAGTGTATGCCTTGTCTGTGAAACCTGGTGTATGGATTATGTACATATTAAATTATGAAATAAAATGTTGTGTGTATATATAATAAATATTTAATTGCAAATTTTAATTTAAAGGGGCTAAATGTTAGATTTATGTTTTAATCACTTTTTATTGCCAAAAAAAAAGCAATCAATGAATTAACCGTTAAAAAAAAAGACCTTATCCAATAGTCTCATGGGCAGTGCGTCGACATATAGGGTATTATTGGCCATATTGGGCGTCCCAAGTTCGAATCCCAGCTTGTGGACCTTTCCCGATCCCATCCCCCTCCCACTTCACTTCCTGTCTGATCTGCGCTGTCCTATAATAATAACGGTTAATAACAAAACCTTCCCTGAATTCCTAGGATGTCTATTAAAGCCTACAGGCTGATTTGTATGTGAAGAAGTCGAGGGGAAATCGTGCCACTATGCAGTGTGCATGAGTGCAAGCACAATAATTCAAAATTGTTGTTCCAAACCTGTATGAATTTCTTTCTTCTGCTGAACACAAAAGATGATGAATATTGGACAGCTGATGGGCAACATTGACTTCCATAGTATTTTTTTCCCCAAAATATGGAAGTCAATGGGGTCCACCAACTGTTTGGATCCCCATATTTTTCAAAATATCTTGTGTCCAGCAGAAAAAAAGAAGGTTTGGAACAAAATGAGGCTGAGTAAATGATGACATTTCATTTGTGGGTGAACTATCCCTTTAAAGGCCACCAGTATTGCTGATGACAAGGGTTTCCGCATTATACATATAGCCCCTTTAAAAATATGTGTATACATCTGGACAGAATAATTTCTCTTTTTTTTGTATTACTGTAAGGAGAATTGATATTTTCATAATTATCATGACTAATGTGACTAATGAAAATTAAGCCTGTTTTTAGGACCATTTCAAATATCCTTTATTTGTAAACATACAGTGGTGCTTGGAAGTGAACCTTTTAGAATTTTCTATATTTATGCATATACATGACCCACAACATAATCAGATTGTCACTAAAAATAGGCTACAGAACAGTACGATTCGGGACGGTAAACACTGATCCGACTTGCGTTTCCACGGCCAACAGTAGTGATCAATGTCATTCCTGCGCAAAGAAGCAGATCTTGAAGAACAAGCTTTTATCGTTTCAACTGTATATAAAAACTTGCCATTCCCCTTTATAGCACGCACAAGTGAGTGACAAATCTTAGTCAACCAATCGATATTTTTAGGTACCAAACTACTGTGATAGGTAGCCAAACAGAAGGGTCCCAAAAAGTGGTACAGTACAGTTCGGTATTTTGGTACCATTAACAACCATATTGTACTGTACTGCTCAGTGGAAACAAGCCAAACAAACAAATGACAATATTATACTTGACCATTTATTTATTATGGAAAAGTATCCAATATTACAGATACATATCTGTGAGTGGCAAAAGTTTGTGAAAGCTCCAGGATTAGCAGTCAATTTGAAGGTGAAATTAGGCTCCACCTGTTTTTAAGTGTTTTCAATCAATGGGATGGCGACCAGGAGTCAGTGTGTGCCCTGTTTTATTTAACGGGGATCTAAGCAAAGTCTGAACTTAATAAAGTGTTTGTGGAAGTGAATCATGGCACAGAGATTTCTGAGGAACTCAGAAAAAGAGTTGTTGTTGCGCATCAGACTGGAAAAGGCTATAAAACCATATCCAAGAGTTTGGACTCCACAGTGAGACAGACTGAGTACAAATGAAGGAAAATTAAGACAATTTCTACCCTCCCAAGGAGTGGTCGACCAACAAATATTACTCCAAAAGCAAGATGTGGAATAGTTTGCAAGGTCACAAAGGATCACAGAGTAACTTCTAAGTGACTCTCTCAACGTTGGCTGATGTAAATGTTCATGAACCCACCATCAGGACAGGAAAACAGCCATGGTGTACATGGCACAGTTGCAAGAAGAAAGCCACTGCTCTCCAAAAATAACATTGCTGCCCATCTGTAGTTTGCTAATGGGAAAATGTTTTGTGGATGAGACAAAATAGAACTTTCAAACGAAAAGTGTTATATTTGGAGAAAGAAAACTGCATTTCAGCATTTCTTATTCCATCTGTGAAGTGTGGTGGTGGTAGTAGTATCATGGTTTTGGCTTATTTTGCTGCATCTGGGCCCGGAAAAAAAAGTTAAAGTGATAGTTCACCAAAAAATGAAAATGTGATGTTTATCTGCTTACCCCCAGGGCATCCCAGATGTAAGTTTGTTTGTTTCTTTAGTAGAACACCAATGAAGATTTATAACTCCCACCGTTGCTCATATAATGCATTTCAATGGGGTGTATATCTGAGAGTCACTATGAGATTATATATAAAAAACACATATACATACAAATCCATATTAAACACAGCGGCTCGTAACAATACATTAATGTCTTAAGACACGAAACAATCGGTTTGTATGAGAAACTGAACAGTATATTTTTTTACCTCAAATACAACACTGAATTTAACATTTCTTTTTGGGTGAACTATCAATTAAATGTTTTGGAATGGCCAAGTCAAAGTCCAGATCTTAACCCAACTGAAATGTTGTGGAAGGACTTGAAGCAAGCAGTTAATGTGATAAAACCCACCAACATCCCAAAGTTGAAGCTGTTCTGTACTGAGGAATACGCTAAAAATCCTTCAAGTGGTTCAGGGACTGATCAGCAGTTACCGGAAATGTTTAGTTGCTGTTATACCACTATAAATATGTAATACAGGATACCTTTTCTCAATAAATAATTGACAAATGATATACTGTTGTCTCATTTATTTATGGGTTTTTCTTTGTCTACTTTTAGGACTTTTGTGAATATCTGATGTTTCAGGGTCATATTTATGCAAAATATAGAAACTTCTAAAGGGTTTACAAAAAATTAAAGCACCATTGTATGCTGGTACAGTTAAACCAAAACTAATTGATACAACAGATCAATTTACTTTTAATTTTTTTTACTAGTGGGCAGTGTTAGGGAAAGTTACTTTGAAAATTAATGCATTACAATATTGCATTACTCCCTTAAAAAGTAACTAATTACGTTACTTAGTTACTTTTTAAGAAAAGTAATGTTACATTATTTTTGCATTTAACGTTTTTCACCTGGACTGGGCTTATTTTTAACAAAAAAAAGTTATATTTCTGAGCAAATATAAAGACCCTTTCACACCAATAAGCCTCAGGTAACACTTCATCAATAAAACCAAAAAATCTGACTCATTAAAGGTCAGCAGCAAGTACATTGGTCAATAAAGTAAGATTGAATGCATACAAATATTTGATTTATTTAACATATTTAATTATTGGAGGTTTGCATAGTATTCTTATTTCGCATTTCACAGATTTTATTAATTTTAAGGAATACCCAATGTTTTTTTTTTTTGTTTTTTTTTTTGCAAATGAGATTTAGAGAATGCACGCTCATATTGAGCCTAGAACTACAATAACCATCATGTTTACACACAACGACTCCACACTTACGATTTATCTCAGCATTGGGACAAGAGAGCGGTCAGTCAATAAATGGGAAAATAAATTAACTTGCGTTAGCTATTTAAAAAAGTAACTCAGATATTTTTTTTGTAAATTTTAAAAGTAATGCATTACTTTACTAGTTACTTGAAAAGTAATCTGATTACATAACTTAAGTTACTTGTAATGAGTTACCCCCAACACTGCTAGTGGGTGCAGGGCACTAGTTTATTTAAGTTAGTATAGCAAAATAAAGTAAACTGTGAAATATTATACCCAAAAATGCGTCATAGAGTGGACTACCAGTACAACCGATAAAACATTTAGGACCAAAATGATTCAGACACTTTGACCTGACCATGTTTTACAGAAGTGTTTTTTCTTGAAATGCTTTTACACCACGGACTGAACAAAATGAAGCATTGCTTGGTCATTGGTTGACCTAAATTGATATTATCTAATTGTGTACTTAAATTGAACAGCTGATGGTTGATTGTAATCCATGATAAAACTTTCTATCAGTTATCTTACATTGACAAGATCAATTTGTTCTGACAGTTTAACTCAGTCATATTTTATTACCATTTTCTAAACTATAGTGAATAAACTGATGTGAGAAAATGTTGGAGGTGTCTGAATAAATGTAGGTTTGACTGTGTGGTGTGTCTCTGTCTATCTATCTATCTATCTATCTATCTATCTATCTATCTATCTATCTATCTATCTATCTATCTATCTATCTATCTATCTATCTATCTATCTATCTATCTATTTATCTATCTATCTATCTATCTATCTATCTATCTCTCTCTCTCTCTCTCTCTCTCTCTCTCTCTCTCTCTCTCTCTCTCTCTCTCTCTCTCTCTCTCTCTCTCTCTACATTTACATTTATGCATTTAGCAGACGCGACTTACAACTCAGGAGTACAAGAAGCGATCCGTCAAGAAGAAGCAAAGAAAACGCAAAACGTGCCATAAATACCAAGTTTGTATACTCAGAGTAGCAAAAACCAGAAAAGGGAAGAAGAAAAGAGAAATAGAGGAGGAAGAGGTTTAATTGCTCACGGAAGAGATGAGTTTTTACCTGTCTTTTGAATGACGCGAGTGATTCTGTCGTGCGTATGGAGGACGGAAGATCGTTCCACCAACCAGGAACAATGAAAGAAAAAGTCCTGGAGAGGGATTTCATGCCTCTCTGTGATGGTACCACAAGCCTTCGCTCATTAGCTGAAGTCCAGCCAGAAGCGCATTGCGATAGTCAAGTCTAGAAATCATAGACGTAATATATGTAGACGCCCCATAGACTTACGCTGCTTATTGGAGTGGACGTATCAGCGCGGCGCCATCTTGGATGGGTCTCCAATGCGCCGCCCCCCGCATTTATTTCTACTGAGGAGGATGTATTCTCAACTACAATGATCATAACTCCCCGAGTTTTTACCGGATTTTCACACGGTTTGGTTTGTTACAAACTGCAGAGACTTATTTATGATACAGGACGCTGTTACACATTGACAATTCTGCTTTCATGTAGAAAGACTTTGTATTACGAGCTTTAACTAAGACATATGGTAGACTATGACATATTGATAAATTTATAAATGAATGAATTTTATATTTTAATAAAGAAACAAGTTTGATTTTTCACTTAGATTTATTTCTCACACACACACACACACACACACACACACACACACACACACACACACACACACACACACACACACACACACACACACACACACACACCTTCTGTAACACATACAAGCTTCCATATATATACTGTACCAGCTCAGAATTATTATTTTTTTAAAGGCCTAAAGTAAACGTTATCATTCCAGGTCATTCCAGCATTTTACATTACCCTGTCAGGCTTGCAACTGGGACTGGGGAGCATAAAATACAGGCATAATTGCTCGCTCTCCATTGACTCTGAATGCTAGCGTTGATTGGAGAGACCCAACCAATATGGCGGCGACGCTGGATCACGCTCCAGCACATCATTAGGCGTCTACGTATATGATGTATATGCTAGAAATGACCAGGGCTTGGACAAGAAGCCCTGGACAAGAAGCCTTATCTATCTATATCCTGATTTAAATGCATATGGATAAAAAAAGTTGCTTATATCAGAACAAGATGGTTTTTTATATCATTGATAAGAGAATTCAGGGCATGTCTGTAAATGTGTTTTCCTCATATCTTAAATAAGGGCATTCCGTGAGTGATTAACCCAACTAATCCTTAAACGCTTTATTTTGCCTCCAGCATGCCAGATTGAGCAGTTGATAGTGGATACCTCAGATAATTCTCATTTCAGGCATCGAATAGAGCTGTTCTGAAGTTGCGCAGCTGTTCGAAAATAAGGCCTCCTCACTGTGAAATCAATACAGTCTGGTTATGCAAGTGGGTTGAATTAGCATCAGCAAGAGCTAGTGGTATGAAGGAAGAACTATTTAGCCCATATTAATTGCAAATTACATTGGCTACAGATACTCCTACCCTAGAGCTACATGGACAAATGAAATGCCATAATAAACAGTTTTGCAATGCAAATGCAATGTATTTTTAGTCTTGTGATTGTTGCGCAACGCTGATTTGTAATAAGCAGAAGTCTTATACATCTGACAGTCCTGGAAAACAACTGTGTGGCCAATAGTTTGATGTAACTTTTATAACAGTTGCTGTTAAGACTTTATTTTAACGCATTCACAACTCATGCTCTTTCAGTATGCAGCATGTGACAAGATAAAGTGATGAAGCAACAGCAGTGTCTACAGGAGCTACAGCACTGCAAACATGTACAAACCTCTGTGATTATTCTTTATTAAAGGAATGTTCAATAGAAGTTCAAGTCTATCAACGTCATTTTTGGCAATATTGCAGAAAATAATTGTCACGTGAGGATAAAAAAATCTTATGACTATATTTTGTAACACTACTTTACAGTGTCCTTGACCTATGTAACATGTACTTACTATAGTAATAAAAGTAAATTATGCATAATTACATGCAACTAACTCTCAACCAAACCCTAATCCTACCCTAACCCTGTAAGTACATGTACTCAATTAATATAACTCAGTATTTAAAGCCTGCAGTTTCGACTCATAACCGGGAACAAACAAGCACACTTGCAGAACTCCGTTGCTACTCCAGAAAAACAAACTGCATCCACTGTTTAACACTGGGTTATTTAGGAAGCCAAACAAGGTTATCATTCCCTCACAACCAAAAAACACTCTTCTTTAGTGACATTGTTGTCTAAAAACTAAATATCCAAACTGATCTCATGAAATGGCGTATATATGACATGCCAATTTGTGTGCCATTTTGACGTGCTATCAAGACGCATAATTCGCTTTTTAGCTTGTTTATCAACGCCGTTTCATTATATCCCCCTACACAGCCCCTACCCCTAAACCTACCCAACACAAGAAACATTCTGCATTTTTACATTTTCAGAAAAACATAATTTATTATGTTTGAAAAATCCAATTGTGGACACACACACACACACACACACACACACACACACACACAAAATGGTTTGTTTCGAGCGTATACATACACGCAGAATCACACGGCATAGATACACACGCTGAGATGATGGTTTGTTTCGGCGTAGAAATTTACGCGGAATCACACGGCATAACATAGCACGCGGATACCTCAAAATGCACAGACAACATGTGTGTTATATGTTTACGCAAAGTGTTTATGTTTACGTATGTTTACGCAAAGTCATGATGTCACGTTGAATTATCAGCACTGCCAATGCGGCTTCTGTAACCCGAACTAAGCTTGTTAATGATGTGCTCTTACTCTGGTTGCGCACACGCTCATCCGGAAGAAGTGCCCCTTTATGGGATCATACAGGACCATACTCTAAAAAAACTTTCCGAAGCTTATCCGAATCCTGAAGGAGTGTATTTGGCACAGAAATATTCATACGTCCAAATAATTTTGATTTCCAGGCGAACTCCAGCAATTTCAAAACTAATCAGCGTGATTAGGAAATTTTGCCAAAGGATGAAACATTTCCCCACTAGGCGGCTGCATATATGAAGGGGGATGTACATCTAACCCTAAAAAATGTTGTTTTTGGTAGTATTAAGTGTCCTTAATAACATACTACAAGTTTACCAAAGTTTGACCACTAGAAAGGTATAATTTTCAAGATGGCGTCCAAGATGGGCAGGAAGCCCTTAAAATATCCTAACTCCTTCATTATTTGACCAAGCCAAGTAATCTTGGTGTCTAACCCCATGCTTTCTGGGTCTATGAATCCATTGAACTTGTATTTTTTGCACTGATGTCATTACATACTTATGGAATACATGTTTTTGTGAGATTACTGTAAGGCTTTATCTTTGTTTGGGGTGGACCAGAGATGTAAATGATTTAGCCTATGTCATGTAAATTAGAGCTGAAAATCTTTGCCAGAACCCCATAGGAACCCTACGGGTTCGGTTGTAATTTCTATCATTTTATACAGGCTCGTGCCAGGCTCGAGGGAATTAGTCGCTGATAAGGCATGTTGATAGAAGCTGTACAGTGCCTAGGATCAACCTACAATCACATTGTTTATTACAGCATCGAAACCCATCCCTTTTAATATCGTAAATGGCAAGGGGTTTGAAGAGCTAAACTCTGTTATTCCCCGCTGTGTGACAATTGCGAAAAGGTGCAATGAGATGGCAGAAGAAAAGAGGGAAGCTTTAGTACAGAAACTTAAGACTGTGTTGAAGGATGGCACAGTCGCAATGACCACAGACATGTGGACAGAGGA
Organism: Pseudorasbora parva; assembly: GCF_024679245.1. NCBI lineage: Eukaryota > Metazoa > Chordata > Actinopteri > Cypriniformes > Gobionidae > Pseudorasbora > Pseudorasbora parva. The sequence goes on from NC_090189.1 coordinate 32,614,228, forward strand.
TTATAGGAAGATTAGTTGACAGTCACATGCCATTTCATAAGTGAGGATATGGAATTGGTGAATAAAACCCTGACAACTACAATGTTCACTTTGAAAGAGGCAGAGATGGGAGAAAATATCAGACGGGAGATACTTAAACTACTGGTGACAAAGTTTGGCCTTGACATTTCCTCTCACAGTAAAATTGTATGGGTGACCAATGAGGGTGCAAACATTAAATTAGCTCTGCGGTCATACTAGAGATTGGACTCCACTGACCACGTCATTAATATGGTACTGCGCCACGGACTCGACATTGTCGAGTTATCCAAAGCCGACGGTGCTCCGGACATAGGAGATACCATTTCTGCTGCTAAATCATTAGTGAGGTACGTTAAACAGGATTGGCTGCGCAACTGTCAACAACATTGCTGCAAATGGGAGACACTCGGTTCAGTACGGTGTACCTCACACCGACTTCAATACAGGCCATTTATCATGAGCTCCATGAAAAGCTGGAGGCTCGAGGGCGCATTGAAAAATATAGCACCGGACACACTGGGCTTTTTGAGACTTTCTGAAGCCGTTCTATGAAGCACAGCGGGAACTTGAGGGAGACAAGTATCCAACACTTAATAGTATGTGTCTCTGGTGTGAGAAACTGAAGCGCCACTGTCAGCCTAATGCCTTGGACTCCCTTCAGCAAGCTGTCGTGCGTAAACACATAAAGTGATAATACAAGACCTCCACAAGATTGCGACATTCCTCTGGCCAAAATGTAACCTGCTGAGAATGTTGTCACACTCAGGAATGCCATACATGCTCATGTCCGCACTCTTCTGCAAGCCATGGCAGTAGGTGCACCAGACGTGGTGATTCGAGACCCAGTCCCAGAGCTCTCCTGAGTCGAACACACTGCTCCAGCAAAAAGGGCGAATTTTGCAGAGTGGGAAAATGTCAGGCGAGCTGACTGGGAAGATGACGAGGCCACTCATTACATTGAAGCGGCTGTCATGGAAAATGAAATGGATGTGGAAGGCCAACAAACTAACCTTCCCAAAATTAGCGAAATTAGCCAGATCAGTATTATCAAATTTTGTTGCAATATTGTCCTGTTTAACACTGTGAAGCTGCTTTGAATCAATCGTCATTGTTAAAGCGCTTTATAAAAAAAGTTGATAGCAGTAACGGTGAAAGGGTGTTCAGTGCTGCTGGACGCACCATCTGCGCAGGACTGCGCTGAAGCCATCTACAGTGGATTCAATAATTTTCCTCCGCAAAAACATGTAGGATAAGCTTGGTGAGTAATTTTTTTTTTTTATTATAATTAAATATTAATTGAGTCTTAAATGCATAATGTAGACAAGAGTATATTGGCTAATGTTGGCATTATTCTTTTATTAAATTTCCGCTGCTGTTGCCCATCGTGTTGAGGGTCTTTTTTTTTTTTTTACAGGGTTTCGACATGCTCTCTACAATAAACCAGCTGCCTGTGATTAATTGATATCACAACAATGTCCAGAGTGCCTCTTTGTCCACTTGAAAAGTGATTGAAAAGTGTCACAAGCTGATTAAATGTACTACAAATGGATAATTGTCATTTTGAAAATTGCTGGTTATCCTTTTTTGAATCTTGGTTGCGTGTCGTTCATGAATGATTTGTTCATTTTGAACGAATCTTTAATATGACTCGGGACTACCGAGTTGTCTCAGAGAGTGATTCGTTCATTTTGTGTTGACCACACATGCATTACGCAACATATGGCTTCTGATCGTTCTGATTCTGAATCGACAGGTGAGATCCGAGTCTTTTGTTCTTCCTGTCAGTCCCATAGAGACGGAAAGAGAAAAGATTGGCTCATTTTTCTGAACAAGACTCAAAGATCCGAGTCAGTAAAATGATCCGAACTTCCCACTACTCTCACTGACAGTTGCAGCGCAATATGAAAGACTTCGTCTAACTGTACAACAAACAACCAATGAAAATGAACAATATGAAACTAAAACGACATTAGCTTAATTTAAAATGGCTTAGGAACTGTAGGCTATTTAGATAAACTCAATTTAGAGGTGGATAAACGCACTTTGGAGGTGGATAAACGCTATTTCTATTTTGGGAGGTGCATAAACGCCGTTTAGCCTCCACTACATCCCTGGACGTGGTGATAAACAATGCTCAGGTAAGCCATGGCATTTAAACAATGCCCAATTGGCACTAAGGGGCCTAAAGTGTGTCCTAAGAAAACATCCCCCACACCATTACACCTCCACCACCAGCCTGTACAGTGGTAGCAAGACATGATGGATCTATGTTCTCATTCTGTTTACACCAAATTCTGACTCTTACTATCTGAATGTCTCAACAGAAATCGAGACTCATCAGACCAGGAAACTTTTTCCAGTCTTCAACTGATGAATTTTGGTGAGCTTGTGCAAATTGTAGCCTCTTTTTCCTTTTTGTAGAGCAGATGAGTGGTACCCGGTGGGGTCTTCTGCTGTTGTAGCCCATCCTCCTCAAGGTTGTGCGTGTTGTGGCTTATGAGCAGATTGTGAAATACTCAGACTGGCCCGTCTTGCAACAACAACCATGCCATGCTCAACAGTACTTAAATCACCTTTCTTTCCCATTCTGACATTCCGTTTGGAGTTCAGGGGGCGTATTACAGAAATGTTCTATCTTAGGTCTTATCTTAAGATATGAGAAGTAAATTTAGGATTTTTCACAATTTCGTATTACAGAAGCAAATCCTAACCTGCTTTAGGATTCTTATCCTATCTTACAAAATCTAATCTTATCTGTTGTTATGAAATCTTAAACAGCTCAATCGAGTTTGTTAATTAACTCTCAGGTCTGTTAGCAACCAACAACTCGCAAGTCGCAAACTGCTTCTGAGATAAACCTAAAATCAACAAAAGAAAAACGCTGTGCTTTTAATTCCAGTGCGGAAGAAATTTATATTTTGATAAGCTCCGTTGAAAAGTTGAAGCCTGTTTTATAAATTGCCTTTTAAAAAAAGAGAAAAAAAAGACAAGAAAACGTTCTACATTTGCAAATGTAGGGACTGTCTCTAAAGTTGCATATGATATTGGTAAATTATACACATTTCTTACTTGAATAACATTTAAACGGAATGACGGTATCAAAACCAACTGTAAAGTGTTCATCTGTGTGTGAGCTATGATGCACACTTTTTACATAGTCCATTCAAACGCTATTAAAGTAAGACGTGTAGTATACCAATGTCGTATGTACTAACTTTAGAGACGGTCCTTAAATTTGTGAATACCAACGTCCAGCGACTTTATGCCACAGTGGATTGGTAGGCTAATGCTCCGTGACGGCTCGGTAATGTTGGCCGCAATTTGTCAACAAACTGCAAAATCATGTGTCGTGGGAGTCTGTATAATATTTAACATTACACGCATTTTATCATCAAAGCACAGCGCTAGCTGAGTCTTCCAAAAGTATCTCCACCATCAAAACGTTGCTGCTCTTCATATTGTATAATTAATAAATGTAACGCTCTCTCAAAAAAGGATTTGTGTACTGTGATTTTTACCGCTGGATTTCTAAAAGGTTTGAAGTTAGGACACCAGTGGGGTTGTCCTAAAGTTAAGACAGCTTTTAGGATTTTTTGTCAAGTTAGGATGCTTCTGTAATACTCGTTTCCTATCCATAGTTAAGATTGGATTATGCATTTAAGAAATGTCATTCTGTAATAGCCTTTGTCCTAAATTCGGTCCTAACTTAAAGTACCAAGGTTACCAAACAGATAAAATAGGATTCTAATCAGATTAGGAATAGGATCAGATTTTTCTGTAATACGCCCCCAGGAGATTGTCTTGACCAGGACCACACCCCTAAATGCATTGAAGTAACTGGTATGTGTTTGGTTGATTAGATAAATGCATTAATGAGAAATTGAACAGGTGTTCCTTATAATCCTTAAGGTGAGTGTAATGTTCATATTATATGATAGAGCTGCTCATTCTGAGAGGCCAATAATTATCCCAAAAATGTTTTACTTTTGCCTTTGGATGGCTATAATGGTGTCATTTCAATATGTGGCCTTGACCAAGTGTCCCCAAAAGCTGTTTAACTCCTCAACAAATGCTCAGATCTTCATTTTATCTATGCTCTGTTGAAATTATATATATAAACTCAGCAAAAAGAGAAACGTCCCTTTTTCAGGACTGTGTATTTCAAAAATAATGTTGTAAAAATCCAAATAATTTTACAGATCTTCATTGTAAAGGGTTTAAACAATGTTTTCCATGCATGTTCAATTAACCATAGTTAATGAATTAACATGCACCTGTGGAATGGTTGTTAAGACCTTAACAGCTTACAGACATTAGGCATTTAAGGTCACAGTTCTAAAAACGCAGGACACTAAAGAGACTTGTCTACTGACTGTGAAAAACACCCAAAGAAAGATGCCCAGGGTCCCTGCTCATCTGCATGAACGTGCATTAGGCATGCTGCAGGGAGGCATGAGGACTGTTGATGTGGCTAGGATAGATAAATAAATTGCCATGCCGCACTGTGAGACGCCTAAGACAGCCCTACAGGGAGACAAGAAGGACAGCTGATCATCAAAGTTTATCGTTGAAGGAATGAGCGTTATACCAAGGCCTGTACCCTGTAGTGGGATCGATTCGGAGGTGGGGGGGTCCGTCATGGTCTGGGGCGGTATATCACATCACCATCGGTCTGAGCTTGATGTCATTGCAGGCAATCTCAATGCCTTGCGGTACAGGGAAGACATCCAGACATGATCCTCCAGCAGGACAATGCCACCAGCCATACTGCTCGTTCTCTGCGTGAGTTTCTGCATGACAGAAATGTCAGTGTTCTGCCATGGCCAGCGATGAGCCCGAATCTCAATCCCATTGAGCACGTCTGGGACTTGTTGGATCGCAGGGTGAGGGCTAGGGCCATTCCCCCCAGAAATGTCCAGGAACTTGCAAGTGCCTTGGTGGAAGAGTGGGGTAACATCTCACAGCAAGAAATGACAAATCTGGTCCAGTCCATGAGGAGGAGATGCACTGCAGTACTTCAAGCAGCTGATGGCCACGCCAGATACTGGTACTTTTGATTTTGAGCCTCCCTTCATTCAGGGACACATTATTCTATTTCTGCTAGCCACATGTCTGTGAAACATTTTTAGTTTGTCTTATGGTGTTGACTCTTTTAGTCTTCATACAAATATTTACACACACACATTAAGTTTACTGAAAGTAAAAACAGTTGAAAGTCAGAGGAAGTTTCTTTTTTTTTGCTGAGTTTACATATATATATATTTTTTTGTCGAAAATATACTGAACCTACATTTTTCTATGTCAGACTGTTATTTTCATGTCCTATGTATTTATTTTATTTGCCAAAATACACCAAACAAAAGAATAAATGGTAATTTTCTATTATTTTTTTTATGTCTGCATTTCACTTCACAACATACAATGACAAATGCAAAGCTTATATACATCTGCAAATACTCAAGTTGATTTCTAGATTTACAAAACGCTTAAAAGTTAACATGTTCTCGAAGATACCATAGAAGAAAGGAACGGTTGAAAATCCTCTCATCCCCAATACTCCCTAGGTCAGAGATCTTTAACCCTGCTCTAGGAGACCCGCCATCCTGCAAAGTTTAGTTCCAGCTTTAAACAAGCACACTTGAACCAGCGACTCGAGCTCTTCAGGATCCCTTGAAAATCACATGCAGGTTGGCTATATACTTTGCAGGACAGTGTGGGTGTGTGTGTCTCCAGGAGCAGGGTAAAGACCTCAGCTCAAAAGTGATATTCTGCCAAGCAGTTCAAGAGTTCTTCACCATGACATCATGTAGACTTCTGAGACTGCAGAGACGTAATGAATGCAGCATATTCTTCAGGATGACACCGTTTGTATAATTCCACTTTCCGTTTGATCTGCTTCGGCGTGTCCTGGTAGTAATTCTTTTCGTCTCTTGCCATTGCCTAAAATATCAATAAAGCTTAATCAGTTATGTGAACTCAATCTCAAGAGTCTTATTTGTGTACATGCAGAAGGCTTGTGGATAAACGGCTCTCTTTGACCTTGTAATCTTCACTGTGTTCCTTCACCATGTGTTGAACATATTCAATCATGTCAGTGGAGCACGTGGTTTTGTCTTTCCCACGGAGACTGGCCTCTGCCTCCATTTCTGCAATGAGACACCAAATCGTATTGGCAGGGCTTGAAAATATTATCACATTTCAACCATAACAGATTTCATAACCACTGGTTTCAAAAGATACCTTCAATGACATAGGGTTTCAACACACTTGTCTCCATCGCTTGAGTTTTTGTGTCCTGAAACATCAGTGAAAAGTATTCGGTTGTCACAATCAGGCAGTATTTGTATAAATACACTGTAACTGTGATTAAAGCTTGATACTTGCCTTTTTAGCTTTAATAGGAAGCATACCCTTGGTTCCAGGAGAGAGCCCCATGTCTCGTAGATTTTGCTTCACTGTTTTGTGGTCATCCCAAGCTTTACGTATCTGCGGACTTAATAGATGACCCGGTTTGTGACAAACTTCATAACGCATAACAGGCCAACAGATGTTTCAAACAAAAGCAATCTTGGAGAAAATACACTTGACTATTCAAACCTTGTGCATCCTTAAGGACATGTTTGTCTTTTTCAGTTTAGTTTTTATTTATTTATCATTTTGCCTGTTATTGCCAACTGCATTTTTTTAAAGGGTTACTTCAGCGATTAGCATATGGCTTTGCATCAGTAGAAACCCTGGAGTATCTTCAAATAAATGTGCTTTTCCCCTCATGTTCCCCTGAGACAAGAGATTTATGCATTTTATTTCTGGAAAAATTCCTCCTATGAAACAAATTGACGATATTTACATCATAGGAGGAATGTTTGGCCAAAGGCTAAAGACTACAGCCAGCAAAGGGAGCTATATCCGCATGTTTTGAGCCCGTGCATAGGGGATGGGAGATTACACTGAGAGCTCAGTTCGAGGCTGCAGGCACGCATTTAAACGGAGCTAGGGTGAGCAATGTAAGTCTTTTAACTTCTCAAATTAATTTCTATTTAAGTTAAGCTTGCAAACGCATGAACTGAAATGCGTCAGACTGAACTCGCGTTGTGAATGTATGCCGCGAGTGTAGTCGCGATTACCTCAGCTCTCATCACGAGAGCTCATTTATCTCACTCTTGCAGTCAGTGCTAGGGATGGGCATTTTCCCAAAATATTGTATTCGAATATTTGGGCTCATAAAAATCGAATATTCGAATATTTAAATTAGGTATTTTGAGAAAATGAGAGATGTTTTTCTTTTTTTCTCTAAACATGTCTTCACCATTTCTGAACAAGCTTATGATTAGGCAATGTACACAACACGCTTACGTTATACACAAATCCGGCGAAACACGGAAGTAAAGCATCGCCGCCATTACTGCGTGCCTCGCTGCTAAGGACTTAGAGCAGTGCGTACACGAAAACACTTCTCAAATGAGGTTAATAGCTTAACAATGACTGATTCTCCCCTCATGTCATGTTATAATAGCCTACCTTTTTTTCCCTTATAAATTATTTTTATTTTTGTTACGAATGCATACTATTATTATTTTCCCCCCTGTTTGTATTCAGGATATTAAGAGCTGCTCCCTCAGGCTATATCTTTTCTGTATCCTATTTCGAATTCGAAGAAGTTGATTTTATGCAGCGATATTTGTTTGTAAATCTTGATACTTTCAATAATAATACAATTAATTGATTAATATATAAATAAATAGCAGCGCGCGGCAGTAACGTTAATGCACGGCGCGCTGTGATGAACGTAAAGAAAACCACTTAAAGACAGAGAATAATTAAAGCATACGTGTCCATTACAAACGGACCTAGTCACAATTAACGTTAGACATATATGAAATGATCAGTTACAAAAAATATGGCCTTATTAAATCAGCACGTAAACTTGCGTGACCTACCGATGTGCTCATGCATATGTTCACAAGCTGCAATAAATAGCCACGACCAGTTGTAGCAATAGAATACATCTTCCTACAGGTATAAGATTATTTTATTAATCATCTGGCATGCGATGAGCGTCAGAACCTAAACTACAGGGCATGAGTTCGGGATGGATTGGCCAGATACTGCATCCTACATCACAGATCAGCCGCTGCGTATGAATCACAGTGTCGTGAGGTTTTCAGGCAGTGGACTCGTACCATAATATGTCAGTAACAATAGAGAAAACTACGAAGTTACATTTGTGTAATTGTGACTTAAAGTCCCTTTGTAACAGGCACGTATGTTTTATTTATTTTCTGTTATCATTTACAGCGCGTCGTGCATTACTGCCGCGCGCTGCTCTAAGTGCAGCATAAGTCCTCATAACTGTTCGTTATTTCATGTTCTCAAAACGTGTTTGTGTAAAACAATTCCATGATCACGGAAAGCAGGGCCCTAATATTAGCAACACAGCTCACAATGACATTGTTCAGTTTTATTGCTGTCTTATACATTACATTTGGCAGACGCATTTATACATTAATACATCCTGTTGTCAATAAATTACCTTTCTGTAAGTTTTGGCCAATGCCTGACATCATCTACCCAATGTTCCCTTTCACCAGACATTTTATTTAATGTGCAGGATCCGCTTTCATTGAAATGTCATTAGAGGACACCGGCAAGTGTCACACCGTCACGCACTTCGCAGGCACGCAGTAATGGCGGCAGGCAAGATGGCGGCGCCCATAAAGTTCGCGGCGGATTTGTGTATATCTTAAGGTTTTTAAAACATTAAACAGTGTGTAAAAAAATGCCTAAAGAACAAAAGCATTATAAGCTCAAGGAGCACGAGCGCAGAGCGCGTCAGTTAGCGTGACGTACACACACACACACGTCAATAGGCTATAGCCTACCGACCTGTGTGTGTGTGTGTTTGATATGGCTGATGTGTTTACTTTGTATTGTTTCACATTTTCATGTAGGGATAAACTATAATATTATTGGATTATGATATTATTCTCGGGTGAGAATGCGCCACTGACAGGCGTTGCGGAGACAAAGATAACGGTTAAGTGAAGTTTGAGTGAAGAACTTTGTGTTTTCTGTTCATAAACCCTCAAAGAACTTTAAAGGAAGCATTTGTCTCGAGATCATTTTGCTATCATAAGTTATCTCACTCGCACTCGGGGTAACTTAGCTACAGATGAGCTTACCTGCACTCCTGAGCAGTGATCGCTCATTCCACTGGTGTTTGGATTTCATGTGATTCTCGTTTGTGGTGGTGATATCATTATAACTCAGTTTCAGTAATTGATTTCATCAAAAGTAACTCCATTTTGTGCATTTTCATCATAGTGCAAACAGCATTTTCAATTTTCATCGAAGTAACGTTAATTCCAAACATTGCGAGACAGACGACGACATTGTGATCAAATGCACTTAACTTATTAACCTGCTCCACAACACCACCCAGTGGATTGAGTTATAACTGCGAGATTTAGAGGTATTTCTCATGGATTCACTGTGTAGCCAGTTGCTTGTGACTTTTTATTTTATGTCATCCTACTTTTATTATTTTATTTTACCTTACGTTATTTGTGTTGAAATAAATATTTTTGTAAATGTTTTAACTTCATCACAACTTAATGTTACCCTTTCATTGTTATTTATATTTAATTTTCAATGGTTCCAGTCGGGAGTTCCTACCAATTGTTGTAGGTGGGGCCTTAATTAGTGGCGCACCTTATGATGCGTTATCGCTTCCCCTTTAAGCGTTCGCGCTCAGTCTGACTGTGAATGCAGACGGGGAAGTGCGGAGTGAGACAGTAGGCCTTCCAGTGTGTGTGTTTTCTAATTTTGCTCCAACCTAGTTTTTCTTTAAAGTAAATAAATGTACATCCTTCATCTCATCCATGTTTGGCTGTCCTTCTGTCCTGAGGGTACCACTTGATATCTGCTACAACTGCATAGTATGTTCGAATAGTATTTTTAGTTTTCGAATGTTAATTACAGATCGAACATTCGACTATTCGAATATTCGTGCACACCCCTAGTCAGTGCTCAGTGCTGTGAGACTCGCGCGGTGACTCACTCATTATATTGAACAGACACATTCAGTTTTTAATTGTAGTGTCTTCTCCAACTCAGTCACAGTAATCAAGTTGGTGGCTTTGGGAGTAGCCTCACAGGGCAGCGAAGCATTCTGGGAATTGTAGTCTTTCATCCCCATGAGACTTTTCTCAGTCTAGAAGGCACCAAATTCAAAAATAATTTCACATTTCTACTACATTGATGACCCAGTTTAAATACAGAAATTTAAATACAGGGCGCCTCTGGGCATTAACTGTAATAACTCCGTGTTGCAAGCACCAATCCAGTTCGTTTTTTTTCTTCTATAGACTGTACTCACAAAGATATAACGATCAAGATAAACTTAAAAATTCGCCGGAGTTGTCCTTTAACAGGCTTTCATTCTGTTGGCAAGGCTTTTAAGATCCTGTAAAGTCAAAATTAAGTATGTGATCTGAGTTTGTCACACCACAGAAAATATGCTATTAACCACGCAGCCAAATTTAAATGATAATATAAGTCGCCAAGTAAATAAAATAAGAGATCAAAATCTTGAAAAAATGAGCAGTATTCTCTGCTCTGCAAAGCATAGTGCTTTGGCTCACTATGGGCTTCTCCCCATTCTTCTCCCTTGACTTTAGGTCTCCATGTCCCCCCGACTGTCTGATAGACAGTAAAAGATTGCTTCCGAGTATCTCCTCCTGTCTAGACGGTAATTTCTCTACTGTGCGACAGAGTCGTAGGCCTCTAAATCAGTGAATCGCACGGGGAAAAAAAAGAGCTCGATAATTTTTCCGGCCGTGATAATTGCCATTTGCATGCTTTTTTTGTTTTCCTCGTCTCTCTCGTTGACTGCGCCCGCCTCATCTGTTTGGGGAGGTGTTTATACTCGACGCGCAGACCGGGTGCGGCGTGAGATGTCATTCTCGGCCAGAAGATTCGTCTGGAACTCATGGCTCTTCGGTTGCGGAGGCACACGCAAAGTTACGAAATTTGACGTGCACACCGCCAACCGAAATGGGGTCTTGCGCACTCCGCATTGGCGTCATTTTTGGAGCTCGCACCCTTGTGCGATAAACGTAAGGTAATTATTCAGTTCAATCTTTGTGTGCTAAAAAGGCACATAAGTTCCTGTAGAGATAGCAATACACATTCTCCTTTTTTGCCAAATAAATGAAAAGCATGTCATCAATGTGTTCTCTCTTGCTGTATCAAAATATCACTTTCCTCAGAGATGGTCAAGTTCAGTTTGTGCATGATTAGGCTATGATATAATTTTTTTTTAATACTGTATCCTAAATTGTGGATAATTAATATATCATATGCTGAAGTACATTTCCGTACAACAAGAACCGTACAGAACGGAAAACCGTGCCCCTAAAACCGTGATACGAACCGAACAGTAGGTTTTGTGAACTGTGAACCTCATATGCTCCTAAAACACAATCATCCGTTGCAGTTTTCATCCATTTTATTTCTTGTTTTTGGTACTTATTTAAATGCATTTTTTAAACAGACTGAGTCCAATGCTTTATTGTTATTGGTTGTTTTGTTCATTTATTGTAGTTATTTAAAATGTTTTCCATTTTTGTGGTGTACCTGCATTTTTATGTCATTATCATTATTGAAATGATGAAAATGGTCTCAGAACGACAATATTATCGTTTACTGCAATAATTTCTTGGGCAATTTATCGTCCAGCAATTTTTTTTATTGTGACGGGCCTACAGAGTCGAGTTGGTTATGACGCAATCGTTAGCCTATTTGTACAAACACAGCTTCTACGGGGCGATAGTGTAAGATACAAGGTAATGGAGCCTTTTATACATTGTCGTGTTTCTTTATAAATAAACAATGGACAAATGAAGTCTTTAAACGCCTCAGATGTAATTCAACAATGTAATTCTAAAAGTTATTTACTTTCAAAGTGAAAAAAATGAATGGGAGTCAATGGGATGCTAACAGCAGGTGATGCAATGAGGTGATTAGGTTAGCAATGGCCGCCCCTATGGGTGGAACGCTTTCCAAGTGCTAGATTACCCCCTTGATCCTATGTTGCCAGCTAGCATGTCCCGAATTAAAGTGATCCAAAAAAAAACCCCACCTAATTACTTCTTGTGGCCTGCGTATTCACAACGAGTACAAATAGCGATGCAGATCAAGACTAGGCAAATTCCTAGTCAGATATTGACATGGGACTATATTATGGGGAAGCACAGGCGAAGCACTGCTACTTCAACGATATCACGGCTCTCATCCTCACGTCCTCGGGCTTTTGAGCGATCGCAATGTGTTGCATGATATCTCTGCACCCAAGTAGCAGCGCTTTGTCTGTCCTTCCCCATAATATAATCCCATATCAATGCCTAGGAAATCACATAATCTTAATCTGCTCTCTTTTTACTCATTGTGAATGCGCTGGCCACAAGAAGTAATTAGGGTTTTTTGGATCCCATTTACTTACGACATTCTAGCTGGCAACATAGGATTCGATTCATTACGCTAAGCTAAGCTAGCGGTGACCCTGCCAAACTAAAACAATGTATGCACTGAGATAAAAATGCATTTGCCAACATATCTAAATGTAGGAAAGAAGTTGAATAAGCCCCATCTCTAAAAACGTCTTCCTTTAAATTTGTACTTTATTTTGTATTTGTATTTATTTTCAAGATGGCACTATTTTCTTAGGTTTGATAGCAAATACTCACACTTTATTCTTGTTTTCTGCTTCTGCATATTGCAGTCAATTTGAGAAATTATGCGGCTATAATTGTGAAGGGTTGTGTTGATGTCAGAGTGTGGTTTGTACAGTATGTCTAATTTTTGAGAGAGAGAAATTCTACTGTACTGCAATTTGCAAATCAAATCCCAGCTTTGCTAGCATCTAACAGGAAAATGTGGTAATGCACCAATAACAAAATGCTTACTAGCAGTTTTTGAGTGTAACATGTTTTATTAAATATATATTTTATATAAAACAACCCCCTTTATAACTTTTTACTACAACAATAATCTGTCACAGGTCATCTTTAAAATGTAACCAATATTAAATATGTGCTCCAAAGTTAAAACATTTTATGATGACCATTTTTTTGACACTGAGATTTGAGATTTTTTTTAAATAATTCACTAATGTGAATGCAATATTTTCAAGCACTTAATCCCATGTTTATTCCCACATGAAAAAATACTATAGTATATAGTAAACTACTGTAGTAAATACTATAGTGTTTTTGAACCATACTATATTTAGATACTATAGTAAATTGTAAGTAATTAACTGTAGTATTAACTGGTCAATTAATAAACTATAATAAATATTGTGGTATACTACAATGTACTGTACTACATTATTATTGTATGGTTCAAAAACACTTATTCATTTTACTATAATGTACTACAGTATTTTTTCATGTGGGTTCTAATTAAATTAATTTATTAATGAATCATGTATTGTAAATAACATTTATATTAAATGCAACCAAACTGCTTTTTTTAAGAACATAATTGTATTGAAACATGGCTAAATTTTACCCCCAAATGTACTGATAGGCATTAGCTAAACATATGCTTTAAAGTCATTTCTATTTAAAAATTATGTCATGCATTTAAATATTTGTAATTACACATTTGTAATGATTAATCTGAAATTTAGCACATTTAAAATATAACAAGATTGACTGTAGTATAGAACACACTACAGTTAACGTTAGCTGTAACGTTGGTGCATTTAGCGCGTACTTGAACTTACCATTCAATGTGCGGTTTATCCTTCCTTCTTAACTTCTTCTTCATTTTTTTCTTGTTAGTATTGTAATTAAACGTGCTACGATTACGTTTCGTGAGTTTGCCCATTTCTGTATAATATAAGAGTGATAATACGCCACTGTCTTTACTCTGTAACACGTGTGTTTGAGGAACGCGGAAGTAACGACTTCTTCTCCAAAGCCAAAACACATCGACGTTGTTCGATATCGCCTCCTGCAGTCAACGAAAGTTCCTAACAAAATATGGAGACGAGCCTATAATTATTGTGAAATAAACTCATTGCGAATAGAAGAGTGTGCATGCGTAGCACATTAAAAATAGGTTAGACTTTAGGTTACGTTAAATCTACTATTAAGGGAAGACACGAGGTGGACGCAGCAGCTCGTGACGTGGTATATCACGTTTTGTATTCAGAACGACATAATTTAAAAACGTGTAATGTTAGCTTACTTCACAGCGTTTTATTGTTTTATATATTTTATTATTATTATCATCATCATTATATTCGTATGGTTGGTTTTTATCAATTAGTAAGACCGTTCGAAAATTAACCATTATTTTATTATATTAAAATCAAATGTTTATTTTTTATTTTAACTGTGGTTAAACTAAAGAGCAGCAAAACCATGGTTAATTTTTGATTACCGTAGTTTATAATAATAACTAATGGTATATTTGTGGTTATATTTAGTATGGTTAATTTTTGCAAGGGCGTGTTTTACCTCTAGATGGAGATATAAACTAAGCTTCTGCAGTTGTAACCATGTCTAGAACTGCATAGTCTGATATGGCTGAAAGAATGTGCATCTGTTAATGTTTATCATCAAAGGAAAGACATGGCAGATATTACACAGCGACTAGCTTGCCTATATTCAGCATTGCTAGAATAATGCATCATAATAAGCAGTTATATATGGGGATAGGGAAACATAGTATATTACAAAAGACAAGTACAAACATGCATAAGTTTGACTGAGGAGAAAAAACGAAACCTACTATGGCGAAGATTTGTTCATGAATATTAAACAGATCACGTGATGTTTTCATAGACGTTTTAGTTTTACTACATTTAGAATGTACAAACATTTTCAGGACAAAGATAATTAGCATTAAAACAAATAATCCTATATACTCAAACAGAAAAAAACATGTGATTTATGTTTTGGATGTGATTTATATTAACATTCAAGAGTTAAGCTTTTATGTTGCTTAGTCCTTTAATCTAAAATCTGTGGAAAACAAGAATATTATTCTAATACATCTGATTAAAAATATTTATGTCAGCTCTTCATTTCATATGCTATATAATTTATATACAACAGGAAAGTGTTCTTTCAATAACGTTTCTTCTCTTCTGTTTTCCATGGGACCGTTCAAGCAGGACGCTCGAGGTTGGTTACCAAGCAACGTCAGCATGCCTTGTTCATATTCATGAGCTCGGGCTTTGCCATAGTAGGCTCTACGTTCGACGCAAGTCCGAAGAAGCTTCTGGGCGGAGAATCAGAGGAGCGAAACGGCAGAGCGGAGAGTCATTCAGGGTTAATAATATTCCGCCGTGGGGGGGAGCGGGGGAGGACACACACATACACACACACACACACACACATATACACACACAGACACACACACATACACTGCCAACCCGGCGACGAGGTTGGGCCTGCGGTGCCTGCCTGCAACCCAGGAAACATGGAGCTCGAGAATATCGTGGCCAACACTGTTCTGTTGAAGGCGAGAGAAGGTAAGACATGACAGCCCGTCTGATCATTGTCACTTTTGACAGCTGTGATCCTCAAACGGCGCGTTTCTGGCTCAAAACTATGGGGGATTCCCCCAAAGGAAGTTAGGCCAAAAAAGACAAGAGCAATGCAAAGAATGCATGCTTTATTATTTGCGAATCACCGGATCAAACCTGAGAATTGCACATTGATCATGCTGTGTTGCTTGCCGCTTGCTTTGTTGTGTTCCTAACCTTGAGCAAAAAGAAAAGAAAAAAGATGGACATGTCAATAAAAAATAAATAAATAAAAAACATCCACGTTTCTGTCAAAACCCTATTTGGTTGTACGACCTTTTTTGTGAACGGTCTGAGTTTTAGTATAAAGGAGAAGCGATGGACAATGTGTTGTCTGTAGTGTTATTGTCAGCAGTCATTGCTTGGTGTCTGTGTGCTCGAGATAAGCGCCTGCATTAACTCTGAACCAGTGAATTAACCGACCCTCTGATTTTTGAAAGTGTTTTTCAACATAGTGCTCTACCTACCTAACGTTAGATGGCTAAGCGCGTTACTTGATAGTCAAACACGTCTAGTGGGCACTTTCAGTTTTTTCTGCAGGTGTATTTCTTAAAAATGAGGGAATCCTGCTGTATTTTCTCGCATCCGTGTTCCAACGTTCTTGTGCTGCACACTTGGGCTGCTTCATTTCTTTGTTTTAGTGTTGAAGTATCCGTTTAAGTACGAAAATGAACAGTGTGGGACAAAAGTCTCTAAAAGATCCTAATGACTACAGTTAATTAAAGGTGCCTTAGAATGAGTTGAAACAATATGTTAAATTGTTCTCTGATATCTACATAGAGGGTATGTGGCTTATTTAAGGGCAAAAATGATCCAGATACAGTTTTACAGGTCCATTTACAACCCTATAAATTGTCCCTAGGATGTAATACTCTGTTTTTGCCTTATTTGGAAGAGTCATGAATATTAATGTTGAGCTCTGCTCTGATTGGCTTATTTCAGCTGCTCACAGCAGTTCAGTTGTTCAGCGAAGCAGCTCGTGAGTCCTGACCGTCCTGACAGAACACGGACCGACTGAATGACACTTTAAGCAGAACATCTTAAATGGAGATTGATAAAATGCAGCTTACTTGTTTATTGGTGTTTTCAGATCATCCGCGCGCGATAAAGAGCTCGCGTTTGTGCGGTTGCCAGATTTCAGTCATTCAAATCCCCCAAATATAGCTTTTCTGTGAAAAAAACACATCCCGTGTTTTACCTAAACATGTCCAATCTGGCAACCATATGCACACAAGCTCTCTCTCGCGCGCGGATGATCTGAAAACACCAATAAAAAAAGTAAGCTGCATTTCAGCAATCTCCATTTGAGATGTTCTGCTTAAAGTGTGTCATTCAGTCTACATTTTAGACTTGTTTTTTTTTCGTCAACGATATTGCATGTTTATATAACGTTAGTCACAATGTAGGCTACGCAGTGACTGTGATGTACTCTTAATACAAGCATGCAAAAACATCATAGGCCTACTTCAGTTCTCAAAAATATAAATATATAACTTGTATTTTTACAAAATGAATAGCCTTGTCAAATGACTACCGTTTTAACTTATATGGTGGAAAAGGTGACGCTTGCTAGAAGGATCGAGTGAGCGATCTGTAAGCAACGTATCTACAGTTGTATTTTGTAATACAAAATAATATTACCCTTTGTCATTAGACACACTATTTAGTTTTGTATGGTACTTGGTGTTTCCTATTGTTACTGTACTAGCATCTTGCGTTATCTTTCTTCAGTTTAAGACGGTGAGCGAAGCTTCTTCGAAATGGGCCGAACAAACAATTTGTTTTGGTATCCGGTTATCATAAACCTCAACCATGACTGTTGACATATGAAAAGTCCTCACATCTCCTGCACAGATCTGCCGTTTTTGCTATCTTCGAGTGTCTTGTTTACCATTAGTAGATTCGGGTTCGTCAGTTCCGCCTGACAATGAACATGTTTGGACAGATGCAAATGTTGGGGGCGTACATATAAATGATCCCCAACGCTTGCGTCACGGTTGGGTTTATGTTGAGAAGCACTTATTTTTCTGTGGTGTTTTTGATTCACGAGATTTACATAAGAAGTAGGAGGCAATGGTGTTTGAGACTCACAGTATGTGATGTCCATGTACTGAACTCTTATTATTTCACTGTGGCAGGGTTAATAACATTTTTCATTCTAGAGCACTTTTAAGTAAAATGGTAATAAAAAAAAACACATAGGCTACAATCAGCGTCAAAGAGTGTTACAAGCATATGTTAAAGGGATTTTTGCCCAGAAATTCTGTCATTAAAGCTACACTATGTTAGCCTAGAACTCTAGAAGCACCCTAGCGGCAGTAATCTAATCTGCCGCAAGTATCGTCTAGCAACTATCAATACACATCTAAGCTGTAAAAACTAAACTGGTTGGTCAGGCCAATCACATTGGCCATCATTTATCAATCTTGCGTAGAAACTGGTGTATATGTTGGCGTAAGATTATGCTTACACTCCTCTCACCGCCTGATTTATGAAGCTGTGCGCACCTCTGCAATCCAGGTGTACGCAATACCTGCCCTTGATAAATGCGGCGGCTGAAAACGATCGTCATTAGAATAACACGCCCCTATATATTCAAGTCTCCGCCTCCCCCACGCCCTCATTTTACGCCATGGACAAACAGAAGACGGCAAAGAAGCGAAACTTCTCAGACGTGGAGATCGGGCGCGCTCAATCATCTCACTAGTCCACTAGTCAGGGCACTGATTAGGACATAAGTCAATGGGCTGACTCCCTGATCAGTGCCCTGACTAGTGGACTAGTGAGATGATTGAGACGCGCCCATCAAGACCATCACCATGCAGGGAAGTGGAAAAAAAACGAAATTGTTTTATTTGGGAGTTTAAAGAGTGGAATTAAAGGCACCTACAAAAACAAAATATGGACACAAATTACGAGTACTCTTAATAGAGTGGAGGTTGAGAAGCGCACTCCAGCAGTTTAAATAGCTGTTTGGATGATAAATTACCATCACAATGCATTATTTTACAGCACGTTTTGAAAAAAAATAGCATTTAATTTCGTATCACGGCACATGTATTGGGGTGTACGACAGTGATGATGATGATGTGATGTGGAGTAAGATTCATTCACATTAATAATTACATGACAATTTGTAAGATTCTTCTTATTATTATTATGCTTATTATTCTTAATGACGCTTGTTATTCAGAAGAAGAGTGTCATTTTTATTATTTTGTCAGTCTGAACTATTTTAGTCCCAGTCCGTGCGCAGCTGCCGGGCCAGGCGGGCCTGAAACGTCAGATAAAGCGCACAGGCTCGCGACTGGAGGAATACATGCCTACAAATCAAACGCTTTGGTAAAGTCACACAAATTAAACATTGACGTTCATGTTGCACAAAAATAAACACTGAATGTTGTTGTTGTGGTTTTTAACAGTGGGTCATATAGCATATCTTGCCAGTGCGTTTTGTGGTGTTAGGAATTGTTTTTCTGCGAATTTCTCTAGCTCAAACGTGCGTACACCACCTCCTGAGCTGGCGTAGGATTTGAGCGTGCCGTACGCCAACGTCAATATAGATAAATCTCAAAGTCACCGTGGGTTTGGGTGTACGCAAGGTGTACGCTGGAAATTTGGTGTACGCACTTTTGATAAATGAGGGCCATTGTGTATAGAGTCAGTGGGCGGGGCTTAACATAGTGACGTCAGAGTTGTGCTTGCATGCTACTAGTAAACACAGAAGCTGGATGCACTGCTGCATCGTTGGAGTTAAGCTTTTCTCTGTGAAAAGAACAAAGAACGGCACTGAAGTCATTCTTAAAAAGGGAAGATGTGTTTGGAGTTTTGTTGACCGGATACAGCGAATATGTAATCTTTCAACTAGCTCCGCTTCACGTTGCGCTGAGAAGAACAAAGAACAGCACTGAAGTCATTCTTAAAAAGGGAAGATGTGTTCAGAGTTTAGCCGACCGGATACGGCGAATGTTTAATCTATCAACAAGCTCTGTTTCACCTTCGTTGCTCTGGTTGGTTGTAGCGCTATCCTATCGCGTGCAGAGGGAGTTTGAAAGACAACCGTTTATCCCGCCCCTCGGATTGAGCCCTGTCAATGGTGAGTTTCCAGACCAAACATCTTGATGTGGGTCTGGCTTGTCAGGCTAACTGACAACAGTAGTCCGGCCAGGATATTGTCATTTAAAAGTTGTTGTTTTAAACAAATTAAACAAATTTCTTTGTTCTTGCACAGTATGTACCAAGCTTCACCCTCATGTCATTCCAAACCTGTAAGACCTTCTTTCATAACACAAATAAAGATATTTTTGATGAAATCCGAAGGCTCTCTGACCCCTCCATAGGCAGGCACACAATGGCCACTTTCAAGGCCCACAAAGGTAGTCAAGACATTGTTAAAATAGTCCACACAACCACAGTGGTTCAAACTTAATGTTATGAAGTGACGAGAATACTTTTTGTGCACAAAAACAAACAAAAATAACGACTTTGTAAAAAAAAAAAAAAAAGTAAAACACTATTTACAATGTAAACTGTTTAGGAGATTGGCATAGATGAGATGTCTTTACTACCTTTCTAGGCCTTGAAAGTTGCAGTGGCGTTGCAATCTATGTGGGGTCAGGGAGCTCGGATTTCTTTAAAAATATCTTCATTTGTGTTCAAAAGATGAATGAATGTCTCGCGGGTTTGGAACAACATGAGGGTGAGTAATTAATGACACAATTTCTGCGCGAAATGCTTCTTACACTCTTTGAAAGTGATTGTATGTATTATTTTATTACTATTTTACTTAATTAACTGTAGTCACTACGAGACTTTTGTCTCCCACTATTCATTTTTGGAAGGCTAATACTTGAAAGGATATTGCAACAATACAACAAAAAAATGTAGTAATAGCCCAAGTGTGCAGCATGAACGTTGGAACAGACATGAGAAATACATTTTTGGGTTAAAAAACGTACATTTTTGCAGGTTTACATTGATTACAGATTACAATTACAAGTTGTTAGTGTATTAAGGTGATGTATTATAAATGACAGTTTACATTAAGTAACGTTAGGGCATTTTAAAATGTTGAAAGCTGTCTTATTTCATAGATGGTTTCAGTTTAGTCACTGCTGTAGGATTGCTTAACATGTTGTTTCCTCCTTTTAAGGATGACATTTAGCACTAGCTTATCTAAGTAGGCAGGACTCTATATGTTGCACTACATGAATTTGTATTTCATTTTTGGAAACTTGCTTGCTTCTTATACATTTTTTATGGAATAATATGTTTTTTATAAATTTATTTGTTTCATTTGCACAAGAACAGATTAAGTATCGGTCAAATTTAATAAAAAACAGTTAAACGCAATCTCAGTAATAATAAAATATGTTAAATAAGTTTTTAGAGAGTAACCCACTATTGTAACTCATTGCTTTTTAAAGTAACTTTCCCGAACATGGCTCTTGAAGCAAAATATCTTCTATAATATGTCAAAATGGCCATGTCTTTGCAAGTAAACACTGTAATGTATGTCTTCATTGAAACTTAAACAGTTGAGAAAGAAAATGCACAAGAATATTAGATCCGTGCTGTCTGTCTTAAAGTGACAGCATCCAAATTTACCTGCTGTCGTTATTAATGTTAATCAAACAACAAAAAAGGCAATATTTCACTGCTTGACTGAATCATTTTTGTAATTGTAATAAGAATAAATGTATATTTCAATTTCCTTTACACAGTAAATTGCTTGGCTGAGAGTGGCGCTTTGTCGGACACACATGCGCACTCAACGGGTCAGAGAGAAAGAAAGGCATTTACATATGCCACGTAAAGAGATTTAATGCGCTTAGATCTACGGTAATTGCAGGGCTCGACAGGACTGTCCAAGAGTGGACAGAACTTTCACTGTCCCAATCGGGCCAGTGCTGCATCGTCAAGAAAGTTTATAATTTGTGTTTTTTAGCCTTGCCTATTTAAACATTCAAAAGCATGAAGAGGCGAAAGATAACTTGCGCGCATCTGACGGGATGTGAATACTAATTTCTTACTTTACTTGAACAGACACTTTCATTCAAAATTATGTCCTTGTTAACATTGGTTATGTCTTAAGTAGCATTTTTTTAAAACACATTTTACATTCATTATTTTGGTATATGATCATATCAATATTAAAACGTAGCATTAAAGTTACCATATACGATTGAATAAAATTAGTAGCTAGCTAACAACAACTATTTGTTCTGGTTTAACCTCACTCTACACTCTAAAAACTTAAACTATGATTTACTCAATTTTTTTGGTGAAACATTTTTACACTAAAAAAATTGAGTACATTTTAAAGCAGTGAAATCAATTATAGACACCATATGAACTGAGTAAATGTAAGTAAAGAAATTAAGTAGATCTGAGTAACTGCATTTGTTACATTAACAAATTCAATTGAGTAGAAAAAATTGGGTAAAAAGCATTTAAAAAACAATATTTATGACTAATATGAACTGTTTTTATTTATGAGTATTACTAACTTGTATAGTATCACTTTAATTTCCTCTAAACCTTTGTAAAATACTCCACAGTCCACACAAACACACTTATACATGACATGGCCTTTATTGTCAATGAGTACAGCAATAACGTTACAGCATATATTACTGTTTTGACATGTAAAGAATAACAGTTATTTTACAACATTTAAACTCATGTAACAAACATTTTAGAAGTAAAAATTAAACATTTAAAAGTAATTCAAGTGTAATCAACCGGTCTGTTATCCCATTTCCACCGTATCAGCGCTGTTTCTCGAGCCTGAGATGGACTAACGTTAGCGGTCTGCGGCTGGACTTTGAACTTGAGACCGCTGTCCTGCGGTTCATTCGTAGCTGAAAGATGCTGCAAGGCGCCAGACTCCATAACCTGACAATAAACAAACAGTGCCCAGTTTTAATAAGATTTTATCATCCAAATTCCTTATTCATTATCTTTAGGAAATAAAGTTGTGTTTTGAGCAACACAGCAGGCGTTTCAAAGACCAACGCCACATGTTAACTTAAGGTGACTCACACTGTCCCTGTATGTTGTTTTGAATTAAATTAAATGCCTTTTAGCACAGTAATGATAATATAGATTAAAAAAAAAACATACAAACCTGAATTTCACAGAAGAAATGCCCCAATTCTGCGACGCTGAGAAGAAGAAACTGCTCTGGTGACTGAGGAGAATTCAAATATCCGCACTCACTCAACCGTCGAGCTGTCGTCACGTCAGAGGGTGGGGGAGGGGTGCATCGTTTTAATCGAGAAAACTTACGCAATTTCTTCAGTGTGTGTTAAATATTAATAATCTTGATTTTAATTAAGTAATATGTGTGGTTCTTGAAACAGATCGGTTTAATTCTCCATTCTCAAATATTTTGAAATAAATTTCACAAATGTATTAAGTATATTTAAAATAAATAATTGGTTATTTGAATACTAAATTATTTTAGTGAAAAAAACTTAAATATAACTATAAATTTTAGAAAAAATTAACTGTTGGATTTTTAGTCAATTATTTTGGTATGTTTAACTAAAACCATCAAGTAAATGATATTGAGAGATTTTATTAAGTTAATAAAGTTAATTATTACTGTGATATTTACTAAGCCACTGAATTATTTTTTAGAGTGTAGTATTACATAAAATATTTTATAGCCTAGGTAATTTACTACACATTATCAAATAAAAATACTGTGGATTATCAAAGGGACATTCCACATTTTTGAAAATAGGCTTATTTTCTAAGTCCCAGAGTTAAACAGTTGAGTTTGACTGTTTTTGAATCCATTCAGCCGATCTCTGTATCTGGTGGTAGTGATTTTAGCATAGTTTAGCATACATCATTGAATCGGATTAGACCATTAGCATCGCGCTCAAAAATGACCAAAGACTTTCATTATTTTTGTATGTAAGATTGTGGTCAAAACTGGTTGAGCGGTGCATCCCCTCTCCCCCTCCCCCCGACTCAGAGTTGCCAGATAGGCTGCAGGATCCACAGGAACGTTTGTAGCTGCAGTTGTGCTAACTAGAGCGGATCTGGCAACCCGTATGCTAAAACACTACTGACTTCGTGATTGGTAGATAAGTGGAGGGCGGAGCTTTAGGACAAAGCACAACATGTCAACATCAACATCAGTTGAGGCCGAACTACTGCTGTCAGTGATATAAGTTTGAAATGAGCATGATTTCTTAATGTCTAGTGGCATATCAGGGCCATTTTATGATTAATTGAAATACATTTCTTACATACAGTTCCTTTAAATCTGGGCTCTTTTGTAGTTACATTGTGTACTAAGACTAACAGAAAATGATGAATGGAGAAAAATGAAAATGAAGAAAAATGGTTTGTTCAAAACATTTCAGACCAGCTGACTATTTGGAATACAAATTGTATTCTAGTATCTTTCTTGCATAAAAAGTCTGCCGAGTAAAATACAAAAAAATGACTAGCCAATGGCGGCTCGAGGCTCAGTGTGTCCGTAGAGGACTGTCAAACAAAAAAAGAAAATTACTTTTTTCGCTTCAATAAGAATAAATTTGTTTAATTCATACAGTGAAGTTAATTTTTACATTTGATTATTCAATTTCTGTACTAATTCTATGTTTATTCTAATATTCTAATCGTTATTGTGAATAATAATTTGTTCATATCGCCTACCTCTTCCCTAAACATATAATAAAGCTTCTTGTTTACTCTCTTATACTCTCGTCACATCTTTTCTCAGGATGTAGTCACGTGCCGGTTTGACTCCTAAAGTTGAACTGTTCTTTTTTAACAATAGAGGTGTTTCATGTCAATGCAGGGAACCCACCGGCTCATTCCACTTTTTCTGTTACACTGAAAGCACAACAAGGAAGATGAGTGTTTTATATGCTATGTTCTATACTTTGTTGGCGATTTATATCGTGAATACTAGTGTGATGAAAGCAGGGCCTTTTAGTAAGTGCTGAAGGCAAGTTTTGCACACAGTGAATAAAACCTCTTCACCTCTGCACTGCTGCTGCACGAACAGTACATTTCACATGCCATTTGCATCTTGGCAACTTCCCACAAAGATAATGCCGGAGGTTTGCTACTGTACCCATACCATTATAATCTCGTCACTGCAAACCATTTGATTGAATTGCAAATATCACACTGTGACATGTTACAAAAGATTTCGATTTCAAATAAATGCTGTTCTACTGAACTTTCTATTCATTAAAAGAATCCTGGGGAAAAAATGTTTTCAACATTGATAATAGTAAGAAATGTTCCTTGAGCAGCATGTTAGAATCATTTCCGATAATTTTTTTTAAATAAATAAATTACTTTGTCACTGTTAACAGTTGCCACATACATTTTAAAAAGTATTGAAATTGAAAACAGTTATTTTAAATTGTAATATATTTCACAATATTGTGTTTTTTCCCCCCTGTATTATTTTATTTTTATTGATATATTGATAATTTTATTTTATTTATTGATCAAATAAATGCAGCTGTGGTGAGAGTAAGTCTTCTTTCAAAAACATTCAAAAAGCTTTCTGGCCCTAATATGTATTATCATATTAGATACATTTAAGTGTCTTTAAAAGTGTTTTGACATTACTCTGTGCGTTCCCTCGACGGCTGCTGTGACACTTGTTCACTGTAACACTTCCTTATTCCCAAATGAAACCAGAAACCGAGGGTAACGCAGATATGACGCAATTGACAGGCGACTCCCTCAGACATCCCAGTTCCTTGGTTAAAATAGCAATTTTCTATATTTACAAATTTACAAATAGTTGAAAACATTTGGGAACTCAACTGATCAAAATATATAACTCTTCCTCCTCTGTTTTTCTATTTTTCTCTTTTCCCTCCCTATTCTAGTTTTTGCTACTCTAGTTTTTGCTACTCTGAGTAATATCCAAATCTTTGTAGGGGGCATGTTTTGCGTTTCTTCGCCTCTTCATGACAGATCGCTTCCTGTACTCCTCAGTTGTAAGTTGCTTTGGATAAGTGTTGCTAAATGCATAAATGTAAATGTAACACTGGCCTGGTGGTGTTTGGATATTTTACTGCAAAAATACTACATAAGGCACCTTTAATAGTAACATTCCATCAAATTGAATATAATAATCCTTACATATTATGAATTGACGTCTGAAATAAGTAAACAAAAACAACAAATTTTTTAAAACATTTTGTATGAATCTTAAATTTAAAGATATTTTGAAATTTATGAATGAAAAAAAAGGCTTAATTTAATTTAGCAGTTTTATGTTGATGATTTTTTACCTCATGATCATTGAGCATGATCATTTGTTTGAACTGCATATAGCACACTGCCTGACTTTGCGTATTAATTATGGTGAGTTATATCTTTGAGGTGTGATTAGGTACAATGTCTGGGCTTGCACAGCAGGTTTTGATTATGTAAGATAATGAGGTTTCTCAGCTGGGCTCATCTCATGTGGGAAAGTCTTTGTTGTAATGTACAGTCGTGTTTTGAACTCTTATCAGATCGCAGTCACAAGCTTCTCCCGTACGTTTGTAATCAGTGCATCGTCTTCTGCCCTCCCATCCCATTAGCGTCGAATCTATTCCTCAGATTCTCTCATAACCCAGCAACAATGCAAACACCTGGCCGTAGCATTCACAAGAGTCCCCTCCATTCCCGACGAGTGTGTCCCAAGCGCATCATCACTTCCTGACCTTTCCTAGTGCCGTCTGTTGACAAGCTTGGCGAGCTCAGCACCTGGGCCAGTAATTCTAATCGGGGAGCCTGAGCTGCCCTGGTGACGTTAGCTAGCCCGGGCCAGCGGGACATTCTCGCGGCATTGCCGTGATTCTTTTCCTGAAATTAATTTCAGGGACGTGTTAGATGCAAACTGAATGTAAAGATGAAAAACAAGACTAAATCTTACGCCTGTTCATGTAAGACTGGAATATTTCAAATAAAATTTCATAATAATTTAAAGGGGTCCTAATATGCTATTTTTACTAGCCTGACGTGGTCATACTCAATTCTAGTCAGAATATGAGTCTGAAACTGCTCCATTGGGCTGTGATTATGAGGCGTGTTTCAACCGAACCAGGAAAGACCTCAATTGGATAGACCTACAACCAATCAGAGCAGCGAAGCGACACATTGTCAAATGTCAACAGAACTCAACTGCCCTGTGTTGCCAAGTCCGCGTTTTTTTCCGTGGTTGTTTTTTTATGTCCGCGGGTTGAAGCGACTATTATGTGATATATAGACCTATGAGTGCGAATTTTAGCAGGCAACCTCGCCAAAATAACACACATTTTACCCCCCAAACGCCATTTTTTTCCGGACAATCCCCCCGAGAAGCTATTGTTTAGGGCTAGTAGTTGGCGGGTTTTGCTGTAAAACCTTGGCAACCCTGTCTGCACGTGCACTGGAATAAACGATCTTTGCTGGTGTAAAAAAAAAAGAAAGAATATAATGATACACAGAGTACTTACCCAACATGATCATCATTTTTGAGAGAAATTGTGAAGGTGAATGCATATACAAACAAGCTATCCGTTTAAGATTTGAACAAATATCCAAGCCCCTTTGATGACGTGCATGATTACGTTACTGTTGATCATCTGTCCGTCATCGTCTAAAGCCCGCCCTGATGAATTCATTGGTCCGAACAGTTTCTGTTCCGAGATAATTATTTCTCTATGGATCGAGGCCAGACCGAAACGCCCGACCTAAAAATGTTGTGGGCAGGGCTAAGTTCGGCTGGAATCCAGGCTACTTTTTTACATGTTCAACTTTCTTTAATGTGTTATGCTGTTTAAGTATGACAAATGTACAAATTCAAATGCTTTTTCCACCCCTGCACAAGTCATGCTTCCGAAGGTGGTTCGGGGTTGATCAGTTGTTTTTCTTGATTGTCATTATCGGACTTGAGCTCGAACTTACAACCGCAAACCTGATGCCATAGTAAGCCTGATAACTAGTGTTTACAGCAGCACCTGAGCACCCCCGTGCAGATACATGATGGTTATGGTAAGGGCCGTTACATTTCCGACAAACGGCTCTAAGACCAATCACAACAGACTGGGACTGACTCACCAATCAGAGCAGACTATGCTTTTCGGAAGGCGGGTTTTAAAGAAACTGAAACTAAAGGTGTAAAGGTATTCTAGTAAACCCCATAATCATTATGAAAATGATAGACCTGTAAATAAGAATAATTGGACCTCTTTAAACAATTTATTAACATTTTGCCATAATAACTAAATTTATATGCAATGTAATGCATTGTGATTCGAATGGCTTAAAGAAACACAAAGTAATCACAATACATTAGCAATACTTTACGGTAATATTAACTAGGGTTTACTTCTCACGATTAATTAGTTGCTTATTAGCATGCATATTACTAGTATATTGGCTGTTTATTAATCAATCAATCAATCAATCAATCAACTTTATTTATATAGCGCTTTTACAATCACGATTGTGTCAAAGCAGCTTCACAGTGTCAAACAGGATTATATTGTAACAAAATTAGATTTGGCTGTACAGTCGTACTGGAGAAAACAGTGATGTTATCAGCTTATTTTAATTTATCATATAGCGACAATGTTGGAAGATCTGTATTATAGTTTATAGAATTAAATAAAACCTAATTCATAAATTTTATTTGTATAATTAGTTGAATAACTTTGATCATAATTTTAGTGCCCCCAACTGAGCAAGCCTTTATTAGTACTAATAAAGCATATATTAATGATTTATTCTTCATGAATTTATTCTACAAACCTTAATACGCTATGAACACTACCTTTTACTATTAATAAGCAGTGAATTAGGAGTTTATTAATGCAAAAGTCATAGTTAATAGTGAATATGTGTTCCCCATACTAAAGTGTTACCATGCTATCATTTATATTACTGCATAATTTTACTGTACTATAAATATAAATATCTTTATTATTCTCTATTGATAACATTTATTAAAATATAAAACCGTTATTTTAAATTAATATGTCACAATATTACTGTTTTCATGTATTTTCGATTGAATAAGTGCAGTTTTTGTGAACGTTCAAAAACATTCAAAAAACTCAAACTTTTTCAACAGTCATAAGTATATATATATATATATATATATATATATATATATATATATATATATATATATATATATATATATATATATAATATTTATATTATAAATATTATTATTTTTTATAATAAAGGATCACACTGTCCACAAAACAGCTGTCATTATCGTTACAGAAAATAATTTAGCAAATTTTTCCAAAAACGTTTCTATTTTGGTCATAATTTTATGATTTTTACATCATGATCGCAGTGTCATTACCAGAATAGTCTCTATTTCAATACAGTCACTTTCTTTAGTTTCTAGTTCAAAGCTATCTGCTGTCTTAACCAGCCCAAGGGTTCTCTTAAAAAAGAGAGAAATGTTGTTGCCATCGCAGTGTATCAAACATCCATACCGTCATGCCACTTGATAAATATGAGGAATGTTTTAACGTCGATGAAAGAAGTCTTACTTTTCAAGCTTTCAAAAGTGCCCTAATTGATGAATATTATTATTAATATAATAGGATGATATAAACGTATTCATATCCCATTCTGTCTTCTAAAGCCCACCTGTGTCAAGATAGTAATCTAATAGCATTTTAGAGCCTGTATGCAGTTCCTGCCTCTAATTTGATCTTTGCTTGATTCCTTTGCAGGAGGGGGTGGGAACAGAAAAGGCAAGAGCAAGAAATGGAAACAGATGCTTCAGTTCCCTCATATAAGCCTGTGCGAGGACTTACGTCAGACTATAGGTACACATCTCACACTTATAATATCATACTACATGTCATATTTGTGTTGATATGTCGGTCACATTCATGTCATATGAACAAATGTGGCAATGCTGTTCATTTTTTTAGTTTAAAAGAAGATCCTTTTTTTTGTTTATTCTCAAATTCCTGGTCATTTTAATGTGGCTGTCTTAAAGCTGTCTGAAATGCGATTCAGAATATGGCAATATGAAAGGGAAATCCCAATCCTAAAATGGTGCGGTATGAACGATATAATGAGTGGAAAAAAACAAACATGGATTTACATTGAAGGAGTGTCTTAAATAGAATAGTAGAAATCTTAATGATTATTTTAAATTAATATGATTAATAACCTTCAAAGAATGATGATTCCATTTAAATAAATGTGAGCACTGCACATTCAAGTTCAAAACGCGGGTTTTACAGGCTTGTGGTTTCAGAGCAGTTCACAATCAATGTATATCGCACATTTATGCCAAGTAATGGCTTATGATCTACTGTTGATGAATATCGGCAGTGTTCACTTTGTTGTCTATACTGTAAAATGTTGTGATGATTATAATAGTGCACTTTTTATCTCCCTCATCTTTTTGAATGAGCAGTTAAAAGTAGAGATGCACCGATTGCAATTTTCTTGGAAAAATTTTTTTTTTTTTTTGTTAGTCAGGTCGGCTGATACCGATTTTTTTTTTGCCGATTCCGATTTTCTTTCTAAGAACTATAATTGACAGCATATACAAACAACAATCCACTTTTTCTTCAAAGCAAAATTTTATTTTTATTATAAAAGAATTGAGTAAACATTACAATAGGATCTTTTCTCACTTAGGCCCTGTCCACACGAACACGGGTATTTTCAAAACCGCAGCTTTTTCTACGCGGTTTGGCTGTTCGTCCACACGCAAACGCTGTATCCGCTTACTAAAACCGGACTTTTTTGAAAACTCCGGCCAGGGTGAAGATTTTTAGAAACTCCGGTTACAGCGCTGTCGTGTAGATGGTGAAACCGGAGATTTCGGCTTTTTAAATTGAAGTGCACGCCGTTCTTTCCTTTGTTTGATATCAGATTTTCCACATCTCCTTATGATTTACGTGAGTCGATTCTATGCGGTGGACTTCAATAACAGCGCTTATCACACGTATATCCTACAGATACATGTTCAGTTATTTCATTGTATTGCAGAACAAAGGCGCCAGAATGCAATAATACAAAATAGTAAAGCAAGTGTGTGAAGCTATTACAGTCCACTTCGGCCCTGCACTATACAGTTACCTGTCACTGAGTCCAAAGCAAAGGAACTTGTAGGAAGTGTTTCACTTGAGCCCATGGCATCCCTCAGTCAGTGCAATGTGCATCGGTGCAGTGAATGGGACCCATGTGGAAATCAGGCAGCCAATCATAGCGTAGTTTTGCGTTCTCATGTGGACAGAATTTTTTTAAAAACCGTGCTTGTGTGGACGCGATTGTTTTTTAAAACGGAGGAGGAAAAACTCTGGTAATAAAAATACCCGTGTACGTGTGGACTAGGCCTTAAACAACTCTCAAAATATACATGTTCTGTGCCAGGAAAGAATAATTGAAAATCAGTGAAACAAAACATTATAAATGAACCTTTTTTCTCTTTTTTACTTGTCTTACAAAAGTCAAAAGATCCTATGAATGAATAAAACTGAAGTGTACAATACTCCTCCAAATAATAGTTTAGTAATTGGGTAATACATGTTGCCAGCAAGGGATGTCATGGTACCAAACTTTCCGTAGTCAGTACCAATACCATAACACTTTTACGGTACTCTGTACCAATTTCAGTACCACAGCTAAATGTTTTTTTTATATATATTTTATTTTTTATTTAACCATTTGAAAAAAAAAGTATTACATTGATTATTTATGATGATAATCATTATGAGTACATAATACATAAACGTTTAAAGACTGTATGCTGTATAAAAGTAAACATTGTTTATAAAAAATAAGAAAAATAATCAACCATCTAGGCATAATTATTATTATTTAGTAGGCTAGTGACGTATTATTATATAGAGATGTAGCCAAGGTAAACTATCCTAATATATTCTGTTAATTAAATTTTTATTTAAAGCAAACTTTTATTTTGTCGGGTTGCCGTGAAGACCTGTCTGTTTATTGGAGTGTTCATTTCACAACAGTTTTCTCAAATGAAACGGTAAATTCTCATGAAGTGACAGTTTATGCGTTCGGCTGGTCATCCAGCGCCATGAATTCCATAATTTTCTTCGTAAATGCATTTGTGCTTTGGTCTTTTCGCTGCTTATACAAAGGAAAGATAGGAGAGGCTGCTGTCCTGTGGCTGGCTCTGAGCTCTGGCTAGCTTTAGCAGTTTTACCTTTACTAACTTACCTTCTTCAAACTGGGCATGTTCCACGTGGGGATGGAGGTAAGTGTCTAATTAGGTTTGTCAAGTTTCGCAAATGGCATAATAAGTGTCTTCTTCGCTTATAGTAACTCCCATGCTAACGACATGTTTGCATGCAGCTGTGAGTGCGAGGGCAGTGCGGCTGTGACGTCAACGTCGCGGCCGCGCTCACTGCCGCATGTAAGGATCGGCTCAAAATGGGCGACACACGTGACTGATCGGCCGATCAGGGCCAGTCATGCAGAAAATCGGTCAATTCCGATCCCCAGCCGATCAGTCGGCGCATCTCTAGTTGAAAGTAAAGCATAGACATTTTAAAATAATAATTCTGGGTTTATTTCAGGCTTGTTTATAATAAAAAGTTCTGCATTATGCACATAATAATAATAATAATAATAATAATAATAATAATAATAATAATAATAATATAATAAATATTTTGTATTATTATTATTTGTATTTTAGAAGTCACATAATTATTGGCTAATCTATTAATAACAATTTGCTAATCTTAAAATTCTGTACTATTTTGTCTGAAATCAATCATTTTAAATGCTACAATTTAGGCATCACAATATTATAATGTGCCGTATGAAAAAAGGTTACCCAGTGTTATTTTTACAATTATTTACTAGTTACAATTACAACATTGTTGTAATGTTGTAAAAGATGACAGCAAAGGCATGCACAATTGAATATCCACTATTGACCAACCAGAGAGACTAGCACATACATACAAACACTACTTATTTTCGCACCTTCTGGTGGTATTACATTAGTATAACTTTTTTGCAATCTTTGTAAATGTTATGCATACATAAGCAACATTGGCTAACATTTTTCAGCGTATTTTAAATGTAAACTGGGATGTTGAGAATGTAGGTTGGCCACAGAGTTACATGTCTGCGTCAGTACACAGGGGTAGTGTGCGGCTGTTGTAGAGGAGAGGAAATTGTGGCTGGGCCAGAAAGAGGAAGTTAACTGTCATTTTTTGATGTTAGTCACTTAATCCCTCCCAAGATGAAGAAAAAAAGTGTGAATTGTGCAGTTAATATCTTTGATTTCTTACCATTAAATTAAAAAACAATGCATTTTGCAGATGCATTGTGAATTGAATTGTGTTTAGTCTTCAAATTTGTATTTGCAGTATGTGTGCCTTTTGCTGAATCCGTTTTCTTTAGACACCACATAGATGTTCTTACCAAATCTACTGAGGCAGTGTGTATCTGCATGCTCTCCCACCTCTGCACATCCTAACGTATGAAAGGAAATTTAAATAGGTCAGAGTTCAAAAATGTTCATGATTGTTAAAGTCCCCATGAAAAATGATTATATATATTTTTTGCTTTTAGTATGAATTTGTTAGTTTTAAGGTTATATATAAGTTAGTGTGCTTTAAAACTATGAAGATATAAGTGTTTTAAACGCACAGGGCCCTATTCTACACCTGGTGCAATGCGACAGCAGGAGTGACGCAAATGTTTTTTGCTAGTTTCAGCCCGTCGTAATTATCATTTTCACGTCCAGTGCCATGCTGTTTAAATAGCAAATGCACTCACGGCCATCTGTTCGCTGGTCTGAAACACGAGGTGTGTTCAGCCGCATTGTTGGCGTGTTACTATTTTGAGGCAACTGAAAATGACTGCGCCCCTGACCAACAAAAACCTGGTATAAAGTCAATAGCACAGTATTTTGTTTTTTTAATTTAAATGTCATGTTAGTAATATGCGCCTATAGGCAGGTGAACAACACGTGTAGACTCTTTATGTTGCAAAAAAATACAGACTTGCAGCTGCACACAAACATAAAAAAAAAAAAAAAATCCTCTTTGGAAATTATCAAATTTCGCCATGTAAAAAAGCGAATTCGCCACGGTGCAAGGGCAACTGGCTTTTAACGGGACAGGGAGGTGAGACTCTGCAGGGCTCGACATTAATGCTAGTCCGTGATAAGTGGGTTTACTGAAGGGGCAAGGGAAAGAGAATTTTACTTGACCGATCGGACAAGTAGCCTGATTAAAACATCAATAACAAAAAATAAAAATAACTAGGGAATCACCCAAATGCAAAAATGATTCTGCATTGATTTAGTATAAGATTGGTGTAAGTATCCAATCGATAGTGGATAATAATATATAATGTAATAATAAACTGATGCTAACAAGGTTGCGCTGATTAAATCTCTCTATATATATATATTGGGGGGGGGGGGGGGGGGTGTTGTTGGTGACATCTCAAGAGTCCCAATGAAGCTGTGGCTGAAATCAGTCAATTGTTTACACAATTTCTATTTGCTATATGGTGAATGGCACATAATGTGATTCAGACATTATTAATATGTTTTCCATTGGGGCGAATGAATTTCAAAGAATGTCAAGAGTATCAAGCAGTATACAATATAAGAGGCGGCTTTCTGCGGGCATTTTTTGGATGTGCACAGAAAACAGCGCGCCGGTCTTCTTGCACTTGGGATGGTTTAGCAGATTCGTTTACTCTTCGGTTGCGGAGTCACACGCAAAGTTACGAAATTTGACATGCACACCGCCAAGCGAAATGGGGTCTCGCGCACTCCGCATTGGCGTCATTTTTGGCGCTCGCACCCTTGTGCTCGAGCGTCGTGTATAAACGAGGCTTAAAGCTACACTGAAGTTTGATAAATGCAAGTTAATTCTTCAGTTCAATCTGTGTGTGCTAAAAAGGTACATAAGTTCCTGTAGAGATAGCAATACACATTCTCCTTTTTTTGCCAAATAAATGAAAAGCATGTCATCAATGTGTTCTCTCTTGCTGTATCAAAATATCACTTTCCTCAGAGATGGTCAAGTTCAGTTTGTGCATGATTACGCTATGATATAATTTTTTTTTAATACTTGTATCCTAAATTGTGGATAATTAATATATCATATGCTGAAGTAAATTTCTGGATGAAAGAAAAAAAACAACAAGAACCGTACAGAACGGAAAACCGTGCCCTTAAAACCGTGATAGGAACCGAACTGTGGATTTTGTGAACCGTGCCGCCCCTAATATGCTCCTAAAACACAATCATCCGTTGCAGTTTTCATCCATTTTATTTCTTGTTTTTGGTACTTATTTAAATGCATTTTTTAAACAGACTGAGAGTCCATGCTTTTAAAAATGTTGGCTTATTTAAATTTCTACAAATGCCATTTTATATAGGCTATTAAAGTAAAGTGGAATAATAATAAAACAATAAAGTAATAATATGAACTAACATTAACAATGGACACTTTTTTTTTTTTGGTAACACTTTACAGAAAGGTTCATTATTTAACAAACTAATAATGAACTGCACTAATGAAGCATTTATAAATATTTGTTATTGTTAATCTCAACATTTACTTATACTTTATTAAAATCTTGTTAAAATGAGGTAATGCACTGTGAGCTAATGTGAACAAACCATGATCAACTGGATTTTTTATTAACAAATACAGTAACAAATGTACTGCTCATGGTTAGTTCATGTTAGGCAATACATTAACTAATGGTAACTAATAAAAAACCTTATTGTAAAGTGTAACTGTTCTTTTTTGGTAACACTTTACCTTGTTTCATTAGTTAATGCATTAGTTAACATGAACTAACCATGAATAAACCCTCTTCAACATTAGTTAATCTTTGTTTACATTAGTTAATAAAAATCCAGCTGTTTATGGTTTCTTCATGTTAATTTATACAGTATGTGCATTAACTAATGTTACCAAGATTTTAATAATGCATTAGTAAATGGTATAATTAACATTAAAGGTCCCGTTCTTCACGTGTTTTCGAAGCTTTGATTATGTTTACAGTGTGCAATATAACATGAGTTCATGTTTCGCGTGTAAAAAAAACAGTATTTTTCACACAATTTACTTATCTGAACACGGCTGTTTTCTCTGTCCTAAAAACGGCCTGATGATTTCCTTGTTCTATGCAGTCCCTCCTTCAGAAACACGTAATGAGTTCTGATTGGGCCAGCGCTTCCCGTGTTGTGATTGGACAGCAGCTTAGCGCACTTTGGCCGGAAAGGTCCCGCCTCTTACCATAACGGGGAGATGCGAGCGCTGAATGCTCGCTCTTCTCCACTTGGGGGAGCAACAAGACCACACCCCCTATTTTATGTGTTCTTGTGGGCGGAGGGTTAGTCAACAAACGGTTCTAGTGACGTCATTCCTGAAGGAAGTGCAGGGCTGTAGTCCAAACCGGCCGCTCACTGTAGGCTTTGAAAGGGAACTTTTGTTAAATAAAATATCTCACTTGGCATTGAACTTGAGCTTTATAATTTTACAGGTATTATTTATGCTCTAACAGCAACATTACACACTAACTAAAATTGAAAGATGGAATCGCGAAGAACGGGACCTTTAACAAAGAAAAATAAATGCTTTAAGTGCAGTTCATTATTAGTTTATGTTAACTAATGAACATTATTGTAAAGTGTGTCTGGGTTTGTTGCCCACTCTGACCTCTGAAGGCCGCTGTGTAATTCACATGCTGACTAAGACACATTAGGGGAAGTATTTTAATAATCCTATGAATGCATATAAGAAAATGCATAATCAAATCGAATTAATCGAATCATATCGAATTTTAATGTGAATCGTCTCGAATCGTTCTGAATTGGCAAAAATCGCGTTTGAATCGAATCGAGCACCTATGAATCGTGAATCGAATCGATTCGCTGCCTACCCAAAGATTCACAGCCCTAAGTAATAGCACTTTTTTCAAACAATGTTTTTGCAGGAAGGTTGTGGAAGAAACTTGAGGTGTTACACAATCACTCTTGACTTCCTGGCTGTTGCTGATTTGATCTTGAGTGTGTGCAATGCCAGGGAAACAAAAACTTCTCAGAACAAAAACTTCTTGTATCTAAATAAAATAATTAAAAATGCTCAGTAGGGTAGATATTCACATGTTATTTTGAAAATGTAAATGTAGCATGGCTGTGCAAGAGTGTGTGATGATTTAAGGATGTTGTGTGTGATTTTATAGTAAGGCTGACAGAATGTTGTTGCTGTTATTATTATTATTATAATTTTGTATATTCTGACTGATAGTATAAGCTAATGAAATTATGGCCAATTGCATATAAAAGTCTAATATTAAAAATCTGTAAAAATAAAAAATTCTGAAATAAAATAATTAAAATGTAGTTGTTTTGAATGCTATAATTTAGGCATGAGGCATCACAGTATTATGATGTAAAGTATGAAAGATGCAAAGCAGTGTTATTATTACACAGATTTAATTAATGTTTTTAAAGATTAAGTAAATGCTAGATGACAGCGAAAGCATGTACAATTGAATATCCAATACTGATATTATAAAAATACAGATAAATACAAAATCTCTGTAATATATATATAATAATATATATCATGCTTACCTTGTTTCCATTTGGCATGCTATATGATAGGTGTTCTGAGTGTCATGATAGGTGTTCTGAGTTGGCATAATTTTCTATGGTTGCTAGGCAGTTTCTAAAAGTCAAAAGAGTTCTGTATTCTGGCCCCTACATATGACTCTACATTTATGGGCATAATATCATGCATCTGTTCATTTGAAAAATATACAGTATAAGCGCATCTCTTCTCAACAAAATATGCTTTGAGTTATCATTCATGTTTGGAGCGCAAACAGTGTGGGATGTTACGTGTTGAATTTACAACTAAGGGTTAAGAGTTTGTTCACATACAAAGGCTAAGTCTGCGTGTAAGCAAAGCTGCAGTAATAGTGAGGAGGTTTTCTTTGTAAACAGCTACTGTACAGTAGATTTACCACAGATGCATAATTGAGGAGAGGGGTTTGGGTGGGGGATTAAAAGTACCTATTAGTTTAAATTCAATCAAATAATTTCCTCTGAGTTAGAGCCTAATTTATACTAATTTCACCAGATTCTGCAAATGAGACGTGGTTTAGATGGGAATCAGCTGTGAGCCGCCCAGGAGTCTACTCTGGGGAAAACATTGCCTCTTTATGTTGCAGAAAAGCTTTCTCTGTTTCCCATTATCCTGTTATATTAGCATGGTACCTGACATGCATTCATTGGTGAAACTGGTTCAAAAGGAAACTCAGTACCGTGAATATTAATCAACTTGACTTGGGCAGGAAGTGAAACACTTGGTGTGTGTGTGTGTGTGTGCACTGTCCCATCTCAACGCCTATGTCTTGCTCACTTACTTCCTGTTTCCTTTGTTATAATTACTGTCTCAAGCATTCCACGTTTTTTCTCTCTCCAAAACAGCTTCAGGTTTCTTTAGTTTGCTAATGGAATTCTAATCAAATCTGAAAATCTTCTTCTTGTTCTTCTTATCATAATTATTACTGTTACTACTATGACCAATGCCATTACACTTTTGTGAATAACCCCATGTCTCATGTAGGTTTGGTGCCTTTTATGTGTACCAAGAATCATGCTGGCTTCGCCTTAGGTGTCTGAAGAAGGAACTTGAGAGCAAAACCACAAATGAAGGACCAAACAATATAAACATTGAAATGAATGCTTAAAAGAGCTCAAGACATAAAGGACCGCTTTGGGCATCTCTGTTTATTTTAAACCTTCCATGCCTGTGGTGTTCCCATCCCATTTAATGTGCTTCATTCAATAATACCCCTCTTCATCATTTTACACTGTGAACACGTCATATCTTGCCACATTGCTGCTAGGGTGGCTTAAGATCAGAGCATTTGATTTTTCTCCACTTTGTCAGAAGTATTATATCAAAATGTTCCTTACAGACAAGTCTGTCCCTAAATAAGTAAGCTTTCTCTTAAAGGTTTTCTGTTTGATAATGTGCCTCACGGTGAATTGTGCCGAAGAACATTATGTACATTTCATATCTCAAGTGCAAAAACATTCTAAGAAACAAAATACCACGAAGAACTAGCCTGATGTTGTCATACTTAATTCTAGTCAGGGTTTATGAGTCTGAGACTGCTCGGTTGGGCTGTAATTATGGGGCGTGTTTCAAAAGAACCAGGAAAGACCTCAATTGGATAGACCTACAACCGGTCAGAGCAATGAAGCGATACATAACGTTAGTTGTCAAACGTCAACAGAACTCAACTGCATTGTGTTGCCAAGTCTGCGGTTTGTTTTCCATGTCCGCAGGTTGACGCAAACTATGTGGTATATAGACCCTGGAATCCGAATTTTAGCAGGCAGCCTTGCCAAAATAACACACATTTTACCCCCAAATGCCAAATAACAAATGGTTTTGTTGTAAAACTTGGCAAACTTGGCAAAACCTTTCTGTACGCACGCTGGAATAAGTAACATTAGAAGAAAATGGTGAGTATAAAAGATCTTTGCCAGGGTTTTAAAAAAAGAATTTAAGGATACACAGTTACTATACCAAGATGATGATCATTTCTGAGAGAAATAGTGAAGGTGAATGCATATACAAACAAGCTCTCCGTTTAGGATTACAACAAATTCAACCCAAGCGCCTTTGATGATGTGGATACGTTACTGTTTATAATCTGTCCATCTCTGTGTCATCTGTGTCACTCCCGGATAACAGAAAATGGGCAAAAAGGCGGGATGTGGGCGGAGCTTAGGTGACGCAATGACTATAGACGGCGGATAAATGGCTATCCACCTGTTACTCAATGTAACCATGCCCTGAATTATGCAGAACTTTAAGGCTTTATATAACGTAAAACGAATGAGTTATAAAAAAATTCACCTCCCTCACAGTTGTCATGAAGGTCAAAATTAGCCGTATAGACCAAAACCACAATTTGTACCCGGCTGTAAACATGTTTTTTTCTGCTGTAAAGTTGGGACTTTTAACATGTGTCTAAATGAGATTCTGCTCCCTTCTGGAGCCTGCTGCTAGTGGCCAGTCGATGAATTGCAGTTTACATTACTTCCGTATTGGCTTCAAGAGAGATCGCGGGAGGTTGCCGCTTGGTCTAGTCACATGTCAAACTGCTGAAATCCTGCGACATTGGTGATCCGAATCATGAATCAGTACGCTGATTCATGACCGTTTGAATCTTTATTTGAGGTTTGAAAACAAACGCGGAAGAGAAGACAATGCTGAATAAAGTCGTAGTTTTTGCTATTTTTGGACCAAAATGTTTTTTCGGTGCTTCAAGAGATTCTAACTAACTTACTGATGTCACATATGGACTACTTTGATGATGTTTTTATTCCCTTTCTGGACATGGACAGTAAAGCCTACACTTGGATACCTTTAAAGAACATTACCGCTGGTATTAATCAACAACAGTCAGGACCTATCTTGATATATCTTTGATATTAAATGTGTAAACACATTGTTCTGTTACATATCACTACCTGTTCACTACCTGTCTAGCAATGTATGTTTATTCTGACATAAGACATTTTGTCTTTTCAAATCTAATTTGGTTATTTTTGTTTTTTGTTTTGTTTTTTGCCATATTTATTTAGTTGGATCGTACTATTTTCTGCGCTTCAGAAATTCGAAATGATTTCCGGTAAGGGAGCATATTGAGCATCGATGTGCCCTGGTTTTTGTGGTGCATTGTGGGATTTTTCAGAGAGTTAACATTAAAGTGTACTGGAAGGATTCTGTGATTGTTTGATACAGCCCTTAAAATGTCCCACTCCTTGATCGGTGCCCTGACTACTGAACTATAGAGCGGATTGAGACACACCCTAAGTTAGCAGGCTGTTTGCCTAAGGGTGTGCTATGTTAGCAGGCTTCGGTTAACCGTAAACTAAACGGACTAATCTGCTAATGGTTTGCAGGCTAATTTAGCTACGAGTATGCTAATCTAATAGGCTAATCTGTTAGTGGTATGCTACTGATTCTGTTAGTGTAGTTTAATGATAATCCATAGAACGGCAAATGTTTAAATTGATGATTTGTAGTATAATGTGACCACTTAAAATACATTTATCATCATATTATCTTACTGTTATATGCTCTCATGGGTGAACTTGATCTTAATTTTTCATATGACTCAATTCCTGGGACAAAATTTTCTTCCTTGCCATAATCAACTACAAACTGGTATTCAGGTCTGGCTCCATTCAACGCTCATTTTCATGATCCAATCCTCCAACGATAAAAACAAGTACTTTGTGTTAGTTTGTTTCACATGGAAATATAGTATTATTATGGAAGTAAAATTTGTTGACTAATTGTTGGATACTTCTTAAATGTTTCAATCCTGACAAGATGTAAACATGTATGAACAATGCAGATAGATAAGGTTCAGAGCTCCATTTGTCACATCTTTACGTACGATGATGTTTCCAAGCTTGTTCAATCTTGTCTAATTGTTGTGTTTGGAATCCTTTGGTATTTTCCTGAAAAAGGTAATTCGGGAAAGCCTTGGGAATATTTCACCGTTTCACCCTGTTTTGTGTCAAATTGTGATGATACCACTTTGGGGAATTGAGAAAACATGTCTGCATTGACTTTTGTGAAAGGTCATGTTTGAATTGTTTGTACGAGAATGTGCTATTTTATTACTATTGATTTCATAAGCTTAGAAGCGTCTACATGGCACTTCAGGCAAGACAAGTTTTTCTCTTGTTTTAAAGCACAGCCTCTTGGGCTGGCACCCCAGGAAGCTCTTAGCTTCCGTGTTTAAATGCAAGGAACCAAAAAAAAAAAAAAAAACCTACACAGCAAATGACAACATGCCCAGAAGCACACTCTAATCCACCCAGACACCTTGGCTTTTACTTTCTCTGCACAGTTCTCTGCTACCAGACAGGAAGGCTAACTGATTTTCACTTTTAAAAAAAACAAAAACAAAAAAACTAACCAATTCAACATGCATCCATGCCAATATACTGTATATTAAATTTAGGACATCTAATATCCATGCCAATTTACTGTGTGTATATATAATATATTTAATGTCCATCTCAATGGTTTCCATATCAGGCTCCAGTGCTGGGCTTCTGTCTATATGGCTTTTGTGAGCCACCACTGCAACCATTAATGAGCCTTCAATTCAGGTTTATGACATTGAGTATATTTCCCTGGCTGTATATTTGACTTTATCACAGAATTGCCCTCGCTAGCTAAACAATGATAAATGAAAGTCTAATATCACCTAGTGCTCTTAGAGATTTAAGCATGACGTTGACCTTGTTTGAACCAGCAAACAAACTCAATCCTGAAGTCCTGTTTAATATCACATTTTCTCTGGCCTTAAGTAAAATAAAATGAGAACATAGAAAACCTTTATCAAACAGTGCGCGAGTAACAAATTTAGTTCTCTTGTACTTGCGCTTGAATGGTGTGAAATTCCTTGAATATTTCAATTTAGATTTAAAATATACAAATGATATTCTTTTGTGACAATATGATACCAGTCAACTGCTCCAAACATCTTTCACGCTGTGTAAGTAGTCCTTATCTCCGAGCCCTGATTTTAGATTTTTCCCAGGTTTTGTTGCTCCAAAATAGGCATAATTTAGCTTTACTTCACAATATTTACACAACTTTGGGTGCATGCAGTGGCAAATTGTGTACTAATACACTAAATTGGATTGATTTTGATTTTATGTTGACTTTAAATGGAAGCTTACTGTGTTTATCTTCCATCTCCTAACTCATTTGTCCATTAGGTCATGAAACCCCTCTGAGAATTAACAATGTGACAGAGCGAGACCCTCTTCCAAAGGCCAATCTTTCCATCTCTTCCGATAACGAACTCAAAGGAAGCCTTGTGACTCTATGAATGAAACCATGTTACTGCTCATTTAATAATTTCCATAAAAATGGGTGTAAGGGGTCAAACCTGGTTTTTAATGGTGTTGTATAATTGAAGACCACCCAAGAGGGGGAGGAGAGGAAGATAAGGCAGATAAGATTATATATAAAATAAGATTATTTTGAAGATAATAAAATTGATAATTGAATTTTATGATCAATTTTTAACAACATTTAATCACTCACAGTCTTCTGGCTACAACTGAGACAGTTTGGAAGTCATCACAAAAGCTTAAAGTAGTCAACCAGAAACCCACTGATGTAAACCACTGAACTAAATTGTGGACTGCATATTGTGATAAATTGACTTTTTATGACAACAAACTGTATGGCGTATCAAGTAGCACCAAAATGTTTGATTTGAATACTTACAATACAATAAATGCCACAATATAATAAGTTATCAAAACACAATTATTTTAAAGAAATAGAGCTCAAATATATCCTTCAATGCTGTATTGGTGCATTTCACAAAAAAAAGAAGTTTGGCTTTTAAAATAAAAAAATAGATGCGTTGTTCAGAAATGACTGAAAATAAAATGAAAACATAATTTGTTTGCAGATG
This sequence comes from Pseudorasbora parva, assembly GCF_024679245.1. Taxonomy (NCBI): domain Eukaryota; kingdom Metazoa; phylum Chordata; class Actinopteri; order Cypriniformes; family Gobionidae; genus Pseudorasbora; species Pseudorasbora parva. Next base: position 32,657,348 of record NC_090189.1, read on the forward strand.
CTTTGGTTTGATATTTGGGCTTAAGTGGCCGAATACTTTTTGGGGCATATGTATACAATATTTTTATTTGGATAAACATTAATGTCCCCGTGTAGTCAATAATTTCATCCCTTAAAACTCATCTTTGATAACAACAATAACATATTTAAAGAACAAATGCCTGTCAATAAAATGTATTCATGTTTTAAAATAACTTGTACATAACTCTTGCTTCATTTAGTATGCGCAGATCCAATTATATGCAAATGAGCCCTGTCTCCATTCACACACACACTCAGCTCAGAGATCTATTTGTTCAACTTTACTGTATAAAGGCTGCACAGTGGCAAGTGGAAATACTGGTTAAATTCAGCCATATATGTTTGAATCAGAAACTGGTTCAGAAGCTAAAGAATTATACAGGCTTGCTGTCTTGATGATTAAACATTGGTCTGGGGAGTCTGCTTTGTATTTTCTACTGCACAAGAGTCATGATCAACGGGCATAGTTCAAATGACTCTGTACGCAATTGGATAGTCCTTTAACCAATCAGACCAACGATCCATCGCTTCTCTATCCATCATTGGGTTAAAACCGGCAATAGCGTGCCAGGTGGATAAGCCGGTTTGTGATTGGTCACTGCAAATTTTTTAAAAGAAGCAGAATAAAAGTGTGTACAAGTTTCCAGTCTGACCTGCAGAGCAAAGTCAAATCGCTGGCAGATCGGGCTAACAGGCTTGTATACAAGTCAATGAATCAGAATGGTAGTGTGTTTTATGTATCGCTCTGTACAACATCATAACACAACGGTAATTAATATGATTCGTTTTTTGCTTGACTACTTTATCAAACAGCTAATTATGTGTTGCAAATGTTACACAAACCCTGTTCCCGTTCGCCATATCAGAGTCAGACATTGAGGGTTGCCTATTGAAAATCAGCATTCTTAGAAACGCTTGGAGTGGAGAAAGGCATGTAGTTCATCATAACATTGTAATATACATCATATACATAATTCAACCGCCATATTGCTAAATGTACCCGATTTTCACATCAACAAAAAAAAAAAAAAAGTACTGATGTGACGTGATACCGACGTTGATGTGTTTGGTTACAAATGTAGTTTGCAACGTAAGAAACTTTTTTTTTCACTGGAGAAAATACTCAGCAATGTTGTTGACTTTCATCCATATTCAAGCTTAAGGGGAAATATAATATCATCATAAAAAGCAAAATACAACATTTCAATAAAACCCTCTCTTGTAGCTGTAAAATCTCATTTGTGTTTTCATACATTTAAATATGGCAAATGATACATGCCATTAGTTGTCATGTGTGATGTGTCAAGTTTGATTAAGCAAAAGTATGAACAAGCTGTAAGAGCAGATGGCAATATATCCATTGAATGGAATAGAGCTGCTTAAAGATTCGCCAAAATGTCTTTTTTCTACACAAAATAATAAAGAAATATCAAATGAGTTTCCTAAAGAGGGTTAGTAAATGAGAAGCAACAGGATGTCAACACTGTATGGTGGTGGCCACTTCAAATTTTCAGCAGTAAATCTGAAAACAAATATTTCTCTAAGAGATCTCATCTGCTCTAATTAAAACGAGAGTGTATCAACAGCAATAATGCTGATTGTTATCTGTACTCTGCAGTACAGCGTTTCGCTTTGTGCCAGCAGCATTATGAAGGAGCTGTAAGCTCTCTCCATGTATTTATGCAGCATTGCTATCAATACCAGCCTCCTACACACTGCTGCAGGTCCACACACTCACATTTGCCTCTGTGTAATTTCTGCTGTCTCTTTGCATATACCTGAGCAGCAAATGCAAATCTCAGCAACTGGCCACCTTCCCACTCTGTTCCCTTCAACGCATTCTGTCATAATCACACTCATTTCAACCACTCCATCAGGTGTGTGGCCAAAGACGTGGTCTAGAGCAGCTGTTACAGTCAGAGCCTTGTGGTTTGAAATCTGCCTCACTGGCTATGTTACTGTAACTGCAAGGCTGAAGTTATTGCATGTTAGGCTATACTTTATCTCAAGTTGAAAGCTCTATATTTATTTGGACAATTAATCGACCAACATCTGTTTTAAGTTTATTGGTTTAGAATTTATTTATTTATTTTTCGTGGGAGGTTTTGTGGATTTTGAGTAATTATTGTTACTACATTAAATGTATTAATTTAATCAATTAAATTCACGTACATAATCATCTTCATTACTTCATTATTGACCATTGGCCACATTGATCTTTAGGGTGAAAAATAAATAAATAATACATTTAAAAAAATTAAATGAAATGAAATTTAATAAATTAAATGAAATGAAATAAAATAAAATAAAGATAAAATAAAAAAAATATATTTTTTAATAAAATTAATAAAACGTAATTAATGTTTAATTAAAACAAAGTTATTTTTAATTAAAATTAAATACATTCATTTAAAAAAAAATGTTACGTTAAAGAAAACTTTACATCTTAAATTGAATCAAAATGAAATACAATTTAAACCTGAATAAATATTCTGGTACTATTTTCAGTGTCTCAAGCAAAGCATGCTGTTCTAGATATCAATATATTAGCCATAGCAAAAACCGGTCGACCACTACTCTGGATGCAAGTACTGTGCATTTTTTTTGAATTTGGCTTAAACGCAACAGCTTTACCAATCCTGGGGTGTGCCTTTGATATTTTGAAGATGTTGTCGATGTATTATCCATTTTGTTGTGGTCAACTAATGGTTTCGTCTGTTCAGTTTCCTTTCCAAAGCGAAAAGAAGAGGAAAGTGCTATTGATTTTTATTGTATTCATTGATTGTCCCAAATGATATTTACTCATTCTCTCTCTCTCTCTCTCTCTCTCTCTCTCTCCTCTCTCTCTCTCTCTCTCTCTCTCTCTCTCTCTCTCTCTCTCTCTCTCTCTCTCTCTCTCTCTCTCTCTCTCTCTCTCTCTCTCTCTCTCTCTCTCTCTCTCTCTCTCTCTCTCTCTCTCTCTCTCTCCTCCACCTTTTCAAAGCCCTTAGTCACTGTGTTTCATGTTGGTCTCTTTCCCACAGAGAAAGACTACAACAGCCTTTGTGAGAGGCAGCCAATCGGACGCTTTCTTTTCCGTCAGTTCTGCGATACCAGGCCGGAGTTGAGGCGATGTGTAAAATTCTTGGACGCTGTGGTGAGAAGCAGACCACTAATTATTCTTCACTTTAAAGACAAAACATGTTTGTTTCTTCCACTTTCATCTGCATAACAGCCTGCCTTGAGTTACAGTGAAACAAGCAAGTAAAGCTAGTTCTGGAGCAACTACAATAACTTTGGCCCCTATCCTACAGTTATCTTGATAATATAATATACTGTGAGGTCAGTGTGGTTTTTAGGTACACCTATGTATAATTTTAAAACTGAATATGATTGTTATTGCTAAAAGCTACAGCTATAGAAAGTGCATTTAAGGTCCGTTCACACCAAGAACGATAACTATAAAGTTATAATAATATTTTATATCATTCTATGCAATACAATGCAACACAGAGGAACGATATCATTGGAATAATATATGAGTAATTTGCACTTAAAACAGACCTCCCCGAAAACTCTTCTCTGGATTCACAAATGCTTTGTTAACAAATTTGAAATTTGCGTAACTTTATGAATTCCAGTAATTCGTAAATAGGCTCCTAAAAGGTTAATGCTCATTCACAATTAGCATGATTTCTGGTCATGAATTACAACTAAATATATTTTTTGTATAGTAATGTGGGATATTTGGATGCCCTTCCCAGGTTTGCTCCAGTAAATTGCAAACAAAATGCAAAAGACAATAATTGGCCATATGCCTAAAAAAAATTATTCAATGAAAGTGATGCAGACAAATTCAACTTGCAGACAAATAGTACTGGTGGTTCGATTCCGGTTCCACTGACCAAGTGTTGAGGTGTCCATGAGCAAGACACCTAACTCCACTGCTCCCGATGAGCTGGATGGCGCCTTACATGGCAGACACTGCCATCGGTGTATGAATGAGAGAGTGAATGGGTGAATGTGAGGCAAGATGTAAAGCGCTTTGGAAGGCCATAGGATCTGTTAAAAGCGCTATATAAATGCAGTCCATTTTCCATTTACTATACATATGTGTATTTGAAGACTATTGCCCCTATTTAGTTTTCTAAAATATAAAATGTAGAATTTCTAAGAATAAATTTGTTTATTTATAGTGTTTTCATGACAAAAGTTTAGTGATCGTTTAGTGATTGTCGAGAATGAATGAATGACCTCAATAAATGAATGTGCATTGCTGGTTGCCACTCAAACCAACAACAGATAAAGGAGCAAACAATCATCTAAATCAGACTGTACTTTGCTGTTTGGTGATTGTGCAACTTAACCACATTTAAAGAATTCAACTGATGTGGCAGATATATGCAGGTTATATATGCGCTACTTCTCATAATGTAAGCGCATGTTATTACTTAATGAAAACCAATGAAAAAAGAGAAAATAAAAGTATAACAGATGACTGTACTATATATACTAAATATAATGCTAAAATAATGTTGTATGAACCATTTATGTTAAATATGGTTTAAAAAATGTACAGAAAATGTACAGAAATTTGAGTCTGGAGAAGTATGTAATTTTTAAATGAAAAATGTGTAGGATCCCAGGTTAATGTGTAAACTAATGATTCCAAACAAGGCTTTACTGTAAAGTCTAACCAAAATTATAAACATGCAAAAATGACCAAAATTTATATCTGATTAAGTTGTGGTCAGTATTTGCTTTTCAGTTTTTTATCCATTTTGTTTTTGCCGTTTTTGACCAATCTTTTTGTCAGATTAATACCTTAAACAAGTTTGTTTTTTTCTTTCCTCATATTTAAAATATTTAAACTATATTAATCTAACTTTTAATGTCATTAAAAACACATAGCCCCTCTGGACATCACTTTTGGACACTATTGTTTTTGGGCAAAAAAACTAAAATATGATATATTAAATGTAAAGTAAAATATTATAATGTAGATGTAAATGCAGATGCAGATGCGTCAGTTTGCCTAAAATAATATCTTGGTTACTGATGCACCCTTTTTTCCCTGGTTAAGGGAACAGAGGCGTTATGTCAAAGGCAAATGGAGTCTCACTTAGTAGCCCCAATCCTCTCTTAGTTGTAGAAAAACCACCAATGGAATTGGCAAATGGAATTTGTATGCCAAGCCACTCCCTCGTATATAGCCACAGACACTGAGCAGTGCTACGAGTGTTGGAGACGCAGATGCATGCTCTTGTGGCAACTGCTCTCATGCAGTCGTAACCTACCCAGCGGCCCATTAAAACCCAAAGGGTAACAGTCCTCCATTGGAACCGCTACAAGGGATGGAACCACTACAAGGGATGGAACCACTACAAACCCAGGGATGGGATAGAGTTGAATATGCCCAGGAAGCAGGGAAACTGTACTGTGGAAGAATACACATATGGGATTACAAAGAGGGAATCACAACATAAACAAGGGTTAACCTGCAGCTTGAGTACTAGGCCTGGTGTCGGACGCCTCCGCCACATCTGACTGCCAAAGGATGCTCGAATCCAGGGAAACTTACCTGAAAAGCAGGAAGGCGGTGCTGCAAGCAAGACATCGAGGTAACTTTCCCGTCCATTACCTGTTTGTACCCAACACAAGGAAAGAAACCAACTCCACCTGTCAGCAACTCAAGGCAATTGGTATGCCACTGCTCAAGGTTCCGTCCAGGAGCCCAAAGCTGCATGTCCTTTGCACACTGCACCACAGCAACAACATGCCTGAACACTTGTTGAGCACTCTAGCCCGTAGAAAGGTAAGGTCTGACCAAGGGCTGAATGTTCAGTGACATTGTGTTCAGTGTGATGCTCACACAGAGTGCAGATGCCATATGCCCCAGGAGCCTCTCTAATTGTTTCTGTGGAGCCACAGTGTTCACCCAAATGTAGTCAGGCAGTTCAGCACCAACTGCACGCACACCGCATACCAGGAAAAAGATGCTCTGCACAGGTCAGAGCTTGCTCTTCTCCCAGTTGACATGAAGCCCCAGATGGCTTGAGCACCGGGTCCCTGTGTTCGCATAATATATCTGGAGAGCTAGAATGAGCCAGTCTTTGAGAAAGTTCAGAATGCGAATGCCCACTTACCGTAGTGGGGTGAGGGCAACCTTTGCAACTTTGATAAAGAAGCAGGAAGACAGGGGCAGCCCAGAGGGGTGGACCTTGTTACTAGTATGCCCGACCCTCGAAAGGAAACCAAAGAAACGGTCTGCATCGAGGTAAAATCAAGGCATGGATTTCCATGTCCTTCAGGTTGATCTCTGCAAACCAAACTTGGGGGCACATGAGGATGTGTTTCTGCATTGGCATCTTAAACAGGAGCTTGTGAAGGCCCTGGTTCAAGACTCACAGATCCATGATCAGCCGCAATCCACCACCTTTCTTGGGTGTGATGAAGTAAGGGCTGGTACTTAATCTCGGCTAGAGAGACGGACTCTATTGTGTTCTTCGCCAGCAGGGCTGCAATTTTCACTGACAGGTCAGGGGCATTCGAGCGATGCCATCGGCGACGAGCAGACTCGGGACCCGCCCGCAGTAGCCTGGTGATGATGGTCTCACTCCAGGGCAGGAAGTTTTTTATGACCTCAGTCTGATTTTTGACTGCTGAGAACTACTGAGCAGCTTCGACATCAGATCCTCATCCGGAGCGCCAAAGGACACAATGGATCCATCATAAGAAGTACTTGCTTCATCACCCGACATCTCAAAGGATCACAGCATTCCAGAGGAGTAGAAGTTCTCCCTGAGTGTTTAACCAGCTGGGTAGCAGCAGAGGGGATTTGTGTCTTCACAAGGAAATAGAGTTGCGACCACAATGCCGACATGGGCATGGTCACGCATTGAGAGCATGAACCATCCACGAATGCCATCTCAGCATACTCCCGGCCTCAGACTAGTGTGAGATCGTGAACGTGGGCATCAGATGAGGGCAGGAAATGACCACACAGGTGGAAAGACATCTTATAAAAGACACTCGCCATCTGTGCTTTCTCTTTAAGAGAAATCTGCTCTTTTGCACCAAAGTGCCCAAAGGGGAATCGCTGCACTTAATTGTGCAAATGCTCTTTTTTTTGAAGGGCGAAACACCTTCTCTTGTAGGCAAGGTTTTTTAGATCAGGAAAAATGCTCTTTGTGAGGCAATTTAAAGATCACTGTATGCGACCACTCGTCTCCGATGCAAAATTGCAGCCATCTTATATACCCGTATGTACGGGGCTTGGCATGCAAATTCCACTCGACAATTCCATTGGCCTTTTTTTTAAACTCTTTTTTTTAAAAAGGTGATTGGATCTCCCAAGTGAGACCCCATTTGTCAGTCTTCGACATCGTGTCGAATTTGACTGACGGAAAGAGAACCAAAAATGTCTAAATGTTTTATTTGTGCGTTTATCGTGTCAATTAAACTCCCCCCGTAAATGCTGCATTGACACTATATCCTCAATAAACCCGTCTCTGGCATGATGACTCCAATCTTATGAATATCAATATGACTTAAGACCTGCAATGTTGCCAGATTCATAATCGTACAGTTTGTTCGTCAGCCAGAGGAGAACTGGCACACCGACTGAGCCTGGTTTCTCCCAAGATTTTTTCTCCATTCTGGCCCTGAATGAGTTTTGGTTCCTTGCCCCCTTTGCCTTTTGGCTTTTGGATTGTTCAGTTGGGGGCACCTACATTTGAACTATATCATTGATCTGCCCGCATTGACACTATATGATATTTGAAATGAGCTGGATAAACTTCACCGTTTTCTCCAGAGCGGCTGTACAGACGAATAAAATTATTTTGCATTATGTTCCTGAGAGCACTGTGAAGTTGCTTTTGAAACAAATGGACTTGTAAAAAGCGCTATATAATTAAGGGTAATTTGATTTGATTTAGAGCAGTTGTACATTTTTTTCTACCACCTACCATTTTGAAAATAAAAAAGCTTATATGAATCTGACAATTTACATCAGTGTGGCTTTACGAACGATTCACACAAAAATTCGATCTGCTCGTGAATGAAGCTCATTTCATCAATGGCAGAATCCACCGGACTTAACATAAAGCATGTGCATATAATAAGCAGAATGTTATCAACTGTTGGTGTGAACGCTAATGTAATATTTCTAATATTAAAGTTGTTAGTTAAGCAACCTTTTGCTTTGTTTGGACAGTAATCTACTTGTCCTGTAAACATTTTCATCTGGCCCAAACACAAAAAAAGAAAACTTAAAAATATTTTGATATAATTTTATATTTACATTTATGATTTAAAATAAATGTATAGTAAGTTAAATGTACAGTTTTTTCTATGACACGAAAATCTGTAGTAATATCTGTGCATTTTTATTATTGTAATTTATCAAATTCATAAACACATTTTTTTCATAAACAAACATTAGACTTTTAAAAGTAATGAAAGTTATGAACTTTTGAAAATAAAATAAAAATTGTGATTGGTTTGTAATTTTCAAAACATTCTAACTGAGGCTATGTTATGTAATGTTAGCCAGTGGCAGTTATTACATTTACCAATATGGCTAAATTAAAAAGTTGAGAAGAATTCAAGTTTCACAGAAAACTAAATGTCAAAGTTTGCAAGGCATAAAATTATTATATAGTCAACAAATGTAAGGTATATTGCTGGCCCAATAAAGAAAGTGTCATTTACTTCAAGTGTACATCATTATTGTTGAATTGCTGCTTATATGTATAGCTTTTCATTTCCATCAATTGTGAGCTTTCTTTTCTGTTAGAATGAAGCCTTTAAGGCAGCTGCAGAAAATAAATAGCAAGGTAGCACATAAGAATTTGGAACAGAGCCTATGTTTTTTTAGATACATATAATTGTAGATTCATTTCACTACTAATACAGTTCATAAAAACATCTTTTGATCTTCCTTCATTGCCTGCCTTTTTTTGTTTGCCTCCACCCCTTTCAGAAGTCGGGCGACCCAGCTCTGAACAAGAATGCTGGGGTCACATTTGCACCACTACCAGCAAGTTTAGCCTGAATTTCTTTTGCACGCCCATAACTTAAATGTTGTAGTAGGAGCAAGCAGAATACAATATTTAAGATCTGTTGTCATAAAGCTTGACACACTGGCCTTAGAGATAAAATTACATTCAAACAGAGAGTACCAGACCCTCCACTAAGCATTTACAACTACTGATTTGAGATCAGTTCTGCCATTAATAGGGCAGATCTTCTTTTCTTAAATATTTTGACATGCCGCTTCAGATATGGAATGCAGACTACTACTCTGCTACAACATAAAGATCACAACATGCTTATCGTCTTATGCGTACATGCGCACACCCACATGAAAAACTTGCTAGTGTTTGCATCACCTTTAAAGACCTTGATGCTCAGTAGAGAAGCTCTGTTTGTGGTGTTATAAATAAACAAATCTAAAACCAGATTGTAAACATTTAACTCACTGCTATGGTGCTAGGGCTTTTGGTATGTGATTGCTACAGTGGTTGCTTGCTGGTCCAAATCAAAAAACGGTCGCTGAATATGGTTCTGGTCCCTCTTTAAATATTTGTGCATTTTTCATAAACTGAGGCTGCAGTTAGGACATTATCGAAACAAGTAAATTACTGTAGAAATTTCCCCTCATACACAGAAGATTACACTGTAATGTAATATTTGTTATAGTGAAAATATCATGTAGTTTTGCTAGTGATTTACTGGTGTTTTTGTTAGTCTTCAGATGTATTCTACAGTATTCATCATTTGGATATATAGTAGTTATATTTATTAGGAACTTCATTTTAAAGGTGTCATGAACTGGCTTTAAAAAAAAAGTTTACTGTTGTCTGAGGTCAACTAATGGCATTTGTGTGTTTTTTGCATTAAAAAAAGCACATAATGAATAAGTAATAGGCTATTTTCTACACTGGTTTTGAGGCTCTCTCCAAAACGCTGGGTTTCTATGGGCTGGAGACTTGAAAGTAAACGCCCACAGCTAGGATTGGATAAGATTTGCATATTATAATGAGCTCCAGCGCCCCTGTCAGTACATGTGAGAATTGTTTTGAAAGTGTGTGGAGAAACGGTAACCGGAATTAATTGCCCACAGAGTTTGCTCTAAGTCGTTATCAAACAAACACAATGATTTATCGCTCATCCAATATTTTTGTATTACTTGGCCTGCCCGCTCGGTAAATATAACTGCAAACCGTGCATCGACTAACACATACACACTCACTCACACACACATAGCCTATTAGTCTATCTTCAGGGTAGAAAACGCGGCAAGTACTTTGCAGACAGCATGATCAAAACTTCTGCCATTGTATTTTTCCTTCAAATATCAAGTCAAGAGTGTGAACAACGCACATCAAGAAAGGAATGTTATTTCACTATTTAAGATAGCCCGTCGACAGGCCGGTGATACATTTTGGTAGCCCGTCTGGAAAACACATAGCCCCGGGACATTGGGCTTTATGAGCCCTGGCCCATACATGTCCGAGTCTGATCCCAAATAGCAATGAACCAACAACACCACAAATAAAGGATTCTCCAGCCTTTGACAGCACGCTAAGGTATGTTCAGTTAGTTAGACACGTTCACATAATCAATAGATCTATATTAAGCGATCTGCATCAATGCAATACTATCACATATTAAAAAAAATTGTTTCACTCACATTTAGTGTGTTGCTTCATTCATTCATGTAATCTCATCCTGTCTGCAAATCCAGTCTCTTGTTTAAAAACGAATCCGTGATCAGAAGTGAAGGAACAAACATGCAATGGCTTCCCCACGTCAGCTGGATACTCATTTAAGATAAAGTTCATCCATGCGTATATTGGAATCCGAATTAAGCTTATGCAGCATGTTTATTTCTTAGAAGTTGGATCCGGTTTGGCTCTATGTAGGCCTGTGTCATGTCAGGCATGAGTCGGTAGGCGGGGCTACAGAATCAGGCATTGTTCATCTTACGTTGAGGCGATGTTTCACCACATGACGTCAAGATGTGGCATATTCTGAGATCGATCTTTTCCTGGGCCTGGTGTCAATAAAAGCTTTTCTTTAACTAACAAGGACGTTTTCAGCTCTGAGACTTACAGGATATTCTTATATTACCATGACCTTTTATTAATTAAAAGTTCAAGGGAAAGTTTTTTTTTTCTCAATTCATGACCCTTTTAATTGACAATTTATTTGGAATATTTATAATTTTTATATGGAATTAGTGCTGTCAAATCGATTAATCGCGATTAATTGCATCCAAAATACAAGTTTGTGTTTCCATAATATATGTGTGTGTTCTGTGTATAATTATTATGTATATCTGAGTACACACACATACATACATACACATAAATATTACAACTAATGTTTCTGCATAATTTTAGGTGGAGTATGAAGTAGCGCCAGATGAGAAGAGAAAGGAATGTGGACAGGAACTCCTAGACACATACCTCAACCCAAAGGTACAAAGAAGAGCACAGGGAAGAACTGAATCTGTTATATTAGTGTGTGTTGCAAATATATTTATTTAATGTATGGTGTGTATCATGATTTAGGTGTTTTTTATTATTATTATTATTATTATTATTATTATTACGTTTGAATCCAAGTCTTTTCACTTTAAAATGAAAATGACCCCATGATTTACTCACCCTCAAGCCATCCTAGGTGTATATGAATTTCTTCTTTCTGATGAAATCAATCAGTTATATTAAAAAAATATCCTGACACTTCCACGCTTTATAATGGCAGTGACCGGTTCCATCGTTTGAAGCTCAAAAAAGCACATCCATACATTATAAATATGGCCTTCAGAAGTGAATCGATGGGCTTTTGTAAGAAAAATATCTACATTTATATGTTTATAAAGTAAAAAATCGAGCTTCCGCCAGACCGCCTTCCATATTCAGCTTACGAAAAAAGTGCAACTGTTGCAACGTATCACTAGAATGTAGCATAAGAGAGGCGTTAAACTTTCTCACTTTCTGGCGAAGCAAGCTATTTGACTTTATAAAGTTTCAAATGTGATTATATATTTTACAAAACCCCATCGATTCTCTTCAGAAGGTCTTTATTAACCCTCCGGAGCTGTATGAAGTAAGTTTATGAAGGCTAGATGTACTTTTTTGAGATTCAATCTCTCATGGCCCCGTTTTCTGTTATTATAAAGCACGGAAGCGTCAGGATATTTATTAATAAAACTCATATACACCTAGGATGGCTTGAGGGTAATTTTCTGTTTTTAAAGTGAACAACTCCTTTAAGTCTTTGTTTTGTTTATTGTATAATTCATGAGCATGAATGCATTTATTTTTGTTAGAGGATTCATGTACTAATTCTTCCATTTGCAGTCAGAGGACTACATCCCTGAGGTAACAGAGGAGATGGTGACTAAGTGTGCAGAACGCTTGCAACAGGAGGCATGTAAAGAGCTCTTCATGGAGTGTACCAAGTGAGTCTTTTAGACAGGAAACACTTATTAGCCCATTAGATAGCACTGGTAGATGCAACTACACTGACACTGTCTGACAAACATGGCATCTGAGAAACACATTTTTGGGTGAAACGAAATTTTCATGCAAATTAATTCAAATGTATCTTGGCCAGTTTTCAGTATGCTTTGTATTGTTACAATGCTGGTAGTATATGTAAATTTACAATGTTTACTCATTCTCTGTGTTACCTGGACCTAGAAATCCACATTTATTTGGCCGACTTTTGACAGCTCCAGGGCTTTTGTGAAAACAACATATTTCCTAATTTTTTAATTATTTAATAAAAATAGAATAGAAATGTAATAGAAATGATTTAATGGTTATAAATAGAACAATTATTTTAAGAAAACCGTCTCATCTCTATGTCTACTCTTTAAAAAGCATTATGGTAAAAAAATGGCAATGGCTTTCTTACTTGAACACAACTTCAGGACTTGGATTGACAGAACAGTTGATTCTTTTAGCTTTTCCCCTCTGTTTGGCCTGTATTCATTGTCATCCAGTTTGAAATGTTGACTACAAACACAGAGGTTTTCAGATTTTCCATCACAGTCCTTTTTCCGTATTTACGATGCAGCCTTTATCCACTGCCTAGCTGGATCCTTCACTGGAAACTAGAGATGCCACAATCCTCAATATAATATTGAACCGTTTGGTACGGCATTCACAGTTCAATACACGCTTGTAAATTGCTAACACTGTGAATTGGTAACTTTTTAGTATGGGGAACACATATTCACTATTAACTATGACTTTTGCCCCAAACTCCTAATTTACTGCTTATTAATAGTAAGTAAGGTAGTTTTTGTACCATTTAAGTTTAGGTGTTGGGTAGGATTAAGGGATGTAGAAAAGGGCATTAATATGTGCTTTATAAATACTAATAAACAGCCAATATCCCAGTAATATGCATGCTAATAAGCAACTAGTTAATAGTTAATAACTGAACCTTAAAATAAATTGTTACCTTAATTACTTATATTTCTCCCCGTTTTAAATATTTATCTCAGTTTATTTCGACTCTGAGTGTGCCTCTGAGTCTATGTGCTGATATAAGCAAATATCCAATCATATGCACTAAAGTTAGGGGGTGTTTAGCTGCGTTTTAAAGCCTTGCTGGTTAAACATTTAATTTGCGTTTTACATGCGCTGAGGGCGCGCCTGTCTAACACATGATTACTGGACTAAGTAGTCTTACTGTGCTAATACTGTCAAATACACACATGGTTAACATAAACACAGTCGGTTATGTCTAAAGTGAAAGTAAAATTGCGTGTGTCTGTATATGAGATGCGAGCAGGTCTTAACAGAGCAGCCTAGTGATTGTGAACACTTGTCCTTAAAGGGACAGTTCACCTTTAAAATTATGTTAATAAAACAACAAAGACAAAGTAATAATACAGTAGCTTTTAAACAGTGTATACTGTATATTGAAAACTATGTAGTTTTAATTTTAGCATACATTTATTCATTCAATTTCATACTTAAATGCTATTGTACATCTGCTACTGTAAGCCACTGTAACCACTGTTGCAGTGCCACTAAAACCAGCAGCCATCACTACCTGGATGGGAGACCAACTGGGAAAACTAGGTGGCTGCTGGTAGAGGTGTTACTGAGGCCTGCAGGGGGTGCTCACCCTGTGGTTTGTGTGGGTCCTAACACCCCAGTAAAGTGTTAGGGACACTGTACTGTCAAAGAGCACCGTCCTTCGAATGAGACGTTAAACTGAGGTCCTGACTCTCTGAGGTTGTTAAAAATTCCAGGATGTCCTTCGATAAAGAGTAGGGGTGTAACCCCGGCATCCTGGCCAAATTTGCCCATTGGCCCCGGTCGATCATGGCCTCCTAATAATCCCCATATGATTGGCTTAATCACTCTGTCTCCTGTCCACCAATCAGCTGGTGTGTGGTGGGCGTTCTGGCGCAATATGGCTGCCGTCGCATCATCCAAGTGGGTGCTGCACATTGGTGGTGGTTAAGGAGACTCCCCCCTTCTATGTAAAGCGCTTTTTAAGTGCCTATAAAAGCGCTATATAAATGTAACAAATTATTTATTATTAAATCTTTATATATATTAAAGGCGCTCTAGAATGAAAAATTGAATTAACCTTGCCATAGTGAAATAATAAGAGTTCAGTACATGGACATCACATACTGTGAGTCTCAAACAACATTGCCTTCTACTTCTTTTGTAAATCTCGTAAATCAAAAACACCACAGAAAAAAAAGTGTTTCTTAACACAAGCATTGGGGATCATTTATATGCACACCCCCAACATTTGCATCTGTCCAAACATGTTCATTGTAGGGCGGAAATGACGGAGACAAATCATCAAACGACACTTGAGGATAGCAAAAACGGCTCTCATGACACACGTCATGTTTAGGCTGTGCAGGGGACTGTTGTCATATGTTAACAGTTGGTTGAGGTTTATTATATTTGGATACCACAACAAATCGTTTGTTTGTTCGGCCCATTTCAAGCAAGCTCCGCTCAGCGTCTTAAGGGGGAACTATATTCCTGCAAGCAGTACGTAGTGATTTATGATGACTGTTTAAACAATTTCTGATTAAATTGCAAGTTTCTTAGAGAGACCGCATTGTCTATATAACGCAATATGCTAGTACAGTAACAATTGGAAACTCCAAGTACCATACAAAACTAAATAGTGTGTCTAATGGCAAAGGTTAATAATATTTTGTATTACAAAATACAACCGTAGATACGTTGCTTACAGATCGTTCACTCGATCCTTCTAGCAAACGTCACCTTTTCCACCGTATAAGTTAAAACAACAGTCATTTGACAAGGCTATTCATTTAGTAAAAATATAAGGATGTAATTAAACACAGACCGAATGAATGATACTTTAAGCAAAACATCTCAAATGGAGATTGATAAAATACAGATACAATTGACATACATTGATAAAATACAACTTACTTGTTTATTGGTGTTTTCAGATCATCCGCGCGCAAGAAAGCTCGCGTGCATATGGTTGCCAGATTGGACATGTTAAGGTAAAACACCGGATGTTTTCTTTTCACTGAAAAGCTCTGTTTGGAGGATTTAAATGACTGAAATCTGGCAACCGCACGAACGCGAGCTCTTTCTCGCGCACAGGTTATCTGAAAACACCAATAAACAAGTAAGCTGTATTTTATCAATGTATGCCAATTGTATGTCAATTGTATCTGTATTTTATCAATCTCCATTTGAGATGTTTTGCTTAAAGTGTCATTCAGTCGGTCAGGACTCACGAGCTGAACTGCTGCGAGCTGTGAGCTGCTAAAATAAGCCAATCAGAGCAGAGCTCAACATTAATATTCATGACTCTTCCAAATAAGGCAAAAACAGAGTATTACATCCTAGGCACAATTTATAGGGTTGTAAATGGACCTGTAAAACTGTATCTGGACATTTTTTGCCCTTAAATAAGCCACATACCCTCTATGTAGATATCAGAGAACAATTTAACATATTGTTTCAAATCATTCTAGGGCACCTTTAATTTTTATATTATACAATACTCTAGGAATGTGTAAAAGGTTTTTTTTATGTATAATTACGTTTAAGTAAAGTTTTTCAAGTGTTTAAAGTAAAATTAGAAAAAGAATATTTCAATAAAAACATTTTCTCCTTAACCTCTTTCTGTCGTCTAAGAATGGAATAGCAAAAAAAAACTAACCAAACCGAAAACCGTGGTTAAAATCCGAGGTTAAAAACCGAGGTCTGTATTGAACCGTGGACTAACTGTGTTGTTGCATCCCTACTGGAAACTGAAAATAACTCTCTTCCGCTAAACATTTACTCTTTGAAATCTTGCACCCTGGAACAATACAAGTCAACAGTTTGCTAAGAAGTATTTCCTACTAAAGGAAGGTGGTATTTGACCTTGGACATCAACATGCCCAGTGCATTATGGGTGTTAAAGTTTTCCTACCTACTTGGCTAAAGGGAAGACGACAACCTTTTTTTATCTGTTTTCTGTAGTTGAGTAGCAGCGATTTAAAAAACAACAAAAAACGTCACCTTTCTACAGCACAGTCAGCCAAGCTTTATTGAAAGTCTTTTTGCCAGCGGTGAGGTTCCCCTTTAATCGAATTCGGATGTGCGAGTGAGATTGTGTTTTCACTGTGTAGTCAAGTAACTTTCTCTCAATGTTCTCTTGTAGACTGATCCATGACTACCTGAGCGTGGCCCCCTTCGCAGACTACCTCGATAGTATGTACTACAGTCGCTTCTTACAGTGGAAATGGCTTGAGAGGTATAAGTCACACCTCAGCACATTTGGAACTTTTCAGTTTTGTTTATAATGTATGCATTTTCTTTAGTTCTGATGTTAAACGAGAGAAATTATGTGTGTCTAAGAAGTTTTTCTTCACCGCCAAGTAGAGTCTAATTATTCCTTTGGGTGCCATGATTTATTTATGAAGCGAAGCTTATACAAACCAGATGTGAACTCTGAACTTGCTATTTATTTACTTTTAGTCATAAAAATGTCCTCTGACTGAAAGTCTAAGCCAGGCCTGGACAGTTCCCATCCAGACATTTTGCAGAGAAGAATATGATATGCCCGGAACTTTCACTGGCATGTACACACTTGCCATCTATTGAATATGAAAAAAAGTCTTGATCAGATTAAAACTGTGTTTTAACATTGTGAGTCAGTGTCTCTTGAGATACAAGCTTCTTGTGAAGGCAACAGGACGTTATTTTGCTGCAAAAGTATGTTATAATTAAATAAGACAGGCTCCTGTTTGTTCTTCTGAAATGTAACTTTTGTTTATTATTTTCTTTTTCTCCTTTACAGACAGCCAGTCACAAAAAACACATTCCGTCAGTATAGGGTTTTGGGAAAGGGAGGCTTTGGTGAGGTGAGTCTGAAGTGATTAAACGTCGCCATGTTTATGGCAGAATCATATCGGGGTGTTATTAGTTATTATCTGGAATGCCACTAAATCAAATGCTATCTGTTCATTCCAAGGTTCATAAAGCTAATATGCTATTTTTGTTACACTATCAGACATAAATCCTTTAGACTATCTTACATGGTGCCAATCAATGTTGGCAGATATAGAGAAAACAAGTCTCCAATTCTGATTTCCCTACCAGATAGCCAATCACATTGAGTCTTTTCATTGCCCTCCTCTGCCCTGTGGAAGGTCATTTGGATAAGTCCCTGTGAGGAATGTCGGTCATATTTGACATTAACATTTGTTTTTTGTTTCACTGAAATCTCATTTATTGAAATATTTGTATTGGCTTTATTTTAAAAAAAAAATATTATAAGTTTTTTACACTTATTATAGTATTGAGAATTATCATTGAAAATAATGAGAATTGCAACAACTTTTAGAAAATTATCCTTTTGAGGGGGAAAATCAGCTTAACCCTGTAAAGCCGTACATATGGAATAATAGTCAGAAACATCTTTTTTTATTATTGAAGAGTTTATTGACCTTCTGAACAAAATATGTTAAAAAAAATCAAAAAAGTTATAATATGTATTTTTTTGTTGAGTATCATATTTGATACCTTAGGCTTTTATGGCTCATATAGTATGATATAAGATCATATAGGACCAAACTGAGCAAAAATATGCAAAAGCAGTTGCTGATATTTATATGGCCTAAAAGTAAGATGAAATTCTGATCTTCTTAAATAAAATGCATATATCTCTCAATCATGTCTTGGTAAGATATTTAAATTCTTAGTTTCATGATAGCTCTAGTTTATTTCAATATTTGATACTCAGATTTTAACATGATTTTTCTTAAAAAATTAAAAAAATGGATTCAATTTTTTTTTTTTTTTTTTTTTTTTGAAATTATACTTTAAAGCATTTTACTTGCTAAGTTTTAAACATGTTGATAATTTAGAGGCCTTGGGAATTTGCATATCAAATAGAATACAGCAGACAAACCAAAAACAATGACCAAATTTATGACCCCCAAAATAGCATGAATATATCTCTTTATATGCTGGTTATAACAAATTGGCTCATTGTGTTTTTGCTTTTAAATTTCATCATTAACATAATGCACATAAAAGAGTATTTCATGCAACAAAGTTACAAATAAATGGGCCTCTCAATTCTACCACTGTGGGGTTTTTTCTGTTTTTTTTGCACCCAAGGTCTGTGCATGCCAGGTGCGGGCCACAGGGAAGATGTACGCCTGCAAAAAGCTGGAGAAGAAACGGATCAAAAAGAGGAAAGGCGAGTCCATGGCCCTGAACGAGAAGCAGATTCTGGAGAAAGTCAACAGTCGGTTTGTTGTAAGCATCTGTAGTGCTTGTTTCGCCACGTTTTACATGCGCTTTATTCTTCATCTCCTCTGTTAACCACGTTTTCTACAAAAGTAATGCATAGTCCTTTTAGTTCCAGCGTCAGCTCACAGATGCCCTGCTTTTGTGTCAAATCACTTCTCTGAGTGCTCTTTCTGAATCTTCAAATTTAGGCTTGGAGTTCTGATGTAGAAAAATAGTATTCAGTGTTTGTCAAAACCTTAATGTCTGATGGTAACCCCTAGTTTAATGAAATTATAACTTTGTATTTGGGGGTTGTGTATCCAAAGGCCTGACCTCGAGCACGCTATTTTGAGTTGTTTTGTTTGGCTATTATTCTCAGGATTTTCTCCTAATTTCTTTCTACATTTTTAGAAACTTTCCCACGCAGGCTCTATAAAACATGGGAGTTGTGTTTTGTAAATGATGTGATGTACCTTTCCATTTTCCCATGGAGGTGAGTCTCGCGTACGCGTACGAGACGAAAGACGCCCTGTGTTTGGTGCTCACGCTGATGAACGGAGGGGACCTGAAGTTCCATATCTACCACATGGGAGATGCAGGTTTTGACGAAAAGAGGGCCGTGTTTTATGCTGCTGAGATCTGCTGCGGTTTAGAGGACCTCCATCGGGAGAGGATAGTATACAGGTGAAAAGATTCAGACTGAATTTTTGGTTTACAAGGGTTTGTTTGCAAAATAACATTTTAAATACTTATATTTTTAAATGCTGTTTTTTTTTCAAGTCACACAAAGGTGATTATTGATTGACCAGCTTTTTTGTTCTCCTTCTATCAGGGATTTGAAGCCAGAAAATATACTATTGGACGATCACGGTAAGTTAGCAACTGATGTCTTCTTCAGTAGTTGTTGTATAGTTATGGTAATTTGCATGACAATGATAAAACAAACTTCTTAAAGAAAAGCAATGTCACGCCCGTTTCACACATACTCCGTCTGCAGTGCGTGTGCGTTGCGTATTTTTTTCCGTACCCATGTTAACGGATGACAGCTTTCACACTGCACGCGGATGCTGTCCGTCAGTCCGTTCCAGGTGCGTTGCGTCTGCAGCAGTGCACGGATCGTTTTCGTACCGAGTCTATTTTTTGCTGTGCTGCGTTGCGTTGCTGCATTAAAGTGATAGAACATTGTTCGCATTAAAATAAACATGTACTGACGCGAAAATCTAGTAATTTCAACACGGATGCATATCATTTAAAATATACTCTTGTTTCAAAGTCAACACATGGCTTTTTTTCTCAAGTAAAGCAACAAAACGACACCTTACCTGGCATTTAAAAAATGTGCCATAATGGAGAGCACTCTACTTTCTTGGAGGTGAAATGCAAAGTTATTTTTGACCTGCAGGATTTCTTTTCAAAGGGTTTAAAAACGAAAGAATTCGACGAGAGTCGGCTGTTTTTGAATAGCCTATTCTAAGTTTCTAATTTAAAATGTTTATGATTTTAGGCTATAACCTATGTTTAAATGTTTTGCCTTTTGTGTGAGCTAAATCTAAAGTATATTAATAAATATGAATTAATGAATTGAAAAAAATGTTGTTTAAATGTAGGCTTGTAGCCTACGTTAACCTGTCTACTCAGAAAGATTAAACAAAGAGAATTGCAATTCTGATGAGCCAAGATCAGTAACAACTTCTGGATTTTAAATAAAAAATCATTAATAAATGCTGTGTTTGTGGTATGTAAAAGCGGATCAGTTGCGGACTGCAAACGCAGCATATGTAGGACTATCTAAGGACTACAGGGTGTGGGGCTCCTGCAACGCACACGCAATGCAACACGCACTGCAGACGGAGTATGTGTGAAACAGGCGTCACATTGAACATCACATTCCAAACTGTAGCAACAATGTTTGCCACTAGAGGGAGTACAGTGTATAATATTATAATAGTTTTGAGCCATGCAGTATGCATTACATGACACACTGCAGGGGTCCCAAACTCATGGAAAAACCTGGACATATCAAGAAATTTGAATAATAGTTTTATCAGTCCTGAAAAATGAATAGAAATAAATAAATACATCTATTATATTGTATACAGTATGGTTCAAGGGTTATTTTAAGTTGTTCTTTTGCCCTTTATTTTATATTCATCAAATAATCCTGGGGAAAATCAGTTTCCACAAAAGTATTAACCGTTTTCCACATAAACCATAATAATAACAAAATATGACTTCAGCACCAAATCAGCATATTAGAACAATTTCTGAAGGATCATGTGACCCTGAAAACTGGAGTAATGCCTGCAGAAATTTCTGCTTTGCCATCACAGGAATAAATGAGTCAAAACACTATGACCACCTGCCTAATAAGCAGTTGGCCTCCCATGTACGGCATGGACTCTACAAGACCCCGGAAGTTGTTCTGTTATATCTGGCACCAGGACATTAGCAGCAGATCCTTTAAGTCCTGTAGGTTGCGAGGTGGAGCTGCCATTGATTAGAACTTGTTGGTCCAGCACATCCAGGTGCTCAATTGGATTGAGATCTGGGGAATTTGGAGGCCAAGGCAACACCTTGAGCTCTTCATCATGTTCCTCAAAGCAACAGTTCATTTGTTGGGCAGAGGAGAACTGCCTTTGTTGCCCTCGTGCATCATTGAGCCTTGGGCACCCAACACCCTGTCGTCGGGTTGCCGGTTTTTCCCTCCTCAGACCACTGTTGGTAAATTCTCACTGCTGCTGACCGGGAGAAACACACTTGCCTTTCCGTTTCAGAGATACTCTGATCTAGTCGCCTTGCCATAGGTGTCAAAGTCGCTCAGATCTTAATTTCTGCCCATTTCTCCTTCATCCAACACACACACTTTGATTACGAGAAGGATTGTTTGCATACTAACTAATATTTACCCAGATCTTAATATGTGACCTTGTTAGGAGATGATAAATGATATTTGCTTCACCTGTGACTGGTCATCATGTTTTGGCTCAGCAGTGTATGTTGTAATAACAATATTGTATTGTATATTGTAATTACACAATATTCCAATTTAATGTATTTTGATCAAATAAATGCAGCTTTAAGAGATGAAAGAGACATAAGAGACGAAAACTTTAGAAAAACTTTAACAATCTTACAGACTCCAGACTTTTGAACAGTATTATATATTGTACGTTGTTGTACGTATACATACAAAATGATTTTGTAATATTATATAATATAGCTTTTAAAGTTTGTAATTTGTGAGATCATAATAATACTAAAATCATTATCACGGTGTCACAAACTAGAGATATAATTCATGGGGAAATCAGAAGTTAATTGGTAAAAATGTGTTTTACTTTTTTTAAAAATTATTATTATTATTAAATTGCACCCCAAAAAAAGAGTTGAGTTTTGCTTTGTTTCCATACTTGAAATAAGTTATTATTATTGTAAACCTATATATTGAACATGCACTAGGCAGGTTTTGAAGATCTCTAGTGGCACAATCACTGACAGACATCATTCAAGCCTGCTTATGAAAGGACTAATGTAACAGAGCTGTGATGTTTCTTCTCAGGTCATATACGTATATCAGACCTGGGCCTGGCTGTGCATGTACCAGATGGCCAGACAATCAAAGGCCGGGTGGGCACTGTGGGGTACATGGGTATGTATTTGCCTTTATTAACCTCTTAACAAAATCAGTAGCATCTTAAGCAATCAATGTAACCAGTATTTGTTTGTATCCCATCAGCCCCAGAGGTCGTGAAGAACGAGCGCTACACATTCAGTCCAGACTGGTGGGCTCTCGGCTGTCTCCTCTACGAGATGATCGAGGGCCAGTCACCCTTTCAGCAGCGAAAGAAAAAAATCAAGCGAGAGGAAGTGGAGCGACTAGTCAAGGAGGTGGAGGAAGAATATTCCAGCAAGTTCTCAGAGGATGCCAAATCACTCTGTAAAATGGTTAGTATCTTGGTGCAATTGCAGCTGCTGGTTGTTGAATTACGGTGTGCAGGAGGGGACATGTTCCGTTTGTATGAATTATCCAATGGGGATGCACAGATACCACTTTTTCCAGAATGAGTCCTATATCGATATTTTTGTTACTCCCCTACAGCAATTACAGATACCTTTAATTTTTGGGTTGAGAAACCAAAAGAATATGAATCATTATATTCAGTATTGTATCTGTATTTCCCTAATACAAACTAATGTTATGTCAATTTAGTGTTCAAAATAATAGCATTTAAACACATACAGCAATATTTCTGAGAAAAGCTATATATTAAAGACACTTAAGTTTACTTTCACCCCTTTCAATCATGTCATCATTCACCCACCCTCATGTGGTTTCAAACCTGTAAAACCTTCATCCATGGAACATAAAATAAGAATAAAAATAAGAATGAAAATAGTTTTGGTTCCCATTGACTTACATTTTGTCCTTACAGTGGAAGTTAATGGGAACCAAAACTGTTTGGTTGGTTTTTAGAATGACATGAGATCAAATAAATGATGATGACAGATTTTTCATATCGCTTTAAGGAAAAATCTATATACAGTTGCAAGAAAAAGTATGTCCTGGCAGAATCTGTGTAAATGTGAATAATTATAACACAATAAGATTGATCACACAAAATGCATGTTATTTTTTATTTAGTACTGTCAGGAATAAGATATTTTTTATGAAAATGTTTACATGTAGTCCACATGATAAAAAAGCTGAATTTTTTTATGTTAAGTACATAAAAATGTTAAGTACATTAATTTTGTACTTAATTTGTCTTCCGGGAAACATGCAAATATCAAGATATTTATACAAAATATGACCAATTTAGACATCCTGTTCAAAAGTTTTTAACGCATCTTAATGGATTGTGTGTCCTTCTGGAGCATCAGTGAATGTTTGAACCTTTTTTTAATAGTTTGTTTGAGTCCCTCAGTTGTCCTCAGTGTGAAAAGACGGCTCTCTAAATCATACACTGCTGGAGAAGGATCAAATATGCAAAAGATGCTGGAAAACTGAAGAATTTGAGGATCTGGATGATTTTTTCTGAAGAATAATGAGCAGTTTAACTGCTCAGGACAAACACGAGACTCAAGAAAAGGCGTCACAAAACAGAAAAACAGCCGTGGAACATCCAGGGAACGACAGAGTATTGAGAATCATGGGTTCATGAACTTTTGAACAGGGTTTTTTTTTATGTAAAATATCTTATTCAGGGCTGTACTAAATAAAACATAACATGCATTTTGTATGATCTCTCTTTTTTTGTTAAAATTATTCACATTTCCACAGATTCTGCTAGCGGTTCAGATACTTTTTCTTGCAACTGTAGTTGGTATTTAATTTTGTTGTAAGAGGCTTAAATGTATATTTTTAAACTATTTAATTGTATATTTTTAATAATTTAATTGAATTTGTGTTTGCATAATTATAGCCTATGATGTTCTTACAGTTTAGAAAAGTGTGCCAATAAAGAATGCTATTTTTTTTGTCATTGTTCTTTTGCTTAGTTGCTAGCCAAAGACCCGTGTGAGAGGCTTGGCTGTCAGGGCGGCGGAGCCTCAGAGGTAAAAGCCTACCCTATTTTCCGTTCCATCAACTTCAAGCGGCTTGCAGCAGGCATGCTCGAAGCGCCTTTTATCCCAGATGTAAGTATTTTCTGAGACTGGCACTTTGATTTAAACTTTTATTGGCAATATCAGTCATAACAACTATTGTTATTACTGTTACTGTCATGTTTAAATAATTAGTTCACCCAAAAATTTTAATTCCAACATTTTTGCTTTTAAATAATCATCCTCATGTTGTTCCAAATCCATTTGAATTTCTTTTTTGGCTTGGAAGATGGAAGGAGACATTTTGAATAATGTACCAGTCACTCTTTTCCTTGCATTTGGAATGAGTGGGAACTGGAGCTTTCAAGCTTCACAAAATCTCATAAAAGTAGTCCATATTAGATTTTTTATTATATTATTATTCATACAACAGCTTTAGGGAAAGAAGAACAAAATTTACGTCACATCCGATTGTTTCTTGTGAAATGATTTGTTCATAAAATCAGACATCTCTTCTTCAATCAGACAATGCACAGGTGTGTATTATGATATGTTTTCTATGTTTCAGCCTCAGGCCATCTACTGTAAGGATGTGTTGGACATTGAGCAGTTCTCCACAGTGAAGGGGGTGGAGCTGGAGCCTAAAGACGACTCCTTTTACTGCAAAGTGTCCACTGGAAGTGTTACCATCCCCTGGCAAAATGAGGTCAGGTCACTACCCAGAATAACTTCAATAAATATTTTACTCTGAACCCTTATTGCTGGTTTATGACCAGCATGCAATAAAAAGGAAATTGACGTTCACTTTTGTAATGTGTACAAACAGATAGCAATAAACGCAAATCAGTGATATTGTCTCTTGAGAATAAACAGGACGTGCATTCGATGATGCCATTATGAAACGGACTTAATGAAATAAATAAGGACGTAAAAAATGTTTTATGACGGCTTTCATTTTATAACCTTAATTTTTTTTAATTTTTTTTTATTTAGAATCAATATCAAGACATTAGAATGCAAGGTAGAATATCTCTAAAATAGCCTCATACATTTGATGAATAAAAGTAACATTGTCATTTTTGTTTGGAGGACAGAATGTTATTTTAATATTTATTACATATACTTAGCTTTTGTTCATATTTTGAATTAGCTGTTATTTGTATATTTTTGGTAACGCTTTTTAACTACGTGAACTCAAGGTGCCGTCACGCCATGTCGCATTGCCCATAATTATGAGATTTCAAAAAGCGTTGTATTACGAGCTCGTAATTACAACTTGTAAGCAGGGAATTTTCAGAGAGCTCCTACTTGTACCACCTGACCGCTGCAGATTCATGTTGATTGTGTTGCCATAGAAACACATAATTCCCAGTCTGAGGACATGAACAGGTTGTCATCTCAACGTGGCGATAATTATGACATGGCATGAAAGCAGCATTTTTTTCATGAACTAACTATGAAAGGGACTTCTTAAGCATTTGATAATATTAGCTATTAAAATAAAATGTTATTTTCAACATTTACTTTTACATTATTAAAATAAGAAGTTGTCTTTTTATATTATTTATTGAAATGAGCTAACATGAATGAACTTATATTGCTTATAGTTAGTTTATGCGTTAATGTTAACTAATGGAACCCTAAATGTAAAGTGTTAACAGTTTTTATTTCAATTTTAGCTTTATTTCACTTAGTAATTTTAATACTTCAACTTAGTTATTCTGGTTAGTTTCTAAGGCATTATTTAAATAAAAAATAAAAAAATTAGCTAGTATTTTAATATACTATTATAGTTTTTTATTAATGGTTTGAATTACCAGGTTTCATTAAATTTTTGTAATGTTGTTTTTGTTAGGTTTTTTTTACAAATACTTCTAAATTTTAATTTAGAAATATTTAATTTAATAGTTTTGATTTTATTTCAACATAACACTGGACAGAATAAAAAATAATAATAATAATAAACTCTAATTTATGTGGATTTTGAACAGTGTATGAAACTAACATGCACCATTAGGAAAAAAAAGCAAATGTAATTGGACTTTTGTCTCAAACCCTTAATTACTGAGATATTAGTCTGAGAACGTCTGATGCATAAGGCACACAAAATTGGAAACCCTCAGGAGTTTAGAAGTCGTCATCCAATTGGTTTTGAATTCTCCAGGATTTCCGGGAGACGTGTGTGTCTTCTTTACGCTCGAAACACCGATCCCCCTCATGGACGTAGAACGATGTCGTGTTTACAGCTGTGACAATAAGCGCATATGATCAACTAAAATCTGGATTTTCAAAAGTATGTTTAGTTCACGGCATAGACTCTTTGAAATGCGTCCAAGAGTTTTATACGCCCAGACAGCGGCTTCTAAAGGTCTGGGTACACGAGACTACTGTGATAAAGACTCTGTGACAACAAGCCCCAGTTTTCCCTATATTAGCTTGAATTTAATTCTGTGCGTGTTGTCATTTCATTGATCCATTCAGATGATAGAGACGGAGTGCTTTAAAGAACTCAACATCTTGAACTTGGATGGCACTGTGCCCCCTGACCTGGACTGGAGAGGTCAACCCTCGCCCCCACCCAAACAGGGCTTACTGCAGAGACTCTTCGGCCGGCAGGTGAGATTTCCTCACATTCTTCTATTAGTGAATGAGGTTCTGAGCCAGAACGTGTCTTAAACTTGTTTAATACTGAAATTGAATACAGGTTTGCATGCGATTCTTGCCATGTAATAAAATACTGGTGTGCAGGTTTTCTTCCCTGACTTTTTGCTGTATAATTAAAAGTCAAGTATAAAATTATTCATGTAATCTAGACAGTATAACTTTATAGAGCCTGTTGGCTTTATTCTCGTTTTATTTGGCTGTCTTTAATCGATAATCAAAGTAAATGTAAAAGCATGTTATATTTTTTTGGCACGCAAATATGTATTTTAGACCAAATGTATACTTGTTGCTTGGAAATTAGAGATGCACCGATTTAAATGTATTTATTTTTTGTCGATTTACGATTTCCAATTATATTTAAAAAAAATTGTAAGCGTGACCTGCCAATACTGATTTTAGCTGATTCCGGTTTTCTTTAAGAACTTAAATTGACAGGATACAAACAAAAATCAACTTTTCTTCAAAGCTAAATTTTATTTTAATAAAAAACCAAATAATTTTATTAAAATAAAGAGAGATGTGAAATGATAATAGCTTTATGTTTTTCGGGTAGGTCTAACAGTAGAGTAGTATTCAAGAAATACTATAGAATGTAAAGTGGAAGCACTTATGCAATAAGGTTTCATGAGTTAAATACATTAGTTAAAATGAACATATAATGAACTGCACTTCTACAGCATTTATTAATCTTTGTTAATGTTAATTTCAGCATTTACTAATACATTTTTTAAATCAAAAGTTGTATTTGTTAACAATAGTTAATGCACTGTGAACTAACATGAACAAACAATGGACAGCTGGATATTTATCAATTACCAAATACCGTAATAAATGTATTGCTCATTTTAGTTCATGTTATATAATCCATTAACTAATGTTAACAAATGAGACCTTATTGCAAAGTGTTACCATTTATCAAATGTAAAATAACACTGTATTTAACTTTTACAATAAACTATCCAGATTAATGTGTACAATTAAAGTTACAAAAGGTATTCAGTCAAGAGCAGAGCATAATTGTCTTTTGTTCTTTGATTAACATGACTGCTGTCACTTTAAGAGTTTATGCACTGATCCAATATACTGTTACACAACATGTTATCTTATCTTGTGTAAATATTTACATTCCAAAACTGACTGTTTAACTGAATACTTGCCGAGACGAGCGAGTATTTGACCGTTTAAGCGCAGTAAGCCACTCATTTTGGTACTTGTGACTCACAAGCTGTTTGACAGGCAGCTTTATGTTTGCACCACTTATATAGATTAGTAAGGATGGGTATCAAGAACCGGTTCCAAAATTGGAAGAAACGCACATTCTGATTTTGCTTGTTGGTTCCAGTGTGCACATTTTAATGTGATTTTAAACCATTCAAGCGCAAAAGACTTGCGTGCTGTTTTCTGTGCTGCACTCACATTCAAAACAACTTGGGCACAAAACGACTTCTCATACTAAATAGTGTATGCATGATACTGAACTGAGTTAGCCTGACAAGCCAGACCCACATCAAGATGTTTGGTCTGGAAACTCACCATAGACAGGGCTCAATCCGAGGGGCGGGATAAACCGTTGTCTTTCAAATTCCCTCTGCACGCGATAGGATAGCGCTACACCAACCAGAGCAACGAAGGTGAAGCATCTTCCCTTTTTAAGAATGACTTCAGTGCCGTTCTTTGTTCTTTTCTCAGAGAAAAGCTTAACTCCAAGTCTTCCAGAGTCGCGGTCAAAGCTGATTCGTAAGACCGCCGTTCGCCAGTTTCTGTGTTTACTAGAAGCACGCAAACGCAACTCGGCCGTCGTCATTATGGCCCCGCCCACCGACTCTATACACGACGTGATTGGCCCGTCCAGATTGTGAGGAAAACAGCTCAGAAGGGTATTGAGAGTTCCTAGTCGACACTTGCGGGCAAATTAAAATGCTGCCGCTAGGGTGCGTCTAGATTTCTAGGCTAGAACTGAGTCTTTTTACATGGACAAATACACTAAATGTGTCAAAATATTCGTGTAAAGAGTTGGTTATGTTTTAAATGTATGTGAACAGTTGAGTTGACAAAGAAAACGTGTAAAAGTTTATTAGAGCCGTGCAGCTCTTAAAGGGACAGCAGCCTAATATTCCTGCTCCTATCTCTATAATGTAATGCATTAAACAATATATAATGTAACGTTTGTAACTATATTTGTAATGTAGCCTGTATTTTATTAATAAAGTAAAAAAAAATTTACATTTGATTACAATTTCTGTACCTGAATACCTGAAAATCTTAAAACACTTTATTTAAATTGTATCTTTGTTCGGTTGTATGTATTTATGCTATTGCTTATTTGTTTATTTGTAATTTATTAGTTACTAAGTGTTTACTTGTCTTTTAATAATGCAAGTCATTTTGGATAATTATTGACCTGTCAGAATGAGCAGATCTAATAAATCATGTGAACATTTTATATGATAATAAATACAAAAGACCATTTACAGCCAATACAGGAAATGTACCATAGTAAACGTGCTTATCTATTTTTGAGAAGATATAAACATTCATTGAGGAGTTAAAGGCTTTGGGTACACTTCAAAGTCACATATTGATATGACCATATTATAGCCATCAAAATGCAAAAGTATTTTTTTTAGATAATTATTGACCTAGAGAATCAGAATGAGGAGATCTAACAAATGACTTGAACATTATAATAACAGAATAAAAGACAATTTACCGCCAACACAAGCAATTTACCATAGGAAATGCATGGTTTTAAAGCTTTTTAACAGTTATAGCGCCACCTATAGTCCTCGTATGTCCTCATATACATACATATACATACAAGTTATAGCCTTATTAATAAAATATTCTCAGCCTTGAATGACCATTTTGACTACCCTTAGCAAAACTGAATAGAAACTTCAACTTTTTTCAATGATTATTGATAATCTGACTCCAGAGAACATTGTAGGCTTTAAAAAAATAAAAACTCAAAATTGGCGCCTGAATAGCGAGCCAATCCAAAGCATGCGTCTTGTCCCTTCTTGAGCCAAGGATTCCAATGATATTTGGACACTTGAGATACTTGAGGCTACGGCCAACAGTCTAGGAGTTATGAGCAGTTTTGCGCAATTGATTGCTATAGCGCCACCTATAGGCCAATCTGGCTGAATTTGATAACCTCTACTCGATTTTTGTACTACCTATTGGTCAAGTTTCAAGTCTCTAGCCCTTATGGTTTGGTCTGCATGATGCATTTTACGGCAGAATAAAAACCGGCACAAATTGTTTTGGTTTTTTACCTTGGAATCTAAATCAGGGAATCAATAAGAATCGGAATTCATAATCAGAATCGGAATCGTTAAAATGCGAACGATACCCAAGCCTGTAGATTAGTTGTGCGTGCAATTTTGGTGTGAGTATGAAACCTGCAGGAATTAGTAAAATGATGGACAACACAAGCACTAGTCCGGGTCAAGCATACAGTTTCCAATCCCTGGCCGATCGATCGGTGCATCTCTATGTGAAATGGTAGAAACATCATGAAATGGGTCAATTTTATTTTATTTTTCTCCAAAACATTATTTAAAGGGACTTTAAAGTTAATCAAATGCTCTCTAGATTGAAAATGCTCCTTCCTCAATGTTACCTGCCTCAGTCTAGCATTAACAAGTATTAAAGCGATAGTTCACCCAAAAATGAAAATTACCCCATGATTTACTCACCCTCAAGCCATCCTAGGTGTATTTAACTTTCTTTTTACCGACTAATACAATCAGAGCTATGTTAAAAATGTTCTGGCTCTTCTAAGCTTTACAATGACAGTGAATAGAGGATTTGATTTTGAAGCCCATAAAAGTGCACCATCTATCATAAAAGATGTCCACACGGCTTCTTCTCCTTCTAAATAAAGGCCTTCTGAAGCGAAGAGATGCATTAGTGTGAGAAAAATATCCACATTTAAAACAAAAATAACTAGCTTCCGCCAGACGACCTACGCTAGTCAACTTTTGTCAAAAGAGTAACCCCTGAGAGTAGCTCGCAGTTCATACAAATAGGGCTGTGCAACAAAGAGCTCCTCGAGCTCCTCTTATATCGAAATCCATGTTTCTTTTAAGAGGTTCTTGTTTTAGACTTCTAATTCGTGACCGGTGTTGTGTTTTGCTCTATCCGTTGCGCTTCTGCGTTCATCAATGCGTCAGGTCAGGGGTTACTCTTTCGCTTTAAATCAATGCGTAAAGCCATCTTTTGGAAGCTAGTCATTTTTGTTTCTAAAGTTTTAAATATGGATATGTTCTCACACAAACGCATCACTTCGCTTCAGAAGGCCTTTATTTACACCTCCGGAACCGTATGGATATATTTTATGGTGGATGGTGCACTTTTTGGGTCTTCAATATCAAATCCTCTATTCACTGCCATTATAAAGCTTGGAAGAGCCAAGATATTATTTAAAGGTCCCATTCTTTGCAATTCCATCTTTCAAACTTGAGTTAGTGTGTAATGTTGCTGTTAGAGCATAAATAATACCTGTAAAATTATAAAGCTCAAAGTTCAATGCCAAGCGAGATATTTTATTTAACAGAAGTTCCCTTTCAAAGCCTACAGCGAACGGCTGGTTTGGACTACACCCCTGCACTTCCTGCTTTAATGACGCAACTAATTCTAAATTCGGGGCCCGTGGTCCTTTTGCTCTCGCACGTCGAGAATAGGAAGCGTTGTTTTTGTAGAGTCTGTTTGTCGCCATGCCATTGAAACGCTGTTATTTTCATCCCGGATTCAAATCACCTTTGTTTGGCCTTCCCACGGACGCTGTACTTAGAGATCAATGGCTACAGTTTATGGTTAACTCGGTTCCGGAAAATTATAATCACAATTTAAAACTATGTGCAGCACATTTTGCTGAAGACTGCTTCCTCAATCTCAATCAGTTTAATGCCGGATTCGCAGAAAGATTATTCTTAAAAGATGACGCAGTTCCCTCTTTGTCCGGAGAAGGCGTTGTTTATGGTGCACAACCGGTAAGTGTATTTTATTATTTAAGTCGGTCCGTTTAACAGTTTATGTAACTCATTACACAAAGTGCAACGCTGTTTAGCTTTGTTAACTAACGTTAGATGGCAATTGAAACTAATCAGAAAAACTTAGCATATAAAAGTGTAGTAATTCATTCAGACACCATCCGTTGGTGTTTGTAATGATCAGTTTAAACTACTGAATAGACAGCTTACCATTCTGAAACATCCAGCAAAAGTCATTCCTGAGCAGGTTGTAATCGATCCTCTTCGATATTCTCCGGGTCTGATTCCGGCTCAAATTGATGAGGCAATATAGACATTTTTGCAATAACATTGAGCGTGCGTATCTCCCCGTTATGGTAAGAGGTGGGACCTTTACGGGCAATGTGCGCTAAGCTGCTTTCCAATCACAGCGCGGAAAACGCTGGCCCAATCAGAACTCGTTACGTATTTCTAAAGGAGGGACTTCATAGAACAAGGAAATCATCAGGCCGTTTTTAGGACATAGAAAACAGCACTGTACAGATAAGTACATTGTGTGAAAAATACTGTGTTTTCTTACACGCGAAACATGTACTCATGTTATATTGCACATTGTAAACATAATCAAAGCATCAAAAACACGCGAAGAATGGGACCTTTGATATAACTCTGATTGCGTCTGCTAAATGCGTAAATGTAAATGATTGCATTCGTCGGAAAGAAGAATGTTATATACACCTAGGATGGCTTGAGGGTGAGTAAATGAATCATGGGGTAATTTTCATTTTTAGGTGAACTATCCATTTAACTCTCTCTTTACTTGTTAATGCTAGACTGTAGCAGTTAACATTTAGAAAGGGGCATTTTCATTCTTGAGACCTTTGATTGGTTAATGATTTGAATACACCCCTGAGTGCAAGATGAGTCATACATTTTTAGGGGTCTGTTTTTCAGGAATGTCTGCTAAAAGTTTTAGTCCACTTGTATTAGCACACTAGCATACAGATGACCTCAAATTTAGTCATATTTGATAAGGTTTTTAATGCTGATATATCCCTATGTTTGACTGTGCGTGTGTCTATGCTGCCCCCGCAGGACTGCTGTGGAAATTGCAGCGACAGTGAGGAGGAGCCCACGCGGCTGTGAAGGAGTGGCCTGCCTAGGGCTCCTCCCCTACACCGCTGAGGATCTCATTTGTTTACAGTTTTTGCACATTTGTATTTTTAAGATAGCTCTATATAAACATTGGAATGTATATTTTCACTATATAGCCATGCAGTGTATCTTATTTAAAGTCATCGAAATGAAAAGGACCGAAAACAGGGTCCCAGTTATTGTCCTTTATCATGTGTGAAGTATGGCAAGGACAGATCGTTCAACACTGCGTACATTTCGTAGGTATGTCTCGCAGCCTCTTTGCGCTTTTATTTTCTTTTTCTGCTCTTGTACGATTTCACACATGTACAGTATGCACTCTGAATATTTGTTTTAGACGTGGGGAGCAAAGGAAATTTGCTTTTGCAGATATTTTTATATTTATATTTTGAATTTTATTTTCTTATGGTAATCTCGACAATCAAATGGCACCATTTGTATAAAACAGTGATAAATGTGCATTAATGGACTTTAAAAGAGAAGAAGTAAAAACAGGAAAGGACTATAAAACAGAGGGAACTTTCAAAATCATAAATTCGCTACCAGAAGTCTCACACATGTTATCTAAGGTTACTTAGCTAGAGATACCTAGTAAACCAAATAGGCGCGACTAAAGTGCATATATGTACAATAACAACTGCAAACAGTTGTACCACGTTGTAAATACGCGACACTCATCTGTAAAGTCTTCAGTGCGTCTTCCTGCTAATTCTTCTCTGGATAATTGGGAAGAACATCCTGATTATAGTCCTGTGTATTACATAATGAGTCAAACCATATGAGGCATTATTTTCCATTTTACGATGCACGTATTTCACGACACGACTGGTAATAACATGACATTGCAATGTGTCAAATTCCAGCTCTGAAGACCGAAAGACTACAATACTCAAACAATGCTCAGCAACTGATCATTGCTTAACAGTCCGTCATGCTAATAGACATTATAAATGTTATTTAATGTTTTTCTAAGTCGATATGCGCAATTTTATGGGCTGCATACAATTTAATTGCTGCTTTTTTACATGTAGGTCAAACTAAAATTCATTTGCCAAAAAGAAATGTTTTGTGTTATGTATCCCCTGCGATCACAATAAGCTCTTTTATGTTTTCAGATGCTCGGAAATATGATGTCTTGGGAACTTTGTTGTATATTTGATCTCTTGATGCACTTAAGACCAAACAAGTTCAATTTTTGTCCTCCATCTTCATAGAAGGTGCCTTTTGAGGTTTTAAGGTACTCTAGTCATCATTCGAATCTTCATTATATTTGTGAGTTGGCTTAGCATCTTGCGCGCACACTCTCTCCTTTCTTTGCTGTCGTTTTACCTCGAATATTTCTGTGCCCTGTGGACGTTCATACTTTTTCGAAACCCTGTGAATTCTTATTTTGGACGCCGTTGAACCTCGGCTTTGGGACTTTGTATCGAAGCCTAGCTGAACGTGTAACATCAGTGACCTACCAACTCAAGGCTTTGTAAAACATGACATACTTTGGAGGAAGTCTTTGGAAGCACCGTCAGCGAATGACATGGCGGATGCTTGAAAGTCCACACATTTCTCATCCACCTGCAGCTTACGTTCATTCTCTTGGATAAACTCAAATACATTCCAGTCTCTATCGTACTGTACAGTTGTAAAATGTATTCAGGATTTTTTTTTTGTTTTTTTTTTTGTCGTTGTTTATTTAGCAATAATGGATTTGATAAGTATAATTATTATGTAAATGTGTATAAAATGACAACATTTCAAATCTAAAGCGAGACAAAACTTAGTTTGACTCAATGTTTTCCTGAGCCAGGCTTTTAACACTGTGAAGTGATCATTTCTGTCACAGTTGTACTTTTTTTTGTGTGTGTGTGTAATGCACTGATATTCTTTTCTTTTTGTTTGCAAATGTATAACTGTGTGTGTATGTACATGTGCCTAAATGCCGTATGTCTGAGTGTATGTGTGCTTTTACCTGCACTGCATGTGCCCATATTCTTTATCATAACCACTAGTGGATGCCATTTTTTACCCTAAATGTGTGAAATGTAACATTATAGGGAAGCTTTCAGTGTTTTTCTTTTCCAAGAGGAAATGTGGAGAACAGACTCACTGATAATAATATTAATTATTAGTAATACCAATCCTTTCAATATCATAGATTTCATGTTTACCTCAAGAGCAAGACTGATAAATAGACATGCCAGTGCTTTGGAAGTCAGTGTCAAAATGGAAACGGCACACTTCTAGCCACATTTGTCAGTGTTATTAATTCATTCATTTTAGTTGGAAACAATTCAACAGACCCCATGATAAGAACTTTGTCATATTAGTAATTTAGCTGTTTCTTTGAAGGGTATAAACAAGTAAGATTATTCCTACATCTTATAAGCCTCAAAGTGTATGATGCCATTTTTAAGCATCATTTTCCTTTAGCAAACCATGCCACTGAGGGCTATAGAATCAAATTTGACATTTTAGTTACTGTATAATGTGTGTATATGAGTAAAGTATGTGTATAACTGGAGGATTTGGCTATTCTAATTTTAAAAGGGTTAATTTGTCAATGTGCCCCCTTCCTTTATTTTGCCTGGTATGTATGTAGAAGTCCATAACCCTTTCTTTTAAAGGGATAGTTCACCAACAATGTCAATTTATTCATCCTCGTGTCGATTCAAATCCGTGAAACTTTTGTTCATCTTCGAAACACGAATAAAGATCTTTTAAATGAATTCTTAGAGCTTTCTGTTCCTCCATTGACAGTCCAACTACCACTTTGATGCTTCAAAAAGTTCATTAAGAGATCGAAAAAAATGTATCCGTATCAATAGAGCGGTTTAGTCCACATTGTTTTAAGAGACATGATCACTTCATATAATGAATAGATTAAATGTAGGCTTTAATTCACATATAAACATTGATCAGCAAACATATAAACAGAAGCTCAACCATACTTGCTTGATGCGTTAGATCAAACCTCATTGGTCCAACATGCGCAACTGGTCCCACTGAATCTCAAACGTGCTGCGTAACACCAGAATTAACCTCATTGGTTCTTGAGGAAGCTCAAACGTGATGCGTTACATGAGAATTAACCTCATTGGTTCTTGAGGAAGCTTAAATATGATGCGTAACACGAAAATTAATCTTATTGGTTCTTAAGGAAGCTCAAACGTGCTGCCTAACACGAGAATGAACCTCATTGGTTCTTGAGGAAGCTCAAACGTGATGTGTATCATGAGAATTAACCTCATTGGTTTTTGAGGAAGCTCAAACGTGATGTGTAACACGAGAATGAACCTCATTGGTTCTTGAGGAAGCTCAAATGTGCTGTGTATCATGAGAATTAACCTCATTGGTTTTTGAGGAGCTCAAACGTGATGTGTAACACAAGAATTAACCTCATTGGCTCTTGAGAAAGCTCAAATGTGCTGCGTAACACAAGAATGAACCTCATTGGCTCTTGAGAAAACTCAAATGTGCTGTGTAACATGAGAATGAACCTCATTCACTCTTGAGAAAGCTCAAATGTGCTGCTTAACACAAGAATTCACCTCATTGGTTCTTGAGGAAGCTCAAAACGTGATGTGTAACACGAGAATGAGCCTCATTGGTTCTTGCATGTCAAGCGAACATGCTTGAGCTTCCGTTTACCACAATTGATTTGTGAGTTGATAAATGTTTCTGTGAATGAATAAAAGTCTAAATTAAATCTGTTTACCATTTAAAGTGACAGTGTCTCTTAAAAAATGGAATTAATCGTTTAATTAGTTTTAGATGTAAAAAGTGATAGTTGCGTAGACTGTCAGTGGAGGGACAGAAATCTCTAGGAGTACATTTCAAATATCTTCATTTGTGTTTTGAAGATGAACAAAAGTCTTGCAGGTTTGGAGCAACATGAGGGTGAACAATCCCTTTAAGTCCAAAAGAATGTGTTTGGTTGTCTTGTACCTGTTTATCCCTGTTCTTGAAGCCTTATTTGTATGTGATACAAAAAAATGGTTCCTGGATTGCACATCGAAAACAATTTTTTTTTGCTGAACTCGATAGTTAATTCTCACTCAGGTTACTGTCATTGTTATGTATGTTTCTATTTGCTTAATATATGTACACAGCCTTACTGATAAGATAATGTCAAGTTACTGGTTTTTATTTGTCCATTTTAAAGTTGCATAAAAGACATGCCATTGGGAACGTTGTTTATAGACTTTGATGTAAAGTTTTATTGATGGTGATGATGACGACAGTGAAGGAATTAGTTTAGT
This sequence comes from Pseudorasbora parva, assembly GCF_024679245.1. NCBI lineage: Eukaryota > Metazoa > Chordata > Actinopteri > Cypriniformes > Gobionidae > Pseudorasbora > Pseudorasbora parva. The sequence goes on from NC_090189.1 coordinate 32,694,715, forward strand.
AACTGTTCTTTCTTGTCAAAGCACTGATGCTCATTTTCCTCGTTTGGTTCCTGCTGTCTGTCTCCGGCCTGTGAAGCCTGTACATTACGCATGGCCTCTCATGCAGGTCTTCTGTGTAACAAACTGAATTTTGTTTCTTGTTTTCCTTTTTTTCTGCATTAGTATTCAACTTCAATAAATTTTTATTTGGTTAGTTATTGTGTAGTTCTTCAGCTGCCTTTACATTTGAATTTATTTTGTCATATTTGAATCTTTATCTAAAATCTGTCAAAACTGAATATTCTTATTTTTTTTAATGGAATTTTGCAGTATTTATAATTTATCAGTGCGCACAACATTTTATAATTGTTGTGCCCTCATAATTTAATCCAATTTAATCCAAATAATTTCACATGAGATCGACCAATAGCAAACAACGACCATAAATCCAAAAGTCCTGCCCTACTTTTTTCTCTTTATCGAGAAGTAGTTTTACTCTAATATACGTCAAAATAAGGAAGAAAAGACTTTCACAACGTCAGTTTCATGCCGATTTTAAGACCATTTCATGCCAAAATATAAAAGTCTGTGTATGACGCCAAAGGTTTATCATTGAAATGAATGAAGCACCGCAGCACTTCGAAAAATGACGCCTAGGGACACACGTCTTCATTGTGACGCGGAAGGCACTTGACTTTGCTTCGGATTTTGACGCCTTGGGAGTGAGAACGGGTTGAGATTGATGTTCTAAATGTTTGAATATACAAATAAAATGTTTTAATAAACCGCCGGTTTAGTTTCATGTTTAAAATTATTAAAACATTTAACTTCAGAATCAATATATTTAGGATTTGGATTATTGCAGAAAATAAGCTCAGTGACCAACAAAAGTTTATGATTCTTATACATTTTGTTCATCATGATAATCTTACACAAATTAACTTGAAATGTTGTGAAATGTTTTAATGAATTTTAAATCCTAAATACATTTGCTTCAAGTTAAAAGCTAACAAAATAGAGCAAGGTTGCATGACTTCAGCGTTACAACCATTAAGCATCCAACAATTCTCCCTGAAATTCAACAAATTCCCTGAAAGTTTGAGTTAGAAGCGTTTGCAAGAGCGTGATTATAACCACGAGGCTGTGAACGCGGACTACTGAGGCATGATGTTTAATGCTCCTGACAAGTGTAATCTCATTTATACACTTAGCAACTACATTTTTCAAGTGAAAGCTTTAAAAAAAATTATTACCAACATTCTTAAAAAGATCTCCTTTTGTGTTTCACAGAAGAAAGACAGTCATACAGGTTTGGAAGTGTATGAGGGTTAAAATTATGAAAATTTTCATTTTTGGAGAACTATCCAGTTTGACAGTGAGAAACAGATTGAACCCAATCAGACTCTTTAAGGTAGAAACTGCACACTAATCCAGTGCCTGATAGTAACAGTGTCTAGATGCCACTCAATTTTTAATACCCTTCTTTTTTTACATCAGATGGGCAGATAAACAGCAGATGGGCTTCATCTGATTACTCAGTACCTTGTTATCTAATCCTAATGAAAGGTAATGTCACTTTTATTATGCAGCATGTTAGTTTAAGTTCAACCTTGTTACGCGGCTCAAATGGTGAGTGCTGTTTTCTGTTAGCACATCTCCTGTTCTGCAGGGTCGACTCGTCCATCAGGCGGCTCATCGCTGCAAACGTCCACGCTGTTCCCTTGCACCTCTCCACTCCTTCCCTCTGTTGCTGGGCAACGATCTTTAAGAGGGTTTTAAAAGAAATAAATAATGCTGCAAATAGACTCTTCTGGGTTTTTTAACATTTAGAGAACAGCGAAACTGAACCCATCACACACCGTCTGTGAGGTGTAGACATAGCATCTGGCTCAAGGGCCTTCAGCGAAAGGTGGGGGTGGGGATTTGGGGTGTATTAACGATGAGAGCATTAAAGAGCTTTTCTGATGTCTCTGACCAAGGTTGCTGGAGGGAAACTATCGAAAAAGAATCTGTGAGCTGTGACCTGCTGTGGTAGTGTTCACATGTTTATGGGTCTAGTAATGTTTGGCTGTTTTGTCCGCCCTGAGTCTTATGCTTCCTTGACCCCAAGAGGTAATTCTTTATAATGCATATTTAAAAATGTATATTGTTATCCCAATATCTTCTTCATAATTCAGATAGCATTTCCAGTTATTCTATTGTACGAGTGGTAGCTAAGCTAACATGATAATTGGCTTGTAGAGGATTGCGAGGTAACTCAAGTTGCTTTAGATAAAAGCATCTGATAAATGAATAGTCAAATCAATTCAACTTTATTTACATAGCACTTTATACAATACAGATAAATATTAATCATATTAATAATGCAGATCTTGGAAAGTAAAGATTAATTAAGATAATTACAGAAAAACAAGCAATAAGGAAATGCCTGGTAATTTTGGCTTTTATGGTATTGTAAATCAGGATAGTTAGTAGAGCATACAGTATTATAATCTGAACATGGATGAAAACATTGTGTTCACTGGTTGGACATTGTACACTGTGTCCTGAATTAAATTGTCCTTGAATGTTAGCACAATTATTAAACAAACAAAAAGGCCAGACAAAACAAAAATCACATAAAACTGTAGTGGCTTCATTAAACATGTTGGTCCAGTAAAAGAATATAAGTCATACAGCGGGGAAAATAAGTATTTGACACATCAGCATTTTTATCAGTAAGGGGATTTCTAAGTGGGCTATTGACACAAATTTTTCACCAGATGTAGCCATCAAGCCAAATATTGAATTCATACAAAGAAATCAGAACATTTAAGTGTACAATGCGGTAGGAGATTAAACTGAATGTAGAGTATTTGAACTTTGATGATTGATGGGGCAGTTAAACGCTGACGGGATGTCTAAGAGACAGTCCGTTAAAGATGATGAAGTAGTATGTCCCGATCCCAAAGCTTGCATACTTTTCTTCTACACACTCAAAAGTATATGCTTTTTCTTCACAAAAAGAGTACATACATTTAGGACATAGTATAAGTCGGCGAACTGGGACGTTACAATGAGCCCCTATTAGAACTACTCTATTATATTCTATACTTTTATAAATTATTTTGAAAAACCATGAAAAAAGGAGAATTAAAGGTCCCGTTCTTAGCGATTCCATCTTTCAAACTTTAGTTAGTGTGTAATGTTGCTGTTAGAGCATAAATAATACCTGTAAAATTATAAAGCTCAAAGTTCAATGCCAAGCGAGATATTTTATTTAACAGAAGTTTCCTTTCAAAGCCTACAGCGAACGGCCGGTTTGGACTACAGCAGGAAGTGCAGGGATGTAATGACATCACTAGAACCGTTTGTTGACTAACCCTCCGCCCACAAGAACACGCAAAATAGGGGGCGCGGTCTTGTTGCTCTCCCACGTGGAGAAGAGCGCGCATTCAGCGCTGGCATCTCCCTGTTATGGTAAGAGGCGGGACATTTCCGGGCAAAGTGCACTAAGCTGCTGTCCAATCACAACACGGGAAGCGCTGGCCCAATCAGAACTCGTTACGTCTTTCTGAAGGAGGGACTTTATAGAACAAGGAAATCATCAGGCCGTTTTTAGGACAGAGGAAACAGCGCTGTACAGATAAGTAGATTTATTGAAAAATACTGTTTTTTTACACGCGAAACATGAACTCATGTTATATTGCACACTGTAAACATAATCAAAGCTTCGAAAACACGCGAAGAACGGGACCTTTAAGACTGGGAGTCTGTGTTCAGAAATTATTAATTATTATTATGTTTTTAATTATGCTGTATAGCTTTGTTTTGAGGTGTTTGTTGTCAAACTAAAAACATAGTTCATTATTAATTATTAAATAATGCCATTATTTTATTTGAAATAGTTAATAATTGTATTTTATTGACAAAATATTAGTTTTTCTTGGATTTTTTTTTTATTATATCGAATAACATTTTAAGCTGTCATTTGGTTATGTTACAATGTGGCCCTTACATGTTCACCCATGGCATATTGTCACATTTCAATTCTATTCTTTTGGGGTAATACAATAAAAAAGTATACGTTGTATTAATGAAACAAAACCACATAATTTTACGTGTGCAATTAGAAAAAAGACCCCCATGTTAGAAAAGTAAATACTCTTAACCACAAGTGTATTTACACAAACTGAGGAAGTCAAAAATAGTTTTGTTGTGCCCTGCTCTCCCCCATGTCATGTTATGATGATGATGATGATGATGATGATGATGATGATTAAGATGCTGAGAGGTGTAGCAGATCTAATTGCAGCTTAACTTCATTAAATAACACAAAAGAATGAAATCCAAAACAGAACTAAAACAAAACAGTGTGTTCCAAACACAACCAACACAAGACTATGAGCTGAGCGAACTGAAGGCATTATTGAACTCAACAAGGTGTGACCGAATCACCGTGACAACAAAACAAAAACAGAAAGAAAACTTAAAATAATAACAAATGAAAATTCATGGAAAATGAAACCAAAATGAAGTGACAATCCTGCTGCAAGATGAAGCTTAAGAGAAAGTGGGTCATTAAAAAAATAAAAGTAAATCTGTAACTAAATTGCAGAAATAGAGGAAAGTCAAAGTCCTGCAGCAGTAAACTCAAGTCTTCCAGTATCGTCTTGATTACTGATGTAAGTGAATGGAGACATTATGTCGACTGAAAAATGGGTTCTCACTTGGGAGCCTCGATCTTCTCTGAGTTTTATCAAAAAGGGCAATGGAACTGGCGAGTGGAATTTGCGGGTATATAACCGCTTAAACTCTGTAGACCCTGTACAGGGTCGGGAATGACTTCGTCTTTTGGTACTTTCAATTTTAAATGTCTGTGGAGGAGTTATGATGTCATATGTGGCACCATTTGAAAGCTTTGAGTCTCTACTTTCTGGAGATATGCATCACTTTGGCATTTGTTTTAGACAAAGTAATGTATTTACACTAAATTACTTTGGTGCCATTTCCGCCTGGATTTGGCCTACCCAAATTGAGAAGCCTCCCATACACACATACAGTGGTCTAGGTTCAAAATGTTGGTGTCATTTTACAGGAAACCCTTTAAAGTTACACAAAACACTGCTAAAAGTGATAAACATGTAAGTATATGTTTTCTAAGCAGTTATAATTCCCCCCCCCCCCCCCCCCCCCCAAAAAAAAAAAAAAAAATGTAGGAGCTTTTTCACTTCTTTATACAGTATAAATTCATTTTTGAACTCAGGCCCTGTGTGCTCTAGGACCCTGCAGATAGTTTGGGATGTTTCCAGCATGTGTAATTAATTTAATGGCACTGGAATATTGCATTTATATCACTGTATATGGTGGTGGGAGGGGGGTAGCAGGGTCGAGGGAAGGAGGAAAAGGGGGAACAAATGGGGGGTCATCCCTTCAGACCCATTTGAATAAATCTGTCATACAACATGACACAGACAAACTTCTTTTTTCCACTTTTTCTGGAAATTTGTGGAAACAGCCCAAACTGTCTGCAGGTTCCTAGAGCACAGTTACAGTTACACACTTTCAAAAATATATTTACAAAAATCAAACAAATTAAAAAGCGCCTACTTTTGTGGGGGTTTATTACAGCTTAGACAACCTATACTTACATGTTTATGACTTTTAGCAGTGTTTTGTGTAACTTTAAAGGGTTTCCTGTAAAATGACACCAACATTTTGAACCTAGACCACTGTATGTGTGTATGGGAGGCTTTTCAATTTGAGTAGGTCAAATCCAGGCGGAAATCCCAAAAAATGGTCTTGGAGTTTAAGTAGATAAGATGGCGGCACGTATCCACTCATTCAGTTTTATGCTGAGGAGCAGTGGCGAGGACCCCGGCTATTCAGCAGTGGTTCAGGGTTTTATGTATGTATTAGTATTTAAAAATATATATATTCATTTTTTTTCTCCAACAATGCATTAAATAAATCAGAAGTGACAGTAAAGACATTTATAATGTTTCAACAGATTTCTATTTCTAATAAATGTTGTTCCATTGATCTTTCTACCATCCAAAAAAGTAATATTTGTAGTAATATTGCACAATATTAATGTATTTTGGACAAATAAATGCAGCATTTGTGAGCATAAGAGACCTTTAAAAACATCTTATCCAAACATTCGGTCTTTTGCTTTTGCATAATTTGGCCACTTTTCCAATGATCAGTTTCGGGTGTGATGTTTATTTACATTACACTGAAAACATAAATAAACCATGCTTAGATTATAGGTCAAATAAACGAAGAACTAGAGAAAACAGTGTCAAACATTGTCACCTTTGTAAATTAGACCAACATAATAATGCATCTACTAATGCATTTTTTTAACTAATACAATTATTAAAATTCCTTAACAAAGTTTTGCTCGATAAGTTAATAATTGGCTTGATCTATAGGATAATGAAGCCACTAAAACATTTTGTTTCCCAAGAATTCAAGGTTAAGTCGGCAGTCTAAATATTCCCCAGTGTGAAGAATACACACTCCTGTAATGTGTAAGGCTTGTTTTTTTTTTTTTTTTTTTTTTTTTTTTTTTTTTTTTTTTTTTTTTTACTGATCTCAAGACTATACGCTCATGCAAATATTCTGTGGATATTGCCAAAGCATAGAAAGAAAACCGCAAGCAGTCCTGTGACGATGAAATTTTTGCTATTACTCATCGGACAATGACTCTCATTGTCTCAAGTGTATGAGTCAATGTGTCACTGATTGTATCTGGAATACGACGCAGGGCAGATTGTGTCACACTCTCTGTCTCCTGGCATGGGATCCGTCACACAGCGCGTCTGTGGGTCAATTCCTGCCACTGAGCGCAAACCGCAGAGGCAGAAGGAGGTCAGCCAATCACAGAAAGAGTGACCCTTCACCTTCAACCAGATCACTGTGTCATTTTTTTTTTTTCCTGAGTCATTTACCCCATTCAGAATGAATGACATTGCCTTTCTTCTGAGGTATAATGCAGGAAAATGGCTCGGACTTGGCTGAAAGCCCTGGTGAGTAAATAATATGTGGCAAATGGGTCCTCTCCCAAGAAGACAGTTTAACATGATGGTTTTGCATACAGCTTTTTTTAATGTTAAAATATGTAATATATAAATCAAGTCATTCCTGTATGTACTGTATATAAAGAGTATAGTATATAAAGTATAGGAATTATAACCCTACATTTATATCCCCAGTGAAATGGATAATTACAAAAACATGTTTACATTTTAAAAAGTGCATAAAGACTATAAAAGTAATCTATATTACCGGTATACAGGTCCTTCTCAAAAAATTAGCATATTGTGATACAGTTCATTATTTTCCATAATGTAATGATAAAAATTTAACTTTCATATATTTTAGAAATATTTCAGGTCTTTTATTGTTTTAATACTGATGATTTTGATGACCAATGATGATCTAAAAAAATTAGCATATTTCATCCGACCAATAAAAGAGAAGTGTTTTTAATACAAAGTCAACCTTCAAATAATCATGTTCAGTTATGCACTCAAAACTTGGTGGGGAATCCTTTTGCAGAAATGACTGCTTCAATGCGGCGTGGCATGGAGGCGATCAGCCTGTGGCACTGCTGAGGTGTTATGGAGGCCCAAGATGCTTCGATAGCGGCCTTAAGCTCATCCAGAGTGTCTCTCAACTTTCTCTTCACAATATCCCACAGATTCTCTATGGGGTTCAGGTCAGGAGAATTGGCAGGCCATTTGAGCACAGTAATACCATGGTCAGTAAACCATTTACCAGTGGTTTTGGCACTGTGAGCAGGTGCCAGGTCGTGCTGAAAAGCGAAATCTTCATCTCCATAAAGCTTTTCGGCAGATGGAAGCATGAAGTGCTCCAAAATCTCCTGATAGCTATCTGCATTGACCCTGCCCTTCATAAAACACAGTGGACCAACACCAGCAGCTGACATGGCACCCCAGACCATCACTGACTGTGGGTACTTGACACTGGACTTCAGGCATCTTGGCATTTCCTTCTCCCCAGTCTTCCTCCAGACTCTGGCACCTTGATTTCTGAATGACATGCAAAATTTGCTTTCATCTGAAAAAAGTACTTTGGACCACTGAGCAACAGTCCAGTGCTGCTTCTCTTTAGCCCAAAGTGGCTTGACCTGGGGAATGCGGCACCTGTAGCCCATTTCCTGCACACGCCTGTGCACGGTGGCTCTGGATGTTTCTACTCCAGACTCAGTCCACTGCTTCCGCAGGTCCCCCAAGGTCTGGAATCGGTCCTTCTCCACAATCTTCCTCAGGGTCCGCTCTTCTCGTTGTGCAGCGTTTTTTGCCACACTTTTTCCTTCCCACAGACTTCCCCCTGAGGTGCCTTGATACAGCACTCTGGGAACAGCCTATTTGTTCAGAAATTTCTTTCTGTGTCTTACCCTCTCGCTTGAGGGTGTCAATGATGGCCTTCTGGACAGGGTCGGGTCAGCAGTCTTACCCATGATTGTGGTTTTGAGTAATGAACCAGGCTGGGAGTTTTTAAAAGCCTCAGGAATCTTTTGCAGGTGTTTAGAGTTAATTAGTTGATTCAGATGATTAGGTTAATAGCTCGTTTAGAGAACCTTTTCATGATATGCTAATTTTTTGAAATTTTGGGTTTTCATGAGCTTTATGCCAAAATCATCAGTATTAAAACAATAAAAGACCTGAAATATTTCAGTTGGTGTGCAATGAATCTAAAATATATGAACATTTAATTTTTATCATTTCATTATGGAAAGTAATGAACTTTATCACAATATGCAAAATTTTTTAGAAGGACCTGTAGTTTAATCTAGTTTAATTGTCTTCTGAAGAGACAATTAAGAACCAATTTTAATTAAGTTAAATTGAATGACCTTTTACTAATACATAATAGTTTGTTAATGCATATAGAGTCCATCAAAAATGGTAAATTAAACCTCAAATGTGCTTCCTTGAGGCAGATAATAACCCTCATTGGTTCTTATGTTCTCATTCACGTTTAAGCTTCCATTAACCGTATTTGAAGTACTCAACTGGTTTACAATATTTTGACTTTTAACTACTAGCTTATATACTTATAAAGTAGATAAAAATGACAGGAATTCTAGACATCTAAAATATATATTTTTGGTTTGAATTTGGTATGTTACAAGTTTTAGTATTGGTTGATATTTTTAGTGTAGACCTGGCAACCCTAGTTTTTAGGAAATCAGTTTGGAAAGAAAACAGTTCCATTTGGAGCAACACTTTATAGCCCCACTCAAGGGTTAGCCATATATATATACACACTCTAGAAAATGCTGGGTTAAAAACAACTCAAGTTGGGTTGAAAATGGAAAAGCCCAGAAATTGGGTTGTTTGAACCCACAGTGAATGGACCCATTGTCCATTTTCAACCCAACTCGAGTTGTTTTTAACCCAACATTCAATCACTTAAATGATTATTAGGAACACAATACTAATACTGTGTTGGACCCCCTTTCGTCTTCAGAACTGACTTAAATCTACGTGGCATTGATTCAACAAGGTGCTGAAAGCATTCTTTAGAAATGTTGGCCCATATTGATAGGATAGCATCTTGCAGTTGATGGAGATTTGTGGGATGCACATCCAGGACACGAAGCTCCCGTTCCAGCACATCCCAAAGATGCTCTATTGGGTTGAGATCTGGTGACTGTGGAGGCCATTTTAGTACAGTGAACTCATTGTCATGTTCAAGAAACCAATTTGAAATTATTCAAGCTTTGTGACATGGTGCATTATCCTGCTGGAATTAGCATATTATTGTTAGGTTTAGTGAAATTAAAATTTTTACTTACCAAATTTAAGATTGCATCACAATGAAAAAGTCTCCATCTTAATTTGAATCAGCAAAAAGCAACAGACGAGGCAAAAAGGACCGCCTTTTGTAAATGTCCTCCAATCAGTGAATTAGTTCTTGTTGCCAGACAGAACTCCTGGCATGGCCAATCACATCAAAGCAAGCCCAGAGTGAGCTATTTTAATTAGTTATGATTTTGAGTTCATACAACTTGAAATTGTAGGTTAATAAGTTATACTAACTTATATTTGTGATTTTCTCGGACTAAACCAGTAATATTTAGTCAAGATTACTTGATTTGTTTAAGTAAAGACAACATAACACAAGATAACATTACAACTTATTTTTATTTTTTTTACACATGGGCATGCTTAATATGAAAATAAACATTTGTTCTTTTGGATATGTCTATTATATTTCATTTCCTGGTAATCAAGATTTGATTGTTGCACTCTGTCACATCTTACATACATTATACCCATGAGCAGCATGTACAAACCACACATGTGGCTAATTAAACTTTTAAAAAAACGCTGCTGCCACCAATCAGTTTCAAATGTCTTGCAGTACTGGAGTGATGTGCAGTGACTGTTGGGTACATTTCCCTCTCCACTTCATGTGAAGTGATCGATGAAGTGTGAAGTATCAATGTTCTGGACAAACTGAACAGTGCACGCTCCCTTCAGATTGGAATCTCACAGTGAGCAGAAAACCATGTGAAGTCCACTTCTCAGGGCACTTTACGGTTGAATGGAACGCTTCTGACTCACAGAAAATATTGCAGCTTTAACAAAAGGGAAGCGCCCAAGGACAAGGTGTAAAAATGCTGGTGAGAAGAAAAGATGTACTGTATGTGGCTGATTGTGAAGGTATGGAAAACAAGTGGAGAAAATGTTCCCATGTTTCTTCTTTCTGAAGGAACTGAATGCTCTCATAATAGCTCAAGGTTGATATCTCTGAACTGCCTTAAACAGAATGTGTATTAGACAGACACAGATGGATATAATGTGTCCATTCTTTGCTGGGTAATAAAAGGCAAAAGCAAACTCTGTGATGTGTTATTCACCCACAGGGCCAGCAAGGATAGAGAATGTTGTTCAGCATTAAAACAAAGAATGCTTCAAGGAGGTTTTGCCCAGGGCTTTAAAAAAAATGAACCCAGACAATGATGGTGTCTATAGTATGATCAGTGTGTGTGGAGAGACTGTCTAAAATTAACACAAGCATTACTCTGATGTAAATAACACTGCCAATCAAATCCCTTTTTTTTGTGCATGCCTATCCTGTTTTTTGTCGTCAGGACTTAATATTTTTCATCTGACTAGTCTATGATGAAGAGTGAACGCCCACAGATACGCTATGGTGAAGCACTGCATAATAATGATGAGCAATATGGCAACCTCAGATTTAGGCAACGACTTAACAGTCCACACTGTGAAGCTGGTGCAGTGTTCATGCAAGTTGTCATAGCAATGCTCTTTTCCCTTATGTCCAACACTGTAGCACAGTTTAAAAGAGGAGTACAAATCAGTTCCATTCTGCTAACCTGAAGAATAGCCGACACTTAATAAACATGTTCCACAAGAGAAGTTTCTGTCGTATGCAAAATTCTTTATTACAGTGTGCTCTATGGAAAATCTGTTCAAGTATGCTTGAACATCAAAAACAATGTGCTCTTGATCATGTTTCCTAGAGTGCCACTGTTGGGTTCCAGAAGTAAAACCCCATTTGTTTCTACATCAGGGAATTGATTTTTAACTCTGTAAAGAGAGATATTATACCATAAGCTATGAAATGGTGTATCAGCTGCTGTATATACGTACTGTTGAAGTGATCAGTCAAATGTTAACAGTGCAATTTAAAGAACGGTTGTACTATACACCCTACAGAGAAATATCCACTAATCATAGAGCCCTTCCAAATGAGCTCTACAGTGACCACCCACTCCCATAATGCACTGTGAATTATACTCTTTCCCATATACACTTGTAAACTATATTTGAATGCATTTGGTTATTTTATGAATATATTTGGTTATACATATTTTTAGCTCTAATAAAAGTGTGTAATGATGTCATTCACTAGTTGGTTTGGTTTATTACTCTTTTTGGTCCTCTTTGGTCAAAAATGACTGATTTATTTGCTCCATTGGAATGGGATGACACTTGGTGACTTTTGTTGCCTTAGCTATGTGAACACACACACACACACACACACACACACACACACACACACACACACACACACACACACACACACACACACACACACACACACACACACACACACACACACACACACACACACACACACACACACACACACACACACACACACACACACACGCACATGTCGTGTTTCCATGTTTTATGGGGACTTTCCATAGGCGTAATGGATTTCATACTGTACAAATTGTACATCCTGTCCCCTTACACAGCCCCTAACCCTAAACCTACCCATCACAGGAAACATTCTGAATTTTTTTTTATTTTTTACTTTCTCAAAAAAACTCCCTCTGTGTGATTTATAAGATGTTTTCCTCATGGGGACCTAAAAATGTCCCCACAAGGACAAGGATTTCGGATATTGCCATCTTTGTGGGGATAATAATCCCCATAACGTAGGGATTACCAGGTCACACACACACACACACACACACACACACACACACACACACACACACACACACACACACACACACACACACACACACACACACACACACACACACACACACACACACACCAACCCGATCACACCTAAATGCGTATAAATAGTACGAGTGTGCAATGTCGTGGAATATATACGCCAAAACTCATTTTGGCGTGCATATGATACGCTGTTTTTCGCGTGCATATGACACGCACTTTATGGCGTATATATGATACGCGCTTGGGTAGGTTTAGGGTGGTGGGGTGGGGGGTTCGTATGTATAATACGCCATAAAATGCGTATCATATGCACGTGAAAAACAGCGCGCCATAGACACGCCAAAATGAGTTTTGGCGTATACATTCGGAAATGAATGGGAAATATGCAAAAATACAAAAACTCAGGGAATCTTTTGGTGATACAACCACAAATCATCCATGATGTAGAAAAAAGTGCACAGCAATGTAGAGGTGACATAAAAATATTAAGAGTGCAAAATAAACACTAGTGGTCACAACATGGCATTATATCAGTTTTTTTTTTTTTTTTTTTACTCCCGCCAGATGGCAGTAATCTACCTTCCAAAAATTGGATTTTGAATGCCTTGTCTCTATTTTAAGGCTTAGGTCACTTTTAACAGTGAAGAGGACAAGTGTGACCCCTAAACAAAAATGAGCAGAAGGTTAAAGGTTCACCCAAAAATGAAAATTAGCCCCATGATTTACTCACCCTCAAGCCATCCCAGGTATGACATTCTTCTTTCAGAAGAATACAATCAGTGTTATATTTAAAACATTTCCTGGCTAATCCAAGCTTTATAATGGTAGTAAATGGCAGCACATCTTACGAAAAAAGCGTAACTGACGGGCTGGTTTCCTTTTTAAGCCAAGGATATCGGGTGGAGTTCTCTCGGGCCAGGTTTTAAGCTTGAGTCCTCCCCTCGGACAGCATGCCAAATATGCAAACTCTTTACCTATATCTGACTATGTATGAAGAAGTCCATACATGTGATGTGAGCTTGTGAAATAGCCTTCACAAAATGTAAAGAGACTAATTAGCTGCTTTCCTCACTTCTGTGACATGGGCCCGGTTTCACAGACAGGGCTTAGACTAAGCCAGGATTAAACCTTAGTTCAGTTAGGGCATTTAAGGGGCTTTTATAAACGTGCCCTAGAAAAACATATTACTGGAGTGTATCTTGAGACAAAATACTTTCAGTTAAAACAGCTCAAACAGCTTTTTCTGTGACTAGCTTAAAAAATGTCTGTAAAAAAAACCTGGGGAATTTTCCTTCACCAATAATTCTCCCTTAATTTTTAATTAGGCTTCACCTCAGGACCAAACAAACAAATGTTTGCACTGTTGAATAAGGCATTTTGTGGAGCAGCTGGGGTCGATCTGTGTCAAACAATTGTGCACTTAAAATACGTCTAATAGCCGTCGAAACGGAGCAACGACGTCTAAGCTAAAACAAGGCAACATTTGGGCTGTCAGTGAAAATGTAATAGACGTCTAACCATGGACCAGGAACATCAACAAACAAATCATATAACAAAAATGAAACTAAACACTTTGTAATCACGGTTGACTTTGCTTACATGATGGAATATCATACATCTCGCAAGTAAAACGACATGTAACAAAATTCAAGGTTATTTTGGCTTGAAGTGGGTTACTATATCCGGTCTATAGTTAACCTTAGGGTGAAATGACAGCTATTGTTGCTGGGTTTGTACTCAGCACCTTTCTTCCGCATACACTCAATCATAGTTTGATTTATGATGCGACCATGGGTTGTAAAAACCTGGGTCCCCAAGGTCGAAGTTGAAAAACAATGTTTTTCTGAAAATTTGTCACTTGACTTGGTGCCTTCATTTTATGTGAGTAGCCTATCATTTTAAATGCATTTCTCGATGGTGCTTGCTATGTGTAAAATAATTGAGTGCACCTTTAATAGTCACATCAACGGCTCTTTCCATCCAGTGAGAAGCATTATTGTGAAACACACCGAAGAGATTATTGATATCATTATTGAAGTACTTCGACTTCATTTAACCAAACAATCCCAACCACATCATAAACATGACTGATGCAGACACAACAAAACAATCCTATTCAGACAAAACCGTGCCTCCCAGTCACTTTGTTCTACAAACAGTTAAAAAGGAGGAGCGAACATGTCAGTTTGTTTAGAGAACCGTTATTCTCAATTTGATACACACACAGAGTTCTCGCTCGTGAAAGGGGCAGCGCATCTCGCGCAGAGCGCCAATGTGGGTGTTTCATGACGCGCGCGCGCGCTCAATTACAGGTGTCCATTAACCACCGCGCGCATCACGACCAAGGAATGAACACGAAACGCTTTCTGTTTATCTGCAAACATTAGTGAAGACACTAAAAAACGCGCATATACGGACAAGTGTGCTATTAACATCCTGTGCCACTGACAACAACCGCAACTTTATTTGGATGGAGTCACGTCCCGACCATTGCGACGGTGTCACGCGTCTGGAAATCAACATCGTGACTGGAGGACGCTTTTCATGTAAGTACGAGCTTATAGGAGCATATTTGTTTCTATTTTAAAATTATGAACTCAAACATATTGTAGGAGGTTAAAGGTATTACACGCCTAATAAAAATGCCATATGTGAAGATGTTCAAATACTTGAATGTTATAGTTTACTCTTTGTAATATAATATGATGTTTATCTGTCATTACCAATTGCGCCTTTTTCCATAAACATCACCCACCTGCGAGGCTGCATATAATCACTGATATATTAAACGAACGTTTATTTATGGATTTATTAATTTAATCTGATGCTGTTACATGGGCATATGACTACCAAAACACTGAAAACTGTTGTAATTAAAGAAAAACAACACATTCCTTATTTAATTTTTTTAAACGTTTCTTAGTTATGTGATAAAATTATTTTTTTTTTTTAATGAAACGTATGCAATATGCTTTATATCAATGACATTTTGTTAATAGGGGGCATCATTGAGGTTAGGCAATGTCACATTTCTTCCTCAGTTAAGTAAGAGGTGTTGACAGCCTCCTTCTCATTCATATAATGAGAGCCAGTGTTTAATAGAGTTATCTGACCATTCCTATAAACTGAATGACTATGTTGAACAAAACCGAATGTAACCACTAGATCAGGATTGGGGGGGAATAAAAGTTTATTTAAACATTATTTATTGACCAATATTGGCACTTGTCCCCAGTGTAAAGCAGCTCTTGTAGTTACTTCAGGTAATCTATAGGTTATGTCCTCCAAAGATGACACAGCTGAATCCGTTTTTAGGGCGGTGTGTAGAGGCAATCGAAAATGGATGACCACATTTAGATGGTAACATCGGATGCCGTCAGTGATAATGAAGCAGGACAAAGATTTAATCTGCTTCCTCAAGGTCACCGAGATCTCGGATAGAGATGTGAATGTCTGTAGGAAATAAAGTGTTTACTAGATCATTTTTACTAGCTCAGAACTGGTTACATACGTTGTCTTAATTTAAGTGATAAAATTACATATTTATCCACAGTCAAGAGCTATCATTAACAGCTGAAGAGGTGCCATGTTGAAAGCCATCATTAATGTTCAAGCAGTCTTAAAATACATTAGTGAATGAAAACTCATTCTTTGACACCATTTCTTTACAATCTTTCTGGAAAACTACGTGTACTACCACTCACTCAATGTATGATATTGATACTTACCCCCTAAAGTCATTGTGAGAGTTGTGCTTGAACAGCTGAGGTTAATTATGAAATGGGCCGTCGTGTGTGAAATATTAAGGGTCTGTGTTTTGAAAATATGACAAGTTCCTAACTTATGACGGTTGCCCCCTTCTATGTTCTTTCCCTTTGTTGAGCAGCGTGACTGCTGATGTCCTCTGGAGATCTAAAGAGCCCTGATCTGCTCAGCGGAGGATCGCAACACAGGAGGAGACCCAGGCACTGTGAGACGTTAGCATTCCCTCATTGCACCAGCTGTCAGGAAAGAGCATCTGCAGATATTCATTTCGTCTTGTGAAAGAGCCCCTGGAGGACCTTCGGGCATTGCCTCTTCAGTTTCACTTTTGCAATATATCGGACATCTTGTGTTTTCGTGGAATCTGCATCGAGTGAAACCGGGTCACTTTCTTTGACCTTTGGCCAGTGGGAAACCTTTCCGTTGGTTAACTTTGAAGAAAAAAATATGAGCTCAGCAAATGGTTGGGTAGACTCTTAATGAGTTTAAACAACAGGATTCATAGAAATATGACAGCTATGGTCTGTTCATGTGCTTTGAGACTTGGTGCGTGAACTTGACAACAGAACCAGCCTTTGAGACTTTAAATCTTCCCACTGGATCCTGGAGGGCACATACTTTATCAAGGTGATCATCATGGTGATGTCGCAGGGCACCTATACATTTTTGGCATGCTTTGCCGGCTTCTGGCTGATCTGGGCTCTCATTGTCATGCTTTGCTGCTTTTGCAGCTTCGCCCAGCGCAAGCTGAAGCGCCGGCGTGAAGAGAGGCTGAGGGAACAGTGCCTGCGGGCGCTGGAGATGGAGCCTCTGGACTGCACCGGAGGGGGATACCCTCCTAGAGAGCCTCCTCAGTTCTGCCCTTCAATTCAAATGATGTCTCCACAGCTGCCTGTTACTCACACTCTCCCTCAATCAAACTGGACTGTCCCTGAAGGTAGGATGTTTAAACAAGCTCAATCATTCAATGCAGCTTTGTCTGCAACCAGGGATATGGGGACTATTTAACTGAGGAGGCACGTAGATGTTTCTACATTCATACACCCACACACATATTTTTGGAAGAAAAACATTTATTTTCAGAGAGCCATGACTTTTATGAAATCAAAATTTGAGACATTTAGCCATAGGGCAAGATTGACTAAACAGGGCAATTTGGCGTGAGAACGCAATTCCAAAATAATGCAGATGGGAGTGGGAAGTTCTGCGTGTGATCTTGTGATGAAGCACTAGAACACAGATGTACCCAGATTTCCATAATGACAATCCACCAAGGGCAATGGAAATTAATATATGGTCTGCTTTTTTGGGTGTAAAATAATGGCGTGAATACAAGTAAATTGATAAGCGCGTAGACAGTAAAAAACATGTATGGACTAAGCGTCCATGACGTCACCTCTGAAGAGTATTTTAGAATCCCAAAAGTGTGCGGAACCGGCCATTGCCATCTTGGCAACGTCAATTCCGGATAACAGAAAATGGGTAAAGAGGCGGGACGTGGGCGGTGCTGAGCTGAGGTGACGTGATATCTAACAGAAAGCAGACAAACGACAATCCACCTGTCACTCAAGTGGCCACGCCCTCAATTATGCAGAACTTTAAGGCTTCATATAATTTAAATGGATGTTATACAAAAAATCACCCCCCTCACAATTGTCATGAAGACCAAAAATAGCTGTACAGGCCAAAACCACAAATAGTACCAGGCTGTAAACATGTTTTTCTTTTTGCTCTAAAGTTGAGCATTTTAAATCAGCACTAGGTAACTTTTCAACCTTCATAATATATTTTTTAAGACTCTTGTGATGATAAATCGACTTACAGTAGGTTGAATGACACGTCTGCCATAGCCTGATGGGGTCTGTATTGTTTTTAATCGTACTTTTAAACTTCGGGTTTCGGGTAGTAACCCGAGGAAAAAAAAGAACTACAAAATTCGACTGCTTTACGGCATATACGTCACTTCCACCAACACACACACTTCCTTACATTCGGACGTGCGAGCCCAACTTTGTTCGTCGGATAATATAGTCATGTCCAAAGCAGCAGAGACAAATAAGAAAGAAAAGGTTTTGTTGGAGGAAAGCAATAAGAGGAAATGAAAAAGTGATGTGATTAAAGGCAGGACGAGGATCAACATGTGACCAGCGTTTGCTCGTCGGCGTGAGCTGAAGGAGGCGTGCCCGACCGATGCTGTCATGCTTGTTACGGTGAGCTACCACTCAAACATTGAACTGAAGTATCATATAGATTCTGTAAAACGCTAACCAATAGACTACTATAATGACGCTGGCTTGTAAACGTGAGCATCGTGATTATTTGGCGTTTGAAAAAAATAAAACCCATGAAATTATAGTCATATGACATGCTGAAACATATGCCACTGACTGTAACGTTACCTGGGATGAAGACATTTCACACACGCCGCCAGAAGAACTCCTCTTGCAGTGTTCAGGGGCACTGTTAGTGCTGCACCGACCCGCGGGACACTTTTATGAAGTTATTTGGCTCGCACCGCACCACTGTATATATTTTTACAACCCGCCCCTCACCCGCGACCATTAAATTGACATACGGGGTCCGCGGGTTATGAGACGACCCACGCATCACTAGTTCAGGGCTATCAGGGTTGTCATGTCAACAAATGCATGCGCGATGGCATCCCCTGTTGTAGGATGACAGTTCTTACGACAGTAGTTGAGGACATTATTTTTTCCAAAATGTAGGGGGACCCAGAGAGCAAAAGTAGCCAAGTGCGGCTTTAACATGGGGCTCAATGTGATTCTGCTCTCTTTTGGAGCCTGTCCCTAGTGGCCAGTCAATGAATTGCAGTTAAAGTTCAAGAGAAACTGGGGGAGGTTGCCGTTTGAAGCAAACCTTAGTAAATCACCTGATGATTCATTTAAATACTCTCCTCCCTTTTCAGCGCTAATTTTTCACTGTGTATCTTTAGTTTTTTTAAGCATTAGTAAATCATTGCCCCCAAGTCTATTAACAACTTTTAGTAGAATATAAGCAAAATAACTAAAACAAGGACTATGACAAATGTTTTGATATGTCCTTCTCCAGCTTTCGGGTTTGTTGTAAATACGCATAAAATTTTATGTGACCATGGTCAATTTTCAATTAATTCTTACGCCCTTTCCTTCTCATGTTTAATATCTCTTAGTTATCAGTCTGAGAATATATTTTGTAATTGTATTGAGTTTTACACATTTTGAGGTTACTGGTTTGTTAAATGTCTTTACCCTCTTCTGACTTTTAAGATTTTAAACTACATCCACTAAACTCAGCACAGTCATTTAAGCTAACTTACCATGCATTCACACCATTGCCGGCGAGAGCATCAAAGTGACCAGAAGTCATTCATTTTCAATGTTAGCCGGCGAAGAGCTGTGGTGCGTCTTGGGTTATGTGGGCATTGAGGAGTTTTAAAGGTTCAGTGTGTAGTATTTATGAGGATCTATTGATAGTAACACAATATAATATACAAAACTATGTTTTCATTGGACTATAAAGACCTTACATAATGTACCATTAAGTTTTAGAAAGAGCCATTTCTATCCACATACACCACAGGTCCCCTTACAGTGTAATCGGCATTTTGCACCATCATGTTTCTAAAGCATCCCTAAACGGACAAACTTCTCTACAGAGTGCTAGTTGCTCTCTGCTCTCTCCGATGACAAAATGTGTGTCCTGTGTCGACCACCGTAGCTTATTTATGTGCTCCGGGTGGGGGTAAAATTAACAACCTCACCGCTAGATGCTAAACACCACACACTACACACTTGTCATGTTATCTTTATGGTAATGAGCTATGACACGGTTCGGCGGCAATACAAACCGGAATGTAGAAGTCCCCCGCTTGAGAGGATTCCAGAGAAAGCAGACGGGTAACTTTGGTTACGACCAATCATTAGTTCCCTCTTGTCCGCAGGTTGAGCAATGTCACACCAAACTTGGTGATCTATATTGATGTGACTTTTATAAGAAGCGCAACACTATTATAGGTAACATTTTCACCCTAGAATGCTTGTTTTTCAGCCGGAATGCAATTCAGTTGCTCAAAACAACAGATTTGACCAATTGCATTAAGGCTACACTTCAACCAGGACAGTTATTGTAATGTAGGCAACACAAAAATTGATTTTAATGTTAAATAAAGACCAAGGCTGGTCACCTATAAACTTCATGTTGAAATTAGACTAACACTTAACCGTGAACACAAAAGCCACACCACACAAATGGCTTTTACTTGGTTTATTTCATTAGCAAACATGTAGCTATAATTGTTAAATTCTTTCCATAGATCAATTTGTGGACCATACTTGTGGACAGTCTGTACGGATACAGATCAATGTGATTGTTTGCTTTGCAGCCCATTTAAATAAAGTTTATAAAAAGACCAAACATTCGATTTACATCAGAGCGTCCACAAATCTTTCTTCAGCTTTGTTGGCAGGGCAGCCATAGTGAATTTTGACGCTCTCGCTGGCGCCGGTGTGAATGCACAGTTAGTGCTCTGTCTCTTACTAATCAGACATTTCCTATTAAAATTCCTACTGACTTCCACTTCAACACTAATGGCATATAATCTAAGACTTTGAATCATTTAAAGTGCATAGAGCTTAACCAAATAGCTTTTTAAACTTCCCTGTTGAAAAACCCAGCACCAGCATAAGGTATGTTTTGCATGCCCCAGCATGGGAAGCCTACACCATCTCATTTTAGCTTGAGAACAGCATGATTAGACATGATCCCCCTGCTAAAGCTGTGCTATATCAGCATAAACCAGTCTGGACAGACATGAAATAATGAAAAATATTATGCTGGTTTATCAGAAGGGTGCTAAAGACAGAGTCAACTTACCATTTCCATTTAGAATGATCATCTTTCAAATAGCGATCAGTATAATACAATAACCAAGCAGAGGATGCTACACATGTATTACCTTTTATTAATACATTATACATGTTTCAACACTGTTTACCAAGCAATTAAGAGCAACTAAGATCATCCATCTTCTAAGGGCTGTACATCTAAAAACCTCCACTCCTCACAAAGTGTTGGCAGCACAAGCTGCATTCTTTCATGTATGACATGGTAACAGTGAGTCTTGTGTGGGTGTTGTGTAGGCATACGAGTACAGTACCGAGCTAGCAGCAGCTAGAGCCGGGCTAATCATTTGCTTTGGCTGCCAGAGATGGTGGATCCCCAGCCATGGGCAAAGAATGTCCCTTTAAACCTGTGCCAAACACACAGGATGGATGACTGCACATTAAAACAGGGCCTGAGTAATAAGTCAGCTCATAAAAGAGTAAGAGTCAGAAAGAATTCTGCTCTTTAAAGGGACTTTGTATTACTTTACAACAACAGCCTCATTTTGTGCTCCTGTGACCATATGAGAAAATGGTCTTTGATATGATCTGAAAGTATAAAGAATGTGTATGAATTTTAATTGAAGTCCATAAAAGTGCATCTATCCATCATGCTTCACACGGCTCCTGGGGGTTAATAAAGGGCTTCTGAAGCAAAGTGGCGCATTTGTGTAACACATATCAATATCCACATTTAAAACTTTATAGACTAAAATAACTAACTTTATTGCCGCATGCAATAAAGATAGAGCAAAACAAAACACCGGTCATGAATTCTCATGAGTCTAAAACGAGAATTTTTAAAGTGAAATGGCTGAGGCTTTTAATATAAGAGAAGAGTTTGTTGCCCAGCACTATCTCCTTCCCATTTTCGATGTAATTTTCTGCTAAATCGTTTAACTTCAATATACCAAAATATGCAGTGTCTAAACTGCAAACTGGGCCAAAAATCACTTAATTTCTCTAACCAAGTTGGGTTAGCAATGCAGTTTTTAGAAGCCTCTATTTGCTGTAATCCTATATCAAAACACCATGATAATTAAGAAATGCTAGCTCATAGGACTGCTAACCCCCAAGGACTTTCTTACGGTTAGCTTTCATTTTCGATTCTAGTAAAAACACAGATAATAAGGGGAAAACACTGCCTAGTCACAGCCAAACACATTCTTATCTCTGACCTCAATATGCTGGTTATCACTTTCCTCCACAAAATAAAATCTATCCTAGCTTTCATTTTAGAGTGAGAGGTGACCTTGGCGGAAACGATAAAAGCTTCAGTTCATCTACCCTCCTCTGATAAAATAGATCAAAGCCCTCATTTATGATGTCTAATGTCCTCTAAAAACTTTATGCAGAGGTTTTTTATCTGATAAATTGATTTATTGTGTATGTTTAATGATATCTGGGCTGACTTTAAAAAAGAAAGGAACACAATATATTGGGGTCATGAGGAAACAATGAGCAATTCAAATCTTGCAGTGTTCTTTCTGACCCTTGATCCTTTTTTTCCATCAGACACAGATGTCTTTGGAAAACCTCCATGCTACGAAGAGGCCGTATTGATGGAGGACCCGCCGCCCCCTTACAGTGAAGTTCTGGCAGACCCTAGGGGGGGAACTTACACCAAACCTACAACCAGGTCCTCTAGAGAGCACCAGGAGTCAGAGACCAGCAAGATGGCCCCTGTGACTGTGTTTCCAGAACGTGGATACTCTTCCCTCATACGCCTGCCTTCGGCCAGACGCTGGGACTCACTGGGGCACCTCCTGTCCACCATGGACCTCAACCACAACAATCTGCCAGTCGAGCCCCAGGCCTCTGCCATCGCCACCATGCCTCGTGAGGGCCGGACTCACACAGACTTGGGCTTGCGGGGACTCCGCAGTCTGGATCAACACTATGGTTTGCCCACCGCCTTTCCCCTTCTGGGTCGAAGCACAGCGGTATGAGCCAACAAAAACAGACCTACGAACCACTCTCTGGAACACTCACAATGCTGAGTCATATGTGGTCTGAAGAGTTTGCCAGAGGCGTTTCGAACACTGTCATTTGGGGGCAAAAACAGTTTAGGATGATTCAGCTTTGTTCAGGGGTTCATTTGTAGATCCATCACACTCGCTTTTCTCTCTCGTTCTCTCCGTGGCATCTTTGCCTGATGCAGAGCAGCAGCTATTATGTGAATGCTGTTGCCATGGCTCCCAGGAGCTGTCTGCAGCCCACCAACGCCTCGCCCCTCACGTCCTCTTTTCCTCCTTTCTCATCTGCGGCTCACTGATATAATACAAATGACATTTCAAACCCTGTCTTTGTAAAACAGGGTGAAACACAGAAGTGCGACATAGCGAAATGACAGCGGTTGCGCCGTACCGTAGCTACACGATGCTGCTCGGCTGTACAAATTGATGTTTTATAAACTGGAAAACAATACCTGGCATCTCTTTTCTAGATCTCGAGAAGGAGTCTGAACTTTGGGGGTGGAAAAGCTTCAAAGCAATCTCAATTTGTTCCTCAAAAGGAAGTTGTTGCCTGAGGAGTTGCAATTTTTGAAACATGTCTGTAGTGTCCATTGGAGAAAGTTTTAATGCTTTTAATGCATTACCATGCGGGTACAATGAGAAACTGCCTTTAATTTCACGTCAGTAGTACTCTTTTTTACAGATTCTGATTCTCTGTATGAATAATCCATCCTCCTGAAGTGCTCAGATTGATAATAGCACCTTGTTTGTAATGACCTGTGAATGGGATTTGTCAACATTTTCAAGCATCTCCATGTTGCCCACGGTACTTCCTGCTGTTGTTGCAGCCACATGTGGGATTTCCGACATTTATTTAACAAACCGCATTCATTTAATGGTGCTTCTTCTAGTTAGACCAACTCAGTCTCTTTTGCCTTGCTGTTTTTTCCCCTGTAATCAATGTCGTGATTGCTGCATTGTGAAAATGCTTGATTTCATCCCTCCACCTTTTACACCCATCATTTCTATGTGTTTCCATGCCCTTAAACGATTCTACCTCAAATCCATCTAATGGCTGTCTTTGTCAGTTTCCCAGCATATAACACTGCTTTCATGCATGTGCTGGATGCTTTCAAATGACATTTGATTAAAATAAGCTCTATTTTGGAAATGTGAAAAAGCAATTAGCGCCATGTGTGAGCTCACGTTCAGCACAATGCTTTTACTACATCATAGTGATGTCTATACTTAATTATTTTTAAATTGCGCAGCAATTACTAGACCGTCCGGAAATCACAAAAGCATAAAGGAATCATACTTCCCCAAACCCACATAACAAAGACTTGGTGTACAAGGCATTGTTCCCTCCTTCATTATAACCTGTGACGAATATAATATTTATTACTTTTTATCCCTACAAAGATAAAACAGTAAACCCATGTCAAATGTTGGAAATCGAAAAACAAGTGCTGCTTTTTTATGTAAATGACAGAATGAAGGTGGGTTCGTTGGACAAATTGATTCTTTTGAAAAGGTTAATGAGGAAAAATGCCTTGAGTACCTACTAAAATGCTGAAGTACACCCTACTCTCTTTTTGAAATAAAAATAAGAATGTCCTGGAGAAATGGCTAAATGTTGACCAATTCAGGGGAAATATTCATATTTGAGACAGAACAAAATACAAAATTGTGCTTGCACTTTATTTTACAGTATGTGCACTTACGGAGTACTTACCTAAGAAAAACTGGGTAATATAAGTTAACTACATTAGCTAAGGGTAGGTTCAGGGTTAGTACCTAGTTATTACCCAGTTATTGCAAATAATATAATATGTACAAAGTATGTACATGGGAAACAGGACTGTAAAATAGTGCTACCAAAATTGTACAAAGAAAGACAATCAATGATATTTACTGCACCTTAACGTAATTTCAAAAACACCACTTACACTTTCAAAGTTACACTATGGCATTAAATGTGACTAGGGACAAGCAGGGCACAACCTAACGCAGGACTATAGCTGTAACACACTTGTTTTAAATATCACACATGCTAGCATGACAAAACTTAGTGTATTTACTAGTTTCCATATCTACACCATATAGAGCAAAAATTGTGCCAACCTTCTGAAATCTTTGGAAGGTATCACTGTACATTTATATAATTATTGCAAAAGTAAATCTCTAACTTAAGTTAATTTTTCCTCTTTGTTTTTTGTGTTTATTTTTTAATCTTATTTGAATCACATTTCTTATTATCTAACAGGTGAGACAGTTCTTTAATGTTTTGCTAACTAGCAGAAGACTCTAACCAGGTTTAAGTCCCAGTTGTTCTATTCCATACAATTGACATTATTAACTTTTATGAATTTCTATTAAGAAAACCATTAAAAGCAGGCAAATAAAGATTGAGAGAAAGAACCTGAATTATTATTATTATAATTATTTCAAGAAATGTACAGCATTCATACAGCCCAGTCTATTTGTCTCCTGTGTGGAGGGAGGAGAGTGTTGTGTTCAGCTCTGTGTTTCTTTCTTTCTTTTTGAATGTGTCTCTTCATCTCTTTGGCTGCATTGTTTTGACTTATGCTGTATAGTTGTGTTTTCCCGTGTTTTTCGCTGTCATACTCCACAATTATTTTATTTTGAATTTCATATTTTATATGAAAATATTTGATTTTGTTGACAGAAGATTCTAGTTTGTCTTTGATTCGATCAGATAACATTTTAAGCTGCCCTATGGTCATGTTAAAATGTGCCCCTCACGGTACAAAATGCCCTACCTATGGGGCATGTTGTCACACTTCACTTCCACTCTTTTGGCATATACAATGAAAGAAGTATACGCTGTATTAATTAAACAAGACAACACATTTGTACCAGACCTGTGGGAAGTTAATTTGGAAAAACGTGTGCACTTTTCACACTGCACTCAACCCTGGGTTTGTCTTTCTTAACCCTGCTTTTAACCCCAGGTAAAGGAACGTTTCACACACGTCTTTTAAAAGGGGGTTTTGCTTTTTACACAGGGTTATAAAACCCTGCTCTGGAGGGCTTGCTCTGCTCTGCATTGCTTTTGCGTGTTAATGCCACATTGCAGTGCCAAACTACAGTGCTAAACGATCAAAGACTTTATATACAGGAAGATAGTGCGCTCTGATTAATTATGTAGAGGAGAAAGTGCTACACCCAATATGGAGAATAAGACTTCTAAATAAAAGAGCCGATTATGATTAGTAAAGTCATCGCGTCACTGCAGCTGCCGTAAGAAGCTCCGGTTGCTATAGAAACTGTTGTGAGACTTGCGCATAAGCTTTGTCCATGCTGAAAAGTTCAGTCATGATTTGAGCATTTAGAAAGAAAAATGTAAATGAGAGTAGTCAGATTTCAAATATGAAATTTAATGGTAAGCTTGGCGAACAGTTTTGGAAATTTTGATGTTTCCCCTTCCAAAGAGATAGGAGCTGTACTTGCATCCCCAAAAAGCTTTTTAAAAATGGCCGCTGAGTGAAATGACTTGTCTTAAAGGGACTTTGGAAATGATGAGTTGTTATATGAGTCTAATAAAAAATAGATGCTTAGCAATGGACAAACAATCATGTCGTATATTAATGTGCTTTGGGCAGTCAGGAGAACACTGTGCAACAGTTGTTTCTATGATTGGAAAAAAATTGCGATGGAAAATGCAACAATTGGCATGTGGAGACCATTTCATACTTACATTTTAGGCCGCGTGTCCACCATTTAGTCATTTTGTAAGCAGTACCTTTTTTTTTAGTTGAGATGATTTGCTTGCTATGATACGACATTTCCGTGGAAGGGTTACTAATATCTCATTTCACAGGTAGATTGTTTCTGAATTGTCTCTTTATAAAAATGTCAACACGTAACGCTTCGTTACACTCCTGCCGTTCTAAAAACATGACGCTCCCATTGAAAACAATTGGAAAAATATGCTAGCCGTGTGGAAAAAAATGCTTTGGTGGGCACAAAAAAAACTATATTACAGTCAGAAATGTGTAATATGAGGACGTGCAATGTTATACAGGAAACGGTTACAGTTACAGACTTTATGTAAACAGGTCACGTTTGTCCAGTCAGTGACACAGGCACCGCGAATATGCAAATAAGGACGTTAACCCAGGGTTTAGGAATGTACAGTATGAAACGCCACTTTATAAATACCAGGAACTGATTGTGATCCCCGGGTAAATTATAAGCAGTGTGAAACGTAAAGCAAGATAGCCCAGGATTCAGTTTAGAATGACCCAGGGTTAACTATTTGAAGTGTGAAAAGCCCTAAAGTAGATTTACACACACTGAGAATGAAAGTCAAGAAGTGTTAGGTTGTGCCCTGCTCTCCTCGACAGTCAACCCCCAAATACTTCCACTGTAAAATGAATCCGTTGGAATGGTTTGATTATTCTTTTTGGAGAGTAAAGTTGTTTTAAAATGATTGTGTTTTTTCCCCCCCACACTGTTTTATATATTACGTTCCATCACAACAGAAGCTAAAGACAGAGATGTAAACTGCCTTCTCTCTGCCAGCAATGTGTTGCTAAGCGACCGTAGCAGAGCCGTGTGAATCTGTTTGCATAGATGAAGTGAGCAGCACCGTCACTGCTCTGGTACACAGCCTTCTCACGTCCACTATGATAAGTGGATCGTGGTCTGCAAATTAGCATACAGTTTACATTATGTACCAAATGCACCCCATTTGTGCCATTTTCAATGAAAGCCGTCATCAAGACGCTCTGATGTATCAATCAAAAGGGTTTTTGTGCGTAAATCTCTTTTGATCTGGAGAGAGTCTCAATTTAGGCCCAATTTGTTCCTATTTGACACCAGATTTACACTCCAGATTTTCTATAGCACATTTTCTTTCCTGTCACTTGAACTGTGAATGGCAAACTGTGAACGTGTATCATGCAATGTTCATGTAGCCTGCAAAGTGTGCTTGTGTATGCGAACACACAATAATCGGAGTTGTACTAATTCATAGCTGCTATATATTTCAATGTTCATGTGAGGATTTTCCTATACACGATACGCAAACAGGGCCCAGTGAATGCCGAACATATCTGATTAATAAAACTGAGGTACAACGTCTTAAGTTATGATGACAGTGTTTCAACATTTCTGTGTCAGTTTGGTTGCAGACAGAAAAACAAAAGTTTTCTGAAGGATTTTTAAGTCTTTTATTAACATACATAAGCACATAGCATGTCACAAAAGATCTTGTGCTTGTTTCAAAAACAGCGTGTGAGAAGCGGACGGAAAAAAAGGAAGAGATAGAAAAAAAATTATTAAAAAAGAACTTTCAGGAGTTGCTAAGCCTTGCTTCAGGGGCAAAGAAGAAATTACTGTAGTAGAACAGTAGTAGTAATAGTAATAATAGTAGTGGTGGTAGTAGTAGTAGTCTCCTAGTAGTTTAAGGGAGGAAGAGAATAATAATCACTACTAAGGAGGTCGGAGGGTGAACAGGAATACACGGAAGTCGTTTCAAAAGGGGCTAAGTTACTGTTAAAGATGCGGGTTACTTCCTATTAGGTTTCATACCGAGCAACCTAGATTTATCTCTCACCAAAGAAATGCAAGAAACCCAATCCAAACGTACGCCGACTCCCGTTTTTCATGGGTGCTGAACCAATACATGTTAGTACATTTTATATGAGCACAAAATTAGAGCTATTTACACAGCAATACTATTAGTTTAGTCTTATTGCTCGCTTTTCCACTCCCCCCCAAAAAAGCCAAGATGTTGTGTTATGGCTTTTCAACATGACTAAAAGTATGAGGAAGACAGTGATAACTTAGCGGTTAAGGATGTGGGCGGGTACAACAAAGATTTCAGTTTGAGTCAGTGTTGAGTTAGTGAGATAACGTCTCACCATTCTGCCCTTGAGAAAGCTGATGTGTCCCTGCACTTGTCCATGTGTAAAAGTCAGTTCGAAAATCCAAATTTGATTTCAAGGTTTGTAATAATTTGAATTTTTTTATAAAAAAGAAAAGAAAAGAAAAAAGACATCCATAAGGAGGGGGAAGGGGGATTATAAGGGTCATATTTCAATTCAATAATGGGGTTTAACGGGGCTTGAAATGTGTAATTACAAGTAGTTTCCTTCCTTTCGAGCATAAAACTAAAAGGTTCAAAATCACATCCACGATAAATCAAGGTCAAGGCCATACTCTACACAAGAACACAAACACAAATGATTCGGTTTCACTCGTCTCCACTTGTTAAAATGTGTTAGAAGCACGCAATTCAGCCACGAGGGTTATAATCAGCATTAGCATAAATCATCTTCTGTAAGACACTACTGTCATAATGGAGGGACAGTTTGAATCTTGGTAAGCAAGTTTACTTTGATAATAGCAAACTGAAGGTAATTATTTTGGTTTCTTAAAAGGATAGTTCACCCAACAATGAAAATTCTGTCATCATTTACTCCACCTGTATGTTGTCAATATTTTGAAGAATGTTGGTAACCAAAAAACTAGGGATGCATCAATATGAAGATTTTGGCTAATAACGATAACCGATAATCCTTTATATGTGAAAGCCGATAACTGATGGCTGATAAATCTAAATACAATTTTTTTATATAATTTGAGAGCCTGATTACAAAAAGAAAATGCTCACAATTAAAAGCCATGTCCCAAGCAACACAAATCAAACACAGTAGATTAGTTTGTATCAGTGTAAGTTTTAAAATTATTTTTACTATCAAATAAAATCTATTGCCTTACAAATAAATAAAATAATGCTTGCGTACAAATAATCAAAATGCATGTGCCATGAATAAATAAACTGTAATATCCTCCGCATGAACAATAATGAAGTGATTTTAATTAAACCATATTGTTAGTGAAAATAATGAGAGGAATAAAAGTGCTAGTTATTATTAATAATGCATCAATGTTTTGCAAACTAAACCTACATGATAGACATATTTCAAGCAATTCAAAATCATTATGGTGAACAATGTGTAATAATAAATTATTTAACGACTTTAATATATCGGATACATTTTCTTATTGGGCTAATACTGATAACATTAAATATTATCATGTATATCGGCCTAAACCAATATATAGTGCATCCATACAAAAAAAAGATTTAATATATCGGCCAAATTTTCTTATCAGCCAAAAACAATGACGTTAAAATGCGCATATATTGACCAATACTGATATGGTGGCCGATACTATACCAAATTTTCTTATCGGGTCAATGATGATACCGATAGCGGTAAAAATGAACATATGGTGGCCGATACGATACCACATTTTCTTATCAGGCCGATAATGATACCGATAACATTACAATTGAACATATGGTGGCTGAAACAATACTACATTTTCTTATCGGCCCGATAATTACATTAAAAATTAGCATATATCAACAGATACCAATATGGGTATTGGTACTGATATCGGTTCGGTAACGATACAGATAATGTTAAAAATTAACATTTGGTGGCCGATACAATAGCACATTTTCTTATCGGGCTGATAACAATGACTTTAAAAATGAGCATATATCGACCGATACGGATATGGTGGCAGATACAATACCAAATGTTCTTATCGGGCCGATAAGTATATTGATAGCGTTAAATTAACATATGGTGGCCGATATAATACCACATTTTCTGATCGGGCCGATAACTCTAATGTTAAAGATCAGCATACAGTACATTGGCCAATACCGATATGGTAGACGAGATATTGTGCATCCTTACAAAAAACACAGATTTCTCAAAATATCTTCTTTAATGCTCCACAGAAGAAAACGCCATACAGATTTGGAATAAGTAAATGATGACTTCTTGTGTGAACTATCACTTTGAGTACTGAGGGCTAACGCAACAGTTGCTAATGTGTACACTGGGGCTGCGAGCTTGCATTTGCGTCAATGCTTGCGTACTTATGTAGAGTATGATTCAGGCCTGAGCCTCTCCAATAATAAGAGACTTTCATCTCCCTTTATCTTTAAACTAGATGTACACACATACAGTATATGTACACACACTACCGCATATATAACTAAAACAATTCCCAAAGGAGTTCACTACAATTGTTATTGCCTAAGTTTCTCAACAAATCAAAGCTCTATTGCAGTTGTTCATAAAAAACAAAATGTCAGTTTCAGCCATTGTTTATACACATTGTCTCATATGTAGTCAAAATATACATATGCCATCTGGCGCTAAAGTCCTAAAAGGCCGTTACACCGACACGTCATACTCAAAATAATTGGCACAACACAAAATTGTTTCATAATCACATATAAACCCCCTTCATTTTCCGTTTGCTAAATATGACTGACTCAACTGAAGCTAAAATCGTGTTCTGACATGCCTTTGCTTTGACGAGGGCGAGGGTTCGACCGTCCCTGACCGATTGAGTCATCAAAGCAAAGACCCCTGTGGGCATAACACTCAAACACATGTGATTCAACTAAGCAACTAAGACTGTGGGGAACTTGATTGAACCGCTGAGCAGACCTAGGCTCAGTGCTTATGAAGGAGATAGAAACTAAAACGGTATCTAATCTGCTACTACACACACCTGTTAGGCACAGGGATCGATACAACACAGGTGAGCGCTAGAGACACACTGTGCTATAATCTGCATAGCAAAAAAAAAAAAAAGAGATCGAAATAAATAATAAACACTCTCGCACACGTACACGAACCGAAAGCGCTCATACCCACTGGCATCTTTAACAATAACCCGAGTCCTTTTCTTCTGTGGCTAACGTTGTTGTTGTTTTTTTTCTCTAAAACATTTTGATGCAAGACTTCAGTAACTGTTGTAAAATCAGTTTTCGCCGAGGTGTCGCCTCTGTTTCCTTCAGTCGCTCCTAATCATCATCTTCCATCACAGGATCTGTATCCCAGCATGTAATGTCGATTTCTGCAGAAGACAATAAGACAAACACATTATATTAGGATTGAGATGCACCGTAACGGCCAATAATTAAGCAAATTATGTTGCTGTAATATGGTGACCTGCCCGGTACACATTTTTTTTTATTTACTAATGACCCGTCATACTAAGGGGTGTTGACAAACCAGGTCTTTTATATTTAAATAAACCCATATAAAAAAATGTGTTATTTAAAATAAAATTAACTGATATATATATACAGTCTTGTTCAAAATAATAGCAGTACAATGTGACTAACCAGAATAATCAAGGTTTTTAGTATATATTTTTTTTTGCTACGTGGCAAACAAGTTACCAGTAGGTTCAGTAGATTGTCAGAAAACAAACAAGACCCAGCATTCATGATATGCACGCTCTTAAGGCTGTGCAATTGGGCAATTAGTTGAAAGGGGTGTGTTCAAAAAAATAGCAGTGTCTACCTTTGACTGTACAAACTCAAAACTATTTTGTACAAACTTTTTTTTTCTTTTTCTGGGATTTAGCAATCCTGTGAATCACTAAACTAATATTTAGTTGTATGACCACAGTTTTTTAAAACTGTTTGACATCTGTGTGGCATGGAGTCAACCAACTTGTGGCACCTCTCAGCTGTTATTCCACTCCATGATTCTTTAACAACATTCCACAATTCATTCACATTTCTTGGTTTTGCTTCAGAAACAGCATTTTTGATATCACCCCACAAGTTCTCAATTGGATTAAGGTCTGGAGATTGGGCTGGCCACTCCATAACATTAATTTTGTTGGTTTGGAACCAAGACTTTGCCCGTTTACTAGTGTGTTTTGGGTCATTGTCTTGTTGAAACAACCGTTTCAAGGGCATGTCCTCTTCAGCATAGGGCAACATGACCTCTTCAAGTATTTTAACATATGCAAACTGATCCATGATCCCTGGTATGCGATAAAAAGGCCCAACACCATAGTAGGAGAAACATGCCCATATCATGATGCTTGCACCTCCATGCTTCACTGTCTTCACTGTGTACTGTGGCTTGAATTCAGAGTTTGGGGGTCGTCTCACAAACTGCCTGTGGCCCTTGGACTTAAAAAGAACAATTTTACTCTCATCAGTCCACAAAATGTTCCTCCATTTCTCTTTAGGCCAGTTGATGTGTTCTTTGGCAAATTGTAACCTCTTCTGCACATGCCTTTTTTTTAACAGAGGGACTTTGCGGGGGATTCTTGAAAATAGATTAGCTTCACACAGACGTCTTCTAACTGTCACAGTACTTACAGGTAACTCCAGACTGTCTTTGATCATCCTGGAGGTGATCATTGGCTGAGCCTTTGCCATTCTGGTTATTCTTCCATCCATTTTGATGGTTGTCTTCCGTTTTCTTCCACGTCTCTCTGGTTTTGCTCTCCATTTTAAAGGCATTGGAGATCATTTTAGCTGAACAGCCTATCATTTTT
This sequence comes from Pseudorasbora parva, assembly GCF_024679245.1. NCBI lineage: Eukaryota > Metazoa > Chordata > Actinopteri > Cypriniformes > Gobionidae > Pseudorasbora > Pseudorasbora parva. The sequence continues at coordinate 32,728,123 of NC_090189.1, forward strand.
GCACCTCTTTATAGGTTTTCCCCTCTCTAATCAACTTTTTAATCAAAGTACGCTGTTCTTCTGAACAATGTCTTGAACGACCCATTTTCCTCAGCTTTCAAATGCATGTTCAACAAGTGTTGGCTTCATCCTTAAATAGGGGCCACCTGATTCACACCTGTTTCTTCACAAAATTGATGACCTCAGTGATTGAATGCCACACTGCTATTTTTTTGAACACACCCCTTTCAACTAATTCAACTAATTGCCCAATTGCACAGCCTTAAGAGCGTGCATATCATGAATGCTGGGTCTTGTTTGTTTTCTGACAATCTACTGAACCTACTGGTAACTTGTTTGCCACGTAGCAATAAAAAATATACTAAAAACCTTGATTATTCTGGTTAGTCACATTGTACTGCTATTATTTTGAACAAGACTGTATATATATATATATTATATATATACAGTATATGTACACACACAAACAAAAATATAAATATATAAAAGTATAACAATATATATGCACACACAAATCTAACACAATCTACACATAACAAACTATACAAATAACAAACTAAAAAAAAAACTAATAAAAGCATCATAAAAGCTATATGGACATTAAAAAAGTCTGATAAAATTGACAAAAGCACTTAACATATTTTACTAAAACTGTAACAACTATTATAATGAAAACAGAAAATATTAAGCTAAAAGAATAATAGTACCTCAGGGATAACAAATAACTGATACAAATATTTAAAGGGTTAGTTCACCCAAAAATGAAATTTCTTTCATTAATGACTCTAATGTCGTTCCACCTCTGTAAGACCTCCGTTCATCCTCTGAACACAGTTTAAGATATTTTAGATTTAGTCCGAAGGCTTTCTGTCCTTTGAATGTAAGTGTATGCACACCAAGGTTATTATAGTTTTGCTTTTTGAAATTAGTTTTTATTTTATTATCATTTTCAATTTTGCTACAAATTTCAGTTTAGATTTAGTTCGTTTTACAAATGGTTTTGCTAGTTTTAGTTTAGTTTTTATTTTGCAAATACATTTCTATTTAGTTTTTATTTATTTAGTTTCAGTTTTAGTTTTAGTAATTATAGTTTAGCAGAGTTACCATAATGAAGTGTAGAGACCAAATCAAGGTTTTTAATATCAGCAAAGTTTAATGTTTGCACAGATTAGAGTTTAATCTTACTAAACATCCTTAAGTGAAATCACTTGATAAACGAGCATTATTGTTTAAACCCAGGACGGTCTTACAAAACATGCATAAAGTTGGGTCTTCACCTTTGAGCAAAAAAGCTTAAGTCAAACTATGACCTAAACAAACAACGATCTGGAAATTAAAAATGAAATAAATTATATTTTGATATTAAAAAATTATATTTAATATTTTTGACATAGGCTAATACTCAGAGGATCTATCTTAAAGAACGAAATAAATGCAACGTAAAATATAAAAGTAAAAATTATAAATTCCAGACAAACTCAAAACTCATTCATAACAAAGATGAAATATTGTCAAACAATTAAAAGCTTATTTTAATTTCTTCAGTAGTACAATGTAGGCTAGCAGTGTAAGACCACAGCTAAAGTCATCTGATTACAGCCAACACACACTGTTGTGCTCTCTCTCTGTGTGTGTGTGTGTGTGTGTGTGTGTGTGTGTGTGTGTGTGTGTGTGTGTGTGTGTGTGTGTGTGTGTGTGTGTGTGTGTGTGTGTGTGTGTGTGTGTGTGTGTTTGTGTGTTGTGCTATAATTGTAAAGGGGACCAATGTCCTCACTTATCTAGTAAAATATTATGATAACTGACTAGTAAGGACATTTGACTGGTCCTCACTAGTTAAAAAGGCTTATAAATCGGCCAAAACATGTTTTTATTTAAATCTATTGTTTTGCACGTTCTTGGGATGGGTAGGTTTAGGGATAGGGATTGGGTTAGGCCATTAGGGGATATAAAATATCATTAACCTGATTTAAAATCAATGGAAGTCCTTGCAATGTCCTCACTTATATAGTGAAACAAACGTGTGTGGATGTGTGTCCTGGTACACATCAAGATGTTTGGTCTGGAAACTCACCATAGACAGGGCTCAATCCGAGGGGCGGGATAAATGGTTGTCTTTTAAACTCCCTCTGCACGCGATAGGATAGCGCTACACCAACCAGAGCATCGAAGGTGAAGCAGAGCTCGCTGATAGATTAAACATTCACCGTATCCAGTCGGCTAAACTCTGAACACATCTTCCCTTTTTAAGAATGACTTCAGTGTCGTTCTTTGTTCTTTTCTCAGAGAAAAGCTTAACTCCAAATCTTCCAGAGTCGCGGTCAAAGCTGATTCGAAAGACCGCCGTTCGCCAGTTTCTGTGTTTACTAGAAGCATGCAAACACAACTCGCAACTTCCCATTTCACTGCCACGGACACATTGATTTCTTTGTGAACTGCCGTTTAGGACTAGCGATGTGTTGACTGTCTGCACCATAGACCGTAAAAAAAATATGGACGACTCGACATCATCCGTTTCCACTTGGCAGATTTGAAGCTTTTAGGTGGCCTGCACGGCGCGGACATCTTGGGACCGAGTCTGCGCAGTAGCGATTTCGGGACCGGAGTTGCGCAGTAGAGCCCAGGAAGTAGAGCAGGAAATACAGCTGCGATATCAAAGGCGCGATCGAGGCGCGAAAGCTTCAGTATCTGAGAGGGAGACTGCAGGCTTGGTCTGCACGCGTCCGTCACAGGACAGCGGTTAATCTCCTCAGATCACTTCACGCGCAGTAGCGCAATACAGACACTCCCTCAACCGCCACAGTCAGATTTTCCACCACATTAAAGAGAGCTTATTAATAACGAAAACGAATATTTATTTTTGCTAATTATTATTTTATTTTAGTTAGTTTTTTAGTAAGAGTAGTTAGTTTCGTTTAGTTTTAGTTTTTTATTTATTCAGATTTTTACATTTTATTTCAGTTTACGAAAATGTTTTTTGACCAATAGTTTTAGTCTTAGTTTCAGTTTTCATTTACTAAAATAACCGTGATGCACACTATACTGTCCACGTCCAGAAGGTAATGAAAACATCATCAAAGTAGTCCATATGTGACATCAGTTGGTTAGTTAGACTCTTTTGAAGCGTCGACAATACATTTTGGTCCAAAAATAACACAAAATACGACTTTATTCAGCATTGTCTTCTCTTCCGCGTTTGTTTTCAAACCTCCAATAAAGATTCAAACGGTTATGAATCAGCGGATTGATTCGTGATTTGTACCGCCAATGTCACGTGATTTCAGCAGTTTAACACGTGATCCGAATCATGATTCATAACCGTTTGATTCTTTATTTGAGGAACACGGAAGAGAAGACAATGCTGCATAAAGTCGTAGTTTTTGTTATTTTTGGACCAAAATGTATTGTCGACGCTTCAAAAGAGTCTAACTAACCAACTGATGTCACATATGGACTACTTTGATGATGTTTTCATTACCTTCTGGACGTGGACAGCAAGTGTGCATACACTTACATTCAAAGGACAGAAAGCCCTCAGACTAAATCTAAAATATCTTGGAACGACATTGGGGTGAGTTAGCCTAGAAATCTAGACGCACCCTAGCGGAAGCAAATTTAATCTGCGGGAGCTCTCAATACTCTTCTGAGCTGTATTCCTCTCAATCTGGACGGGCCAATCACATCGTGTATAGAGTCGGTGGGCGGGGCCATAATGACGACGGCCGAGTTGCGTTTGCGTGCTTCTAGTAAACACAGAAACTGGCGAACGGCGGTCTTTCGAATCAGCTTTGACCGCGACTCTGGAAGACTTGGAGTTAAGCTTTTCTCTGAGAAAAAAACAAAGAACGGCACTGAAGTCATTCTTAAAAAGGGAAGATGTGTTCGGAGTTTAGCCGACCGGATACGGTGAATGTTTAATCTACCTTCGTTGCTCTGGTTGGTTGTAGCGCTATCCTATCGCGTGCAGAGGGAGTTTGAAAGACAACCGTTTATCCCGCCCCTCGGATTGAGCCCTGTCGGTGAGTTTCCAGACCAAACATCTTGATGTGGGTCTGGCTTGTCAGGCTAGGGGTGAGTCATTAATGAAAAAAAAATTCATTTTTGGGTGAACTAACCCTTTAAGCAATAAGTCTCTTTTATAACTGACCTCCCCAATAACTGTAAATACCATTTACATTTTATTATTATTATATACAATTATAATGAAAATGTGAACTTAAGGTTATTGGCTACTTAAAAAAAATGTACACTCTAAAAAATGCTGGGTTGTTTTAACTCAATGTTGGGTCAAATATGGACTAACCCAGCAATTGGGTTGTTTTAACCCAGCGATTGGGTAGCTTTAATCCTGTAGTTGGGTTAAATATTTGTTTAAGACAACCCAATTGCTGGGTTAAAACAACCCAACTGCTGGGTTAGTCCTTATTTGACCCAACATTGGGTTGTTTTTTTATACTGTTTTTAGAGTGTAATTAGGCCTCATTCTGTCCCAGCCCAAATTCTTGTTTCCCATCAAAAACAGGAACAAGAACTGCGTTCATTAAACCATTTCACGTGCTTCAGTCTATAGCGATCTCACCTGGTGGTTTGTTATAAAAAACTGGTGTTGGGTTGACTTTTGCAGTGCAGTCTTCTGACTGGGCGAAATCCTCCTCCTGTGATTGGCTGAAGTAGCCTTCACTGGCCTGCATAAAGGCAAACATGTATGTAAATATAAAGCTCCATGTCCTAAATATAGCTCGTGCTGTGTTACAGTATGTCTTTAGCATTACGATAATGTCAGATATAGAAAGTTTATGCTGCCATCTAGTGGCAAAATAAATATCATGCATACTTAAATAAAACAGGAGATTGTTTTAACAGACCTGGGTCCCTTCTTTAAGCAGCGAGTCTCCATTGGTCAGCAGTAGCTGTGCATCCTCCAGGTCCTGGCTGTCGGTGCCAGAAGCGTGCTGCAGGGCCTGCTGGTAACTCAGGGTCATCTGGTGGGGTCCGGCCACGTCCACCAGGCTGGAGGGGTCGTCTTCTGTGACGGTGCAGTAGGGGGTGTCAGGCACCTCATCGAAGCTCATGAGCGGCTGCGGGAGAGCAGGGGAGGAGCTGGCCGGATGAGGCTCCGGGGTGTCCTCCATCAGGTCCATAATACGGGTGGGGGCCTGGGAGGGGGCCGTAGCTGGCGCTGGGCTGCTGTCCCACAGGTCTAGCAGGCTGTCATCTGTGCTGGATAATGGAGCGGCGCTGCTGGGCTGGGGGGATACACTCGGAGAGGTCTTGGTGAAGCCGGATTCCTGCACTGGAGTTTGCTTGGGAGTGTCAAAGGCTTGAGGAGGGAAAAGGAAAATTAGGAAACATTTATGAATATATCACATTATTTTACCATGGTCTCCTCTGGCTTGCTTAGACAAGGACACTTAATATTCAATAATATTATTGATCTGACTGGGCTGACGCTGTTGTGTGAGAACTGAACTGAGCTGTTTTATAGATGAAATGAACTAATTTAATAATTGATGATTTTTATTGATGGAACTGAATACTCACTGAACAGACTGAAGCTGATCAACAGCCAAAATGCATCATTTTCCTGTTATCAGTAAATCTGCTTTAAAACAATCTGTATAGTATAAAGAACTATATAAGTAAAGGTGACTTGACTTGACTAATACGTTCATGTTCATATTTGGAAAGAACTGCAATACACTTTCTGTGAAACTTTATATGCAATTACAGGAGGGGCCTGAGAATAATACCAGAGGGAAAAAAATGCAAAACAATTTTTAACATTAAAATTTTACTGTTGCAGTTTGACTTCTAAAGAATTATTTTAATCTACTTTAAATATAACATTTTAATAACATTTTTTTGATTTGACTACAGTGACAATATGAAAAAAATACATTTATGATATTTTAATAATATTGTAAAATAAAAATAAATATTTGAGGTATATTTATTGGCACCAGAGTCAGGCAATCTAATCTAATCAGAAAAAGATTTCTGTGATAACGAAGTAAAAAATATGATTTAATATGACTGAATTAATCGGACAGTATTTGGTTATGCCAACAAAAGTTATTTTAAAGGGTCAAATCAGTTACTCAGAATAACTGCTTATTTTCACCCTTATACAATATATAAAAGTTTTCATAACCCCACAGAATATATCATTTATTTTAAACTTCTGATATACAACTGCCTATTCATACTTATTTATGGTTATGGTACCTATAGGGTAAATGTTCTGTCTGCTAGAGGGTGCCTGTTCAAAACAAAGGCATAGTCTGATGACACCAAGTTTGAGCTCAGAATCTTGGGACATGTGGTCTTCACCTCACAGGCGGTGGGAAAGAATTGGGATAGGACTCAGGCAGAAATCATGTTCATGGATGCGGTTATTAACGTTACTGTAGTGTGAAGCAGAGCAGAGTGTTGTGGAGCTGAGCAAGGCCGCTGGAGCGATTGTTACACAAACACACGCCTCGCAAGCAGCAGGACTTTTATTATGACGGGATAAAGTTTGTTATCACCGGCGCCATTTCCGCTTTCTGGTCATGAGTATGAGGTAATGCAGCTCCGTTTATCATATTAGATACATTTAAGTGTGTTTAAAATTATGTTATGACGTAACTCTGGCTGCTCTGACACTTGTTCACACTGCTAAGAGTAAAGCGTTTCTGCAGAATAAAACCAGAAACCGAGGGTAACGCAGATATGACGCAATTGACAGGCGACTCCCTCAGACGTCCGGCTCCTTGGTTAAAATAGCAATTTTCTCACAATTTACAAATAGTTGGAAACATTAGGGATATTGTAAGAACTCAACTGAACAAAATATAACACTGGCCTAATGGTTTTTGGATATTTTACTGCAAAAATAATACATAGTGCACCTTTAGAAAAGTATAATGAATTTTACAACACATTATTTAAGCCAACACATGACAGTTAATGCATTCTATTCTTTGACTACTTTATAATACACTAAAAACTAATTTAGACTACTGCAGAAATACATGCTAATTATTGGAAAGGAAATAGACAAAGCCTTTGATGTATAAAAATAACTTCTCTTTCACTGATCTCTTAAAGCATGCAAATATATTTATGGGTATATTTTCTTCCTGTTCTGATTATGAACGGTAAATTGAGCCCCAGTGAAGTGCTTTTCTTATGCATACTTAGTGCACTCAGGGTGGACACACATGAGCTGAGAAAGTCAGTCAGCTGGAAAGGCAAACACAACCTGGACAAACAAATGAGCCCCAGGCCGCATCACAGGGGCCGGTTTGCATCAGTTATTTGTAGATATTTTTGTAGGCGCAATAACAGTCTCCCAACTTACGGAGCTGATGAGATTCAACATTTTACATCCCAAATAGTTTTTGCTAACTAATTTTCTAAGAATCTTTTTTTTGGATCTAAACTCCTCGCATCCTGTAAGAAAATATTTTCTTCGTGGGTCAAAATGACCCAAGGCCCTAAAATACTTTTTTTTTTGTTTGGTCCAAAAAAGCTTAAATTATTTCATTTGTATATTTTGCTATATTTGTAATGCATTTTTTTTAAAAAGTACGTTTACATTTATAGACTTTATCAATACATTATATATTTAACCACCAATAAAAACGGTGAATTTTTTTAATTAAAATGACCAAAGGTAAAAATAACTGCTGCTAGGTACAACCCCCCGACTAGTGCAAACCTAAGTAATTCATCTTGCATGATTCATTTAAATACTCTTCTCCCATAAATGTTGCATCTGAAAAGAAAACTCCTACAAATGCATATGCAATAAAGTCAGCTGCAAAATAACCCGGTCCATGTCTTTTCCGCACTAATTTATCCGCTGTTTCTTTAATAAATCCTGACAGTAATTTGCGCTGACACAAGCTGTCAGTAAATCTGGCCCTAAATGAATATCAAAAAGAGTTCCCTTGTTATAAGGCCTTACCAAACTCCTTTCGAAAGAAGTCATCTTTTTCCTCCTGAATGGCGATTTTAGGTATGGGAGTGCATCCAGTGGTCATGCTGCGCTCGAGGATTCCTTCGGTAGAGTCATCTGAGACATCAAAGAGGAGGTAAACGTTTAATGTGGGCTCAAAATAATCTCAAGCTACACATGCCAGCCAAAATATCAATCACAACACAGGTGTCAACATTAACAAATAGTCTAAAAGGATTGCTAACAATGCTAAACAATAGCAAGCAGTGTTTTGTCTGTCAAAAAAGCATCGTCTCCAGCCTTCTCATCAATGACTGTGACATTAAAACACAGACATGCCAATGTGACCATGAAGACACAACACAGTGTGCAGCACAAAAAATGAGTCCACACATTTACAAATGCATGTAGAGTTCTGAACATGCAATCATGGAGGATGTTTATTAAAAAAATGTCTTATATACTCAGTTAAAACAGCTTAAGCAGGTTGATAGGTTAAAAAAAATATTCAATGAACTCTGAAGTCAAAGTGACTGGTGCTCAATATAAGACAAGATTTTAAAATAACAATGTAATAATTCAGACAAGACCTAGAATCTATTGTCTTGTTCATGCAATTTTTAGGAAATAGCTAAATAAGGACAACCCACTGGAAAGAAAAATCACAGATGAGTTCCTTTAAAATCTCTTTCTCCTGGACAGTAATGTCTGGAAGCTTGTTTTCGCCACAGAATAAAAAAAGATCATTTTTATCTCACAATTTTGACTTTTCGCTCTATTTTGACATTATAACAGGCATTTGCACCTTTATAGCACACATTTCTGACTTCAGAATTGGGACATTATATCACACAATTCTGAGAAAATAGTCAGAATGGTGAGATGTAAACTCAATTTTGAGATAAAAAGTCGCAATTATCCTTTAAAACGTTTTATTCTGTGGCAGAAATAAGCTTCCATATTAATGTTATTTAATCAAGAACAATTTTTTTTCTCTCAAATATATTCTAAGACCTACAGTAAACTATACCAAATTATGCTCAGGTTTGCAGAGATTTCAAATGTATTCCAAGATCAAATTATCTGAGCAAATGATGTCTCATTTATTTCTGTTTTATCAATTTGAGACAAAATTACTACTGAAAAAACGTATGAACCCAGCTAACAAAAATATGTTCTAAGAATGGCTAATTTTGCAAAGATTATGGAAATGTTACTTTTGAAATGTTCTTTGAACAATCCAAGTAACAATTAAAAAAGTTTCTGAAAAAAAACACCTTGCATGAATGATATATAAACAATGTTTTAGTGCTAATGTTTTGAGAACAATATTAAAGACCAGATAGCTTTGAATGAAAATTATACTAATGTTACTAGAAAGAATGTTTGTTCAAAACTTTGAGAGAACCTTGTCAGAAGGTTTCTGAGAACATTCCCTGATAGCTGGGAAATCATATGGAAGTCACCAATTTGAAATACAACAAAAACACTGAGATGCAAATTTCGGACATTAATACGATACAGCTTAGTGAAGACCTCACGTGACATACAACAAACACAACTCAAGAAACCACAATGACCATCATAAAAACTGGTTGCACATGCCAAGTGACAGTTCAAATTCACCCATTTCTGTGAAATCCACAGTATCACTCTATATAAACTCTAAATGTTGGGTCTAAGTACAGACCCAGTGTTTAGTCCTCATGGGCGGCATTTGTCCTCGTGTTGCTATTTAATGTTATAGTTGAACACACCACGAGGTCGGCTCCACAGCGGTCACGTACGATACCACAGTCACACAAGGTCCACGGAACGCAAGCCCAAGGGCTCGGAGACCACAATCACATGCGTTGCAACGTGGTGTACACTCACAGGTCAACAGGACGAAAGGAAGCGTAGGCAGGGCCGCCGGTTATCCGTCAGAAAGAGCATGGGAGGAGAGGAAGGGGGACATGAGGGGAGTAACATTGGTGAGATTCAACCAGATCTCCCTAACCAAAAGAATCAGTTTGTCTCAGTCCTCCAAACGTCCATGGAATAGCTTCAAATTAACACATACTTAATGTTTCCTGTGCAAAATACAAAGTAAACGGACAACAAGGATAGAACACATAAACTGACCATGGACCCAGAGAAGATGGCAATATGGATCAAATAGTTGTCTTGAGAAAGAAATGGATTGTGACATTGAGAAGGCCGTAGTGTAGTTAGCTAGTACAGCGGGTCACGTCAGATGGGACATACAGAACGGGAGGTGGTTATTAAGATTGGACAAACAGTTGAGCACCTGACAGGTGGTTTTTGTCATCTTCAGGACGCCATTATGTTAGTCACATTTATTCAGGTCAGTTTACTTATCTAACTAATATAAACATTTCGCTCTGTTCTGTGTGACGTCTGCTGCAAACTCGTTTCGAAGGACATAATGTTAAACGAAACTATATTGTAAGACCTTAAAACAAATACAATTTCTTTAATTGTTTACTAATTATTTATCATGTAATATTTATTTTGTTTGTCGTAGGGCACAAAAGGTGTTATCTCAGTATAGTCCTGCTTATGTTATAACTGATAATAGAACCATAAAATAAACCAGAATTGCAACAATTCACAAAAAGTAATTATTTTATTTCTGCGCTGTAATCCAGTCTTCAGAATCCGTATGATGGCAAGGAACAGACTCAAACTCAAGCCTTTGTTCAGTGACCTTCATCTCCATTCTCAGCAGCGATAGTCATATCCCTACTCATTATATATTTATAATGATAAATTATAATACACTCATTATATATTTAAAAATGGACGCCTCAAGAAGCTTTACAACGGGTTTTACGACAGAGATATCAAAAGCTCATTGGTTCTCGCCAGCTTTATCACAGCTCACAAAATGCTGTTTCGAGTGATGTGTGTTTGAATGAGAAGTGTGCGTCTTCACGGAGTGGATCGGGATACGTTTTTCAGCTATTAACAATTTAAAGGGTTACTTCAGCGATTAGCATATGGCTTTGTATCAGTAGAAACCCTGGAGTATAATCAAATTATTGTGCTCCTCCCCTCATATCCCCCTGAGACAAGAGATTTATGCATTTTATTTCTGGAAAAATTCCTCCGATGATGCAAATATCGTCAATTTGCGTCATCAGAGGAACTTTTGGCCAGAAGCTAAAGACTACAGTCAGCAGAGGGAGTATTGTAGTGTCTGTTCTCCAACTGAACTGATTTTATGAAAATGAACGCAGTGGAAAAGTGATTCACTAGCGGTGGCTTTGGGAGCGGCCTCACAGGGCAGCGAAGCATTCTGGGAATTGTAGTCTTTCATCACCATGGGACAAAAATACATTTTCTGTCTTTTCTCAGTCTAGAAAGCACCAAATTCAAAAATAATTTCACATTTCTTCTTCATTAATGACCCAGTTTAAATACAGATTAATCTTCCCACCGCTGAAGTACCCCTTTAAATTCTACACCCTCACACAAAGTTATTGGGGTTCCGCCAGAGTTGGCTGCAACTGCAAAACATTGTCATTTGGAATTTTGCAGCATCTATCCAAACCTACAAAAATGTACATTTTGTACCTGTAGGTGATACATATTAAGAAATGAAGCCTCAGTTGGCCCGCTTTGGCCAAAAAACCCTGGCCATTGGCTCCAAGGAAGCACAGCTGAGGCCGGACCAAGCTGGGAATCAATAGGCATGGGTGGACTGCGGGTCCAATAGCAAAGACTATTTCGACTCAATTCGGGACCCACTAGGCAGCTGCTTCCAGGCGTTAATTGTGTTCACGCTCGGTAGTCTGACTTTGAACCCTGTAGAATTTTTTTTAAAGCATGGCAGATGGTTTGATTTGGTCTATGCTGGTCCTTAGTTGGTCCTGGGCTGGTTTAAACTGGTCATGAGCTGGTTATAAGCTGGTCTTGAGCTGGAGCTAGTTTCTTAGGACCAGCACTTGACCAGCTTAAACCAGCTCATGACCAGGGGTGAATAAACTTAGCCACTATGTTAAGACTGTGTCTTAAGTACTAATTTGTCCAACTAGGAATTAGTCAAAATGTAATCAGTCTTACTTTTCTAATTTAAATTGAGCCGATCTACCATTTTATGTAACTGATTTTAAAAAGTTTGAAAAAAATTAGATGACTTCCTTTTAAGACTAGTCTAAGTGGTTTACGCAACCGGCCCCAGATAAGGACCATCTGAAACCAGCTCAAACCAGCTGCCATGCTTTAAAACATACCTAACCAGCATATGCTGTTTTTTCAAACTGGGAAGACCACCTCAGTTTGTAATTAAAGCGCAATTTGCAGCCCTGAGCACAGCCCTGCAACTGAAGATATTCAGAAACACTCTTTGCTTGCTTTCTGTATGGCAATTTGAATAAAATGTATCCTTCATGCTGCTAAGAGGACTGACGGCCACGTGTGCACCGCAGAGTTTCAGAAGAGACAACAGTTTAAATGCAGAGTGAGCCTGCTAAAATATTCCCGAAAGCATATGACAGTAAATGCTCAGATTTAATAAGAAACCTCTAAGTGCCTGTATAGCCTACGGTGGGATATATGCACTTTTGTTCAAAATAGCCCGTATGGGCAGATTGTTCACATGATGTAGTCCAGTTTTATATTGTTTACACAATGGATGCACAGTCTCATCTTTTTTTCTTTTAATTATTACCATGTCGTGCTATGTTTCTATTTTTCTTAAACACATCAACTCAGTTTGTTGATTTGAAACCATGTTGGTTTGATTGCTTAAATTATATGTGAAAATAAAAAAAATGTGTCTACCTGATGTAGTAGATTCAACGCGGGTGCGGTTCGGGTCGCGACCTTTATGTCAAACGGGTTGTGTACCCGTTTTTAAATCAGTGCTGCTTTCGGATAATGGGTCGGGTGTTCTGTTAAGTACCGTGGGTTTACCAAACAGGACCGGTGCAAGTGGACTGGCCGTGGCACTCGCTTTTGGCAGGACAGTGGAAACGTGGCTAATGAGACCAGGCTGCCCCTTTTTCTTAAAATCGACTCCAAGCTTGTATACAATTCAGCCTCCATCCAACATTTTTATTTTCGTATAATCTCTATTGATTGTCATTTGGATAACAAACATAAAAAAGTAATAACATATTTTCTTTACATGTTTCTGCATGTTAGTAACAACATTTTATTTGCCGCAGAGATACTTTTTTTTTCTTCTACATTTATAATGTGCAATACTTTAAATCTTAGAACCACATGTTACCTTTGTGTAAAGCATATCCTGAAATTAAAGTCAGGCATTGAAATATTGCACATTATATATGATGCTATGACTAGGAATACAGCAGATTAATAAAGTCATGTAGACTATTTTTATGGTAATCCCATGGCACTTTTTGTTCCTTTTTGAAGCAACATATCCACTTTCATTGTATGGAAAAGAGCAGCTTGGACATTCTGCAAAATATCTCCATTTGTGTTCCACAGAAGAAACATTCTACGGGTTTGATGAGTAAACAGTGACCGATGTTTAATTTTAGGGCGAACTATCCCTATAATACTAGCAGATGCGGACACTGGAAGACCTGGTGCGTCCCGGTGCAGTGTAGCTACAGTTAATGCTCTCAGTGTTGCTGAGGAAGCCAAAAGAAAAACGGTAATTCAGTAAGAAGAGCTAGGCTGGATGACTTGGTGATCCTACGCTGATTCAGTGGCCCTCAGCAAGATCTGTCCAGTACCTACCAGGTGGACCTGGCTGCCGCCGCATATGGGGCGGAGTGCGAGAAGGGGGTGGGCTGCAATCGGATGGACTGTGCTGCTGCCTCAAGAATGGACTGTCCAAGCGGCCTGGTAAACAGGAGACGGGACCATCGTGTGGGACACATGGACACCCACCACACACACACACAAAGAGCGACGTACACAGGTGTGACAGAGGAAGACCAAACCGGATAGACATGAGGAAATAAATCCAGGGATAGAGAGGGGAAGAAATTTGTGTAAAAGAGAATGATCAGAGAGACAGAGAAGCACAAGATCAAAACAGAAGTGATGGCGGATGTGCAGCAGTTGGGTAGTGGTTAAATGAGATCCAGGATCGTCAGAAGGAGAGATGGAGTGGACGGATGGTTAAAAAAGGGAATGTCAACAACCAAAAGGATGGAGTGAGCAGATGAAAAGAAAGAAATTACCAAGAAATAGAGAGGAAAAAAGTAAGGTAGAAGGAGAGAGGTAAGAAAACAGCTGTTAGTGTGATGGTCTCACACCCTTGGATGGTAGTGAGGAGTTTGACATTCACTCCAACACTAAAAAAAGTCTATGATAAGATCTATGAAAGTCTATGAAACAATGAAATGACACAATCACCCAGTAATAATATTGCATTGTTGAGCAGTATAGTACAGTCTGTTGGAAAATGGCACTAATAAAGCATTTTTGACTTTTGAAGCAATTTTTGAAGCAATCTTTGCTTTAGCATCCCTGTTGAAAAAAAGCCCTGCTTAAACTAGCCTAAGCCTGGTTTGCTGGTTTAAGATGGTTTATCTCAAACAGCATTCCATGGGAAAATGGGACTCCTTTTAAGTAGCTCTTTTTTCCAGCAGGGATTGTAAGCATCGATTTACTCAACCGCCAGAAGGCACATTTGAAGCTATTGTGATAATGTTGAAGATACGTTGTAACATGAAACAAAACAGCTATTTGTTACTTCAGTAAAAATAACATCAATCAGCAAACTTTTCGACTTAGCACAATCAAGCAATTCAAGCAAAAAAGAGTTTGCAAGGTGTTAGCATGTTGATTAAGCATAAACATACTTAGAACACAGAAATAGTTTTTTTTTTTTTATTGCTATTTGTATTAATCAAAATTACCAGCATGTTGCAACTAATTCAAAGACATTCTCACATTATTAACTGTGGTTTGCAGTAACTTTGGGGCCAGCATGAGACCTTATTCAGAGCATCGCCTTAACAGGCATAAAAGCGAGGCTGTGAGGGATAAACTTGCTGTGTTTACTGCATTGGTTCACTATTAAACATTGCAAATATTTTAAAATATTGCGACTTACAAAGTATTAAATGGTTTCTCTCCTTCAGTACTTGAGCGAGCTCGTAGCACATTATGTCTGTTTCGATTTCAAAATTCTGGCCAGTAGAAAATACCTAGAAAATCAACTGCACTGAACTGAGCTGGACGATGACATCACTGTTTTCCCACAACAAACTGTGATGTACTGTGTATTCTGACACTTTTCTATCAGAACCAGCATTAACATCTTGAGCAATCTGAGCTACAGCAACTCGTCTGTTTTACTGGACCGCAAGGGCCAGCCTTCTCTCCACATGTGCATCAATGAGCCTTGGTTTTTGGCCATGACCAAGGTTTTTTTTTTCATTCTGAAAACAAATGGAGTTTGGATTCCTTGCCACATCACCTCTGGCTTGTTTAGTTGGAGACACTCAATATTCAACAATATTATTGATCTGCCTGCCTTGACAATATTGTATAAGAACTGAACTGAGCTGGGTGATGACATCACTGTTTGCTTCAGAGCAGCTGTATAGATCAATAAAGTAAGGGTATGTTTACATGAGAACGATGTACTGAAAACGTGTTTACATCATGATGATTCTAGTTTAAAAAAAAGCTAGATAATCCATGCCAGGGGAAGTAATTGGTGATTAAAACGCCTGTTGAAAACAGTGTCCTGTCAAATAACGAATGATTTTGCAGTGGAAATGAAACACTAAAGAGATGCGCTCTATCCCTCACTGCCCAAAGATGGCGCTGCTGTGAATAAGGTCTATTCTCTTTAACCTCTGTTCTCTATATAAATATATCCGTTTCTATCCATCTACATCATTTAACTATATAAATAATCCGTGTATGACCCTCACAGATCTGCTGTGGTGATTCAGAGCAGAGATTTCAGACAGATGGTCTCTCCTGAGCTGTGCTGTTTAATTCTCATTAAATGACAGATTGAGAGACAAGTGAAGAGCAAGTAGCAGGACAAACAGAGGCTTAGTAGCATGAACGCCCTCCTCCTCCTCCTCCTCCTCCTCCTCCTCTCCACCCTTTACTATAATCTTACCTGTCCTGTGCGTAGTGACTGGTGAGATGTCCACACTGTTGGCTATGGCTCTCTCTCTCTGCTTGAAGAATTCCCGTGGGTTATCAGGCCTCTGGGCAATGATGGCTGCTGCCTCCTATAAACATATTTAATATTTAATACATAATGTTTGGAATGTTTCGTCAAATGATTGGAATAATTAAGATTTTTGTTGTATTGTAATTTATTCCTGTGATCATGATGTCTTCAGCATCACAATCCTTCAGACTATATACTAATATGCGGATTTGCAGCTCAATAAACATTTCTTTTATTATTAATATTTAAGAAAACACTTTTAAACATTAATAGTTTGGGGTACGTAAAAAAAAGAAAATACATTTTATATAAGTGGTCTTTTTCAGAGCTGTATGTTAATAATTATATAATTGCAGAATAAATTATATTTATTATTCAGCAAGGATGCATTAAATTGATCAGAAGTGACAGCAAAGATTTGATAAAGTTACAAAAGATTTATATTTCAAATAATTGCTTTCTTTTTAATTTTCTCTTCATCAAAGAATCCTAAAAAAAGTATTGCAGCATCCACAATTTTTTTTTTCTCGACATTGATAATAAGAAGCATTATTAATAATTGAGCACCAATAATAGGCCCAACTAAGCACCAAATCAGCATATTATAATTCTTTGCCATTTAAATTGATTTAAAATCAAAACAAAAATACACACAAAAAACCCTAATTATTCGAAATACTGCTATCAAACAATTAATCGTGATAAATTGTCCAAAATAAGAGCTTATATATGTATGTGCACTGTGTATAATTATTATGTATATTCTAATACACACACATGCATATGCAGTATATATACATACACAGTAAATAAATGCATATATACTTCTCATATATACATGTGTGTGAATTCAAATATTCATAATAATTATACACAGTACACATACGTATATAAGCTCTTATTTTGGATGCAATTTATCACGATTAATCGTTTGACAACAATAATTCTAAACTTGTGACCGGTGGTGTATTAATCTAATAATTACTGTGCAGGTGAGAAAGTTTTGCATTAGGATTTTTGTTGGCCCCTTCTCATCATGAAGATTCTATCAGCTTGCACACACACAGAAACGCACCGTCTTTAAATAGCCCGAGGAATCCCACTGACCCACATGTAAACCCCAGCAGAATATCTGTCATCATAACACAAAACTGCTCCACATTTGAGCTTGTTAGGGTCAGAGTCTGTTCTGCTTTTCAAAACACTTATCTGAGAAATGAAGCGATGCTAGTGTGGCCCTAACAGATCCGTTTCAACCCACCTCAACCTCTGATTCCTTTTTGTCCAGGGCAAGGTCTTCACAGCTGGGCTCTGTCTGCAAAGAGAATCAATGCATGTTTATTTCCAGCAGGGGGCAGCAAAAACTAAGATTATTTTATTAACCTGTTAAATGTGGGTTACTCCACATGCCGTTCTTTGTTACTTATTTACCGTACATATGACTAGTGCAATAAAACCGATATTGTGGAAATACTTCTGAAGCCTGTGTATTCAGCAGTCACATTTATCAACTTATTACAGGCACAATGTTACTGAAACATGGGTCATAGGTCATAGTTACCACCACCTATAGATTCCATGCATTTCTCAAGCCAGAAAACATTAAGACACAAAACCTGGTTTACTGTATGCAAAGCATACGCACTCTTACAATCAAGGGTTGATTCCTTGACCTCTCTTTGGCCTCTTCCTCCTCCAGCATCTTCTTCCTGTGACCGCGCATATAAACAGATAGCATCATAATGATGTATGACTGAGGGTCATCTGTATTGGCCTCTGTGGCGTCATTCCTACCTGTGTTCCTCGATCTGCCGCTCCCTCTCGCGGTACCGCTTCTCTCGCTCCTCTTGCTCTTTTCTCTCCAGCTCCATCCTCTCGTCTTCAAAACGCTGTCGTTCCTCCGCAGCCTTCTTTCTTTCTTCCTCCTTTCTCAACTCCTCCTCCCGCTTTAAACAGGACATGTCGGTAAAATATCAGTGAAATGTATTTACATAACATTTATACTTCATTTACAATATTTGTCATTTCTATTTTTATCTATGTGGGAATATATTTCAGTGGACACAATGCTAGATCTCAGCATTTTAGAACACAATACTGAAAAGTGAATCAATGTATGTAAAGGATACAGGCCCCCATTTTTTTCAACTAGAAAAATATATACACCAATCAGGCATAACATTAAGAATATTATGACTGATGAAGTGACTGTTCATCATGGCACCTGTTAGGGGGCGGGATATATTAGGCCACAACTGAACGCTTTGTCCTCAAAGGTGATGTGTTAGAAGCAGGAAAAATGGGCAAGCGTAAGGATTTGAGCGAGTTTGGCAAGGGCCAAACTGTGATGGCTAGACGAGTCAGAGTATCTCCAAAGCTGCAGCTCTTGTGGGGTGTTCCCGGACTACAGTGGTCAGTATCTATCAAATGTGGTCCAACGAAGGAACAGTGGTGAACCAGCAATAAGGTCATTGATCAGAGGTGGACAAAGTACACAACTCTATTACTTGAGTAAAAGTACTACTGGTCAAATATTACTCCGTTACAAGTGAAAGTTGTAAAAACAGATTTTTACTCAAGTAAAAGTACAGAAGTATTTGTTTTCAAAAGTACTTCAAAGTACTTTAAAGTAAATTTCCTTTTTTATGCCAATGCATTATTTTATTATTGTTGTATAAATGCACACTGTCATCAGTGATGCTCCATCTGACGTACTAGCATACGACTAACTTAAACTAATTTAAATACTCGCATAAAAGTTACAAAGCTCTTTATAAAGCTGCTGTCACTTTAAGGCGAATGCACAAATCCAAAACACTGATACACATGATATTCTCCCAACTTTACTCTTCTCTTTCTCCCAGATGTTTATATTTTTAATATTTTATAAGACATGCACCAAGTGTATGCCAACTTAACTAATTTTTAACTAATTAAAAAAAAAAAACTGAAACATACTTTCAAAGTATGGCTTTGGGTGCACATACTTGTGCCTAAGAACCGTCTTCTTCCATTTTGCTATGAACTGATCAGTGTTCAAAAAAAGTTGGGAAAATGTATATGACCCTATAAGAGCGATTCCTGATAGACTGTCTGAAACAACAACAACAAAAAACCTTTTAAAGAAGGAAAAATTCATCCTACGACTTTCAGAGCTGCTACAGAAGTAAAAAGTAAGATATTTGTCTTTTTTTTAAATGTAGTGAAGTAAAAGTCAAAAGTTTCCAGAAAAAATAATACTCCAGTAAAGTACAGATACTCAAAAAGTGTACTTAAGTACAGTACTCAAGTAAATGTACTTAGTAACTGTCCACCTCTGTCATTGATGCACGTGAGGGGCGAAGGCTGGCCCGTGTGGTCAGGGTGCCCATGCTGAACAAAAAGCGTCAACAGTAGGCATCAGAACTGGACCATGGAGCAATGGAAGAAGGTGACCTGGTGTGATGAATCACCTTTTCTTTTACATCACTTTTACCTGGAGAACACATGGCACCAGGATGCACTATGGGAATGTTTTGGGCAATGTTCTGCTGGGAAACCTTGGGTCCTGCCATCTATATGGATATTACTTTGACACGTACCACCTACCAAAGCATTGTTGCAGGCCATGTACACGCTTTAATGGAAACGGTATTTGTTGGTGGCTGTGGCCTCTTTCAGCGGCATAATGCGCTCTGCCACAAAGCAAAAATTGTTTGAGGAGTTTGAGGATCACAACAACGAGTTTGAAGTGTTGACCTGGCCTCCACATTCCCCTGATCTCAATCCAATCGAGCATCTGTTTACCCGGTTGCTTAGTAACGACAGTGAGCGGGAAGGCGGTGAAATGCATAGCATTGCTCCCGTCAGTTTTATATTTTTGTTTTTGAACCGTTGGTTTTGTTACCAGAGCTTCGGTACATAAATGGCACTTATTGCGTCTTTCTGCCGCGAATGCACTGCAAATGCTCTAAAGAACGCTGAAGACGAGCAGAGATGAGATCTACAGCTCTCTGCTTGCAGTATGTCAGTGACGCTCGTCAGGTGGATGAGTGAAACACACAAAACACACATTTGTATCAAACCATTCATCATTAATAGTGGTTCACTTCCGCGATTTAGTACGATTGCGTTCACATAAGCAACGAACCGTTCCAGAGTTCGCATGAACCCAAACCCAGATGTTTTTAAGCGGACTCGGGTGCGGTTCGCGGGTGGGCAGTCGAGTTCGGAAGACCACATTCACATCATCCAGAGTCCAGATGAACCAAATTCTGACGTCAATCGAACTCTGGTGCGTATAAATAATGTATAAATAATATATATATATAGGTCCTTCTCAAAAAATGTGCATTTGTGAAAAAAGTTCATTATTTTCCACAATGTAATGATAAAAATTAAACTTTCATATATTTTAGATTCATTGCACACCAACTGAAATATTTCAGGTCTTTTATTGTTTTAATACTGATGATTTTGGCATACAGCTCATGAAAACCCTCTCAAAAAATTAGCATATTTCATCCGACCAATAAAAGAAAAGTGTTTTTAATGTTCAGTTATGCACTCAATACTTGGTCGGGAATCCTTTTGCAGAAATGACTGCTTCAATGCGGCGTGGCATGGAGGCGATCAGCCTGTGGCACTGCTGAGGTGTTATGGAGGCCCAGGATGCTTCGATAGCGGCCTTAAGCTCATCCAGAGTGTTGGGTCTTGCGTCTCTCAACTTTCTCTTCACAATATCCCACAGATTCTATATGGGGTTCAGGTCAGGAGAGTTGGCAGGCCAATTGAGCACAGTAATACCATGGTTAGTCGTGCTGAAAAACCAAATCTCCATTAAGCTTTTCAGCAGATGGAAGCATGAAGGGCTCCAAAATCTCCTGATAGCTAGCTGCATTGACCCTGCCCTTGATAAAACACAGTGGACCAACACCAGCAGCTGACATGGCACCCCAGACCACCACTGACTGTGGGTACTTGACACTGGACTTCAGGCATTTTGGCATTTCCTTCTCCCCAGTCTTCCTCCAGACTCTGGCACCTTGATTTCTGAATGACATGCAAAATTTGCTTTCATCTGAAAAAAGTACTTTGGACCACTGAGCAACAGTCCAGTGCTGCTTCTCTGTAGCCCAAAGTGGCTTGACCTGGGGAATGCGGCACCTGTAACTCATTTCCTGCACACGCCTGTGCATAGTGGCTCTGGATGTTTCTACTCCAGACTCAGTCCACTGCTCCCGCAGGTCCCCCAAGGTCTGGAATCGGTCCTTCTCCACAATCTTCCTCAGGGTCCGGTCATCTCTTCTCATTGTGCAGCGTTTTTTGCCACACTTTTTCCTTCCCACAGACTTCCCACTGAGGTGCCTTGATACAGCCCTCTGGGAACAGCCTATTCGTTCAGAAATTTCTTTCTGTGTCTTACCCTCTCGCTTGAGGGTGTCAATGATGGCCTTCTGGACGGCAGTCAGGTCGGCAGTCTTACCCATGATTGCGGTATTGAGTAATGAACCAGGCTGGGAGTTTTTAAAAGCCTCAGGAATCTTTTGCAGGTGTTTAGAGTTAATAAGTTGATTCAGATGATTAGGTTAATAGCTTGTTTAGAGAACCTTTTCATGATAATTTTTATCATTACATTATGGAAAATAATGAACTTTTATCATATATGCTAATTTTTTGAGAAGGACCTGTTTATATAATCTAATACTGCAAATTAAATGAGTATTAATAACACTAATAATAATATTATTAATAATAATAATTTAAAATAGCAAAATTACAGTATGGTTGGAAAATTATGAACAACAAAATGGGAAACAACTACATATTTTTGTATATACTGTTTAAATATATAAAAAAATCAGGTTAGTGGGACAACTTTGTTGTCAGCTGCTTCAGTCATAATTTTCATAACATTTCAGATTGATATTTTTTCAGATAACTAATTTTACTTCTGTTTCACTAGATGATCATTAATTGAAATCTATACAAACACAAAAAAGAATGCAAAAAAAAGCCACCAAATAAAGGCATAGTAAAAAAAATCCCAAAACCCTCACAAAAAAAGAGAGAGAAATGTTTTCATAAAAATACACCCCTGGGACATAAAAGTGACCCTAGCAGTTATTCTAAGCTGCTAGTGACTGAAAGCCATCAAAGAATCTGACAGAACCACTTCCTCAGTGTTAAAACAAAGAGAATAGTCAGCTGAAGCATCACATTGTGCTTACACTGTTTACAAAGGTTCACACTGCCATTCTCAGAGCCTCAGATCAAGCATCTTAGCAGCAGAAACCCAAAGGAATCAAATTTCTACCTTGGCTTGTTCCCAGAATTCCTCTCGATTGATTTTCTTCATCTCGATCTCTGCATTTGTTTTCTGGTAGGTGGTGCCCTGTGGTCAGAAGGAAAGGAGAAGTGTGAGTACTGGCCGAGTGGCCATTTTATTTGGACAGCCAGCTGAGGACAAAGACGTGATCCAAGGAAGGCACTCTATGGGGATGGTTTGTTTCTTTTCCAAACATATAGTCAGCTAGAGAGCACATAGGTTGGGTTTTCAAGTTTAATGGGGATTAAACATGAGTATCTCCTAACCCTAACCCTAAACACACCCTCACAGAAAACTTTGTGAATTTTTATAATTTCAAGAAAAACATAATTTAGTTTGATTTATAAGACCCAAAAATATCCCCAAAAGACTAAAACATTATTACTTGTATTACTATCCGTGTGGAGAAATTTCACTGGCTTATATACTCACAAAATGCAAGCTGCATTTGTTTGATAAAAATACAATAAAAACAGTAACAATGTGAAATATTATTACAATTTAAAAGAACTGTGTTTTATTTAATTATTGTAATTTATTCCTGCTATGGCAAAGCAGAATTTTCAGCTTCATTTCTCTAGTCGTCAGTGTCACATGATCTTTCAGAAATCATCCTAATATGCTGATTCATGCACAATTGCCACCAATTAGTGCTTAGTTATTAATATATTATCATTCATGTTGAAAACAATTCAATGCATCCCTACTGAACAAATGTATTATCTTTTTTTTTTAATCTTACACCAAACTTTTGAATATTAGTGTATAATGGTCTCCACAAAAAAATAAACAGAACAACATTAGGGCCTTTCGGACCAGAGCTATTTTTTACATAGATCATAAAACTATTGGGGAACTATCTTGGGGAACCACCGCTAATTCCTAGAGCTAAGTTCACAGAACTACCTGGTGTGAAAGCCCCTTTAAGTAATAAGAAATGTTTCACCATTTCAGCATATTAGTATGATTTTGTGGTCACATGAGAAGTTGTGGCCTAAAGGTAAGAGAGTCGGACTTGTAACCTGAAGGTCGTGGGTTTAATAATCAATACAGGCAGGAAATGACTGAGGTGCCCTTGAGACACCTAACCCCTAATTGCTCCCCAGGCACCACAGTCAATGGCTGCCCACTGTTTCAGGTGTGTCTGTGTTCACTGTTGACATACACAGTGATTGCAGTGTGTATATGTGTGTGTGTGTGTGTGTGTGTGTGTATGTGTGCCCTTGTTTATATTACATTGTGGAGACCAAATGTCCCCATAAGGATAGTAAAACCTGAGATCACCTACATTGTGGAGACCAGCCAGCGGTCCCCACTTTTCAAAAGGCTTATAAATCATAGAGGATGAGTTTTTTTGTTGAAAAAGTAAAAATGCAGAATGTTTCCTGTGATGGGTAGGTTTAGGGGCACGGGCAGGGGTAGGGGCAGTGTAGGGGGATAGAAAATACGGTTTGTACGGTATAAAAACCATTACGCCCATGGAGAGTCCCCACAAAGATAGTGAAACAGACGTGTGTGTATGTGTGTGTGTGTGTGTGTGTGTGTGTGTGTGTGTGTGTGTGTGTGTGTGTGTGTGTGTGTGTGTGTGTGTGTGTGTGTGTTTTCACTACTCACTACTCCTAATGTGTGTGAAATAACTTGGATGGGTTAAAATGCAGAGGACAAATTCCGAATATGGCTTCCCATTTCTTATTTCTGAAGGATCAAAATTCAGCTTTGCCATCAAAGAAATAAGTTACATTTTAAAGTATATTAAAATGAGTTATTTATATTGTAATAATATTTGTCAATATCACTTCTTTACTGTTTTTTAGATCAAGTAAATGCAGTCTTGGAGAGCATAAGAGACTTTTGACTGGTAGTGCATACTTGGCACAGACGTCATTCAGATAAGTGAGCAAAACAGCAGGAAGGATCTAGGTTATTTTAAAGTGTGTGAATAAACTCACTGTTTCACGTGGTACATAAGCAATCATTGTTTCAGTTCCTCTGTATCAACAATAAGAGCACTTTCCTCTAAAAACAGCAACAAGGCTGTGCCCTAATGTCAGACATCACACTATTAGAGAGCCATTCACAGACAACTTGATTTGACCCCTTTCCAGTGTGCACGCAAACAAGACCCCCCACCTCACACACACACACACCCCGGCCCCCCTCTCATCCCTTAAGCACCAATCACGCACAACGTTTTCTGGGTTCTCCTCGTCTCTCATTCGCAGGCGGCTCAGCACTGGGCTGGCCACTGGAGCCGTCCCATTGGTCAGCCTCTGTCCGATGGCTGTGGGGTCGATGTCGTCTATGGTGCTAGCGTTCACGATGACGTCAACACCCTGGAGAGAGAAAAAGAACATCAGTAGTACTGCTGCACACACACTCACACACACACACGTCACCTGGCAACCAGCATCAACCGTGCATTTAAATGACGAGCACTCTTTTAAGCCTAATTGTCAGACAAAAGAAGAAAGTCACAAAAGCATCAGGCTGCATTGACAAACTTGACAGGTTTCCTAAAGACATTTTATAATTCTACTTTGTCATGTGACTTGCCACTCTTGATAAATAAAAGTATTGACTTATTGGGGAAAAAATTCATACTGACCCCAAACTTTTGAACAGTGCTGTATATTATTATTAACTCATCAATCACATAATTAAGGAAATAATTGGTTAAAAGTGAAAAAACATATGAAGGGATAACTATGAATGAGTATGAATGACTCATTGCCATGCAATTGGGCTTTTCCTGCGAGATGAAACAAGTGCTCAATGCGCTTCATTTGTCATTTGTGCCAGCATCACAGAATATTAAGCTCTTCCTCTAACCAAGCTTTTGTAAGAGTATCAGTTCATGTGTATTTCATAAATGGCTACAAGTATGCTGCCATCAATGTTTCAATAGCTCAAAAAGAGCAGCCAGTGAATTGACTGGCACTTTAGATCAATTCATTCCTGATAGCACCATCTCTCTTTCAACCCAAAAGCACAATCTCTGTTGCGGCCTTGGTTGTCTCGCTGATGTTTTATCGTGGAATTTCTCTACCTCAATACCTCTATTCTCTCTCTCTCCCTTTCTCGCCCACACACCCACGCTGAAGAGATTGAGAGGTTTGAAAAGCCAAGCGGCCCCCCATTCAAATGCCTCACACCGACAGACACCTCCAACACAATAGCCCTGAAGAGGAGCGAGTTAGTCATCTAGAAACATCTTCTGCTGCACATTACCAGCTGTTAGGTACATACACTCAGAAACACACACACATCCAACAAACCCACCAAGACTCTGCGGCCCACCCACATGACTTGGTGATTTACTCTTATCTACTGGAGCACAGGACTGAATTACAGCAGAGCTAAAGAGGCAGCTACTAAACAGAGTCATACAGAAAGCCTAAACAGCAACACAGGGGATGGTGGTATTGAATAGAACTGAAAAACATGTTAGTAAGAAATTCATGTATGATGAGTCAATGTTTGAAATGAACACTTCTGCAAAACACTAATTATATGTCAATGGGTAAATCTCACGGAAACACATTCTGGTCTCATTTCACTGAACAAAATAAAACAAAACGCAACTAAACAAAAATGTATTTAAAATAAATGTTATGTATATCCTAGAAATAAATGTACTGTTTTCTAATTAAAGTTCTTTCAGTGAAAACAATTAAACATTGTGTTTCTATGGATATACTGTACATATAAATGAATAAAACAAAATAAATCTAATTATTACATTTAATTTTTATTGTGTTTATTTAATGGAAGCATTGTGAAAATTATGATCTATATTATTTGTACTTTAATGTTTCCTAATTAAGGTCATTCCACTGATATTTTATTTGAGTCATTCCACTCAAATAAAATAAAAAATAAAACTTTTATTTGTATGCATATACTGAAATACAATAAAATGAAGAAAATAATAAATATTCTGTATAAATGTTCTTGTCCTTATTTAGTAAAACAACTATGTGAACAACATTTTAGCAGAAATGCTAAGATCAGGAGTTTTTTTGTGTTGACATGCTCCAACTTTACAATGGGGGATGACATACATAAGTGTGTTATGTGTTTGGGAGCTGAGCATGCTCGGCCCGACCTTGAAAAAGCTGACTGTCCTCTTTTTGAGGATTTCGTGATAGAGGAATCTCTGCTCCTGCCTGACTTTCTCCACAAGCAATCGGAGTCAGGCGTTTGCAGCTCACAGTTCGGGTCACTCGTCTGCCGAGGCGGCTCTGAAGCTTCGATCATGGGGATCGCAAATTAAGATGGCAGAGGTGGAACTTGAGACACATGTTGCTCTATCTCTTGTCCTCTCTACCGATTTTGAAAGCAACCTCATGGCTCGAATCCTGCGTTTGCCGAAGTGTGTGGATCTTGCAGTTTGCGGTGAGATCCGACAGGTGTCTCTTTTTCTCTCTCTGGCTGCGGAGAACAACTTGTCTGGCTAATTTACGGACTCTGTGAGGTCCCTGTCAGTGAGCTGTTTCAGGGCAACGAACAGAGCAATTCACCTTTCATATCTACAAGCCCTGACGCTACGGTGTTCAGTGGCCTGAGGGAAAACCCTCTCGGGGGAGAAGTGTGTCACACCACTATAAAATGGATGCTCACTCCTCCCTGATTCCCTCAAAGAACTGTCTTGCTATCCCGCCAGGTTCCATGTTTCAGGAAGAAGCAGTCTCCTGCAGGATTCTGCCAAGTAGGTTGTTAAGGCTGTCTGCCCCTCTAGAAAATAATGGGCATTTCCTTTTAGCTAGCCCCCCTTTTTATTACGTTCAGTTATTCTTGCAAGGGCACTGAACAGAGAACCCACCTTTCTATCTCAAGCCCTGATGCTATGGATTTCAGTGGCCTGAGTGCAAGTTCCCTCGGGGGAAAGTGGGTCACACCACAGTATTGGGTATCATAGTATATTCCTAGTTTAAGGAGCTGTTTTGTACAAAGGAAGAAGAAGTTTCTAGCGGGATCCCACCTGAACTTTGCTCAGCAACCCTGCCGGAGTGTAGCACCCGCCAACTGCATCAGGAAATGTAAGCTTGTTAGGGCAGTAGGCCAATCTAATCATGGGCATTTGTGTAGTGAATTACTTTGACTGGCTGATCCTAGGTTAGAGGAGTTGGCTCAGCATTGAGGTCGAGTTCGCGCTCCTATAAGGTGCATAGGTCTTAGGCTGAACCTCAAGAAAAGTATGTTATCTTCAAGTCAGAGAACCACTTTTCTAGGGGTAGCATGGGGTTCGACCCTGAAGTAGGCACGTTTATCTCCTGTATGTGTGGAATTAATCCTTGCTGTTATTGGTAGCATCAGGCTAGGCTAAGGCATTAACAATATTTGAGAAACAGTTTTAAAGACTAAATTGTAAAGGGGGGCAGTCTATATTCTGGGGCATGCAAATCTGTCTAGGCATGGGCTTAGGCCCGGAGAATTGCCATTCAATTCACAGGTGGTGGAGTCCATATGGCAGAGCTAGGGTCAAGAGGAAGTGGTCTTTTTCACCTCTGAGAAGTCGACCCATTGTACCCTTTAGTTCACCGTCGAACCTCCAGCTCTTTTGGGGCTGGATGCCATGGTATAGATGTGGCCGAGGCTTCCTCTGTACGCCTTTCCTCCGATAGCTCTGCTCCTGGAAGTTCTAGTGAAGTTTCGCCAAGACAGAGTCCACCTATTATTAGTGGCTCCATTTTGGTCAGCCTAAGTATGGTTCTAGGATCTGGTGTCTATCCTGAATGGCACTTCTTAAGAGATTCCCATCCGGAGAGACCTCCTGTCTCAACTTCAGTGGTCGATCTATCATAATCTATCCAGCCAGAGATCTGGAAACTTTGGGTCTGACCCTTGAGGGGCAACAGCTCATAGATTCCAGTCTCTCAATTGGAGTTGTTGGGAGTTCCAGAGCTCCTTCCTCCACAACACTTGAACCCAGCCCCCTGCTTGGTTGGTACAATGCTAGAGTTCCACCACAAGCACCTCTTTCAGCAGGGTTAGCCTGCTTGGTCCTGAAAGGTTTATCAGAAGTTCAGTCTGAACCCATAGAGCCTCAGAGTAGGCACTGATGTTTTAAGTGGCTCCTCTATCACATAATTTCTTTAGAAGAGCAGAAGATCTGCATGACCTTTCAGAATAGCCTCTGCCTGCTTGGATTCTGCACCAGATTACATTCAAAATGTGCTTGGTCAGTCCTTAAAGGGGACTAACTGTATTTATTGTGAGAATTTCTCCAAAAGGCTTACCGTTCCTTCCTGGCTCTCTTCTCTAGGGATGGGAGTCAGGCTTTGGGTTTGTGTTCTGTGCCTACTGAGGCAGCATGGCAGCTTTGATCATGGAGTTTGCAGGTGGAGTTGGAGATGGGTGCCCGCATTTCTTATGCCATATCCACTGACTCTGAGAATCTCTTTTTGGACTTAAAAGCTCGCTCTTGGAATTCTACTGATCCGAACGAAGAACCAATGCTGTCCGCATCTGGCTGATGCAATAATCATGCCTAATGCGGTTACAGCCTTCCACATCCTGTCGTACTTCAGGCCTTCTTCTTCCGCTGCATGAATCACTGGAGCAAGAAAGGCTTCTGCTATTCACATAGGATTTTCATCTACCGCTCAGGCCAGTGGCATAAATACACTAAACTGCTGGTTTGCTTAAAGGTTGCAGCAATGAATCTGCGTTCACCTAGCAACGCCTTTCACATTGGAGAACAGATGTGGCCTATGAGGCGTTACTTCGCCTTTAGGAGTCAGAGCGCACTCCACAAGGGGTGTAGCATCTTCCAAGGCACTATCCAAAATACCTAAGGGAGTCCCTTCCCAGGGGGAACACCCTGACATTGTGCACCAGATTTTCTTTGTGGCTCTCAGGGGGCGTCTTTACTTATCCCCCAGCCTTGGTGATTCAGGAGGTGGAAGTGTCTTACGGGCATGAATCCTCTCTTCAATTTGTTTGCGTGGTCCATGCCAGTTTGCTGCTTCAAGGCCTTGAATCCTATTAATAGGCAGGTATCTTCTTTGCTAGGCGGTCATCTTCCCTCAGTGTGCTGCAACTTTCCAACAGCATCAAGCCAAGCTAACTTTATTTATATAGTGCTTTTACAATAACGATTTTTTCAGTGTTAAACAGGAAAATATTTCACCAATATTGCAAATTTTATAGTCAAAATGTACAGTCTGTACAGTCAGCTATACAGTCGCTCTGGAGAAAACGGTAATGTCATCAGCTCATTTCAATTTATCATATAGTGACAATGCGGGCAGATCAGTGATATTATTGATACAGTTAATTTAGTAATTACTTTAATTTGGATATTAATTTGAAAACTTAGATCGAAATCAATACCATGATGCAGTGCCAGACTTTGGGCATGCCTATGTGGCTTCATCAGACAATTACAATCTGGAGATTCCGTCACATAGGTGCCCTTTTATGGTCTTATGTGCTACGCTACGTCACTTGACATAACATCAGCAAATTATGATTGGTGTGTTTTCACACGTGCTTTAGACACCAACCAGAAGTGTTCCTACAGTGGCAAGTTTATTACTCAGTGTTTCACTCCCTTCTCAGTGAACTTGATTACTTATGTAACCTGATACGATTTATTAATTAAAATAAATTCTAAAAAATGTTATGAAAATGTGCCATATTTCCTCACCAGTTCTCATTGTAGTGAATTAAGATGTTTTATTAAGATTAAGACATTTTTAATTTAATCTTCATTATTCTCAATTATGATTCCTATTTGATTCTTATTACTGTGACAAAGTAATAAAGATCATATTGTCTGGACATATTTTTTTATATAAAAATCTGCATGAACTTCACTGAAATGTAAATACCATGTAAATGTAAATGTTAAGACTTTTTTGCTTTATGGTAATGATAACTAGATTGCGTTGTGCATTACAGAAATAGGGTGGGGAAACATGCTTAATTATCACAAAAATAATGTTTAAAAAATAACAAAAATTAGGCAAATGATTCAATAACCAATATGTATAATATCTATTGTGCATTAAGTAAAATAAAATAAAAATTCTCTAAGCAAAATATTATTTACTTATTTCTTTTATTTGATTTTGTGGTGAACTAGACCCTTCACTGCTTTGTAAGCTTCACCCCAACATTAACAAAGAAAATTGTTTTGGTTCAGGCATATTTCCTTATTTTCAGACAAAAAATGACTGTGAAACCTAACAGCAAACACCCCTCACATGCTCAAAGGAAAAAATGATTTCAAAATGAGTGACAGTGGGTTCAGATGAAATGGATCATTACCTAATTTAAAAGGAAGTAAAAGATGTTTGTTTTACCTTTGGGAGACCCACCTGGAAAAAATCGGCTATGGTGGCTACATGGCTGGCGCAGGCACACTTCCTGGCATCGGGCACATCTTCACCAACCTGAACACACATTGTCATGTATGTGTTTATTCAGAGAATACAACTGGAGAGTGAATTTAAAAAGAAATAGTCTAGCACACTTCAGAGTACTGCCAATATATAATTGTCTCAGATTGCCCCATAAGTAGTTACAATCTCCCACTGCATTCATATAACCAAAAATTGATAATCACATCCTTGAACCTTAAATTGAGGTGAATACTGTGTTTCACTGCAACCATGAAGTGCGTTTCCAAGGCAACAATACATTTAAAGAGATACTGTTGCTTCAATAATTCAACTAACAACCGGGAGGCTTCTCTGATCAGCACCCTTTCAAAATAAAGAAGCTCACACAATTTAAAATAATTGCTGTGACATAAAGGGATAAGTACTAAGAATACAAAGTACAAAACATGCTTGCAATTAAACAAGCATATGAAAATAATGAAAGTATTTAAGTCTTTCATATGAGTTGTGTGCAATAGGCAGTACTTCGATTTTTATACATTATTTTTTTTGGACCAATATTCAAAATATTGGTTCAAACTTCAAATTGAATGATTTACACAACTCGTCAAAAGTTTGTGATAATTAAGAAACAAGTATTTTATGCTTTCTATTTGCAACATATTTTTATAGAATAAAAATGTTTTCTGTGATGGCAAAGCTAAAATTTAAGCATCATTACTCATTACATCTTCAGTGTCACATGATCCTTCAGAAATCATACCAATATGCTAATTTTGTGCTCAAATATTACTGGTGGAATTATTTTTGTGGAAACTGTGACACATATTTTCAGGATTCTTGATTGAAAATGTATTCAAAATAGAAATCCTCTGTAACATTATAAACTTTTAAACAATTTATTGCATCCCTGTTGCACAATTTTTTTTTTTTTTTTTTTTTTTTTTTTCACAAAAAAACAAACTTTGGAATGGTAGTGTACCACATTTTCCACAACCAGTATTAAGCAGCACAATAAATGTTTCTTCAGCAGCAAATCAGCATATTAGAGTGATTTCTGAAGGATCATGTGACCATGACAACTGGAGTAATGATGCTGAAAATGCAGCTTTGCATCACAGAAATAAGTTGCAGTTTAAAATATATACAAATTAAAAACAATAATTTTAAATTGTAATAATGTCACAATATTACTGTTTTTTCAGTGTATTTAAAAAAAAATACAGACTTGGTGAGCAGTGTGTTTAATGTAATAAAAGAAAAAAAGAAAAAATATTCTAAACTTTTGACTAGTGTATATCAATCAATTGGAGACCTAAACATATGACTGGAGCCTTATTTACTGAAAAACCGCCTTCAAGTCACTAACTGTCATACTGGTCTTCTAATCTAATTTAATCTTGGATCTTTAGCGAAGGAGTAATTTTATAACTACTAATTCAGGATTGTGGGGGCTAAATATATGGATTAGATTTGGGGTCTAGCTCCCACCACACTCACAAAATGATTTCCTGCTTTCGTAAGAATCTATGTATGATTAAAGGCCGCCACTGATGACGACTGACTGTGGTTATGTTAACTGATCTGTCATTGTCGACCTCTAGAGCTAAAGTGTTCTTGCTAACGGCTTGCAAAGTTTCAGTGTCACTGAATGCAGATTGTTGCATCATCTCACCCAGTTGATGAGGACGTAGCGTGGCAGAGCGGCGGTGGGCTCCTTCAGGCTGCAGAAACCGTACATGATCCGGGTGTTATCGAAGGTTACGGCGATCTCTGCCAGACCGCCATCTGTCAAACACAACAATCACAGAGTTTAGAAAGAAAAGTCTGTTTTTTTGCATCAGTTAGTGCTGTAGTAATTGCAATAATGATAACTGTAATTCTATTTTATGTCTTGTTTTTAGTAAAAATATATGGTCCATATTGGCCTGACCACACAGTAATAGAACATGCTTTATAATCTAACCTTCTAAATGTTGCATCTTTAGTCAAGTAGTCATTTCATAATTACTTTAGGAAATAGGATTGTGCGGCTTATGTGTGGGGTCTGGCCGCCACCACATCAGAAAAGGATTTTCTGCTTTTATAAGAATCATTTAGACACAGATTTTCTATATCAGTTAAAGGGGTACTTCAGCGCTGGGAAGATGAATCTGTATTTAAACTGGATCATTAATGAAGTAGAAATGTAAAATTATTTTTGAATTTGGTGCTTTCTAGACTGAGAAAAGACAGAGAATTTATTTTTGTCTCATGGTGATGAAAGACTACAATTCCCAGCACGGTCATTCGAATATACTCCAGGGTTTCTACTGATACAAAGCCATGTGCTAATCGCTGAAGAAACCCTTTAAGATAAATGTAAGACATAAGATATCATGTTTGTTTTCAGAGAATGAAATTAAGTACTTTTCCATTGGGATAAGAAAATACTTCTCTAAAAAAATAGTTAATGTCTTGCAGTTTGATTCTGAAATAAATTCCTCTTGTTTTAAGTATGTATATACAATACCAGTCAAAAGTGTAGAAATATTAAAGGGTTACTTCAGCGATTAGCATATGGCTTTGTATCAGTAGAAACCCTGGAGTATATTCAAATGATCGTGCTCCCCCCTCTTATATCCCCCTGAGAGGAGAGATTTATGCATTTTATTTCTGGAAAAATTCCTCTTGTTACGCAAATTGACAATATTTCCTTCACCTTAGGAATGTTTGCCCAGAGGCTAAAGACTACAGCCAGCAGAGGGAGCCATTTCCGCATGTTTTCAACTCGTGCATGGGGGATGGAGATCACACTTACAGCACAGCTCAGCTACAGGCATTAATTTAAACGGATGCTAAGCAATGTAAGTGTTTTAACTTCTCAAATTAATTTCTATGAAAGTTAAGCTTCCAAAGGCATGAACTGAAAACACGTTGTGAATGTATGCCACGAACGTGGTCGCGATTACCTCAGCTCTCATCACGAGAGCTCATCAGCTCATTTATGACTCACGCGGCAACTCGATCATTATATTGAACACACAGGTTCAGTATTTAATTTGAATTTCTGAACTCAGTCACTGTAATCCAGTAGCGGTGGCTTTGGGAATGGCCTCACAGGGCAGCGAAGCATTCTGGGAATTGTAGTCTTTCATCCCCATGAGACAAAAATACATTTTCTGTCTTTTCTCAGTCTACAAAGGACCAAATTCAAAAATAATTTCACATTTCTACTACATTAATGACCCAGTTTAAATACAGATTCATCTTCCCAGCGCTGAAGTACCCCTTTAAGTTTTATTCATGTTTTTGAAAGCAGTCTCTCAATGTCATCAAGGCTGCATTTATTTGATCAAAAAGTTCCAATACGATATTTAATAAAGGTGCACAATTAATAAACAGACAGGCAGTGCAACACACTAAATATAATATAGACCGAACAGAGAATGAATGAACAAAGGAGAACATGATGAGAATGAAGGTAGACTAAAAGTCCATGATAAAGAAACCAACAGAACATAATGGTGACATATCGCCCCCTTTGGCTTTGGAGGAAAACGTGATGGTGAATGGATGTGACGGCAGGACAACGAGAACCTGTACAACGAGAAGCTGTAGAGTGCTTGTTGGCGCAGACCCAGAGCTCTCCAGTGTTGAGGAGCCAAGGTGGTGTAGTGGCTAACGACATCTGGGGGATGACCGCAGGAGACGAGGATGATTGATGCATAGATCTCACCACATGGAGACCATAGATGGAATCAAGCGACGTCACTGGCGACCAAGGCAATGCCACGGCAACAGATGTCGAAGGTGGAGACAGAGGTGGAACTGAGGACAACGCCGAGGGGAAGTAGGGACTCGTTGCAGCCATTGGGGTAGAGGAACGGAGCGCAACAGAGCAGGTCCGTGCCAGACAACCTGGTCTCACATAATTCCGTGAAATGAACACGGACCCTTAACTCAAGTTGTAGGGGTAGTTTCACGGAATCGCTGTTCCATGATGGGTCATTGGAAGTGATGCCTATGTAAGTCAATGACAGGCAGCATCCGTGGTCCACACACGGATTCCCTGTTCCAACACCTTATTTGTCAGTTTGATTCAGTCAGCATCATTTTATTCACATTTATTTTCTTTTTATTCAGACACGCTTTGAACACGCAACCTAAACCCTTCCCTAAAACTACCCATTTGTGCATTATATTAAAAAAAAATGGATATAACAGGCAGATATGACTGCAGACACAATTTATTCAGAAAGCACAAATATTCCAAGAGCTCCGAGGCCAAACGACTGATTTGTGTAAAGAAAATCCTCAAAAGCGATCAGTAACGTCGAAGTCCATCCGCCGAAGTTAATTCATTTCAAATATTGCCGCCGGAAGAAACATCACGTCAGCTCTCGTGACCAATTGGGTCATTACGTCAGCTTTGATTGTAGGCTAACATGTCATAGGCTCTCGTGTGTTTGGTGACCAATTCATGGCAAAGAGTCATGTGTATTATTTGAATGAGAAATATGAATGAGTGCATGTTCTGTTCACAATGAGACGCGATCATTTCAAAGATTTAAACATTAATATCAACTCTGTTCTTCACATGAAGATATCGTATGACTTCAGAAGACTTGGAATGCAACAGTTAGAGTTAATACTTTTATCCTGTTTTTGGTCCATTTTTGCAATAAAAACCTGTACATTTATTTGCCTGTTATGTGTTTTATATTTTGTTGGGAGTGGGTTTAGTGTAGGAGTGGCGTTTGTTGCTCCAAAATATAAAAGTAGGCTGTAAATATTCATAAAACTATGTCTCCTTTTAAAAATGCAAAGAATAACGTGTGTTGGGAATCCGTGTGCAGACCATGGATGCTGCCTGTCATTGACTTACATAGGCATCACTTCCGTGGACCCATCACAGAATTTTTGCAGATTCCGTGAAACTACCACAGATTTTGAGTTAAGGGTCCGTGTTCATTTTACAGAATTATGTGAAATCTGATTCACTGATTCAACTACAATCATACTTATCCGCAAATTCTCTCCATGAAACATTTCAATCTGGTTTTAAAGCTCTACACAGAACTGAATCTGCTCTTTTAAGAGTGTCAAGTGATATTTTCAATGAAACTGACTCTGGGAAATCAATGGCCTTAGTCTTACTAGATTTGAGTTCTGCATGTGACTTAGTTGACCATGAGGTCCTGTTGCGACGTCTGGAGACATCTTTGGGTTTTCGAGGCGTTGTCTTGCAGTAGTTCCGCTCTTATCTGAACAATATATGTTTTAGTGTCCGTATTGGTCATCAATCCTCCACTAGTGTACCTCTGAACTGCGGAGTCCCACAGGGATCAATCCTCGGCCCCATATTGTTTATTCTGTATCTGTTACCGCTGGCTTCCATCTTTAATAAATATGATGTATCCTTCCATTTGTATGCTGACGATACTCAGATTTATTTTCCTTTAAAACATAATGATAAGAATGGTCTACAACCCTTGTTTGCCTGTTTAAGTGATCTTAAACTTTGGCTTTCAAGTAACTTTCTAAACCTTTTTCAAGTAACTTTCTAAACGAAAATAAAAACGAAATAATTATCTTTGGGCTTAAGGATAACTGTGTGTTTGATGCTGAGCGTGGTTCTCTCGCACCGTATGAAACAAATTGCGCAAGAAATCTGGGCTTTCTGTTTGACCACAACTTAAAATTTGAGAAGCAGATCAGTGCTGTTGTAAAGTCATGCTTTTTTCAGCTCCGCCAAATCTCTAAAGTGAAACCGTTTTTAACTAAGAGCAATCTTCAAATAGTGACTCACGCATTCGTAACATCACGACTAGACTACTGTAATTCACTTTACCTTGGTCTATCTCAGTCTTCTCTCTCTCGCCTACAATTAGTGCAAAATGCAGCAGCTAGACTCCTCACTGGGACACGGAAGTATGAGTCGATCACCCCTATTTTAATCAAACTTCATTGGCTACCTGTTAAATTCAGAATTGATTTTAAAATTTTACTTTTTGTGTATAAAGCTCTTAACAATTTGGCCCCTCAATACCTGACTGATCTGCTCTGTCCATACACTCCTTCTCGTACTTTGAGATCCAGCGATCACTGTCTTCTCATCGTACCTAGATCCAGGCTTAAAAAACGAGGTGACCGTGCTTTTGCGACTGCAGGCCCAAAACTTTGGAACAGTCTGCCTCTCTATTTCAGACTGGCTCCTTCAGTTTCCATCTTTAAATCTTCTTTAAAGACTTTTTTGTTTTCTCTTGCTTTTGATGCTCATTGCCTCTGATATGATTACTGCTTTTTATTTTTATTTTTGTTTTATTTTTTCAGTTGTTTCTTTTGTCCTGTACTGCTCTGCATTTTATTCTCTGCTATGTACAGCACTTTGGTCAGCCTTGGTTGTTTTTAAATGTGCTTTATAAATAAATATTATATTGTAAATATTGTAAATCAGGTTGGTGGCAGAAGCTGTGTAATGACAAACAAAGGGGGAGCCGGTAGGACGAGGGTCTCCAGTGGAGCCGAAGGTGGGAGGAGCCAAGACAGAGCCGACAGGCCGAAATGGAGCGAAGAGATCCGAGGCTCGACGTTATAGCAGGGCTTCCACGGAAACGGCGTAGGGCTGCATACATCCGGCAATGGCGAGGCTGGAGGACTGGCTGAACTTTGCAATGATGGTGACAACAGAAGATATGACAGACTCTGTAAATATAACAGTCCCTTCAGGTTGACGAAAGAAAATCATAGTCCATGGTGCAGTCTAGAAACTGTGATGAAAGTACCGAGTGGGACAGGGTGGGAATTTCTATTTCCTTGCTGAAGTCTATTAGCCAGTCCTCATTGTCCCTTCCCTCGTCCCTCACCCGCTGCTGTCGTGGGCTCGCACCGCTGGACTCTAGCATTGGAGCTCTACTTCCGGGGTGAGGGGCGGCTCTGTCCTCTTTCTCTCGGGCTCTGGCTGACGCCTCACGGCAGGTGGGAACTCTCCATCTGCGGGGGGATCACACAAGTCCCCCGCGGTCTAACGCTGTGTTTCGGGCTCTGGGTCTGGCTTTGTCCTGATCAGGGGCGGACGCTCTCCAGACAGCGGATGATGGTTTATTTCTAGTTCAGATTGGTGGTGTCTGGGAGGTCAACAGGAGGGTGACAGTTTGCCCCAATCCAGAACAATGACTTCAGACTCTCAATGTCATGGGGACTTGGTGATGACAAGACAGAAAAAAAAACTTCCAGTAAAAGACACAAAAATGCTCTCGAGCATAATCCATGGTTCATGGTTCGGTCTTCTGTCACGGGTGGTTACAGAAAGGCAGACGAAGATGAGGATTAAGTTCCAATAAGATATTTAATAAAGGTACACAAAATGAATAAGCAGGCAGTGCAACACACACTAAATGTAACATAGATCAAACAGAGAATGAATATGAGGGACTCATATACTTATATAGCAAACACAAACGAGGATAATTAAAAGAACACCGCTGACATTAATTAACTAATAATGAGGAGCGGGAAAACTGAACAAAGGAGAACATGATGAGAATATTATGGTGACAGTTATACTGTGAAATATTATTTCAATTTGAATAAAGTTGTAATATATTTTAAAATATTTTATTTTTCCTGTGATGGCATAGCTGAATGTTCTAGATCATTACTCAAGTCTTCAGCTTCACATGATCCTTTAGAAAGCATTCTAACATCCTGACCTAGTGCTAAAGAAACATTTCTTCTTATTATTTATGTTAAATAGAATTGTGCTGCTTAATATTTTTGTGGTAACTGTGGTTCCCTTTCGTTCAGTCACTCCGACGTAACGTCAGTGACTGACGAATGGGGGTTTCGCCTAGAAGCCAATCATCTTCGAGATCTTAGAAAGCGCCCAATGGCAGTGCCAATGCCATGGGCATGCGAAATTTGCATGCGTAACTCCGCCTACCCACCTGGGTATATAAGGAAGTAGCTGGCATGAATCGCATTATGTTTCTGCTTCGGAGCCAAGAGCATCTCTTCACTCCGGCAAGCCTGAATTCTGAAGTCCTCTCTTCAGTCTTCGAGACGAGCGGTTCTCCAGGGTGTTGGTGTAACGGCGCGTTCCAGCGATCTCACATTGCCTGCCTGCTGATCTGTGCAGTGATCTGCAACAGCTGTGTGTGTTTTCCCTGGGCGCTTCGGCACTCTGCAGAGCTTCCTCTCACAAAAAGAGCTTGCGTGTGGCACGTCTTTTTCAAGACGGGTTGCCCGCGCACTTCCGGGTGCGGTCGATATCTGTTGCTGTCTTTGGTACGCATTCACTGCTCGACGTGTTTGGGCCCAGCACGTTCGGACAGTGTTTGTGGATGTGCTGTGTTCCCTCTGTGGGAACATGACCATCGCGATGTTGTGGTCGAGACTCAATGATCTCTGTAAAGAGAGAGAGTCCCCTCTGCCACACCCCGATCTACCATCTCCGAGAGAGGTGGTACTTTGGCTGGTGGCCAGGGTGACCTGAGGGCGGTGCTGTGGTATTAAGAACCCCGACGATCATTCCTCGGGCCACTCCCGCCCTCTTGCACATCGCTTCCAGTGAGTGTTGGACTGAAGCAGCGGGACCGTCTGCTGACGCCCCGTTCGTTTCGTTCATACTCCAGATAGCGGCGAGAGGTCGATTGCCGCATCTCAAGGTGGGCTAGAGTCCTTTGGGGATGACGATTCGGCTATGCTCCGCCTCCGGGTGTGGTAGCACTGTAGAATCTGACCTAGAGTTGACAGCCATGTTATCTCGGGCAGCCGCGAGCCTCGGGCTGGTGTGAATCTCCACCCTGTCACGAGTGCTCGCGGTTGGGCGATTGGTTTTTGGAGGTGGCACCCGACAGCTGCGGGCCCCGCCCCCAATGCCATTTCGCTCCCGAGATGCATGAGGAGTGCACGCGGTCCGGGAGATCTCCGGGTCTTCCCGCGACCGTTTGGTGGTCTCCTCCGCCTTCTCTGCCCTCGAGGGGTCGCGGCCTAAGGGTACACTGGGGTCCCTCCCCCTCAGTCAGGTGCTCTGTTGCGCACTACGGTGTCCACTGAGTGCTTTGACTTGAAGCGGTGAGGCTATCCTAAGCGCCCTCCCAAGCCTGCTGGCTCGTCTACTTCGGTGGCGTAGTCCAGCAGTGCTATGGGGTAAGCTGCCGCCCCGATGCGTATGCACGAGGACAGAGCTGATCCAGGGCTTACGAGCCCCCTCGCAGAGCAGACCCCAGTGGAACGCGAGTCCTTACCTGGTCTCCTCTGTCAGGGCGCAGACGTTACCAGTGCCTCGACACCGGGCCGCTTTGCCACCCGAGTCCGGGCCGGTAACACTGCCTCGAGAAAGGCGTGCCGCCACCGATCCCGCCCAGCGCGGCATAGGTGACCACACGCCCCCTGGGTCAGGAGATGTCCACAGCTGTGGTCCGGGAAAGACAACTGGCCTTACTTGGTCGATGTGGGACGGCTGAGTGAGCCCGCCTCCTCAGCTCGCCCATATCCCAGGCCGGCCTTATCGGCGGCACGGTCAGGGACTGCGCCCAACAGTTCTTGGCTGTCCCCAGAGGCAGACTGAGGCCATCTGCCCCGGCGGCCCGCTGCTGCACCTAAGCGCCGCCGGCACAGTTGCCTCAGCCTCCTCGCCGCTAGGACGACTTCCTGCGACCCCCTCCCGCGTGGCCACAGCAGCAGCCTTCACCCTGGCCACGCCACAGGGCGCGCTGCAGGAAGCCGTACCAGTCTGCGCCAGCCCCGCAGCCTGCTGAAAATAAGGCCAGCGGCGCTCCGGATGCGGACAGCTCTGGGATGGGCAGTTCTTTCATGGGACGGTGGCAGGTCCGCCCCTTCTCCCGGTGGAGGGCCGGGGGAGAATCCTTTGTCCAGCTGCTGGCCCACGGGTCAGCAGCAAGCTTTGCAGGAAAGAACTGATTAACCCATCCCTGAGCACCCAGAGACCGGTGACGGCAGTGTGCGCCGCCCCCGGGCCACGCCGCTCTCGTCCCTCTCTGTCGCCAGCCCCCTCTCAGAGCAGACCCCAGTGGAACGCCCTTCCCTGGACCCCGGAGTCCTTCCCTGGTCTCCTCTGTCAGGGCGCAGCTGTTACCGCCGCCCCGACACCGGGCCGCTACGCCACCCGAGTCCGGGCCGGTAACGCTGCCTCGCTGCCCCACCGAGGGTACGCCGGTGCTCCGCGTGACCCCGTTGGTACACTCCCTGGGAGCGTGGCTACAGCTGCCGGGACTGTCCCGCTGGGTCGCACGGACCATCCGGCTCGGCTACGCGATTCAGTTCGCGCGAGCTCCTCCCCGCTTCCGGGGTGTCCGGTACACCATGGTGGGGTCCAATGCCCCAGTCATGCGTGCGGAGATCGCGACCCTACTGGCGAAGGGTGCGGTCGAGCTCGTCCCTCCAGCCGAGATGAAGTCCGGCTTCTACAGCCCTTACTTCATTGTACCGAAGAAATCCGGTGGGTTACGACCGATCCGGGACCTTCGCGTCCTGAACCGATCCCTGTACAGGCTTCCGTTCAGGATGTTGACTGCGAAATGCCTTTTCGAATGCGTTCGTCCATGCGATTGGTTTGCAGCGATCGACCTGAAGGACGCGTACTTCCATGTGTCCATCCTTCCGCGACACAGACCGTTCCTACGGTTTGCGTTTGAAGGGCGGGCATATCAGTATGCCGTACTACCATTCGGGCTAGCTCTGTCCCCTCGCGTCTTCACGAAGATTGTCGAGGCAGCCCTTGCGCCACTCAGGCAACAAGGGGTTCGCATCCTGAACTATCTCGACGACTGGCTCATACTGGGCCACTCTCGGGACCGGGTGTGCGAACACAGAG
Organism: Pseudorasbora parva; assembly: GCF_024679245.1. Lineage (NCBI taxonomy): Eukaryota > Metazoa > Chordata > Actinopteri > Cypriniformes > Gobionidae > Pseudorasbora > Pseudorasbora parva. The sequence goes on from NC_090189.1 coordinate 32,769,664, forward strand.
ATCTGGTTCTCCACCACTTAGCTCGTTTGGGCCTTCGGGTCAACTGGGAGAAGAACAAACTCTGCCCCGTGCAGAGGATCTCTTTTCTCGGTATGGAGATCGACTCGGTCGCCATGTGCGCGCAGCTTACCGGCTTGCGCGCGCAGTCGCTGCTGACTTGCCTCAGGCAGATAGAGAGCAAGAGTGCGGTTCCACTGAAACTATTTCAGAGGCTCCTGGGGCATATGGCATCTGCAGCCGCGGTGACGCCACTCGGATTGCTTCATATGAGACCGCTTCAGCACTGGCTTCGCGATCGAGTCCCGAGATGGGCATGGCGGTCTGGCACGCTCCGGGTCCCAGTGACTCAGGCCTGCAGACAGACACTCACCCAGTGGTCGAACCTCAGCTTTCTACGGGCAGGAGTGCCCCTAGAACGAGTTTCCCGGCATTTTGTTGTATCAACAGATGCGTCCACCATGGGTTGGGGTGCCATGTGCAATGGACATGCAGCCACCGGTTCTTGGTCAGAGAGCCAGAGCCGCCTGCATATCAATTGCCTCGAGTTGCTGGCAGTACGTTTCGCCCTGCACCGCTTCCGAGCGTTGCTGAAGGGTCAACACGTACTAGTCAGATCGGACAACACGGCCGTAGTAGCGTACATCAACCACCAGGGCGGTCTACGCTCCCGCCGCATGTCTCAACTCGCCCGCCATCTCGTTTTATGGAGTCAGAAGCGCCTGAGGTCCCTTCGTGCTGTCCATATCCCGGGGATCCTGAACCGTGCAGCCGACGAGTTCTCACGGGTTCAGCCAATCCCTGGGGAGTGGAGACTCCATCCCCAGTCGGTCCAGCTGATTTGGGATCAGTTCGGGGACGCACAGGTAGATCTGTTTGCCTCCCACGACTCGTCCCACTGCAGCCTGTACTATTCCCTGACCGAGGGCACGCTCGGCAGGGATGCACTGGCGCACAGCTGGCCGCGGGGCCTACGCAAGTATGCGTTTCCCCCAGTGAGCCTTCTTGCACGTCTTCTGTGCAAGGTCAGGGAGGACAAGTAGCAGGTCATCTTGGTCGCCCCGTTCTGGCACGGCCGGACCTGGTTCCCAGAACTAGTGCTCCTTGCGACAGCCCCTCCCTGGCCAATCCCTCTGAGACAGGACCTACTCTCTCAGAGACGGGGCACCCTGTGGCACCCGCGTCCCGATCTTTGGAACCTCCACGTGTGGCTCCTGGACGGGACGCGGCAGGTTTGAGTACCCTACCACCTCCGGTGGTGGCTACCATCACTTCCGCTCGGGCCGAGTCCACGAGACAGGCCTATGTGTTGAAGTGGAACCTCTTCGTCAATTGGTGCTCTTCTCGCCAAGAAGACCCCTGGAAGTGCCCGATCGGGTCTGTGCTCTCTTTCCTCCAGGAAGGGTTGGATCGAAGGCTGTCTCCATCCACCCTGAAGGTTTATGTGGCCGCTATCGCCGCTTACCATGACCTCCTGGACGGGAAAACGGTAAGTAAGCACGACCTGGTCATCAGGTTCCTGAGGGGTGCGGGGAGACTACATCCTCCTCGTGCTCCTCTCGTACCCTCTTGGGACCTCTCAGTAGTTCTAAGTGCTCTGCAGAGGGCCCCATTTGAGCCTTTGCGGTCAGTAGATGTTAAGTTCTTGTCTATGAAGACAGCGCTCCTGACCGCACTGGCCTTCATCAAGAGGGTAGGGGACCTGCAGGCATTTTCGGTTGACGAAGCGTGCCTGGAATTCGGGCCGGCCGACTCTCACGTGATCCTGAGACCCCGGCCTGGATATGTGCCCAAGGTTCCCACCACTCCGTTCAGAGACCAGGTGGTGAACCTGCAAGCGCTGCCTTTGGAGGAGGCAGACCCAGCCTTGGCATTGCTCTGTCCAGTACGCGCTCTTCGCGCTTACGTAGACAGGACGCAGTGTTTCAGGACCTCAGACCAGCTCTTTGTCTGTTATGGTGGGAAGCTGAAAGGGAAGGCTCTCTCAAAGCAAAGGCTGTCTCACTGGATAGTGGACACCATTGTTTTGGCTTACCAGCAGCAGGGATGCCCATGTCCCCCTGGGGTCAGGGCCCATTCCACCCGGAGTGTGGCCTCCTCTTGGGCTTTAGCACATGGCGCTCCGCTGACAGACATCTGCAGAGCTGCAGGCTGGGCGACACCAAACACATTCGCCAGGTTTTATAACCTCCGAGTGGAGCCTGTATCCGACTATGTACTCGCCTCTACAAGTGGCCGGTAATGGATTGGCTCAGGTGTCTTCGCTTGCTCGCCATTCCACTCCACGGACTGGATACGTGCGATATGCTTCTCAGGTGAGTTCCCCGAGAGCCCTGAGCTCCTCCAGCACTGACGACGCCGTCGCCAGTAAGTCTGCCCTTAGCCCAGACACTCGTGTCCGGCCAGGTGCCCCATGTGCATGGTTCCCCTCCGGCGACCCCCACATGTGTATTTCCACCGTAAGCCTCCCTGAGCGGGTGTATTCCCTTGGCAACCTTGCCACCTCCTGGGGTTAAAAATCCACCTTCGGCTGGTACCCCAGTGATCTTCCGTATGCAGCCCCCCGGGGTCATACGTGTATCCCTAAGTCCTCCCTACGGGTAGGCATCTTGGCGCATATCTCCTCCTGGAATATGCCTCCCAGTGTACCTTGGTATTCCTGCGTTAAGTAGAGGCCTTTGACCGTCTAACTTGCATCAGGGTTCTCACGCTTGCGCAGGGCACTGGAAGACAGCCGAGTGGCGTTATTGTATTGGGACCCCCATTCGTCAGTCACTGACGTTACGTAACGTCCCGTTGCCACATCCGCTGTACCGCTGGAACGGCCGAGAGTTCAGTCTTGGCTCCTCAGCAGGTAACATAATGCGATTCATGCCAGCTACTTCCTTATATACCCAGGTGGGTAGGCGGAGTTACGCATGCAAATTTCGCATGCCCACGGCATTGGCATTGCCATTGGGCGCTTTCTAAGATCTCGAAGATGATTGGCTTCTAGGCGAAACCCCCATTCGTCAGTCACTGACGTTACGTCTCCGTTCCCTCCTCAGGGAACGAGGGTTACATACGTAACCGAGACGTTCTTTTTTTCAGGATTCTTAGCTGAATGAAAAGTTCAGAAGAACAGCATTTATTATAAACAGTCTTTTTGCAAGGCTTTTTGTAATATTTGTTCATTTCATAAATGTCTCACTGACTGTCTTAATAAACTATAATGTGCCTTTACTAAATAAATATTTCTTTTTTAAAATCTTACTTACCCCAAACATTTAAAAGACAGTGTATCATGATTTCCAAAAATAAATAAATAAATCAACTAAAACTGTTTTAAACATTGATAATTAACAGATATATAATAGAATGATTTTTGAAGGATCATGTGACACTGAGGACTGGATTAATAGCTGCTGAAATCAATCACAGGAATAAATTATATTTTATGTATGTATTAAATGTATTACAACAGAAACCAGTTCATTTAAATTAAAATAACACTTCACAGTGTTACTGTTTTTTACTGTATTTTTGATCAAATAAATGCAGCCTTGGTGATATTAAGAGGCAACTTTCAAAAACCTTCAAAAACCTTAATGTTTCTAAACTTTTGACAGGTATATAGTAGTAGTATTTTTTACGCACTTTATGAATAATATCTAAATATGTTTTTTAGTTAAAAAAAATAACACAGAAATAAAAATAAAAAAACTATTAAAACAATAATTCATAATAAAATACTAATTTGTAACATCGGTTTCCAAATGTTTCCTATTTAAGTGGCTTTCCATCTTCCTGATAACCGTGACTGATCGTTCTCAGAAGAGGTATATGACACACACACACACACACACACACACACACACACACACACACACACACACACACACACACACACACACACACACACACACACACACACACACTCTCTCTCTCTCTCTCTCTCTCTCTCTCTCTCTCTCTCTCTCTCTCTCTCTCTCTCTCTCTCTCTCTCTCTCTCTCTCTCTCTCTCTCTCTCTCTCTTTTGGAAGTTCTTTCCTGCTCCGGAAAGAGGAAATTCAAATTACACAAAGCAGCAGACATACAGTATAAGCCCACCATTTACTGCCCACATAAAAAAACAATAGTTCCATGATTATGATTTCAATGTGCAATTTTCCCCAACTTTGTGTACACTAAATGGATCTAAGTAAAATACAAATCCTTGTCATTTAAACTGATCATTTGAAATTGCACTTGAAATTTTAAATCTGATTGGCTGGGCTATACTATACACACACACACACACACACACACACACACACGGTCGTGTTTTCATGTTTTATGGGGACTTTCCATAGGCGTAATGGATTTCATACTGTACAAACTGTACATCCTATCCCCTTACACTGCCCCTGCCCCTAAACCTACCCATCACAGGAAACATTCTGCATTTTTACTTTCTCAAAAAAACTCCTTCTGTGTGATTTATAAGATGTTTTCCTCATGGGGACCTAAAAATGTCCCCACAAGGACAAGGATTTCGGATATTGCCATCTTTGTGGGGAAATGTTGTCCCCATAACGTAGGGATTACCAGGTCACACACACACACACACACACACACACACACACACACACACACACACACACACACACACACACACACACACACACACACACACACACACACACACACACACACACACACACACACACACATACACACACACACATGTACATATATGTAGTCAGGAAACACAGAATAAGAAAGTCAGACTGTTCACTGTAAATAAACATTGCGGAAAATCTCTTGCAAACAAAATTCCCACAACAAATCTAACTTGTGAATGGTGTCCTCTGTGCTAATCAACACAGCCCTAAATAATAACCTTCCATCAGTCACTGACTAAATGATTGTCATCAGAGTGAAATGACAGGTTTCCCTCCTCCAGCTCTGAGGGAAAATACAGACCGCGCAGTTTGATGCAACATAATAGTTTGAAAACGCAGTACTATTTCAACTGCTGAGTGACGCTTACTGACGCCAGCGTCTGGGATCTGTTCTGATCTTAGATGGCAGGATTACAGTCCATTGATTTTTATACATATTTAGATACGCAGCAAATCAATAAAGATGTTTGTCAGTGCACAACTCCAACAGTGTTAGTATCACATTTAATGCGTTTGGTTTGTGTGTCGTGATACAATCGCACAGTGGCATTCACCAGCATAATCATGGTACATCAACAATGCAAATGAATGCCATCAGTCACAGCCGACAGAGTTATTGCTTGTGCATGACTAGGTTCTGGTTGGTTATTATTAGATCATCTATATTTGTACAGGAAGTATGTTGAGATGTAGCCTACCTCCTGATGAAGACAGGATTAAATCATTACTGTCATCTTCATATGTGTATAAGGCCCTGGAAAGCAGAGAAAAGAGGAGAAAATTCAGTAAAACGGCTATTCAGTCAAAGAATTCAGCAACAACAAAAACACATCAATACAATGCAAAAAATAATAACAACAGTAAATATCAGCAACAATTGTGATTGCTGCTAAAATAAAATATTGGTTACAGTTTAAAGCCCTTATCTATAATGCATTAAAAAGGTATTCATAATGTACATTATAATACATTATATATTTTCATAAATAAAGGTTACCAAAGCTAAAATGCATTATAATATTTGCATATATTTTGGAATTGGTTGTTTGTCATGCGTTTTAATGCCTTATAAAGTAAAGTATTACCAAAATATTTGATCTGTAAATATTATATTAGGTCAGAGATATTGCACTGATCAAGTGACAGTAAATAATTACACTTTTACAAGTGAAGTGACTTTTATTTTTAAAATGAACTGTAAATAAGTGGGGGAAAAAATGCTATTCTATTGAACTTTGTATCGATGTATCATGATTTCTACAAAAAAATATTAGGATATATAACAGTTAGAATAACAGAAAATTATATTTTAAAATATTTAAAATGTAATAAAATTGAACAGTTGTTTTAAATTACAAGCAATAAATAACAGCATAACAAATAACATAGCTATTAAATATAATCATAAATAATAAATAAATATAATCTTTAGATTATCTCAAAATAAATATATATTTCTCATACTGTGAATTATATAATATATATATATATATATATATATATATATATATATATAGAGAGAGAGAGAGAGAGAGAGAGAGAGAGAGAGAGAGAGAGAGAGAGAGAGTCAAATCGATTAATCGTTATTAATCTCATCCAAAATAAAAGTATGTATTTAGGTGTGTGAACTGTGTATAATTATTATGTATATTACAAATACACTCACATGCATGTATATATTTAAGGAAAAAATATTTATATATAAAATGTTTATATTTATATATTATATAAATTAGTTAAAATATGTACAGAATATACATGCACATTTTTCTTAAATGTATACATGAATGTGTGTGTATTTATATACATAATAATTATACACAGTACAAAGACATATTATGTAAACACAAACTTTTTTTAGTTTAGCACTAATATATTCACATTTATTAGGCAAAACTATATATATATATATATATATATATATATATATATATATATATATATATATATATATATATATATATATATATATATATATATATATATATATATATATATATATATATATCTCAGTTATGGCCCATAATATGCCAATAATTATTCTGTGCATAATACTCTTATAAAGAAAATAAGTCTGATTATTTAGAAAAGTAACAGCACAACTGTCTTCAACAAGCCGCATGATTTGAGGCATCATTCATGTCTGGAGCACAATTGCTGTGGGACAAGTTATATGTCTTGGTTTAATACTTTAGGCTCATGGTTTCTTCAAAGCAGGTATATAAAACACAATGAAAGAAACAAAAAAAAAAATGAAAAGGTTTTTCATTTCCAAGTCAGACCCATGCACACTCTCTTTATAAAACTCATCTCTGCAGGACAGACAGACCGGAATGCATTCTATCCAGAGGGCCAAAGCAGTGCACTCTGGGTCAAGGGTGCTGTTAGCTCAGAGGAGAAATGGCATTACCCTCTGTCATCTGAGAGCTCTGTGTGTAGGAGGATAAAATATGGAGCACAAGTACTTGTCATGCTTCTAATAAAAGTACAACTGCTGCTTTTTCATCCTGTCTCACGCTCACCTGCAAAAGCAAGAGGGATTCTGGTACAACCGATATCTAGAGATATTAATTAATTGTATACGCTCTGATAAAATATTTCCCAGTATTTCTAACATGCCAAAGCTTTGATGTTTCATTCTTTAAATAATGGAGATAATCATTAACATACTGTAGCACACAGCTAATCTCATTCCCCATCGCTGCAAAATAATGAGTGGGAGTTTGGTGCTACGCTAGTAAAGACAACAAAGAGAGGAACAGAAGTTCTACTGCCGTAAGCTACAGCATGAAGCATGGGAAATGGATGAAAATGGCGTGTCTTGTTGTTTAGATGAACAGATGTACAATGCTGTGAATATTTTGTCCCAAAGCCTAATAAAAACAGGAACTTTGCGGAATAGAAATTGTGGTTTCCTTGTGAAAAGAGAGTACACTTAAATGTATTTAATATGTCCAAAAGTATATTTTTTTAATACTGTACTTGCGAACAATATTAATGAAATAAAAAGCCACTTAATGCCTTTTGCTAATCTTCAGCATCAGTAAAATGTGTAATTACAAATAAATGTTGAAATGTATGCATGGCATGCTAGTTTCAATAGGAATTACATTTTCATACAAGTATATTTTAGTTTGGCAGTAAATGCCTGTCATCACATTCAGTAGTACACTTTCACCATATTTCAAAGACAATAGAGTTAATTATGAAATTAAGTACGATGTACTTAAGTCCTATTTAAGTGTGCTGGAAAAAAATACATTCTTAAGTTCAGTCATTTTAATTAAAGGTCATGAAATGCATTTCCTGGGCTGCACTTAATATGTTAATAAGATTTTTACATCAAAAATGGTCATAATTTACAAATAAAGGCATTTTTAGCCCTCTGCTCTGAACACTGTTTGAAGGGGCGTGTCTGCTGTGAGACTTAAACGCCCACTGCTGTGATTGGCTAACGTCTTTGCATATGAAATAGCTAAATATTACACCCCACTTAAAAACTTGTATCACTTTTTTACTATTACAGCTCTCAAGATTAACTAATCGGAAAAAGGGTTGATTATAGCATTATATATAGATCTACAGCATTATACTTAGATACTTAGAGCATGAGAGTTTGCAGCGATGAGCATTGTAGCCGATCACATGTTGAGCACATGAATGCAGTCATCTCATCATTACAACTCGATTTCTGCACTCATGGATGCTTTTATTATAACTAACAGTGCAAACACAATGTAAATAAGAGATGAATTGATTATAACGGGAGTTTTGGCGAGAATCCAGAACTCAGTCACTGAAAAACTCACGCTGTGTGATTGACAGCTAAAAAAAAACTGATTTACTAAAAAATCGACAGTGAAATGTAGCATTTACAAAAAAAAAGTGCTCAACTAAGACATTCACGTTGTTGAAAAAAAAAAGCGCATTCCTTACATTAGGATCCTTCGGAAAGTAATGTCCTTTTTAGTCCAGTGATCCTGTATCGATCTTCTCTCCTCGTCATCTCACTAACACGCCAGTGGGCGGAGCCAAAGTTGCAATGATACAGTAGGTGTTGAATTTCTTCTGCGGAGGCCGTTTTTCTCCTATATATTACATCATAGACCGGCACATTCCACAACGAGTCGTGCTCTGGGCTTGGTAAATGTAAATGTTCTGAAACTTATTCTTATATTATGATGACCTCTTATATGCCAAAAGCTCAAGGAAAATTTTATTTACGAGTTCATGACCCCTTTACCATACAGTTAAGAGACCGAAAAGCAATATTCTTAAAAGTTAAGCATATATTAACTTTAACGGCGGTATTCGTTAAAACGTTTTTTTTGTTTTTTTTAATGAAAAAAGTACTTTAAAATATGCTTAAATGTACTTATTTTTCACAATAACAGTGCCATTGTTATTAGTTGTGTGAGACATGGGTGTTGCTTCTTGTTCTGAGTGGTTTTCAGTGCATATTCAGTGCTATTTGGTTGTTAGGGTGTTGTGATTGGTTGCTAGGTGGTTGTTCTAATCAAAGTAAATCTATAGAACTTTTTCTGCCAGTTTTATAATTCGAAAAGGCTAAAAATATGTCCAAAGCACAGACAGGCTGATTGAACAGTGAAGACTTCCCTCAACCGACACTATCCTCCAGCCTCTATTCTGACAGGCTTACAAAGAGACATATTATAATGCAAACAATCATATGCAAATGTTCTGGAGCGCTGGAAGAGAAAGGGTTTGGCTGCAGCCAAAGGGTAAAATTACTCTACAGCTCATCTTAAATAAGAATTATGTTGTCACATGTTTATGTGGGTAGAACAAAATGAACAAATACTTAAACAGAGAAGCAAGCACGTGTGGTTGAAGGTCCACAAAGTTGATTTGGATGAGTTTCAAAAATGTAGGTGGGGTATAACTACCCTTATCTGACTGTGTTTGTCTTGCTATCATGAGACTAAGATCAATTTAAAATTGAACATTGGTCTGGGGAGTCTGCTCTGTATTTTCTACTGCACAAGAGGCCGGATAAATAAGCATTATTCGAATGACTGTACGCAATTGGATAGTCCGTCAACCAATCAGACCACAAGAGGCGTGATCAACAGGCAACGACCCATCGGTTCTCTATCCGTCATCATGTTAAACCCGCTAATAGCGGGCCAGGTGGATAAGTAAGTCTGTGATTGGTTCCCGCAAAAGTGTAACAGAAGCGGTAGAAATGAATGTACAGGTTTCCAGACTGAGTTGCCGGGCGAAATCAAATCGCCAGCAGATCAGGCTGGGTTTACCCAGTCTATGACTGTCTGTCATAATGAGAGGAATGTTGTGTGCAATGGCTATTTAATAATCAATCCCCAAATCATTAATTAAACATAATCAGCTTTAGTAAATTACATCTAACAGAGATCACTTCATCATGTTAAATGAGCCAAAGGCCGAACAACAGTATCAGTTCTTCGCAGCATAACAGATTCTACCATCATTCATTTGCCAAATACAATTTAACTTGTAAATCAGCATCATAACTCATAACATTAAGGTTTGTTTGAAAATAATGTAGTATGTAATTTAATGCAATAAACATGTATTAAAAGTAATGTATTAAAAGTAAGTAGCAATGCACAATGTATTGATATCATATCAGTTAATTCCTGATATTATAGATTTTATAAATTTTTTAGGGTTTGTTAAAATTAGATATTAAATTGTGCATGCACTCACCTTGTTTTTGCAATTAGATCACCTTGTTGTAATCTAAAGACCATTTAAAGGGGTAGTTCACTCAACAACAACAACAACAAAATAGCAAGATCATCTTAAATCTATCTATATATTAAGTCTATAAAACTCATCCCTACTCAGAAGGCAACTCCATATTTACATTACTTTCTGTAGGTTGTTTTTCAGATCATTGCTAGGGGGTTGCTAGGAGGATGCCCTAAGCAAAAAGCACCACTAATAAAAGTAGTGTACTAATGAGTTGAGATTCACTCATAGGGTGAGTGAATATGTTTCTGCTGAAACTTCAACTGGCCATTATTTTGGATCCTTTAATCACAGGCACCCTGGGGCCCGTTTCAATAGGGAGGTTCAACCAACTCTAAGTTTAAACTTGAACTCTGAGTTGACTTACCCTGAGATGGGAAACTCTGAGTTTTGGGTTTTGCTAAATTGATGTAGTTCAATTAACTCTGAGTAGACTAAGTAGTAAATCACGATTCACCATGGCAACAGCACCAAACAAAAAGACGCCTGCATACTTCCGGGTAAAACTTACGTTTAATTCTTAATCATTGTTATAATATCAGAGGGGAAAACTGGCAGAACGGCAAGTTATTTAACTAATATTCATTTTCATGGTATCCCAGGGGCAAAAGAAGAAGAATGTGGTAGCAGCTAAAAATTAAGTATATAATTTAATCAGGTAAAGCTTTAAGCACAAAAGGTTCATAGGTGTAGGATTCATAACTTTGCAAACATTTGACATATTAAATAAATATTTACAATTAGTGTTCAGCAGCTTTTTCCTCATAGTCTAATGCTCTTTTCACATAATGTTTTCTATTCCAACACTTCATTTGTGAATTAGAGTAATGAAATTAACATTTAACTTCTACTAAGGCCAACAGCAAGAAGGAAGAGGCTCATAAAACACCTGCACTGAAACATGAAGAGGAGATGGAGGAAGAATATTAACATAGAATATTAAAACAGGAAAAGAAAGAACTGTTGCTTTTGTATTTAGCAAATAAAGATGACCAAATAAACACCAGTGGTGTATGGCATGTATTTCACACTACCCTTCCTTCTAGTATTCTTCCATTTCATATAGTAGCTAATCTTTCATTTTTGGAAGGTGCGATGATGGGAGTATGCATACCAATGCACCCAACCACATTGGAAATCCTAAAGGAAATATTTATTATTAGGTTTCTTCCAGAGATTGCAATAAGATTTCAAGTGAACATAATTTAACCTGATTTCTACACCACTGACCTGCAGTCCTGTGAAACTCCTCTTTGAGGCTCTCATGGGTTTGTGCCCAGGAAATCACACATGAATGAATGAATGAATGAATGAATGAATGAATGAATGAATGAATGAATGAGGCATTTATATAGCACTTTCATATGTAATACTGTACATCCAAAGCGCTTTACACTCCTGTCAGGGGTCTCTCCTCAGCCACCACCAGTTTGCAGCTCCACTTGGATGATACGACGGCAGCCACAGTACAACGGCAAACATATTCAGAAAGAGTGAGGCAAACTCTCTGTCTTGTAATTTCCAGTCAAAATATCTAAAGATTCTTAAATCAATGCGCATTTTCTAGGCCTACATAAGAAAAATTACAGAAGTATTTAAAATTGTTTCCTGGGGGACAAAAAAAAAATCTTATTTAAGTGCATTTTCTTATTTTTCAAATTGTTTGCCAAATTATTTCTTACTCAGTAAGAAAAACATTTTTGCTGCATGAATGAATGAATTAAGGATTTAAACATTGCTGGCACTTTAGAAAGGAGAGAAGAGCAAATGAAACTCTGGGTTTACAGAAGAAAACCTGCTTCAGACCAGGTTAGGTTCACAGAGTAAGTTTCCCGGCGGTAACTAACTGTGAGTATAAGTTACCTCTCTTTCAGAAACTGGCTTGACTTACTCGGGTTTTACCCGGGTTACTCAGGACTTTTTCTGAATGGCCCCCAAGGCAAGGTCATGCATTATGTGTATACAGTGCAGAAAGAGATGAGAGATTTTAATCCATCACATGTGATTACTTGGATCCTGCAATTATTATGTTGATTACAGAGGAGCTGAAAATAAGTCACGTGTTCTCTGGAAAATATATACCCTACAGCACCAAAAATAGACCGACTTGACTACGCTCTAATTGTTTTCCATCTGAGTGGTCCCACAATTAAACATCTAGGGCAGAATTCTAAAACCTCTCCCGAGTTCCTCTTTCATCACCTCTAACTGAACCATTTCCCCTCTACCAAATATCGCCATTCCCGTCAGGGGCCTCAGCCAGAGTCATTAGGTCCCTGGCTCATTCATAGTCTGTCTTACGATCCCCCCGGCTAACATAACGGTAAAACTCACACACAGTGCTGAATATGCCATGGTAAAGAGTACAAGATGGAGGAAATATTAGGAAATAGGAAATACCGCAGAAGCTATATCAGAGAAAATAATACAGGAAGGAGGTGCAGCGTTTGCTGTTGTGCGCTTCTATAAATATTCCATTTAAATCCGACTCGTTTTATTATTCATAACAGACTCTCATGACCTAGAAACGCGGCTCAGAGCGTCAACGAGTCCTGAGTGAAGCTGAGCGCGATTTGCTCAAGCCCCAGAGTGGGGGCTCCTCTATTGTCTCGCAGGGTGGGAAACATGCGAACAAACTCTCTTTATGCTAATTAAAGCGCTCCCTTAACGTCAATGAAACGTTGAGGCATTCTTGCCATACTGAAATCACTCAAGCATAAACACAATCACGTGTTTACATCCAAAGAACGCAAAATATTTACAAATCTTTTAAGTCATAATGATATTTGTATAATTGCCCTTTTGCCATTTTATAGATAAATTCTAGATCCTGTAACCCAATAAACAAACACACTATAAATACTTGCAAAAATCAAAAACTTTTTATTAGAAATTTTTCCTTCTCATGACCTTCTTTAGGCATATATATGTATAATAGACACATGCCTGATGAAGGTCATGAAACCGAAACGTTGCTAATAAAAAGTTTTAGATTTTTGCAAGTATTTATAGTGTGCGGGATTCCCTTTTGTTTGTTTATTGAGATTTTTGGATCTGGGTATCCTTTGTCCTACCCACCTATTCATCAGCTACAGGTGTGTGATGGTAATTGTGCACTAATAGATCCTGTAACCCAACCACCAAACTTAAAAATAACCGCTTTATATAAAAAATACTTATATAAATAACGTAAATGGTGAAAAATGTGTAGGAAAATTAAAATTTTACTAACAATATAGCATTAAAAATATATTTTGAGCCAAAACAAAATATAACAAAACAGACAGACAAGTGTAATCACATAGTTAATTAATTGTAAAAATTTCTAAAGCAATACCAAAAGTGGTCCAAATGATGTATCGCAGTCAAAGTCCTTTAATAGTTTTGTATGAGGTAGAAGACAGAATGTAAAAGGGTGGTTGATTATGATTTCACTTTTTCAACTTTAGTTAGTGTGTAGTGTTGCTGTTTTAGCATAAACACCATCTGCAAAGTTACGACGCTCAACGTTCAAGGCAAAGGTTAGATATTTTCTTCTAATCTAAGCAGTTGGGCTGCTTTAGAGAAGAGGAAGAGTTGTTGTAGAGCACTTTTAGGTGTCCACATAGAGCCCTTAACATGCCGGAAAAAACGGCTCGGGTTATGTATATAACCCTTGTTCCCTGAGAGGGAACGAGCACTGCGTCGAAACGCTTTGGGGATGCTCCCTAAGCATCAGCGAATCTGAAGCCTGAATAAACACTAGTCCAATCCGATTGGTCGTGCGTGATGACGTCATTGTGACGGCGTACCCGGAAGTATAAAAGGGGAGCCGGCGCATAATGGCGGCAGTTCTTGCTCTGAAGCATGCGCTCCAGGCGTGCCGAGGTGTGGCGGTACGACGCAGTGCTCGTTCCCTCTCAGGGAACAAGGGTTATATACATAACCCGAGCCGTTCCCTTATCGAGGGAACTTCCCACTGCGTCGAAACGCTTTGGGGAACGAGTACCCACTAGGCCACACCGAGGGTAGCGCCTGTCCTAGTGTGAAGCCGGAAACCGGGCACAACTAGGGTTGGAGCACCCTCGCGCCAGGCGTCGCAGGGAGATCCAGGCTATAAAACCTGATAAAAGTGTGTGGAGTAGCCCACCCCGCCGCCTCGCAGATATCCTGCAGGGGGACCCCAGAAAGGAGGGCCACCGAAGAGGCCATGCCTCTGGTGGAATGTGCCCTCACGGCTACAGGTGAAGGCAAACTGCGCACCTGGTAAGCCATGGTTATTGCCTGGACTATCCAGTTACTGATAGTCTGGGTAGACGCAGGCAACCCCTTCTTGGGTGAGCCAAAACACACCAACAATTGTTGCGATCTCCTCCACTGTGCGGACTTCGCCAGATACACCCTGAGTGCCCTGACCGGGCAGAGTAGGTGAAGCCTCCCCTCTTCCGCCGTCACGTGAGGCGGAGGATGAAATGCCTGCAGAACCAAAGACCTGACCACCCTTGATGGGACCTTGGGCACATAGCCCGGCCTAGGGTGCAAGATGGCCTTTACTCCACCCGGGGCAAACTCCAGGCAAGTCGGCGTTACTGCCAAGGCCTGGAGATCCCCTACTCTCCTTAGAGAGGTAATGGCGAGTAGAAAGGCCACCTTAAGGGTCAGATTCTTAGGTTCTGCTGACTCTAGTGGCTCGAAGGGGGCCTCAGCCAATCCCTCGAGAACCACTGCCAGGTCCCAGGTTGGAACTCTGGACTGAGCCACAGGCCTCATCCTCCGAGCCCCACGGAGGAACTGTACAACCAGCTGGTGCCTACCCAAAGGCCCATCACCCAGAGGAGTGTGGAAAGCCGCAATGGCAGCCACGTACACCTTGAGTGTGGACGGGGTTAGGCCCGCAGAGAAGCGATCTTGGAGGAACTCCAGCACTGAAGCCACTGGGCAGTTAACTGGGTCCTCCTCACGCCTCCTGCACCAAGTGGAAAATACATTCCACTTGAGGCTGTACAGTCTCCTTGTGGACGGAGCCCTGGAGCTGAGTAAGGTCTCTACCACCTCTGCCGACAGGCCAGCCTCTAGGTACCTGGCCCCCTCAGGGGCCAAACCCAAAGGTTCCATATCTCCGGCCGGGGGTGGAAAATCGACCCCGCCGCCTGAGACAGGAGATCCCTCCTCAGAGGAATCTGCCATGGATGACCTGCCAGCAGGGCTATGATATCCGAGAACCAAACTCGCGTCGGCCAACGGGGTGCTACCAGAAGTAGACTGACCCCCTGCCGACGGACCCTCTCCAGGACTCCCGGGAGCAGAGCAATCGGGGGAAATGCGTACAGACGCAGCCTCGGCCACGTCTGCACCATGGCATCCAACCCCAACGGGGCTGGATGCGTGAGGGAGAACCACAGTGGACAGTGGGACGTCTCTTGAGACGCAAACAGATCCACTTCCACTGGGCCGAACCTCTCGCATATGGCCTCCACCACTTCGGGGTGGAGCCGCCACTCCCCGGGCCTCAGCCCCTGCCTCGACAGGATGTCTGCTCCCTGATTTTGAACCCCCGGGACATACATTGCCCTGATGGACAACAGTTTCCCCTGGGACCACAGGAGGATTAGATGCGCCAATCTGCACAGAGGGCGCGATCTTACCCCTCCCTGGCGATTGAGGTACGCTACGACAGCCGTATTGTCTGTCCGCACCAGGACATGTTGGCCGCGGAGGTCCGGGAAAAAACTCCTGAGAGCTTTGTAGACCGCCATCATCTCCAGGCAATTTATGTGCCAGGAGGAATGACGGCCCTCCCATGGGCCCCTCGCAAAGCGGCCGTCCATGACCGCGCCCCAACCAGTGAGGGAGGCGTCTGTTGAAACGGATTTCCGGCAACAGGACGCTCCCAACACTGGTCCCTGGGACAGAAACCAAGGTTTCTTCCATATGACTAGGGAACGAAGGCATCTGCGCGTTACCCTGATCATACGAAAAGGATTCCCTCTGGGGGAAAACCCCTTGGTTTTCAACCACCACTGGAGGGGTCTCATGTGTAGCAGGCCGAACGGTATCACGTTGGACGCTGCTGCCATGTGCCCCAGCACTCTCTGAAAGTGCTTCACAGTGATGGTGTGGCCTAGCCTTATTCCTGAGACCATCGCCAGTATGGTCTCGACGCGCGCGGGAGACAATTGTGCCCGCATCGTCGTCGAATCCCATACTACCCCTAGGAACGTAGTCCTCTGGGACGGCGTCAACACACTCTTGTTCGTGTTGAGTCTCAGCCCCAAGCACTTTATGTGGGCTAGAACGACATCTCGATGCCGAACCGCCATATCGTACGACTGGGCCAGTATGAGCCAGTCGTCGATATAATTCAGTACACGGATGCCCTGAAGCCTCATAGGAGCCAGGGCTGCATCCATGCACTTTGTGAATGTGCGTGGGGAGAGGGCTAGGCCGAAGGGAAGAACTCGATATTGGTACGCTTCGCCCCCGAAAGCGAACCTCAGGAACTTCCTGTGACATGGAAGGATGGAGATATGAAAGTATGCGTCCTTCAGATCTATCGTGACGAACCAGTCCTGGGACTGGATCTGACTCACGATCATGGGGATAGTGAGCATTTTGAATCTGAACCTCCTTAGAGACCGATTCAAATCCCTTAGATCTATAATCGGACGCAACCCTCCATCCTTTTTGGGAACTATAAAGTACCGGCTGTAGAAGCCGGACTCCCTCTCTGGCGGAGGAACATGTTCTATGGCCCCCTTTGCCAGTAAGGTCTTTACTTCTAGTTCCATTACCCGACCCCGCTCTGGTACCACTGTAGTCCAGGTCACCCCCCTGAACCCAGGGGGAGGCCGACCGAACTGCAGTCTGTACCCATTTTCTACAATGCGCAGGACCCATGTGGATACACTCGGAAGGCATTTCCATGCGCCGAGATAATCTACTAAGGGAACCAGCCTCTCGAGGCTGGCGTCGGGTGTTACACGAGCCTCGTCCCCGACCCCCTGAAGCGGTTGCCCGGCAGGAAGTGGTTGGGGACGAGTCTCTGTGTGCGGACGCGCCAGCTGCCCAGCCGCAGGTCTTTCCAGAGGCGGCTGGAGCAGCGTGCGTTCGCGGGAAATCGATGTGGCCCGAAGCGTCGTAGACGGCGGGATTACCACATCGATTTCCCCAGGGCGCCGCGAAGGAAGCAACCTCGGTTGCCCCCTCGCGGGAGGGACCGCCCTGAGAAGTCCTGCCGAGGCTAGGACTTCTTTGCGGCAGCCTTTCGCGCCTGAAGGACGTTCCTCAGATCGCCCTTCGGAGCGGAAGGCTGCTGTTGAGCGCGCCGCCTCTGTTGCCAAGCTCCCGGAGGAGGGGCTCTAGAGGCGACGCTCTCTTTTTGCATCTGACGATGCGAGGAGGAGCTGGTCGGCGGCTGAGGCTGCCCGCTAGGGCCAGCCTTCCCGGGCTTAGAGCGGCGAGGGAGGTACTGCTGGAAGGCCGCTGACTGTCTCTTCGCCTCCTGGTGTCTGGAGACGACGGAGTTAACCGCGTCCCCAAACAGACCAGAAGGCGAGATCGGGGAGTCCAGGAGGAAGGATCTGTCCTTCTCCTTTATCCCCGACAGATTCAGCCAGAGATGTCTCTCCGTTGTCACCATAGCTGCCATGGAGCGGCCGATGGCACGGGCCGTCTCCTTGGTAACACGGAGAGACAAATCCGCGACCTTCCTGAGTTCCAGTACGTCCTCCGGAGAGGGACCCTCGCCCTCATCCAGCTCTTTTAGAAGGTCAGCCTGGTAGGCCTGCAAGATCGACAGAGTGTGCAGCGCACTACCAGCCCGCCCAGCCGCCATATAAGCCTTGCCCACCAGCCCTGAGGTGTCCCGACAGGGTTTGGTGGGCAGCACCGGGGTTTTAAGGGACGATGCCGATTCGGGCGAAAGATAGCTCGCGAGAGCATCCTCCACCCGCGGCATCGCCCCATAGCCCGCCTCGCGTGCCCCCAGAACGTTGGAATAGTCCAACAGTGGGGGATTAGAGACACGCGAGGAATAGGGCTTCCTCCACGATCTACACACCTCGGTGTGCAGATCGGGGAAAAAAGGCAAACCCCGGCGCGGTGTTTGGACCCGGTGTGCGAGGAACCGGTCATCCAGCCTACTGGGTGGCCGAACTTCCTGTTCCTCCTGTGGCCACTCAATGTTGAGTTTAGCCACAGCCCGGGTCAACACCTCGACCAATTCCTCCTGGGCGGGCGGATGAGGCGATGGAAAAACCTCATCCCCCGCCCCGATGCCCGCGCCCTCCGGCTCCTCAGAACCGGAGAGAACGAGCATCGGACCCTCCGCCCCGGGGGAAGAAGCCGCAAAGCGGGCTTCCACACGGGGAGGAAGATCATCGGAACTGTCCGAGGAGGATTGGGAAAGTGCCGCAGCAGTCCCAAAGCCCTCGGACAGATCCCGCTGTGAGCCCCATGATCTGCGACGCCGCGACGCCTCAGCGACCGCGGGTCCAGAACCCTGGGGCTCACGAGGCTGGCCGGTCTCATCGAACACGGCCAGCCTAGAGCGGAGCAGCCTGAGTGTCAGCCGCTCACAGTGCTCACAGGCGGCTCCCTCGAGAGCCGCCCGAGCGTGCTGCACACCCAGACACTGCACACATAACAGGTGTGTATCCGATCCCGAGATGAAGCGGGGACACGGATGCACACACTGTCTAAATCCGCTCTTTCCTTCCATACTTTTACTATAAAGTTTTCACTCACACACACACTCGCAACTGGACAGACAACAGTAAATAGACAGACCAAACAGAGAGCGCTATGCTGAAGAGCAATAACTGCCGCCATTATGCGCCGGCTCCCCTTTTATACTTCCGGGTACGCCGTCACAATGACGTCATCACGCACGACCAATCGGATTGGACTAGTGTTTATTCAGGCTTCAGATTCGCTGATGCTTAGGGAGCATCCCCAAAGCGTTTCGACGCAGTGGGAAGTTCCCTCGATAAGGGAACTAATAGGCTAAATTGTGCGCACGATTTATAAATTGAGGGAACAAAATAGTACATTTTGTGCATGATTTATAAATCAAGAGAACAAATTAGTAAATTGTGGGCACAATTTACTTCTCTTTCTTTGCATGTTATGTGCGAGGCTCCAGGGAGTCTGACAAACATAATCCACGACTACAAAAATAAAAGACATGAAACATGAACATGAAATGAAACCCAAAACTAAAGGTGACAAATACAAATAGGACTTTTAACACTGACCCTGATAATACATAGATGTGAATGGTTTAAGTAAAGCATGTATCGGCTGGTGGTTTTCCTCATTGTTAATTACATAGCAGACATACAGAAATGGCCAAATTAAAAGGTATGCCAAAGGACGGGAAAAGAACAGAATTTGGTCAGTTCGACATTGCTGCAATAAGTTCCATTCTGGCTTTAGGAATTCATTCTCCACCATGTCATTATGATTACTCCGCCACATGCCTAAGCAGGAGCTACTGATCCGATTGTTACTCAGAGGGTCGCCGTGTCCAATCTGCCCCATACCCATGACTGCGCTCTTTTTTCCAGGAAGCCAAAGCAATCAAACATTTCCGAAATGTTTCCAACAGCCTCATAAACTGATACCACATGTGTAATACATCTTGCCTCCATGAAAAACAAGACACAGGTAATTTTCTCTAAACTGAATGCACATGTCCCTCAAAGCAGTACTAAAAGTTGCTTTCTTATGCAGAAGAGGAAGAAGCATTGTGACATTGGAAAGAAAAGGTCACAGGTTTTGTAGTTCATGTGTTTCACGTGCATGAATATGTTGATTAGGAAGAGAAATGTCAGTGATAACAGATTTTGTTAAATATTATCAGGTGTGCTCTGGGGAAGCACTGAAACTGATATGGATTGTAGAGATTAGTGGTTGACAACCATGGGTTATTCAATGCCTTGATCTTCTGAAAGCGACCCGTTCTTTCACAAATGTTTGTAGAAGCATCTGCATGTCTAGGTGCTTGATTTTATCCACCTGTGGCTATGGAAGTGATCGGAACACACGAAATGAGTGATTTGAAGGGGTGTCCCAATACTTTAGGTAATATAGTGTATTTCTGCCTATTGGTAGTAGTCAAAAGAGCTACGAAAAGCAAATTAGATGTTTTCTTAACATGAAAACAAACTTACTGTTGAATCACTGCGAAATAAAATGCACAGGTCATCTTGTATAAAACAAAAAAATCAAAAGCACACCCACACTGACACACTGACACACACACACACACACACACACACACACACACACACACACACACACACACACACAGCTATTCTCTTGCGAAGCAATGCCTCTTTGCAAATAACAGAGCTCAGCAAAACGTCCAGCCACAGAGGAGCTCATGCAATTAAATTCAGTAGATTGCAAATCAACAGTGGGAGGCAGATTCCATCTAAATATAGTTATTATCAAAGGAAAGTACATAAAAAAGATCTTAATTTAAAATAGGCCGATACAGCCAGTTCAGATAAAGAAAAGAAAATATGCAATCCTATAAAACACAGTTTTGAACTAATAACTAGCTAAATTGTAGTACAGTGCTTTTTTTAATGTCCTAACCAAAAAGTTTTTTTTTTTTTTTTTCAGGTCCAGTACAGTGTATAAAATACAATCCAGCATCCGTTTTGATCATGCTTTGATTTGTCTGACTCTGCAGTGAAGCTTGTGCGTGTGTATATGTGTTAGTGATGCACGGTTCGTGGTTATATCCACCGATCAGGCGGGCCAAGTAATAAAAAATAACATTCCAATAAATTGTGGATGGATGAGAGATAAATCATTGTCTTTGTTTGATAAAGACATTTTGCAAGCCCTGTTGGGCAATTCATTCCGGTTGCCGGAATGAATCCCTCACGTGTACTCATGGGGGAGACGGAGCTCATTATAATATGCAAAGCTTATCCAATTATAACAGTGGGCGTTCACTTCCAAGTCTTTAGTGTGGCATGGCCATAAAAACTGAGCGTTCCATGAGAGAGGCTAAAAACCATGAAAGAAAATAGCCTATTACTTTTTTTGAATGTAAAAACCACACAAACTTCATAAGTTGACCTCAGACAACAATATGAAAGAATAATATAAACATATATTCAAAATAAAAAACTGAAAAGTTGTTGTTTTTACCCAAATATGTTTATTTTTGGCTGTTTAACGACATAAATGAGGCTTGATATTGCTCTTATTGAACATGGAAGGACGTGACAGCCTCTATGTGATACACAACAATCCAAGAAAGTCTAAAAATAGTCCACATTGAGCACCATCAGCCCTGTGCATTTATATATGCACCATGTTTGATGTACTGAAGAACAGACGTTTTAATTGGAACACAAATGAGAGAAAAAAGGAAAGGCTCATTAAGGGGAAAATGACACGCACTTCAAAGAGTGAAGCAAGTGCTAAAGATAAAAAAAAAAATGGCCTGAAATAGAACAGTACTTCTCGTTCTCGGCTCACGGTTGATTAGGGCTGATGCTGGATTATAGTCCAGCACTAAATCATCACCTCTGTCTCGGGGCCAGATCAGAGCTGGTTTCTAACACACTGCCCAGATGTTCATTCAAATAATCTGTATAGCCTCAGAAAACAGAGCCATTTGTGATGAAATAGACAACTTTGAGAAAAGGAAAACCTGTTTCTTTATTTAAATAAAATATGGTAAATGGACTGCATTTTATATAGCGCTTTTATCCAAAGCGCTTTACATTTTTGCCTCACATTCACCCATTCATACACCGACGGCGATGTCAGCCATGTAAGGCGCCATCCAGCTCGTCGGGAGCAGCTGGGGTTAGGTGTCTTGCTCATGGACACTTCGACACTTGGTCAGGTGGAACCGGGGATTGAACCACCAACCTTTCGGTTTGTAGACAACCTACATGAACCACTGAGCCACTGCCGCCCGAGAATTTAAAAATAAATTACATTTAATTAATAAACAGTATCATATAATAATAATAATAATAATACATATAGCTGATATAAGTTATACCATCATGCATCAGACCAACTCCAACAGTGGACAATTAAAAAGATGATTTTAGATTAAATGGATAAAAAAATTATAAATGTGATTACTAGTAATATGATTTAATACTTATAGGCAGGGCTTGACATTAACATCCGCCAACCATGCGGGTGGATATCAGCAGTGGCGTGTAATGCATTCACTCCTACTAGACACATTGGCAAGTTGAATTTTATATAGTAATACATTTTTCAAGTCTTTTAAAAAGGTGTCTAAAATATTACTGTAAGTGCAACCTAGTGTTAACAAAAATATATATTTTCTGATACATATTAATACTAAAAATATCTGAAAGGCTTCCATAGAATTTGCCGTAGAATAGATACACGATACCAGCTACTCTTTCGCACCATCTCGTCTCAATCTATATCTATCTATTTGGCAGTTTTACCAATGGTGTCGATGTCAAAGTTGTGGCCAGTGAAAAGGCTGAGAGGCTAGTAACTTTGGAAAACCACAGAAAAAGTTAATGTCAAGCCGTGGTTATAGGTGGACCTGTGACCAAATCGATGTGGCTCGGTCAGAGTAAAGTCACAATACATGCAAAGTTTGGTGTCAATATGGCAAAGCATTGCAGAGATACAGCCTCAGAGTCACTTTGGCATCATGCCATCAAATATGCTGATGTGGTACACTACACGAAATTGTTCTATCGGCATTAATTTCTTCTTTTCGAATTTCTGAAGAGGATCTGTCAAAAGAGCTTGAGCCAAAAAATCAGAGGAAAAATATTTTGTTCTTAGTACTTACAGTTCAAAAGTTAAAGTGAGTGCAAATTTGGACAGTTGGTGGTGCTAAAGTGATTGAGTTAGATCCTCTAAAATTGCTGTGGTTGATGTTTAGAGTGTCCTCTATCTGAGTGTCAATTGCATAATTTTCCCACAAGCGGTTCTACGGGCTGTTTAATAATAAAGTGTTTATCAGTTAGGGTTAGGGTCGGTGTAGGGAGGGCTTTATTGTGCCAGTATAAGGCGTCATCCATTTGATAATTTTAACAAATAATTTACACCATGTTATTACTGCATACCGTTTAATGTACAACACTGAGGTGCAAATAGTATCTGCCACTATTTATAAATATAAGGAGCATCTAACTACTATTTAAACTTATTGCAAAGAAAATACTGCTATTTTTCTGTGTAGAATCTCCTTGTGTGTCCTACACAAGAAATAAAGCCATTTAGATTACAACAAGAAGAGAAAGATGAAAGAATATTTATATTTTGGGATGAACTATTCCTTTAAGACAATTAAACATGGCATTGTACTCTTAATAAGGTTTGTGGACTTGAAGAAGGGGAGAAAGAGAATGAAAGAAAGAAAGGGCTAGAGAAAGAAGCAGATGGACGCATCTGGCAGTGTGTGCCTGCGGGCTGGAGTCGGGGAGGAAGGGTCATGAGTTGAGAGGGGTCAGGGCGACACGTGGCCGCCTCCCTGACAGATGTCAGCAGGACACAGCATGACAAAGGGATTCCTAACCAGGCCGTCAGCAAGTCAAAAATATAATGTGTGAAGATTGCACATATACTCACACATAGGGTCCTGTTATTCACACCTCTTGAAATAAGAAAATGGAGATTCTGTTGCTGAGCAATTGTACAGCTGGGAGCATGCCCATGTTTTTTGGCGGATTTGCTTGTTTTCACTGTAAATAGGATACACATGCTATTTTTACTTCACAAATGTATCCCAGTATACCATCAGGATGCACAGTTTACACATTTTGGTATTGCTTAATATTAGAGGACATTTTGGACTGATTAAGATGACATTGGACACACTGAATCTATATAAGTATAAATATTAGCACTTTGGGATTGTTTTTAACTATGAAAAGGGCTTTACAAATAAAATATATTATTATTATTATTATTATTATATAAGTATGTATGTATATGTATGTATGTATGTATGTATGTATGTATATATATGTGTGTGTGTGTGTGTGTGTGTGTGTGTGTGTGTGTGTGTGTGTGTGTGTGTGTGTGTGTGTGTGTGTGTGTGTGTATATCTTGTTTTTTTCTTTTTTTGCATTTTGTGTTGTATAATGTTTACTTGTAGCCTGACAACCCAGACCCACATCAAGATGTTTGGTCTGGAAACTCACCATTGACAGGGCTCAATCCGAGGGGCGGGATAAACGGTTGTCTTTCAAACTCCCTCTGCACGCGATAGGATAGCGCTACACCAACCAGAGCAACGAAGGTGAAACTCGTTGATAGATTAAACATTCACCGTATTCGTACGGCTAAACTCCGAACACATCTTCCCTTTTTAAGAATGACAATTCAGTGCCGTTCTTGGTTCTTTTCTCAAAGAAAAGCTTAACTCCAAGTCTTCCAGAATCGCAATCAAAGCTGATTCGAAAGACCACCGCCGTTCGCCAGTTTCTGTGTTTACTAGAAGCACGCAAACGCAACTCGGCCGTCGTCATTATGGCCCCGCCCGCCGACTCTATGCACGATGTGATTGGCCCGTCCAGATTGAGAGGAATACAGCTCAGAAGGGTATTGAGAGTTGCTAGACGACACTCGGGGGCAGATTAAATTTGCTGCCGCTAGGGTGCGTCTAGATTTCTAGGCTAGTTTACTTGTGCACTGTGTTGCTAAATGCAAACTGTATTGTTTGTTTTATAAATTGTATATCAAACAAAAACAGGATTCAGTATACATTTTCTTGTATACATTTTAGCCTAAAATATTTAGGTTTGATTTATGTCCATTAAAGGTGCACTATGCAACTTTCTGTCCACTGGAGGGCGCCTATTCAAAACAAATGCGTAGTTTGATGATGCAAAGTGTGAGCGCAGCATCTCGGGACATGTGGTCTTCACCTCACAGCCGGTGGAAAATAGGACCCGGGCAGAAATCACGTTCATGTATGCGGTTATTAACGTTACTGTAGTGTGAAGCAGAGCAGGACCGAGTGTTGTGGAACTGAGCACGGCCGCTGGAGCGATTGTTAAAGAAATACCCGCCTCGCAAACACCGGGACTTTTATTATGACGGGACGGGACACAGTCGCCGGGCGCTTGCACTGATCCGCTCTTCCGGTTATGATTATGAGGTAATGCAGCTCTGTTTATCAAATTAGATACATTTAAGTGTGTTGAAAATGATGTTATGACGTTACTCCGTGCGTTCACTTGTTCACACTGCTAAGAGTAAAGCGATTCGGCCAAATAAAACATGAAACTGAGGGTAACGCAGATATGACACCATTGGCAGGCGACTTCCTCAAACTTTATGCTGAAACGTCCCAGTTCATTAGTTAAAATAGCAATTTTCTCACAATTTACAAATAGTTGAAAACATTTGGGATATTGTAGGTACTCAACTGAACAAAATATATAACACTGGCCTAGTGGTTTTTGGATATTTTACTGCAAAAACTACATAGTGCACCTTTAAATAACTGCTGGTATCAGCCATATTGTTGTATCCCTAATAAGCATATGTTTGAACGTTTGAGTGAGTCTGGACTCTGGAGTGTATTTTACCGTCTGTCATCCCTCCGTCTTTTCCCGGACAGTTTTTTCTCAGACCATCTTAAAATCCCAAAATCAATTATTTAAGCTCAACCTCCGCGGTAAAAGTGTTCATTGCTAGAAGTGAAAAGCTGCTGACTTATTCATGACAGGAAGCTCCCTCCCTCCGCCGCAAAGAAAGGAAAAAGATGGGGAAGGGGAGATGGGGGAGGGGGTAATGAGACGGGGGCTGGGGGGAAAATCAATAGCAGGATTTGAAATAGAGGTGAACCACTGCAGACATCTGCTACACTGAGCCAAACTGTCCCAGCAGCCTGCTGAGAGAGAGTATCAGACAAGGACGGCACACACACACAGCTCATGACGAATTTAGATAAACGTGCACACAAACCATATGCGCTTAAATAGCAATAATCTTAGTCCATGTGTGATTTCAGCTAATTTTGTGAGCATATACTGTACATTCAGACACAAAGCAACACATATTCCCACATTAACACTCTCCTGTCTACTGTCACTTCAGAGCAAGTTAAAGCTTGCCCTCTACACTCCCAGCAGAGCATCATTAGGACAATCAGCAGCATCCCTGCCGTTACCATGGCGATGCTGGTCCACAGGCACCTCTCTGCTAGAGGGGTGTGTTCATGCTCCAGTCTTTGCCGACTGCATTAGGATGTTCCACAGCGGTCTACACACACACACACACACACACACACACACACACACACACACACACACACACACACACACACACACACACACACACACACACACACACACACACACACACACACACACACACACACACACGTGTACGCAGTGCATTTGCTAGATAAGGCTACCTAATTCAACACACCGGACACACCTGTGTTTTAAAGTGAGGGCAAAAGAATAATTTTAGTTTTGGTTTTGCCCAATATAATATAATATAATATAATATAATATAATATAATATAATATAATATAATATAATATAATATAATATAATATAATATAATATAATATAATATAATATAATATAATATAATATAATATAATTAATATAATATAATATAATATAATATAATATAATATAATACTTTTCTGACAAAAGCTAGAATTAAAATTATTCTTTTGCCCATTTTGCCACATTTTAGTGATAGTATCATACATTATACAATATAATAATAATAATAATATTTTTAACAAAAGCCGGAACTAAAATGGTAATTTTGCCCTCACATTCTAGTGATTCAACATAACGTAACATAATGTAACATAACGTTATATAATATAACAATATAACAAAATACAGTTTTAATCAAATGTTTTAATACTTCTTGTATGTATTTTTTGTAATACTTTGGTAAAATCAACATAATGCATGGCTTTGAGTATCTTTTTGCTTTAATATATTATATTATTATAAACATGTACAATGTTATATTTTATGGTTGGCTGTAATATGAAAGGGAACAAAGGGAAATATAAATAATGTTTAGTTTAATGTGTAATGAGCTCAAATAATTAAACTAGCAGCAAGAATGTTCATTTTCTTGGTGGGAAAAATCATTTTCATTATTTAATTATAAATGGTGCCAACTTTACAGGTGTTGACCAACATTCTTAAAGGGGCAGTTCACCCAAAAATGAAAATTCTGTCATTATTTACTCACCCTCAGGTTGTTTGAAACCTGTGTTGAACACACAAGATGACATCTTAAAGAATGTTGGTAACCAAATA
The DNA here is from genome assembly GCF_024679245.1 of Pseudorasbora parva. Taxonomy (NCBI): domain Eukaryota; kingdom Metazoa; phylum Chordata; class Actinopteri; order Cypriniformes; family Gobionidae; genus Pseudorasbora; species Pseudorasbora parva. Next base: position 32,797,317 of record NC_090189.1, read on the forward strand.
GTTCCTGATCCAATTTGCTTTCCATAGTATTTTTGTCCCATACAATGTCAGTCAATGGGCACCAGCATCTGTTTGGTTACCAACATTCTTCAAAATATCTTCTTTTGAAATGATAACAGAGTTTCTTTTTTGGGTGAGCTATCCTTTTAACATAAGAGAAGACATCACACTGCTAATGAAGTTAAATATAAACCTTTGTGCCTTCATTTCTGAGACAAAATGATACCAATCTAGACAAAACAATGTCAGTGTGAAAGCATGTAATGTGAAAATGAGTGGAATGTCCCCAGAAATGTGGTCAAATTGCAGATGTCACTGTTCTTGTGGCTGACACAAGTAGGTCATTTTCACTTGAGCATGACATTTGTGTGTATGCATGTGCATGTCAATGTCTATTTGTCAGTTTGAGTGCAAGCTGCTGTCTTGAGTTGTCTTGTCACAGCTCAGTCCAGTCAAGCGCAATCCAATCAGAGGCTGTAGCTCATTTGCAGTTGTAAAGCACATCAACACTGGCTCTCAGAGAACGTAGTGTACAGTATGTGTATTTGATTTGAAATAAATGAGACATCACTTTATGATTCTAGAAGGCCTCTAAGTTTAAGTACACTGACTATCAGGATATACAGGCATATCACACTGTTGTCATGGCAACCAAAAAATTCCCATAAAATGCATAGGGGAGTATGGTTCCACTATGCAGTATCTAAAATGGCTGATCTGCCATAATTCACTGCTAGGCATTGAATATTTTGGAGATTTATCTGCTAAGGTTCTGGAAATACCTAGCAGCTGTGTAGTGCTCAAAAATTACGACTGTGACAAAAGAGAAAGCCACAGGAATAACAATAGCGTTTTGCTCAGCTAATGATTATTCCAGATCTTGATGCACCGTGGTTTCCTGAAAAACCAAGCAAATGTGTGTGTTTAAATAAATATGTATATATATATATATATATATATATATATATATATATATATATATATATATATATATATATATATATATATATATATATATATATATATATATAAATTTGGACCATATTTGCCACACATATGGAAAAAACATTTAGCAAAAGTCCTCATGTGTGGAAAAGCCTTATGCTGACTATGACAAATATTCCTTCAGGAAAGATGAGCACAACTCTTGGTTCATTTTCTGCACATAATTACATAAAAATCCTTGTTGCAAAGGAAATTAGTAACTGGAAAAATATGCTGAGGGCTGCAGATTTGTTGGCCCGGTTTTGGACATACTGGTTCGGAGATTAGTCACACAGCATCTCTGTGAAGAGTTTTTAATGAAGGCCTTCATACTGCAAACATACTCACAAACATTCTGAATCGTGACCGTGCTTAAATCAACCTGAAGTGTGAGAATGATTTGAAACGTTTGAAACATCAAAGTCAACATGAAACAACATTCACAAACCATTTTACTTCTATAACCTGACATATTTTCAATGAGAAAAAATTGGGATCTTGGTGAATCTTCAACCAACCACTGCTACGACCGGAATGATTAATGGAGCGTTATAAGATGCTCTCATGTAGTACCATTGTCCTTTTCAGAACTATGTAGTTATTAGGGGTTTTTGATTACAGATTTGCGCAAAACGCTTGCGATATTTTCAAAATGACGATAAAAAAACTATTGCGAAAGGATGCGGTTTCCATTAAAAGCACAATATGATGTTTTTTTATTAAAATATTCACAAACCACCAGCAATGTTATATATGTTTATGACTTGTGTACTTACATTAATTCAGATGTTTCCAACAATGTTTAAATCCAGAGAAATAAGCTATTTTAACCAGAACACATGACGGACCGTGTCCGTGCGTCACCTATCAGTGACATCACACCCACATTACCCTAAATTTACCGGTTTATTTCGTAGAATCCATAGAAACACTAATCATTGTTATATAGCTCGACACAGTTAGTCTTATTGTTTAAATCTAATTTTTTTGATTTACCGCGAGTAATATGTTTTACAATGCCTAATATTGATCTAGTTTACTGTAGTGTGCAACATGCAGAGGCGGACAGTACTCAAGTATTTTTACTTTCCAAGTAATTTAGTTTATCAAGTATATGTACTTTATCGGTTAAACTTTTACTTCACAACATTCCAAAACATAATATTGTACTTTTTACAGCATCACATTATACATAATCACATTAAAAATGGAGTACTGTATACTTTTACTCAAGTAAAATTGTACTTGAGTACAAGTAAAATTGTACAACATTTTTTGTGTAATTATGTATTAAAGGGAAGAAAACAACTTTTATTTATGAAATGTAGAGCAGTAAAAAGTATGACATTATATATTATGATTTGGAATGCAGTGAAGTAAAAGCTTTCTAAAGAAAAACACTGATAAAGTATACACTTAAAAATGTACTTGAGTAGAAAGTAAAAATACACTACTGTCCGCCTCTGGCAACAAGTGTCTCATAGTAGCACAGTAGAATTATAACGTAACTTTCAACACTCAAATGTATCTAATGTGATAAAACAGCGCTGCCCACATTCACATGAGTAGAAGAAGCGGAAGCATTCACCGGCAGCATTTTGAGCTGTGTCACACTCGTCTCTCATTAGCAGTCGCTCCAGCGGCCTCGTTCCGCTCCAACAACTTTCAGCCCCACCTTGCTTCATACTACAATAATTACATTAGTATGTTAATAAACCTTTAATACATTAGCTCATCCATCAATATGATTTCGGCCCATTAGATTCTTTTCCACCGGCTGTAGAAGTGAAGACAACAACTTCGATGATTCTGCAAAATCTTACGTCATCAAATGACGACTTTTTTTGCGTACGCGACCTCCAGTGGTGCAAAAATTACATTTTGTGCTTTTTAACCGATGTTACATAACTAAAATGTATTTTTTTTTCTTCTTGTGGTACGACATTACAAAAATAATGGCATGGATGTTGCTAGGCTTTTGTAAATACCAGCCACCCCACAAGCAATTATTTTCAATCGAAGGAGACGTAGGCGTGTCTTTCAAGTATTATTGTCTTTTATGAGTTTAATGAAGAACTCCGTCTCGTCTTCTTTCCAAACATACCGCATCATCTTTAAAGAATGATCGACTTCTACGCACGCCAGATGACCTGTAAATGCGCAGTAGCTGTTTCCATTGCAGTTGTGCAAAATATTCCTTTTTCGATTTGCATGAAAAACCACCTCATGAGAGCATAAAAACGTGTTTGCGACATATTGGAGTTTGTGCAAAATTCAATTCGCAATTTCTATTTGTGCAGTTTGAAGGGCAAAGAAAACACGGCTATTCTACGGCTCAACCTCAGACAGATGGCTCTGGGGTCTGTTTCATTATAAGGTCTAGTGGCTCAACTAAATGTTTAGGGGAAAAAAATTTAAAATGCCACCAAATTCAGGGTAATGCCCCTACACAATTTAACTCTGTTATGGCTGTCCCAAATATGACTGCGTCATTGCAATTAGATCTGCTTACATTGCATCAGATTTCTTGTACTGTTTTTTTGTTTTTTTTGTTTTTCAGAATTGAATATTATTTCCAATTCCGCACGTTTCTGTTGAGCTTATGAATGCAAAGCATCAATCAGAGACTTTTAGATAAGTCACCTTTGAGTTTGTTCAATGCGTGCAAATTCTCTCTTTGCAAGAGTGCTTAAAGGGTTAATAAAATCTGCCATTAATTACTCACCCTCATTTTGTTTCAAACCCATAAGACTTTTGTTCATCTTTGGAACACAAATCAAGACATTTTTTAAAAAATCCCAAAAAGCTATATCTGTCCCTCCATTGACAGCTTTAATTATCACTCTGATGCTTCAAAAACTCCATAAAAAGATCGTAAAAAGAATCCATATGATTGAGTGGTTAAGTCCAAAATTTCTGAAGAGACACGATCGCTTTATATGATGAACAGATTGAATGTAGGCTTTTATTCACATAATTACAAACACACGAAACCGCAAAAGTGTCTAAACACAAGAGCAAAACCCCTTTAAAGTGTTTGATTTGTATGCGAATGAATAAACCTCCTTGACATCCAGCATGACAACGCATGGCATTTTCTTGGGAGAATGGTGAATGAAGGCTTATTATGGCATCCTCAAGATGATAGAAAATCTGATAAATTCAGTAGAAGTCTCACCTCCATAGGGGTTTTACCATTGTGGTTAGCCAAGACAAAGTTTTCACAGGATATCCAGATATCTACAGCCAAAACTCTCAAGCTCTTCCCGGATTAAAATACCTCACATGTTATGTTCCCGTTTCAGGGACATGCCAAAAAAATAAACTTGAATTGATGAGGCTTTAGAGGCATATGAATCATGTGTATGCACATCTCTGAAAAATCTATGGCCTGTAATCAGGAGCAGCTTGTTCGAAAAGTGCGGTGAGGAAGGAATTTGAGCAACAAGACTCTATATGGTACATTCATAAACTATCCCAGAGGCCAATCAACCGCTCTACCAGGCCTGAAAAGAACGCAGTGAACGTACAGTAACTGGCACAAAGTTGTTTGTGACGACCAGGCGTGAGGGGGGCATCTGAGTTATGTCCCCCTTTGACCCGCAACTAGAACATGGTGACATCATTCCCTCGGCTTGTTTAGTCATCGTGCCGTAAAACTAGAGAGACTGAGAAGGGGTGGTGAATACCCGAAAGTATTTCTTCAGTCTGGGAATGTGTTGTGAGTATGTGGCAGTGCATTAGCATTGGGAGGAGGTCGAGAAGCTGGGAAAATAGCCTTATATAGTCAAGGGTAGAGCAAGACCCTGGAATCCGTGAGGAAATGACCATGTGCTGCAGGAGAAAGTTCTATTGGTATCAATATAATAGGCCACACCAGAGGAAATACAAGCCACCTGCTGAGCTCTCAGCTTTCATTACCGCTTCAGTGCAACGTCGAGGAATAATTATTTGTAATTGCAGTGATTACACGGGTCCCACAAAGTTTTCCATTTTTGAGTTTTAGAGTAATAGGTTAGAAGGTAGAGATGCGCAGGGACGCCCGTGCTTGTGCAGATGGGGGTGGGAGAAAATGATTTTCCACAATAGAACACGGATAAAAGCAAATCTGAGCCACTCCAGGGGATTCCAGTGACTGTGAAGCAATAATGGGTGAGCAATAATGATCGACATCTGACACACTGAGGAAGCGGAACTTACACACACCCACATACATATAACAAACACGCTGATATTGAGCCTACACTCTTAAAAATAAGAGTGTTCGTTATTGACATGCTTCCGTGAAGAACATTTAAAATCCATGGAAACCTTCCATGGACAAAAGGTTCTACAGTAAAAAGGTTCTTTAGATTATTAAAATGTTCTTCACACTAAGAAAAAATATATATTTTAATAAGAACTGGTCAATGAAAGGTTCAGTGCAGAATATATCCAATAAAATAAAAGCAATATTTTAAAGTTTTTTCCCAAATCATTAAATCAGCCATAAAAATCATTAATTTAAGACATTTTTTTTGTTTTTTTCCCCCCTTAATTTTTATTTTCTATGCAGATGCACTCCCCAACAAAATTACCCAGCTCAACTCTGGAATTATACAAAATGTATTTATATATATTTTCCAAATATAGCTCTTGTTATCTGGTGAAAATTCTCCTACACAGCAAAACAATTGCTGCCTTAAATTTTTAAGTACATTCAACTTGGACCTTTAAGTAATTTCAACTTAAATTACATTAAATTGACTTCAAAATAAGTTGAATAATGTATAACTTATAAAAAAGTTGAAAAACGGTTAACTTATTTTGATGAGTTAGCAATATAAAAACATATATTGTCCTAACTTATTGATCATAATTTGTACAATGTATTTTTCATATCGCAATAGAAAATCTAAATGTCGCATTTTTTTTCAATTTTGTGCAGCCCTAACTGAGTCTACTGTTTCTGATTTGACTGTACATGATTCATCCATGCATATAATTACAAAAAGTTGTTCATCCTCTGAAATGGCTTTTGTTCAATCCTGAAATCCCTCACAATACAGAAGTAAAATGTAAAAAATGTCAACCTTAAGCATTTCCGCCCTAGCTCACACATGTACACACAAATAACAGCATACAGAGATGCATTAATGCAGAAACGGGGTCACAGGGTCCTCATGGAGATCAGGTCACATCCCATCCAGCATCAGCGGTGCTCTGACTCAAACTCTGTCAGCCATAAATACCCTCTCCAGCACTTACTGCTTACTCAAGCTCTCAAGATTCAGAAATACTACACACATTGTGCACGCATAAACAGTGTATGCTATATTACTCTTGTTAACAGCAGAGATTTTTCATGCCTGCACACACACAAACATACAGTTACATCTGTGTCATTCAGCTAAAGGATGAGTGATAACTAAAAAAAACTTCCTTCTACAAGCGTTTCTATAATTAGGGAACCCACGCCTCTTTAAAGGGCCCATTAATGTCGACCCAGCAGGAAATCATTCATGTCAAGGGCCTTATGATGAGTTATCCAAAGAGAAAGATGAATATCTATTATTGGAGCAATGTGGATTAGACCAGCAAAAGAAAAAGAAAAAGGATAGAAAACAGAATATACCATAAGCACAAAATATTTGAAAAGGGAAATGCACAACTAATCTGACTTAAAGTAATCAAGACATTTGAGGAAGATGTCAGCCGCTTGATGCCAAGACTAATTGTGAGCCCAGGATAATTTAGGCGTAACTTCCAGTGCATCCAATCACAGCTGACAAACTCGCATTGTCATTTAAATGAGGCTGTTTGTCTGCATAAAGGAGCGTCACCGCAATTCATTTAAACAAGTTGTGCTACTGCCACATGGAAGGGAATTCAAAGAAAGTGATTAAAGTGCAAGTTAATTCCATTCTTTTGGGTACAGCTGCCTGTTTGTCTCCAGTCATCAATGATAATGCTGAAGTTCATGTCATTCAGGAGTTAAAGAGACTCACCAAAATGATTTATTCTTTCATAAAAGTCTCATATCTGAGGTTATACAACCCCTGTGACCAGTTAGTATCTGCTAGCCTCCTCTCTTCTGCCCCAGTCTGTTCAGCCACACTTTCTTGCCTTTCGTTTCAAAAAGCTCATCTTCAGTGTAACTGTTATTCTGGTTCAAAGAGATCCGGTTTGGGATCTGTACCAAAGTAAATATCTTCTTAATCGTCTCTCACAAAACGGTGGTTGCAAGAAGCAAGCAGATTGTCACGTTGGTTGTGTTGACGGAAGTTTGACTATTTTCAGGCATTGTGTAATATCATTGCGCCGCTACACTCATGTCAAAAATAGTCAAAATAGACCCTAGTCATATGAGTCTAAAACAATCACAGCTTTACATTTTTTTGTTGGCCTTAGTACACAATGTAACTATAGAAGAGTCAAGTTTTAAATAGGAAAAATATTAATAATAAGTAAATAATAAATATTATATAAATAAATAAGCCTTTGGTCATTTGTTTGAACGTGATGCTAATGGTCTTATCCGATTCAATGATGTATGCCAAGCTATGCTAAAAGTGCTACCGGCAGAGATCGGCTGAATCGTTTCAAAAACGGTATACCACACAGCCCAGCCTTCGCTCCCCACATGCATCAATAAGCCTTGGCCACCCATGACCCTGTCGCGGTTCACCAATGTGGAACCTTGGACCACTTTTGATAGATACTGACCACTGCAGACGGGGAACACCCCACAAGAGCTGCAGCTTTGGAGATACTCTGACCTAGTTGTCTAGTCTAGCCGTCACAGTTTGGCCCTTGACAAACTCGCTCAAATCCTTACGCTTGCCCATTTTTTCCTGTTTCTAACACATCAACTTTGAGGATGAAATGTTCACTTGCTGCCTAATATATCCCAACCACTAACAGGTGCCGTGATGAAGATATAATCAGTGTTAGTCACTTCACCTGTATAATGTTAATGATCATTTTATGCCTGATTGGTATAAATCTACCTAACAAAGATTAATTTATGAAAAAAGTTTGTGAGGATTGGGAACGCAAATGCTAAACTTAATAACTGCTACGAGATTTTTAAGCAGCAAGTAAAAGAAGGATGATATTCTACTGATTTTGCTGTGCTATAAAATGGTTATGTGTGCATTGTATATATATTTCTTTAGGGTGTTTAAAAAAGATACACCCAATTTCAAACTAATATATTTTAAAATGGCAACATTTTGAAACCCTGTGCTGGAAGAGGCATAACTGAAAACAGCGGCCATTAAAGAGCTATGCCCTGCCCTTTAAAGTGGTGAGTTTCATGGGTGGTGAGTTGGTTGCAGAGGTTGAAATTTCAAATCGGGTCCATCTTTTTGAAACACCCTGCAGAGCACTTTATCCAATACAGAGTTTTTTAAAGTAGTGATGACAGGAAAATGATTAAATGATGCAAATAGATTTTATTCTGACTGTAAAGCAGCTCTAAGAAGTTAATAGTGTCATTGTTCAGCTGAAGTCAGTTGAGTGTTGATTAAGTTAAAAAGACATGTTTGGATGGCAACCTTTCAAAAAACATCAGTTTGGACAAATATTTACTGAATGAAGTAAATCTAGTCGCTGTTCATTGTTCATTCAAAGATATCATAAGAGATAAACCAATTATAGAAAGAGAGAAAACTGCTACACATGGATGTTGTTTGAATTTGAGTTTAAAGTAAATTTCAATGTTGTACTCAAGACCAGCTCATTCCACTCCAAGTTAGGCCCGAGACCAGAAGAGGGTCTATGTTTTCATGGTCTTGGTCTTAGACTCAAGGAGCATGTGGACTCTGACTTACACTGGTCAATGTAAACAGGTGGGTCAAAAAAATCTGCTGGAACTTTGCATTAAGGCCATGGTATACTCATGCCCAAGTTCTTTTTCATTCTTCCCTTATCACTCTTAAAATGAAAGATTCCTTATTAGCATTGATGGTCCATATAACCTATATTTATGCTTTATAATGTGTTAAATATGGAAATTTTTCTTTATTAACCCCCCAGAGCTATATGGATTACTTTTATAATGGCTGGATGCACTTTTTTGAGCTTCAAACTCATTGCCGTATTCACTGCCATTATAAAGCTTGGAAGCATCAGGATATGTATTAATAAGCTTTGATTTCATTCGTCTGAAAGGAGAAAATCATATACACATGACTTCAGGGTGATTAAATCTCAGGGTCATTTTCATTTTAAAGTGAACTAATGGATTGGATCCTTTCCATTCAACAAAAGGTTCTTTATAGTCGAAAAAGGTTCTTTAGTTTTTTCAAATGTTCTTTTAAGAATTGTTCACTGAACGGTTCTTTTGCTTATTTTATATTTTGGAACCTTTATTTTTAAGAGAGTAGGGGTTAAAAAGAAGTTTAAAAAATACCTTTTCAGCAGTGCACTGTTAACATCCCACGCCGTTAAGAGTGCCTTTTAGATTAATTTAGATGAAGTTTGTTTTGGCAAGCTGTCTTGAACTCCCGAAACAAACACCAAATGAACTTCGGTTTGGCCTAATGTTGTTCAAAATGATGTCACAGCAGTTCGTTCTTCAATGTTTTTCGAGTATACCAAGGTAGTATAAATGCAGAACAAAAAGTCATGCCACTGTCTATAATGTTGTTAATATTTTTCAAAAAAGAATAAATAATACTTTAATCCTTACATAAAGACCCTGTTTACATCTTAAGATGCGTTTTGGTCCATCGGATCACAATAGACAAGGGAGACACATTCCCATTTACACCTGGTGTTTTAATCCATCTCTTTTGTCCACTTTCAACCACTTCTGTCCTGATTTGTTCAAGGACAGGGCCTACTAGTGTCATAAAATTCAGACTTTTGATATTGTGAGAACCCTACATACAACTTCATACCCTTGTTTTTAACATCTTTCGTATGTTTTGCCTATCCTCAGTTTAATCTGGCAGTAATTTTCATTTCGTCTCATCACCTCAAGTGATTTCTGAGTTTCGCTCTTCAAGGCGTTTATTCCCCCGGCTTCCTGTTGCTCTGGTGACAGCATGACTGTTCTTCCTTTTCAGTGTCAGAACTAAAACTGACCACTGAAATGTCCAGGATATGTCCAGGCTTACCAACAGCAGATGGTCAGCTGTAAACAAGGTTTGGGGACAAAATCGGCAAACAAACTCAAGCTGACGTGCTTGTCTTCAGGCTGTTGCCAAGAAGACGTTAACAGAACTAATCTAAGGCCTCTCATTTGCTTTGGAAAAGGCCGGCTTCACTTTACAATGGCTGGGCAAGGTTTCATATGAAATTATTGCACAATTCCTTTCGGATAATCAGGTTTCAAGACACTGAAACATGTCCTTCCACGCAAGGCCACAAAATGCAATGTCCTGTTTCCAAGAACTCATAGTGCGTTTTATCCCATTACATGGACACTATGTCTTTGCTGCAGTGATGCAAGAGGTTGATTAATTTATGAGTTTTAATATCTGGGGCATACATCCAACTGCATTTTTAGGATTAACAGCAGTTCTGCCACCCCTTTTGAAAAAGAACTACACTTTACACAAATACATTTTTTTTTTAAATATACTTAATTGAGAACTGAATGTTTTTGGAAACTTAATTGCATGATAGCTTACAATTAAATAAAATGTATTGTAAATTAATTGTAAATTAAAAGCAATTACTTGAACTTAAGAATTATTTGACATAATAAGGATTTAAGTATATCTTTACATGTCATTTTTGTCTTTGATATGGTAAAGCATTTATGGCTAAGCTAAAATATACTTTAATGTAATTTCTACTGAAACATGAATGTCATGTATTTAAATATATTTGTAATTGCATGTTCGTAATGATGAAGTTGCAATTTAGTACATTTATATATATATATATATATATATATATATATATATATATATATATATATATATATATATATATATATTTACTTACGTACTTTAGGCGACAAATTAAAATAAAAAGAATATTAAAACATGATTTAAAAAGTATTTTAAAGTAATATTTGACATTACAAAGTGCACTTTTTTCTTTAGTGTATATGAATTATAGTCATGAAAGTGTACTCTCTTTAAGTACACGTAGTTGTTTTATTATGCAAAAACATTTAAATATATATATTAAGCCCAATTATTTTTAATGGGGCACTATATAAAAAATTGTATCATATCTTTAAAATATTATGCATATAAATAAATGGCATGCAGTTCTAGTCTACACAAACTGTCCTAAAACTGTCCACGGAAGATGCACACTATTCCTGCACCAATCCCCAGCAGCAAAATAAAGCCTAACGCAAAACACATTTGATACTGTATTACACATGAGGGAATGGCCAGTTGTCTCTAATAAGTGGCATTGAAAGGTTAACTTTAATGTTTCCCAAGTGTAATTCTCTCATTTCACGCTCTATCCCACATTTGGTCCATTTCAGCCGCCCTGGTCTGTGTCATGTGGTCATGATGTCACTGCACAAGCAGGCGGTTCAGTTTTATGGTCGCTGAGGTCATAGTCACATTCCATATCACCCATTTTATGCCTGGCGATGATGCCTCAATAATAATGCTAACAGCAGATTAGCATTCCGTGTTGGGGGTTTTTCCCCACTTGCGTCACAAGAGACAAGGACACATCTTGCTGATAGTTATTTCTGATTAGGACACTCAAATCTTTTCAGACATCCATTTAAAACCCCATCTGCTCTTTGGGGAGACAGTTAGCTACTTGAGAACGAGCTGGAGAGCTTGGCGTGAATAATACGAGTGTTATTTATCTCAAGCTGAAGAATACGAGAGTTGTCTTGCAAGGTCAATACCCTACAAGTGCAAAACAATCGAGCCAGTCACATTAACATTTTGCTTTTCCTTCAGGCAATAGTTTAGTCCTTAGTCTAGTTTTCAATAGACAACTGATATCTTAAAGAAAGATTTCAGGCCAGTTCATCCCAAGAATGATAACTATAATGATAACTATAACGATTGTGTTCACATCAACGCACAATAGTATTCAGTTTATTAATAAGCGCATTGCAGTTTATTTAAGTGTGCTATTAGTATACTTCTTTTAAACTAAAAAATAAGAAAGTACACTTTCAGTCTATCAGTCTATTTAAGTATACTTGACTTTATATGGACAGGAAGACTGAAAGTATATTTTGGACTATACATGTTCTCAATCTTTTGATGGAGATATACTTAAAAGTATAATTAAGTATTCTAAGTGCACTTGGCTTGTAGTGGTGTTTAATCTTTTGATTTAGTAGCATATTAAATACTTCGTTCACATAGGTTTACATAATTTCTTATGAACTTACATTCTTTGAAAATATTGATTTAAAAAGAAACAGATATGTTCAGTATGTGTTCAATTCTGAGCATGCAAATTTTTGTGTAGGCTACTACACTGGTAGTGCACAAAGTAATTTACTTAAAACTACTTTACTCTTTCGCCACCACTGACAGAATTTTCTGGCTATCCATGATTTCACTGTTATAGGGGGCACTTGAGAATCTCTGGATCAAAACACAGGTGAAGAAGCAGAAACTAGCGATAGAGGATTGCTTATGCAAATGTAAAATAATATGATCATCAAACATTAAACAGCATATAAATCAAAACTGCCAAACTTAACAGAATGAAATGTTTAACCCATGAAGAGAAAACGACTATGAAGCTTTAGGTGTATCGATGGACTCGATCATCGGTGTGAATCCCATCCGGACAAAATCTCTGACAAAAAAAATGTGATTTTCTCAGCTTTTTGTTTAAAATGTTGCTTTTTTTTGTATGAAACTCATCCACATTCAAGTGTTGATGAAAAAGAATGCATGAAGCTAGAATAAAAGGTTTTTAAAATGGAAAGAGTGAAAGTGCAGTTAGAGGTATATTCCAAGTATAAAAAACATAGTAAACTTAAAGTGCAAAAATAATATATGGATAGTATACTATATGTATGACGTTATGTTCACTTGAAGAAAACTTTACGTTTACTTCTTTTTCATATGGGTAGTTCAACAAGGATCAGCTTCTTATGTTCATTTAAAGGGATACTCCTTTAAATGGGAAAATTAAAATGCTCTCGTCATTTGCTCACCCTCATACCATTCCAGATTTATATGACTTTCTTTCTTCAGATGAACACACACTGAAATTTTTCTAATAAAATAATTAATCTCTGTGAATGCATATAAGCAAGTCGATGGGGCCCTCAAAGTTTACTCTTCAAAAACCATGCAAAAACTGCACAAAAGTTGATGAGTAAATGTCTTTTTTAATTATATAATTTATTATATAAAAAGTATTTTACTTTTTAAACAATAAACTGTCGCTTCAGGCACAGTGTGAACATCAGCACATTGTGAAGCGTGATGTATATGCATTGTGAAATCATGGAAATCAAGCAAAATGTGGAATCAGAGAAGACAGCACTTTTTGCTCAAGTTTCACAACACGTAAGATGGATCACTGTCACGTTAGTTTTGTGTTGTTTTTGAGGCGAAATTTAGAAATCTATCAACTTTCTTTTAAGTGGACTCACAGAGATGTGATTTCTAAATATCTGGGATGACATGATGAGAGAATTGACATTTTTTGGGTGGAATATCGCTTTAAAAGCAACTGAACCAAATATGCATGTTAATTTTGGGCCATATGCTAAAAGCCTGTAACATGCATTTTTAGAAAGGGTCCACTGAACTTGATGGCATAAAAAAGCAGCATAATTCAACGGCACTCTAGCAGGATGCTAAATATAGTGTCACATCTGCCTAAAGGAGGTGTCAGATGATGGAGGCCACTATAATATGTACGGCAGATTCCTCGCACCTGGACAACGGAGGCTTCACACCCACATGGGATACTGGTTCCAGTTGTCACCCACGTTGTCATTTAGTGGGTGAAGTCAAGCTACTCTGACATTTTCCTTATCGAAGTGTAGAACTGTGCCACCTGCTCTCATGCACATGTAATTAGACCCTTCAGTGGGAGGGCAGTGAACCTTTCGCATCAGTGTTGCCAAGGACAAACAGTCGAGCAGGTAAAAAAAACTCAGCTGTCTAGGTATGCAAATAGAGCGCTGCAGTGATGATGACGTATTTTTGTAGGCAACCCGGAAGTCACTCTGGTTCCCCTGTCAAAAACTCAAACTCAAGGATTTGTCCTTTGGCTTTTGGAATAGAAAAGCTCTGTGACCAGTTGTGACTTAAAGTTGTTTATCATGACAATCTTCATGAACACAACTTTTATGATTTTTGTAGCCTAAATACAATCACCAGAAGTAAAAAGCAAAACCTAGGCATTTCATGACTTCAACATCTCCATCACTTAGCTTCAAACAACTTCCCTGAAAGTTTAAGTTAGAATAGTTTGCGCGATCATAAAAACAACGAGGGCATGAAAGCGGACTAGTAAGTAGATGAGTTTACCAGTTCAACGCAATGATGAAGTGATGTTACACTCATAGTTACCACAGGCAGAAAACAAAAGAATAGGAAGTATCATATATATAGCTCTTTAAACACTGTCGCTCCACTTGAGCTAGTTGATATTTAGCCTTCCAATTCCCCAATCACTACCTTTTCGAACTATGTAACGGTCGGAGATGATTTTATTTTAAGTACAGTGAAGTCCATGAACTCTACTACCAGTACTTTTAGATCCGGTTCCCTGCTCGGTTATTATGAACTGCCTTGCATCAATCTGCCCTTTTATGACTTCAATTGTTAAACTTGTCATTGATTTCTGGAATTGTTCCTCCAGAACTAAAAATAGCTGCCATTACACCAGTCCCTTAGAAGACTGGCTATGATGTTTCCGATTTGTCCAACTACAGGCCTATTTCTAACCTCCCATTCTTGGCTAAAGTTCCTGAGCGTGTTGTGGCTATTCAGTTAAATAATCATCTAGCACTGAACAGTCTATTTGAAGCTTTTCAATCTGGGTTTTGAAGAGGACATACTGAAACCGCTTTAAGTTGGGTCGTAGTAAATGATCTGCTTATTGCAGCTGATTCCGGTGCATGCAGTATTTTGGTATTATAGACCTCAGTGCTGCTTTTGACACTATGTCAATCTATTCTGCTTGACAGGCTGGAAAATTGGTTAGGTCTTTCTGGAGCTGTTCTTAATTGGTTTTGGTCCTATTTAACGAATCGTGCCCAGTTCGTTGGCTTGGGTAACTACAAATCAGATAGCGTGCATGTTGAACAGGAGTTCCTGCATGGTTCACTACTGGGTACAATTTTATTTAACATTTATATGCTTCCGCTTGGGCAGATCATCAGGAAATAATGGTCTTGGGTATCACTGCTATGCAGATGATACGCAGATTTACATCAACACTAGTCTTGATGTTCATTATTCATTAATAGCTTTGCGAAGCTGTCTAGCAGAGATCAGTATCTGGATGCAGAATAACTTCCTGAAGCTGAACGGCTCCAAAATGGAATGAATGCAGATTGGTACAGTGGCGGCTACTCGTAAAGCCGGGCAGATCAGTTTGATTGTTGATTCCTGCACAGTAATCCCTACTTCACAGGTGCGAAATCTTGGTGTCATTTTTGATCCACAATTAACATTTGAAGCACACATTACACACATCTCTAAAACTGCATTTTTCCATTAGAGAAACATAGCTCGATTAAGAAGGCTTATACATGCCTTCATTACAACGAGGTTAGATTACTGCAATGCCTTGTTCTCTGGACTTCCAGCTAAATTGTTGAGCAAGCTTCAGTATATATTAAATTCTGCCGCTCGTGTGATCACTCGTACTTCTCTTTGTGAACACATTACACCAGTTCTTTCAAAATTGCACTGGCTTCCCATAAATGTGAGAATTGATTTTAAAATTCTTATTTTATAATAAGCTCTTCATGGGATTGCACCTGAGTATCTTTGTGGCCTCATCAGTCCTTATACTCCATCACGCTCTCTTCGCTCTGCTAACTCGCTCTCACTTCACCAGCCTTCATGTAAGCTTAAAGGAACACTCCACTTTTTTTGAAAATAGGCTCATTTTCCAAATCCCTTAGAGTTAAACAGTTGAGTTTTACCGTTTTTGAATCCTTTCAGCCAATCTCTGTATCTGGCGGTAGCACTTTTAGCATAGTTTAGCATACATCATTGAATCCGATTAGACCATTAGCATCACGCTCAAAAAAATTACTAAAGACTTTTATTATTTATAAAAATAATTTTTCCTATTTAAAACTTGACTCTTCTGTAGTTATATTGTCTATTAAGACCAAGAGAAAATGAAAAGTTGCGCTGTAATATCATCGCGCCGCTGCACCCATGGGACAGCAGCAAAGTTCCCTGATTAAGCAGGAACGAGAGAATAGTCCCTAACCATATCGGTCTGAAAAAATCACAACTTTTCATTTTCCGTGTGGTCTTAGTACACGATTTAACTACAGAGGAGTCAAGTTTTAAATAGGAAAAATATTATCTTTGAAAAAATAAAGTCTGGGGTCATTTTTGAGCGTGATGCTAATGGTCTAATCAGATTCAATGATGTATGCTAAACTATGCTAAAAGTGGTACCACCAGATACAGAGATCGGCTGAATGGATTCAAAAACGGTAAAACTCAACTGTTCAACTCTAAGGGACTTGGAAAATGAGCCTATTTTCAAAAAAAAGTGGAGTGTTCCTTTAAGATCATGGGGAAAAGAGCCTTTTCATACAAAGCCCCCAAGCTATGGAATGCGCTTCCTCTGCCCATCAGAAATGGAACAACGCTGGGTCATTTTAAAAAGTTGATTAAAACACATTTGTTTTAGACTGTTTTTCTCTAATCATTTGTTGTATTGCTATAGTTGTTTTTATTGTTTTTGTATTTTATTTATTGTTGTATTCTTGTTATTTTACTGTAGTGCTTTGGGTTTAAGAAAAGCGTATTATAAATAAATTATTTATTATTTGTTATCATCAGAAAAACTTGAAATGGTTCACTGTCACTCAAGTCACTGTCACTTGATGGTAGATCTGGTGAAGAAGCTGTCAGAGATCAAATTACTGATTTTGAAGATGCTGAAAATTATAATTTTGAGAATATGTTTGAGATCGCCGATATGAGGCAGATCATGACTGTACTGGGAAAGGAGCTCTGATGGGGACAGTGATGATGGGATAAAACATCTGCTCAAACTGAACCCTTCCAAGCTCTCCAAAAGCTAAATAAATATGCTTTATTTTATTCTTCTGTAATTGTTCCTCAGGAGAGGTTTATATTATTGCGACAGGTAAAGAGCCATCTGTGTTAGATATAGATCCGGGTTGCTAAAGACCCGAATATGTACTGGTAATAATGATTGACAAAACATTCATGCATTTAAGGGTTAGGGATGTATTTTATGTTATAGAATAAAATGTGAAAATATCTTGAACCTTATGATGCGTTCAAGTCCTCCTGGGATGTTCGTATTTACGAGGTAAGAAGTCGTGTTTACGGCATAATGTGCACTCCAGTCTCTTTGGTCGGAGCAAGATGGCGGTGTTTCTTCTTTTAAAGAATTTCATGAAAATACAGAAAGGTTTGTTCACTCTGCTTATAGAAAATGAAGAAAAAAGATTGTGCATCAGGTGAGTTTTAATCGTTTGTTTTTAATTAATCTATGAAGCCACTGTAAACTGTATCGTTATACATTAGGCTAATTGTTACATTACAACGTTAGCTTACTTTGTTGTAAATGGCAAAGCCTGACAGTGCTAAATACCCGTTGCATCCATTGATTCCATCATGTTTCTCACAGACACTCCCCTAACTCGTACAGATCGGGGCTTGAAGAAAATTCTGAACTTCCCGCTTGTATTTATGCCTTGGTGGTGGTGTTCACGATATTTACGACATGACTTGAACGCACCATTATTTCAGGCCAAAATATCCATTTAAAAAAACTCAATGATGCCAGGACGACAAAACCGAAGTGCTAAAATATGTTCACAAATGAGACCTTATTGCAAAAGTGTTAGTATTTTGTCTAAATAAATACAAAATGAAACACTGAAAACTAAAATCAGTCATTTTAAATGATATGAGTGAAGCCTCTCTCATCCTTCTCTCCGCCTTCACTATCGTCATTCCCCCTTAATCCTTCTGGAGCTCCTCCGTTGGACTCGAGACCGGTTCGGGCATTGGGGCTCATGTGGGCTCATTAACACTCACGCCACTGGCCTCGCCACAGATGGGCTTATTATTAGGAGATACGAGGGTTCGTGGCTCTACCATTGGAAAAGGCGTAATGGCTAACTTAGATCACATGTGCCTTGACAACCTATCACATTACAGCCTTGATTCATTGAATTTAGTTCAGACAGTCAATCACTGTTTGGGGATACCATAGAGATAAATGAGAAATGCCATAAACTTAATCACGCCTGTCGCAGTGATCATTTGTTAATGTTTTTAACTTTAAGAGAGCGTTAGGTAATATGAATTGATGACAATGTTCATTTAAATGTAAAAATAAGGGGAATAAGCATATATTACACATTCAATTTCAACCCATATGTATCTAATATTGACCAATAAACTTAAAACATCTATATAACCAATATGTCTGATAACATGTATGTTTGGAACAATGAAGAGGAGTAAATAATGACATAATAATCATTTTTTAATTAACTATCCCTTTAAGACAGAAAGCCAGAACATACGAGGACAAGAGCAACAGGTTTATAATGTCTTTAGATATGATTCTGAAGAATCTGAGCTGTTGTCCTCTTAATGCATCAGGAGGGAGGATGGCAGCTCGCAGAAACGCTGTGTTCTTCTCTTGGAGGTGACTGTAAAAAGCTCCAGGAAGAAGGCGTGAAAGCCTCCAGAACAAGCCCGGCTCCATATGGGTAGCGAGAGCTCCAAGACAAGCTCTTGCAGAGTGACATTTAGCCAAGAAGTGCATGTGAAAGCATGACCACTGAACTTCTGTGCTGGATTCCAAATGCCAATGTGTCCATTTATTGTGCAGACACTCAGCCGATGCAAAGAGAGTAAAACTGAAATGTATCAAGTGCAAACAGCCACTGGAACCTGTGGCCAGACTATATAATGGCTGGTTGACATTTAAGCATGAAAGGTTAGGGGAAAAAACTTATTTTTAATCACAGTTGTATTACACATGCTCTTGGCTATTTTAGAAAAGTAAATAATAATAATGAAAAAGCAATTGCTGTATTTTAAACCAATTGTTTTTCTTCAAAACTCTTTATGAAATAAAATAAGATCACATCATTTTTATGTTTGGGTCCAAGTTCAAACCCCTTTAAAACCAGCTGGGTGCTAATCATTTCATCTCTATGCACAGTGCACACTTTTTTTTCCCTTTTTTGAAAATCAGAATGGCCAAGCTGAAGCACTGCCCCTTACACAAACACAATTACAGTGTTTGCTTATTGCTGCTCGAGTTCCACTTAAAAAAATGTTCCCAATCACACCATCTGCAGGGCTCCACTGCATGACACATTCTGCTTCTCACTCTCAGCCGCTTTCCAAAACAATTCACTGGATGATAAACATGGGCAGCCATTCTTTCAGTAATTGTGTTACTGTTAATTAATCTAATATAGACATTGTTTTGTCTGGTTGTTTTAGTGGGTGTTTATACAGTATGAAAGAGATCCACACCCCTTTAGGATTTCATTAAAATCACCATGAAATTAAAATTGGCATTCCTTGTATGTTATGGAATTTCTGCATCTACTCTTAATTCTTTTCAGTATTGTAATACTTAAACTCATGTAACATTTAATTTTAGTGCTTTATTTTTTAATTTATGTAGATAAAATAGTATCTTCTTCTTTTTCTTTCAGCTGTTCCTTTCAGGGGTCGCCACAGCGAATCATCTGCCTCCATCTAGCCCTATCCTCTGTATCCTCTTCTCTCAGACCGACTACCTTCATGTCCTCCTTCACCACATCCATAAACCTCCTCTTTGGTCTTCCTCTCGATCTCCTGCCTGGCAGCTCTACCGACATATTCACTCTCCCTCCTCTGAACATGTCCAAACCATCTCAACCTGGCCTCTCTTTGTCTCCAAAACATCTCTGATGTACTCATTCCTGATCCTATCCATCCTCCTCACTCCCAAAGAGAACCTCAACATCTTCAGCTCTGCTACCTCTAGCTCTTCCTCCTGTCTTTTCCTCAGTGCAACTGTCCCAAAACCATTCAACATCGCTGGTCTCACTACTGTCCTGTACACTTTTCCTTTCATTTACACTGTACACTTTTATCACACAACAGACCTGACACTTTTCTCCACCCATTCCAAACTGCCTCCACATGCTTCTTTACCTCTTTTCCACACTCCCCATTGCTCTGGACCGTTGACCCCAAGTACTTAAAATTCTGCACCTTCTTTACCTCTTCTCCCTGTAACCTCACTGTTCCACTTGGTTCTCTCTCATTCACACACATGTATTCTGTCTTGCTGCGACTCTTCTCTCCAGAGCAAACCTCCACCTCTCTAGACTTTCTATATAAATGTATGAATGTTAATATCAGCCATGCAACATTTATTGGCCATAACATTAAAATAATTGCCTGTATCAATTAGAATTGCAATATTTGCGCATCTGTACTGTAATATAAAGAAAATCAAGTTTTAATGTTGTTTATATGTGTGTGTGATGTTTTAATGCTTTAAGACAAACCATGTGCAAATTCTTTAATCAACATCAATTAATCAAACTATTTTCTGCAGTAAAAAAAAAAGTCTTAAAGGGTTAGTTAACCCAAAAATGAAAATTATCTCATTAATTACTTACCCTAATGTCGTTCAACACCTGTAAGACCTCTGTTCATCTTCGGAGCACAAATGAAGATATTAGTGTTGAAATCCGATGGCTCAGAAAGGCCTTCATTGACACCAATGTCATTTCCTCTCTCAAGACCCATTAAGGCACTAAAGACGTCGTTACAAAGCCCATCTCACTACAGTGGCTCTACAATCATTTTATGAAGCGACGAGAATAGTTTTTTGTGCGAAATAAAAAACAACAAAAAAACTAAAGAATGACTTATATAGTGATGGGCCGATTTCAAAACACAGTTTTGAACGGTTATGAATCAGCGTATTGATTCATGATTCGGATCTGACATTGACGATCCAAATCATGAACTGATACACGTTCGAAACTTTGTTTTGAAATAGACCCATCACTATATGTTGTTATTAAAAAAATAAATAAAATGATTGTAGAGCCACTGTAGTGAGATGGGCTTTGTAACGACGTCTTTAGTGCCTTTATGGGTCTTGAGCGAGGAAATGACATTGGTGTCAATGAAGGCCTTTCTGAGCCATCAGCTATAAACAAAAATATCTTCATTTATGTTCCAAAGATGAACAGAGGTCTTACGGGTGTCGAACAACATAAGGGTAAGTAATTAATGAGACAATTTTCCTTTTTGGGTGAACTAACCCTTTAAAAACGCAGTTTGAAATCGCAGGTGTTACTTATGTCACAAACTACCTTGTAACCAATCACGTCAACGTGTGTGCAGGGCTTTTGCATTTCATTAACTATGCTGTGAAGCAGGGAAGTCTCAAGAGAAGCCATATTGATATGAAAAATCAGGTACATTTAGCAATATAGCGGGTGAATTATGCAAATGATGTATATTGCGTTGTTATGATGAACTATATACCTTCCTCGCAGATGTTCTAAGTTGTTCAGTGTTTTTGATTCTGAGATGGCGAACTGGAACATGGTTTGTGTAACATTAGCAACATATTATTAGCTGTTTGATAAATGAATCAAGGCTCATCATAACCAAATGAAACCAAAGGCTCATCATACTAATTACTGTTATGTGTTTATTATTCTTAAAACGTAATGCCATTCTAATTCATCTAGACCTATCATACACCCGGGCAATGAGACAGCAAGACAGCAGACAGCAAGTGTTTTCACATCCTGCGCCATGTTTAAATAGCAAATGCACTCGCGTCCATCCGTTCACCCATGGTCTGAAAACGAGGTGTGTTCAGACTCATTGTTGGAGTGTTGCTATTTTGAAGCAACTGAAAACGACTGCGCCATTGACCAACAAAAACCTAGTCTAAAGTCAATAGCGCAAAAAAATGGAGAGCTGTTGAAAGAAAACAAAACTGGAGGTTTTTCGTAATTCGTGGAAAAAGAGCATGACTGCATACAGAAAGGCCATAAAAATTGCTAGATCTGCTTATTTCTCGACTCTTAGAAGAAAACAAACGCAACCCTAGGTATTTATTCAATACTGTCGCTAAATTAACAAAAACTAAGCTTCAACTGCTGACGTTTGTAAACAACAAAGCAGTAATGACTTTATGAACTTCTTTAAGTCTACTACAGTCTACTACAGTATCACTTCAGACAGAGCATTGTAGTGTCACTGAGGAAAAATTACACCCATTCACTACTATAGGAGGAGAAGAATTGGCTAAACTTGTTAAATCATCAAAATCAACAACATGTATGCTTGACCCTATACCGACTAGGCAATCAAAAGAGATGCTTCCAGAGATCATAGATCCTCTTTTCAATATCATTAATTCATCCTTGACATCCATCAGAGTTACAAATGATTTACTCTTGTCATCTGATCGTGGTTGTATCTCTCTATTAATGTTACTCGATCTTAGCGCTGCATTCGATACTATCGGCCACAACATTCTTTTGAATAGACTCAAAAATGATGTTGGCATTAGTGGAATTGCATTGCACTGGCACACAAAAAAGCAGTTAGTAAAGGCTACTTTAGATATGCAAATTGTATTAGCTCATACCATCATGAGGGGCCGCCAAAAGGTGCAGGCTCCCCACCAGCTCTTTGAGGGCCTCCTGTACACCAATGGCTGAGTCATACAGATTTATACAAAAGCAGACAGCCATTTTGATGAATAGTGACTCTGAAACTGCAAATGGCCTGTGTGGACTGGACATAAACAATCCTAATATATATCGTAGTCACTCATATAGCATTGCCTGGAGGCAATGATCGATGGTTTATAAACAATGAGTTCTCTGACAGATTAAATGAAATTCATTATCAGTCAGCTGCAGTCCGCAGCTTTCCTTTAATACTGATAATAGTGTTTGTTTGCTGACAAAAGGCCAAAATCAATCAGATAAAACTCTGTTATTTGAAGCAAAACACTAATCACATGAGGCAGGTTACAGTATTATAAAGCATGCAGTGTGTGACATGCAGTCTGCAGGACTGCACTGACCAGGCCAAGGCCTTTCACCACCAAGAGTATTTAACACACTGAACAGTAACTGCACAATCTAACCCCGGCTAGCACTCAGCAAGCCTGTCTTCAGCTTCGAGGCCTGATAAACCATTTTCTACACCAAAGCAAGGAAATGTAAAAAAAACACTCCAGGCAGTGCCCTAAATAACCACAGGACGGCCTGTTGTCACAGTCTAAAGGTGAAGAGGCAACAACACCTGGCAGAGGTGTAAAGAGGCAATCATGAGGAGCAATGATGTGCTCTTCCAATATAAAATCTGAAAGGAACGCTGTCGTCTACCACAGAAAATGACTTTGTAAAAGCTCTGTTTATACTCACCCTAGTGAAAAATAAATATGTCAATGTTCAATATTCAAATTCAAATATTCAAATGTGTTTGAATTACATTTGTTTTATGCTTATAAATACATTTACACATATTTATGTACTTAAAGGTAGGGTAGGTAAGAATGATCTAAACACTTTTGTCCAAATTTGTTTATATTAAAATTACTTTCTTTATATGTCAATACATAATTACTCATAAGTACTCTGAAAAAGAGAGAAGACGCAAAAAACGCAAAAAAGGAAGACAGTAACACAAAACACCGCCTCTACAGCACGTCTAACCCAGTAGCCCTGCCCACTGACTCATGGAGGACTTGTGCTAGCTTGTCAACAACAATAAACATGCAGAGGAAGATAGCAAGATATTGCGCTATTCCTGGTTGTGGAAGAACACAGTCGCTGCATAAGCTTCCTTCGGATCCTAAGGAATGTGTGGTTGAACTTTATTTTTACTGAAGTTCCAGCTCACGAGGGGAAGACATGTTTACTTGCGGGAATCGTTTGTAAACAAAGCTCCGGTCGATGCTGGATTTGGATCCGACAGGAATGGTGCAACACACTTGTGTGAGTAAAACACGTTTTTACATGTAATAGTGTTGCATTGTTATAGATCGTTTTGCTTAAGTGTACGTGTCTAACAGAACATACCTTTAGCACGCTGGACTCGTATGGGCCAGGGCTCGCAAAGCCCGGCAGGCCGATCAATCTCATTATAGTTCTTGATCTGCTATTCTCTCTCTCGAGTTGACATCTGAAGGGCCGCGCGCTCACGTGTGTGTGTGTGTGCGTGGTTCGTGCTTATATCATCTGATCTTGCAGGCTATGAGTAATATAAAAATAATAGTCCAATCAATTGTGGGTGGATGAGAAATATTATTGTGTTTGTTTGATAAAGACGTTTATGAGCCCTGTGGTCGAGAGAATCATTCCGGGGGACGCTTCTCCCTCAATCTCTCCTCTCCCTATATGAGCAGAAATGTACGGCTCATATTTTGTTACAGCAAAAAATAAATAAATTCTTCTGTACAAAATGTTTTTTTTTTTAAACTCTAAAGTCAAAATATACAGAGGCCCTAAAGGGACACTGTGATGTTAAAAAAAATTGATGGGAGGAAGAATAATGTATCAATGCTTTTTTTGTTTGTTGTCTTGCAAGATTATTGCAATCCCCCGAGAAACTTAACACACACCAAAAATATATTATGGATAATATAAGGTAGGAGAAAAACTATATTTCTGTGTTTTGTGAGCGAATGCAACATTTCTTGGGGGAACGCAACACTTTGTGGAGATTTTTTTTATGTGGATGAATTTGTTATGTAACTGGTTATATGTTACTTGTGACATGTCTCCCGAGCACTCATCAGCGTCGCCCTGGCAAAAAACTCAAACACCTGCAAGCACTCAGCACTACCTGCAGTCAGGGGCGTGGGACTGGGGGGATAAAGGGTACTGAGTAACCAGGGCCCGAGGCAGGGGGGGGCCTTAGAAGTCAGTTTTCTATACATACACATACATGGTACGGGGGCCCAGCAAGATGGTTTGTACCCAGGGCCCAAAATTTGGTGCTACGCCCCTGCCTGCAGTGTTGGGTGTAAGGAAATATTAACTAATAAATTAATTTAATTTAATTATGTCATTTAATTATGTTCCCATTGAAAACATAAAGTAAGGGATTACTCTTAATTTTTTACAGTATTAATACAGTTTTTTCTGATGTAATTGCCTTAAATACTGTATAGACTAAACAATTCTATATAGAAAAATACATGTTTTTAATCTAACTTTCTCCCTCTAAACATCTTGGTCAGTTCAAATATAACATAAGCAATTTTATATTATTTACTTGAAAGAATCAGAAGAGAAGTTTCATATCGTTGTTTTGTTCAGCTGGTCGAGGTTCATATGGGATTTAGAAAGTAAACAGGAATGGAATATGTTTTCCATAATTAGTACAGTAATCTAATCACATTGTTGAAGATGTAATTAGTAGCCAGTAATTATTTTTATTTTTTACTTTATTAGTAATTCATTCGTTTTAAAGTAACAATACACCAGTTTTTAAATGCACAAATTAGGGATTAAAATGAATTAAGATAAGATTTAAAACTGTCATTATTATAGTTATTTCTGTTGGAAATGACAAATGTTAGTAAGGTTTAATTGACAATATAAAATTGTTATCTTTAATTTGGATTCCCAAGTAAATATATTGTGTTTTAAAGATGCTTGAATATTTAGACTGGAAAACAAGACTAAAACACTGGTCCTGAAAATCCTTTCTGGAGTGTATATTACTGGATCAATGGCAAGAGTTGAGCTTTCATCAGCCTCTCAAATGTCATTACATTCGCTGGCCTGCGATCATTTCACTAGACGCTCTGAAAGGACCATCTGTGTGGACAGTGCAGCCGTGACTGTCCAGATGTCCACTAGTGAGTGGGCAGATATCCCATCAGCAGGGGTCATTTCCACTTCATCAATGAAAGACACAAAAGAAACGTCACCGGGAAACAAAGAGGTGGAACTGACAGATGCAGCAGTGAGTAAGAGAACAGGAACAACAAAGAACGATCCAAAATAGCCTGATGCTTCAGTCAACCCACTCACCCTTCTACCATCCCGACTCTAACAACATAAATCCAGCTCTGAGCACATCTGTCTACTAACTACATTAACGTTTTACAATCACCTCAGTGAAAAAAGGAACAATACCCACAGGAGGTTTGATTAAGTCACACATCATAAAACTCTTAGATTGGCTGGCTACTACAGCCGTGTTGCTTTGGTGTTGTACGGCCCACAAATTTAGGGCCTCGTAAAAAACGACCGTGCAAATTTCAATGAATGATTGAGCAAATTGTTGAGCTTTTTGTTCAACACAAATAGCACAACGTACAAGCTCATTAAATGCTGGAGGTCTGTTATTTCTTACAGTTATTGACTGAATCATATCAACCCCTTGTGACCATGATAATATGATTAAAATTCAGACAGTATCACAAAAAACATGATTCATCTCTTTACACAAGAGTGTGGGTGGACGAAACAAGGTATCATTCTCTCACCAAATTTGGTATTTCCCCTCAGAAGAGAATAGGAAACAGCCAAGACAAATCCTGAGTTGGGTTCGTTCGATGAAAATTGTCATTAATTACTCACCCACATGTTGTTCCAATCATTCATCTTTAAAACACAAATGAAGATATGTTAATGAAATCGGAGAGCTTTCTGTCGCTCCATGGACAGCTACGCAACTACCACTTTGACACTTTGTGTGGTTCATCTTACGCAGAAAGTTTAATGCCTCTCACAGTTCTACGTCTGCCGTCACAGTTGAAGCGGTGCAGAAAAGCTTACTGTTTGCATGCGTTTTTAAGTATTGCTGTTTATTTATTTATCAAGTGATTTAAACACTGAAGTGAATTTAGCAGCCAAAGACAGCTCATTTCAGTATGCACACATTATCTGAGACTGTTTCTCAGCGCTGTCTGAGAGACACGCATCATGAAGCCGCTGCTCATAGAGCACGTCAGAACTGAACTGAGAGCTTTTTGCCACTTAATTGGGCTTGAACGGTTATACACACACTTATGTGTCAAAGTGACCATGTCTTTGCAATGTGGTTGTACTGTAATTTATGTCTTAAAGGGTTAGTTCACCCAAAAATGAAATTTCTTTCATTAATGACTCATCCCAATGTCGTTCCACCTCTGTAAGACCTCCGTTAATCCACGGAACACAGTTTAAGATATTTTAGATTTAGTCCGAGGGCTTTCTGTCCTTTGAATGTAAGTGTATGCACACTTTGCTGTCCACGTCCAGAAGGTAATGAAAACATCATCAAAGTAGTCCATATTTGACATCAGTTGGTTAGTTAGACTCTATTGAAGCATCGGAAATACATTTTGGTCCAAAAATAAAAAAACGACGACTTTATTCAGCATTGTCTTCTCTTCCGTGTTCCTCAAATAAAGAATCAAACGCTCATGAATCAGCGTATCGACACACGATCACGCCAGTTTGACACGCGATCTGAATCATGATTCATGACCGTTTGATTCTTTATTTGAGGAACACGGAAGAGAAGACAATGGTGAATAAAGTCGTATTTTGTGTTATTTTTGGACCAAAATGTATTGTCGACGCTTCAAAAGAGTCTAACTAACCAACTGATGTCACATATGGACTACTTTGATGATGTTTTCATTACCTTCTGGACGTGGACAGCAAAGTGTGCATACACTTACATTCAAAGGAAATCTAAAATATCTTAAACTGTGTTCCGATGATGAACGGAAAGTCAACACAAAGAGTTGAAGAAGAAAAAACGCAGTATATTGGATCCATGCAGTCAGTCTTAAAGTGACAGCATCCAAATTTACCTGCTGTCGTTATTAATGATGATCTCTCACTGCTTTACTGAATCACTTTTGTAACTTTAATAAGAGCAAATGTATATTTCATATATACAGTGAAGACCATGCATTGTTTTTTATACATTTAATTACTATATACAATTTATGTAGTATTTCTTATTTCTAGTGCTTGAAGTTTTTCAGGTAGGTCGATTTTGTCTTTGTAGAATTGTAGTTTGTTTTCTTTGCTCTTTCTTCATCACTGTTTACTTCTCTTTATTAAGCTTGAGAGTTGTTTTAGGCAAGTATTCGTTTTTTTAATGATATTGAAAATGACAAGAATTGTGAAATTTCAATGGTAAAAAAAGTGATATCATAAAAACCTTATTTAAAACAAATATATCTATATCATGATGTCATATACAACGATTTTGTATATATCGTTTTGGTTCAAGAAATCTTTTTCCAGGAAAGAAGAAAAAGAGTGCACCTCAAAATGGAGGATGATCTGTGGTAGACACTGCATTAAGTAATACTAGTATATCTACTGGCCCTCTATGGATTTCATCAGCGTCAGCAATTGAAACTGCACAGCCCAAATGACAAACAAACACAATTTGTACCATCATTTCACACTGAATACTGACTAGCCATCTGTCAGATGGAGAAAACAACATGTTGAAGCCACAGATGACTTGGCTTGTGGTTACAGCCCATGTGTACTACCCAGCTATTAGGAAAAACAGGATGCAATGCATATGGATTACATTGGTGAAAACAGTCTTTCGTCTGAATATATAAGGGATCAGTCTTAGTGAGGAGCCAAGGATGGTCCATCCTCAGGGAGGAGATGTTAGTGTGTGAGTCAGCAGACTGCTTCTATTAGGGCTTGACACAGATTTCTTTCTTGGTCACCAGCACACTATAAGCCTAGCAGTGGGAGTTTTGTCCCAAAAATTGCCATCATGTACTTCCTAAGGACAAGGCTAATTCTGGAAGCATGCAATGCTTCTGTGAGCTTTGAAATATATAAAGAGATTGTTTTGTCAAGATTAAAGCACTGTAAGTATATACAATCAGGTGCACTAAAGTCAAGACACACTCTAAAGTTGATGCTAAACCACAGGGTCACATGTTTCTGCCAATTATAATGAATTTTCTTTTGTTACACTGTGTGTGTGTGTGTGTGTGTGTGTGTGTGTGTGTGTGTGTGTGTGTGTGTGTGTGTGTGTGTGTGTGTGTGTGTGTGTGTGTCTGCGACCTGGTAATCCCTACGTTATGGGGACAAAATGTCCCCACAAAGATGGCAATATCCGAAATCCTTGTCCTTGTGGGGACATTTTTAGGTCCCCGTGAGGAAAACATCTTATAAATCACACAGAAGGAGTTTTTTTGAGAAAGTAAAAATGCAGAATGTTTCCTGTGATGGGTAGGTTTAGGGGTAGGGGCAGTGTAAGGGGATAGGATGTACAGTTTGTACAGTATGAAATCCATTACGCCTATGGAAAGTCCCCATTAAACATGAAAACACGACATGTGCGTGTGTGTGTGCGTGTGCGTGCGTGCGTGTGTGTGTGTGTGTGTGTGTGTGTGTGTGTGTGTGTGTGTGTGTGTGTGTGTGTGTGTGTGTGTGTGTGTGTGTGTGTGTGTGTGTGTGTGTGTGTGTGTGTGTGTGTGTGTGTGTGTGTGTGTGTGTGTGTGTTTGAGTAAAGTTTCCCCTTTTAGACAATATGACATTTTGATCAAACTGTACTTTCATCCATCACACAAAATATGGCGTCACATAACAAATAGCATCTAAACTGACTAAGGTTTTTGCATTGCTGCATGTGTCATGTGCTTGCATAACCCTTGGAAAAGTCTCTGACCATTAACCACTAGGCAAACAAACATGACATTGAGATACACTGAGGTTAGGGTGAATTATGCAAGGATATTAGATATAGCCTGAAACAACTGAAAGTCAAATTAGCTATGACACTGCCTTCGAGTCGAGTGGTGTTGGGGGTGATCTGTGATCTGTGAGTGACATTTCAACCTGACGCCTGTCCCGAATGACAGGAACATGTATATTTTGAACTAAAACAACATAGCTGTGAGCATGTGCTGGGCCTGGAAAAACAGAGAAAAAGATGGAAAATGAAAATAAATGTGCCATACTGTATGTGTGAATGGAAACAGAAAGACAGACAGGCAGAGATGGTGAATGAGAGAGAGAGAAACAGGTAGGAAAAACAGGACATACTCTTTGTATGTCTGCCAACCAAGAGTATTCCTCAAGGCTTTGTGGAAAACCCTCTGCATACGTGTGCTGCCCTAACATTGAATTCAACAATCCTCAGAGCTTCAGATCAAGATGATTAGTTTATTTTGAAGATCTGATGATTTGTACTTGATATTTAATTTACCCAAAGAGGCTTGACACTTTAGCAGAACTGTATCATAATATACAATAGTGGTGTTGGCAAGGATCTCGAATGCTATTGTAAATACCAAGGGATTCTTGGGATTCTTCTAAAAATAACTGATTTCAGTTTGAGTTGGTTTGAGTCCAGAAGTTTTGGTTTCAATCTCAATCGGAATTTTTGTTGCATCACCATAAAATACCCCAAAACTCTGTTGAGCACATACATTAACACTTATTTTAGATCAACCTCAGTACTATGATGTTCATGTGTTTCTGGGGCACTGAAATCTCAGAAATATGTCACCAATGCCGTCAGTAGGAGTTGGAGAGATTCACACTCCATTCTGTCCAACTCTGTGCTGTGATCACAGGCCAGCGCTGATGCCATTCTTGTGAAACTGCCTCCATCATCAGGGGCAAATCCTGTTATCCACGCAAAACACCCACAGAAGCTTCCAGACCGTTCCTTAGGAGAAATGGATCTGGGTGGACTTGACAACTAATCTCAGGCCCTGTAGATGCAAAAACTGGGTTAAATGAAACATCCTTACTTTTCAGGTCTGGATGATTCATGAGGTGCATCATCAGAAGAGGGATTTGTTATGGGATCCATACATGGACACATGGGATTGGGTACGTCAATTGGCTTTAGTTCTTTTTTTTGGTTTGCTGAATGACGTTGAATTCAGAGGGGAGGGGGGGGGGGCATGAACAAAAACTTGTAACAAAAATACGACCAAGATTATAAAAAATGGATTTGCTTTTCAGGCTGTAAAATCTAAGGAGGCCTTTAGAACCTGGACAAAACCAGTCAAGAAGAATATGTGCGGGTCAGTCCTTGGTTATTTTTATTATTAGGTAACACCTTGAAGGCTGATCAGAGATTGGATCCAGATTGAAAAAAAGTGCAACATCCCTCTTCCGTTTTCAATTACAGTCCCAGTCGTTTCATGGCTAAATTTAGCAGGGACAGTTATCTAGACTCCTGTAGCCGCATCAATCATGGATCTTAACTCTCGGAATGAAGGCAAGATATCCACTGTGGCGCTTTTATTCTTCCACAAGGTGAAGCTTCAACATTGGCAGACCTTTTCTTGTTCAAAACATTCCAACAAAAAAAAACTCAGCTTGCTTTGGTAAAGAGATGGAAAAACGTGAACAAAAGAATCAGTAATGTATCTATTGAGCCTTATGAAAAGGAACGAGGAAGTCCTGACTTCACCTCACGCTGGCTCAATGTGTCACCAAAAGGAAGGTTACCGCTGTCATTTTTGAAAGAAATCTCTCGTTGTTATCCCATTGAAAACAGACACAGAGTACCTGTCTATTTTGTGCAGATCTAACTCTGGCTCAATTTCTGATGTGCTCGTTAACAGCTCTGCAGGACAGTGGAATGAATTTAAAGGCCCATTATCAAAAAATGTCTCTCAAGAAGAAATATTTTGATGTTGTTCCAAATGTTGATGTTCCATTTAGAATCAGGACAACTCTTCACTGAGGCAGTTAGAGAATTGCTTATGAATGTTTGCTTGTCAAATTGCATCATGTTTATGTTTTATCCATATGTACTAAAGGGGTACATCACCACTGGCAAAGGACTTTCAATAAACCTTTGCTGACTATGAAGTAAAAAGGCAAATTGGTGCTACCCGACTTGAGAAAATAGATTAAAAAAAGGCTGTTGACTTCCTTTTACCAAATAGGTAGGAAAACTTCAACACCCATAATGCCTGGTTCAGACTACATGATATTAGACCAAATTTGGCACGTAAGGTGTCGTAGGGATTCGTAAACGATAATAGATGTCGGGACGCAAGAATCGATCATTTAATCTCGTATAGTGTGTCATAGTATACGACAACCGAATCCGCGCATGTGATAGTTCACGACGACATGACAGAAAGACTAGCATGTTTGTTTGTTTTTTGCTGTCCTTCACGACAGTTTCTGTCACGTGTGACGCTGACCAACCGGAGCACAGACAGTTTTCGTACACAGCTTTCAAACACGGCGAAACACATGAAAGATGACGGAGCGGCTAACTTTAGATGGAATTATAAAATGGAGGAAAGGTTCGTGGAGTTGTGGCAATAGTATTCCTGCCTGTACGATGTGTCATCAACGGACTACCACAACCAAATAAGAAAAATGCTGGCGAACGATAGCGGAAGCCATTCAGGAACCCGGTGAGTAACGTTACTGGAATGTAAGCTTAAAAGATGTTTTACAAATACGTTGTGGTGGCAAGCTTTTACTACTGGCTAATAACTAAATATTTAATGTAAAAAGAACAATATTTTACCTCAAGTTCTCTTTGGAGGATTGACAGCCCATAATGTCCTCTTCCAGCAAGCCAGGAACATGTTCTTTGTTGGGTTTTCTTTCTATTTTTGCGCTTTTTAAACATAAAACAGCCAAAACACACTGTTTCAGACATCGTTTGTTTACGGTCTTGTTTCTTAAAGTCAATGACATCACGCACATCATGACAACAAGCGATGATTGGTCAAGTTTCTTGACCAATGAACTCTTTTCTGACATGTTTCTAGTCCAGGACACGACAAGATTTTAGGAGTAAAAATCGCGTAATCTGACACAGTAACTATCGTAACAGACAAAAATATCTTAGTCTGAACCAGGCATAATGCACTGGTCATGTTCCCATCCAAGGCCAGTCACAGTAGTCTGCTATGGATAAGCTTACCAGTCAAATGCCGCCTTGCTTTAGTAGGAAATACTACTTAGCAAACTTAAGAGTTCAATGCATTTTGCGGTAGTGAGTTACTTTCAGTTTCCAGAGAAGGATCCAGTTGTAGACAGAATCAAAATCTGAAAAACTGTGTTTGTAGTCAAGATTTCAAACTGGATGACCATGAACACAGTGTTTTAGGCCAAATCGAGGGGGGGAAACTGAAAGAAACTTCCGTTATGTCATTTCCACTCAAAACACCCAGAGCAATATGCCAATGCATATGGCTGTTGCTGTAGTGCTCTATTTTTGCCATACTGCTGTTTAATGAGAAGACAAAATACTATATCATTTTCAGTGAAAAATATATTATCACCCTTACAATGTTCTGTTAACAACCCTCTGTCTATGGGCGGGTATAAATACATACATTTTGACCGGGTAACAGAGAATAAGTAAACAGTGTTCATTTTACATATACTACTGACATAAATACAAAACAGGTTGAAAATTAGCCAAGAAACACTTTAAGTAATTCACAAATACAATTAAATAATTAAATCACAAAATGACCTAAATAAACTTGTTCTTGATAAACACATTTTTCCTTTCTGAAGTAGAATTCATTTGAATCCTTTATCTTTGTAGGCATAAAGTAAAAAAAAAAAAAAAAAGCCATGTGGTGCCAATATTAACTAATATTTAGAAGCATTTGACCTTTTTATGACACTTATACAGGGTTGCCAACTCTCACGCATCTGGCGTGAGACTCACGCTTTCAGGCTCTGTCTCACGCTCTCACTCCGCCCAACTCAATCTCACGCCAAATTGCCAAACCTGCTTTTGATATTAAACAAAGCTATAAGCTTTAATTTTTTTAAATGTGTTTTAATGAAATTCAAACAATAAATAGCGTTTTGGCGCTAATGTGGCATAATGTTAAAGCCAGAGGCGTTGAAAAGCGGAGTTGCATGCTCTCGTCTCCCTGCGCTGGTCACGTGGCCCATGAGCGCTCAATACTTCTAGCGCTGTGCCAATGAATTTAAATGGCTTAAGCGGATACACAACAGCTTCACCATATAGATGTTTGCTGCAAGTTTTGGTAAACAGTACAGCATAGTGTTAGTGTGTATTGATTATTAAGTCAGCCATATTTACAGGATCGTTGTATTATGGAGAGTGATAGAGATGCAACATTGTTAACATTAATGTTATTCTTGTATTTAGCCCTCAGGTATTCCTTACTAATTGGTCACACTCATACTCATTAAATTATATTTATTGAATATTTTGAGGAGATCTTTTGGTACTAAATACTATTTGTGCAACAATTATTGTCAATAAATGACCACTTAAAATGTTTTTCTTTTAATATTTGTATATATTTCTTCTAATATTTATATTACAATATGTTTAGTAATTAATGTTAAAATAGAGAATTCCAATTCAAAGAGGACAAATACAGTCATTCTGTGGCAAAAAAAAAAAAAAAAAAAAAAAAAAAAAAAAGTTTATTTGTATGCCATTAGGTGCTTTATGGCTCTTTAATAAATATACATGTATCTAATCTAGTTGCTCAAAAAAGTATTGCAGTCTTTGCATTCTAATAAATATTTAGATATGATGATCAAACACTAGATTTCTTTAAATGTGAAATTTCAAAACTTGAATAACTTGCATCCTAATATTTTTAATAAATAATGATACTTATATAATCACTCACAAGTGAATATTAAGGAATTGCACATGTAATTTGACCCAAGAAATGTTTAAACTAGTGCTAAAACAAACATATTTTTTCTAATTATGTATAGTATATATACTAGATATAAACTGATACTTAATCAAGATCAACAGCATTACACCCCCCCCACCCCCCCCCCCCCACCCCCCGAAAAAAAATCTCACTCCAACCTGAACTTAAAAGTTGGCAACCCTGCACTTATACCATATTACATTTTTAGAGACATTTTTACTACATTTCTTGAAAATAATGTTCAAAACCATATGAAACCAACTTGGTACACACTACATCTTTTTCAAAGATGTTACCTTTTCTTCATTACCCTGCAAGCAATAGCCATCATTTCACCATCTAGGTTAAGTAAAGACCCGGTATAGTCTGGATATGAGTAACCCACTTCTAGTACTTCTAATAACCTTGACTTTGGCTACATGTCGGTTTTGCCATAATAACTTGCGAGATGTATGATATTCCATCATGTAAGCAAAGTCACCCGCAATGACAAGGTTTTTGGTTTCATTTCATTTCTTTGACATGTGCATGTTAGATGACTAGTCTATTCTTGGGCAATGGTTAGACGTGTATTAAATTTTCACTAACAGCCCAAATTCTGCCTCGTTTGGACATCTATTAGAAGTCTGTAAATGTAAAATTGCTTGCTGGAAATGTCTTATTTGTCAATATTCCTTATACGTATGCTGCATCAGCGAATGCTGCAAATCCGTTTGATTTAAATGAGCGTGGTGCGTCACAATGACATAACAGAAAACACCAAGGGTTTGCAAAAGTGCAAAACTCTGTTGTGTGCAACCAAAAATAATTCAAAGTTGGCTGCAACCTTGGAAACAAAAACACATTGTGTGCATTTATGGCTGTGGTCAGCATCTGATATGTTCTTGGCCCTTTCTAACACAAGTCCAACTGACATTTTTTAACATACACCAATTTGTAACATGACCAAGAAGGGAGACAGGAAACGGCAAACACAGGTGGAATGTACCGAGCCCCATTCCGACTGATTGATGCCTGCAGGGTATTAAAATTCCACTGCGGCAATCCGGTTGCCCCCACCAGAGCAGAAAAGAGATCCCTTGCCAGGAATGACGTGGCCTGGTGCAGTTTCATCTCCCAGCTAAAGGCCTTTAGTATTGCCACCAAAAGTCAGTACAAAAGGATCAGCCATTGGCTGGACACTGGGTGGGTGATCCGATGGGGTTTAAGTACAAGAGACAGAACAAACATTGATGAATAAGGTGGGGGAGATTTGGATATACTGTCTGGGTGTAGTCGTTTTTATATCCGGACAGAAAGAACAGATCAGAATAGTGACTCTATGGCCTGGCATCAAACCGGTACCCATCAATCCCCCATCAAAACGCCTCATCTGTTTAAGCAGTGTGCTTACCTCAGCAAAACGCAGCTTGAGCTAAGGTCCACAATCATTCTCTCAGTCTCTCAGTCTTTCCCCTCTTAAATCTTCCTCTTAGCTTCAAATCTCTTAGCTTAACATCCATTCAACCCTCCAAATGTCTTCATAATCAGCAGAAAGGACAACATCCACAGGAATGGAAACATAAATACGATCAATCTCCAGTTGCAGAAACACTTTTGCTTGTGAGCCATTGTCTTAAAGAGACAGTGTACCAACTGTGTTTACATTATTGATGCAGTCCTGCACCATACCTGCTGACCTGTTGTCTATCTTTGCTGTAAATATTACTGGAATTCTAGTATACCTATGACACTAAAATAATATAAGTAGCAACTTGCAGCAATATATAGGCTTTTATTTCAGTTTACACTACCATATAAAAGTTTAAGTTTAAGAAAGAAAGAAAGAAACTTAATTCAGCAGGGAAACTAAACTGAAATAAAACTGAACAACAGTAAGACATTTATAAAGTTACAAGATTTTTCTTTCCCATAAATGCTGTTCTTTTGAACTTTCAGTTCATCAAAGAATCTTGAAAAATAGAGTATCATGGCTTCCAAAAAAATGAGCAACTCTTTTAAACTTTAATAATATTAATAGTTACTCAAGTTTCTTGAGCAGCAAATCATCATATTTGAATGATTTCTGAAGGATCATGTGACTGTAGACTGGAGTGGGGAAATTCAGCTTTAAGGCACAGGAATAAATTACATTTTTATAATATATTGAAGAGGAAACATTTGTTTTAAATTTTAATAGTAAAATTGTACAGTATTTTTAAGTCAATAAATGAGCATAAAAAACGTGTGTATTGTTTAAATGCTATTTATTTGGTCTAGAATTCAATTAAGAAATTAAATACAGTAATTCATTTCATGTATCGCATAACGCAATAAAATCATCAACTCAATTAATCATACCAATATTCTTTATACTTTCACATTTTGTAAAGTATTTTCAGTGCTATCTCGTGACCATCTACGAATTCCTCACAATCGCAAACTTTTTTTCTCTGAGATGAATTATACTTCATACAGCAGATCTTGTTCTTGTCACTGGTTGAGAGCCTATTCATAATTTGTATTGCTCCGCTTGTTTCTGTCGGATCTGTACTGGCAGCATTTCTCACGTGTAGCGTTGTTTTTCTACAAGTTTTTCTACGCAAGATTTATATTTAAACATATAGTCAGAGGTGGAAAGTAACGAATTACATTTACTCGCGTTACTGTAATTGAGTATTTTTTCTGTGTACTTCTACTTTTTTAAGTAGTTTTAAAAATATGTAATTTTACTTTTACTTAAGTACATTTTGATTGAAGTATTGTACTTTGCTACATTTTAAACCACATCCGTTACTGAGTAAAATTAAATCATTAATGCAAAGAGGGGAGGAAAAAAACGCGATCTGGAAATGACTATATTGAATAGAGGGCGCGGGACGCGGGAGAGAACATGCGCGCAAATATCAGATGGAGACGAACGAGACAGACGTCAGTGACGCAGACCCAGGTGAAAACAAAACGCCGTCGTGAACCCCTGGCTAGTATGGAAATACTTTGGATATAGAAAAAAATAACGTGGTGTTGTCCCGTATACATAACCGTATACATGTCCCGTTCATAACATTGCTATATGAACATATGATCTGCTTGTTCTGTCTCTGTGAATGCTCTGCTCCGTCTACTACATACAGGACTCTATTATTCTTAAACATTTTAACAAATCAATGATAAAAATAAGTTGTTAATCTAATTCATAATAATTTATTGAATTTAGTTTATTAAACATGTTTTATTGAAATTTTAATTAACAAAATAAAAAAATGGTTAAGTTTGTTATAATAAAGCATTTGTTCAACCCCCCCCCCCCCCCACCCAAAAAAAAAGACCAATCATCTTCATTCATTTAACATTTTAACTAGTTATAATAACCATCATTTAATAATAGGTACAATAATTGTTTAATTGAGGTTTTCTGAGATCATATCGTGAAAATCTCATTCTAATCACAAACCTACAGGGGAGAGTTTAAAAAAAGTAACTAAGTAACTTTTACTCTGAGTACATTTTAAATGAGTTACTTTTTACTCTTACTTGAGTAAATTTTTAGACCAGTAATTTTACTTGTACTTAAGTAAAATTTCATTGAAGTAACAGTACTTTTACTTGAGTAGAATATTTTGTTACTCTTTCCACCTCTGCATATAGTGCCTATTTAAATAGTGTTTTTATCTTTATCTCGGTCAGTCCTTTGCCTCTGATGTATAGTAGATAGAGATTAAACATGAGATATGTTTGTTTTGGGTAACTTAACTTGGGCAATCTTTGATCTTATTAATCTATTACTTATTGAAGAGAAAATCGATTTAAGTTTCATACCTTGACATTTTTATTTAACTCAAATCCTGTACTAACAAGAGGGCTGCATTTGTTCTTTTGACTGAATCGTTTGCTTATGTGCATTTGAATACTCATCCATGTTTCTGTGACATTTAAATTCTGATCGTCTGAATTGCGTTGCGGCTCAACTTGATCAATAGCTTCGGCTGAGGCTTTCTGAATGCGATTCAGCATTTGCCCTACCGCTCTGTGGGTGCGGGGAAATAAATCTGGCCCCAATTCCCTAATCCCCTGTCCCAGAATATCCTATTCCTCTCGAATATAAAATCAAAAAGACCAAAACTGGTAGTACAAATCACTTGAGGTACAGCCATGTGGTTAAAGGATCCTGGGATTAAAAAAAGAAGAAGAAGAAAAAAACCCTGCCTGATCTGAACCCATTTTCATTATAATTTGGGTGAAATGACATAAAAAGGGTTCTCACTAACATCTCTGCCTAAATGTTAATAAGGAATAAGCTAATTCCCCCGGAAGCTCCAAAGAACCTGACCTAAATGGTAAAATTACTCATATGCATTTTGTGTGTGTGTGTGTTTTTTTAACTGTGTCATTCCTGCATATGTGGAGACTTGTGTAAATCTGTGTCCCTAATTCTCTGGGATTGATACAGATTAAAGTGTTGAGGGATTTGGGCTTCTTTCAAAGGCAGGTACAGAGCCTGTCGGAGCCAGCAGGTAGTGTCCAAAACCGACCAACCGTCTTCCATTGGTCTAAATATACTGATTCCAATGTTATGGTTGCTATCTTGTCCCTCCAGGCTGGGAGCCTGTCTGGCCGCCTGCTTGTTTGAATACAAGTCTGCCTGCCAAAATGTGCCCTTTAGACAAATTGTGCCCTCTCGGCATGCTGAGCAAGTCCAAGACCTTGATTTACTGAGTTAAATCATCAAGAGATAGAGACTGGAACCGTATGTCTTTGAATAATGTTAATGACTCTTTGTGTCCCCTTGTGAAAAAGAAATGTGCATACTTGTATTGAATGTGCACTTGTGTGTGCTTCAAATTTAAGTTTAAAAGCCAAATAAGTGTACTTAAACATAGTGCACTTTAAAAACTGTTTCTTAACACACTTAAGAAAAAAAGTGCACATTGTATTGCTATTATTTGCAAGTTTATGTGACCGATAACCATTCATTTAAAATATATATTATTTATTTATTTATTTTAAAAAAATATATATATAAAATTATTTATTTATTTTAAAAAATATATATATATATTTTAAATATATATATATATAAACGGTGGATTGCCGTTTGTCTGCTGTCTGTTAGTCATCACCTCAGCTCCGCCCACATCCCGCCTCTTTACCCATTTTCTGTTATACGGGATTTACACGCTGCCAAGATAGCAATGGCCGACTTTATGCTTCAACAACTCTCCACAGAAACCTATGGGTGTGGTGTCATGGTCAATACATCAACAATTTTTAGTTATGTCTATGGTGCAGACAAATACACTTTAAAATCGCCCCCCTAAATTTCTGAAATATTGTAACAACGCCATATTCTTAAAACACACACACACACACACACACACACACACACACACACACACACACACACACACACACACACACAGTAGTAGTGTAGTGTTTCCATATTTTATGGGGACTTTCCATAGGCATAATGGTTTTTATACTGTACAAACCATATTTTCTATCCCCTTACACTAGACCCCCCCCCCCCCCCACACACACACACACACACACACACACACACACACACACACAGTAGTAGTGTAGTGTTTCCATATTTTATGGGGACTTTCCATAGGCGTAATGGTTTTTATACTGTACAAACCATATTTTCTATCCCCTTACACTAGACCCCCCCCCCCCCCCCCCCCCCACACACACACACACACACACACTCACTCACACAATAACAGAAAGCTATCAGACTAAAGCTGGGCACACACTACAAGATAATTGGGACAATTTTGGGTTCCCCAGTTCTCCCCTTCCAACAATCCTAGGTAAAGTCCCAATTATCTTGATGGATTGTCTTGATTAGAGTGATGTAGGAAGAACGTCGGGTCGCACCGTTCTCGAATTGTAAATATTCAACATGTTGAATATTTATGATCAGATATCCTGTTGTGTGTCAGGAACCCCGAGGGCAAAAGAGCACGGAACAAAACAATACCAAATCAGAAAGCGAGCTGACTCCCACAATTTTTTGTTGTCAGGAATCTGGTTGTTTGTGAAAGGAATCTGCTAGTGTGTACTGTGCTGTCGTGGTCACATTGCGGCTCATGTCATGTTTGTGGTCTCTCATGTTTTGAAAATCTGATGTGTGGGCAAGCCTTTTGCGGACTTACAACCAGTGGCCTCTATGGTGAGCTAAAATAGCTAGAACCACTAGTTTTGCCATTCGAAGTGCATCTTCCTTTTCCTTAAATCCCCCTATATCAGCTGATAGGCGAGCAAACTTCTCTTGTTGCAGGATTCAGAATTAATCTTAGCGAATGTGATTGTGGATGGGAGCGAGGCTAAGCACACAGCCAGATGGTCTTCACAGGGGCACTCAGTGCTCAGTGCGACGCCAGCCTTCACTCGCAGCTATACAGTGCACTGATCGAGATATCAGATTCCACTTTCAGTAAGAAATCTGTGCATGTATACATATTTACTGTGCATACACATTTTTTGTGTATAAAAGCGCATATATTTTCATGCAGAAATCATGATTCAGCAATAAATAAAGTGGCACTTCTACATTTTGGATAAAATTTGGATAAAATTGACGCACTGCCAGTTGCCTTAGAAACATGTCAAAAGGACAAAATGTTAATTTATAGATTACTATTAGAAATGTAAAGGCACAAATGTAAGATTTTTGGAATAAATATTCAAAAATCACTAGAACAATTTTATATATTATGTTGACTTGTGTATTTACATTATCCCAAATGTTTCCAAGAATTTTTAAATTCATAGAAATCAGCAATTTTAACCAGAAACTATGGAAACACCAAAGATGTTATTTGTTTTATTAGACATGAGAAACTGTTTGGATACATCCATGGCCAAAAAACGAATCATTGTTATGGGGCGTTCACACCAGATGCGGATGAAGTGAATAAATTGCGCTATTCAGACGCTAGTTCGACGCTGAGTTTTGAGTTTACGCACTTCGTTCGCACGTGAATTTTTTTTACAACTTACCTCCTCATTCACTTTCTTGTTTCAAAGTAACTTCTATAAAGTAATGATGTATGGTACAGCTCCGGGTCTTCACATATGATTTTGTCCTCATTGTTGTCCCTACTAGAGCAAGCTCCTGATTGGTTAATGTGGCGTGTTCTGATTTTTTAGGTTCCGATTTTTTTCGAGTTCCGATTTTTCAACTTGCGCGATTCATGCGTTTCGCACATCAAACGCTCCATTCACGCGAATCACGTCATTTGTGCCGCCTTATTTGTGCAATTCATGCCACAGAAGGTCTATTCGCATCTTTGCATTGACTTAAAATGTAAACTACTCGCACTTATCGCTTCATTCGGGTCTGGTTTGAACGCACCATTATACAGCACTCAAACCAGTTAATCTTATTGTTAAAATCTCGTTTTTTATTTTTTTTTATTTACAGAGAGTACCATTTTTTCAGTCCCGTTAGATTCTGTACCACCAGCTAAAGACAAGAACTCCCATGATTCCACCTCATCAAGCTACGCCTTTCTTTTGAATACGCGACCTCTAACTGTGAAAAATTACATATTGTACCTTTAACTAAGTGACCGTATAAGTCTTATTTCAGAATTAAAATGTACATTGAAAGTAGATTTATTGTCAACTGCTGTTATAGCTGAATTTGGTTTAATAGTTCAACTGGATGTAAAAATGCCACGCTTGGTTTTGCTTGAAGATTCATTTGCATGAGGTTATGGCCTTATATGGAGAGGGTTTAGGCGTGTATTATGATAATTACTAACTGTAGGCAGGTGCTCCCTCATTTTACATAATTTGGATTCAAAAGAGTAACCCCTGACGTGATCTACAGAAGCATCCCAAGCTTTGACGCCTCTCGTGGATAGTGCTGGACAACAAACTCAAGCCCCTCTTCTCTTATATCAAAATCCTCAGCCATTTCTCTTAAAAAATTCTCGTTTTAGACTCTAATTCATGAAAAGTGTTTTGTTTTCTCTATCCTCTGCGCTTCTGCGTTCATCAATACGCATGTGTTAAGGGTGAAAGGGTCAAGGGTTACTCTTTCGCCATAAATCGATGCGTTTGGCAATCTGGAAGTTAGTTATTTTTAGTTTAAAATAAGGATATTTTTCTTGCACAAACGTGCCACTTTGCTTCAGAAGGCCTTTATTAACCCCCCGGAGCTGTGTAGAGCAGTTATATGATGGATAGATGCACTTTTATGGACTTCATAAATAAAGCAACAATTCACTGCCATTATAAAGCTTGGATTAGCCAGGACATTTTTAATATAACTCTGATTTTATTATTTTTAGGCATGAGGGTGAGTAAATCATGGGCTAATTTTCATTTTTGGCTTATCCCTTTAACAAAAGGATATGAATAAATGAATGTATGATCAGTTAAAAATAACCACTACACTGAAACTGAGAATCTACATCAAAACTCTACTATGAACTATAATGACACAGCCGAATAGCCACCTGCATTTGGTATTTTAATGTATCACTATTTAAAGAGTTTGGCAGATATCTTCAAAGCTCTCTAAACATGTTAAAATCTAATTTAAGTGTTTATAACGATGGGAGAGAAAAGCTTTTACCAAATTTGTCTCTCATTTGTTCTATGAATGGCATTGGAAACGTCTTCAAAGGCTCTTCACGATGGCATTCAGATTCAAAGCTCACCTCTCCTCCCCTGTCTCAGATAGTTCTGAGCTTTCAACCGACACCCACACTAAGCAAATCATTTCCCATAAATCCCTGAGCCTCATCCACTAACATGAGCCGGGCCCTGTCAGAGGCATAAATATACATTTTTAAAAAGGATTAGAGCACATTTTTTCAGCACAGATTGCCATTACGACAGACTCTCGGCTTAAAATAAGATATTCTAGAATAGAATCCAGGGCGGAAAGCTGAAAATGTCACTGGAGATAAAGTCAAAGACAATAAATACTCTCAAAATAATTTTTCATATCTTTATGGCTGATCAGTGACAATTGAGTTTACAATTTCTGAAATTAAGACATTCATCCTGGTGCTCTACATGGAACATGTTGTGTTGGACATTTGTGCTTTGCAAAGTGCTAGAACTCTCAGATTCAGACAAAAAGGTCTCCCTCAATCAGAATGTAATATCCAGAAACGTCACAGCCATTTGATATTTGAAGTGAGGACAGATGATCTTAAAGCTTTAACTGATGCAGATGGTTATTGAGACTCCCCATTGTGAGCCTGTCGTGAGATGGATGACCTTGAATAAAGAACAACTCTAAAAATAGATCCAATCTCAGTAATGCAATGATGTCCACTTATAGGTGCAACAGGTAAAGCTATGGAACCCATTAAGTAATGTAGCACGCTTTCTTGACAATTTATTACAACAGTTATTATAAAGCATTAGACAAGTCCTTAAAATGTTTTTAATGGAAAAGCAGTGATGCACAAGGTCTATTTTTATCATTCAAGCAGAGAGTTTAATTATATAGAGCTCAAACACTAATCGACACCTTCAGGAAATTCAGTCAGTAGGTGATAATGTATAACCAGCCACT
The DNA here is from genome assembly GCF_024679245.1 of Pseudorasbora parva. NCBI lineage: Eukaryota > Metazoa > Chordata > Actinopteri > Cypriniformes > Gobionidae > Pseudorasbora > Pseudorasbora parva. The sequence continues at coordinate 32,841,604 of NC_090189.1, forward strand.
CATTTTTGCAAAATATTTAAAACGCCATCCTGAATGTCGACCAACCGTCTGTACTGACACTATCACACTGCAACGTCAAACAAATATTTTAACTATAAGAAAATTAAGTATACAATGTAAACCCGAATAAATTGGCAGAACTCAAAAAGGTAATCAGTTAAATTAAGAAATGTAAACTTTAAATACATTTTAATTGCACCTTATCTTGAAATATTTGTGCAAGCTAATTCCTACATATAATCATTTAATCTTAATTAAAATATTTTTAGTAGTGGAAATTTGGCTAGCTTTAACTAGCTAATTCAATAAGCTAATTAACTAGCTAATTAAATGCTACCTTAATTGGTAACACAATGCTTTGATAGCATTAGCATTAGCATAACATAGTATAGCACAGCACTCAAAAAAGCCAACATGACAGATACTCTTCTAAACTAGCATAACAAAACATTTTAAATCTCCCACTTAACATTAATCTTGCACACACACACACACACACACACAAACAAAACATTATATAACACTAATTTGAGCATTTACTCACTTTTGAGTGCCATGTCAAAGCATGCTGGGAAACCGAAATCCCAGCCCAGTTTTAGTTAAATTTAGGTTCATAAATCTCAAAACAATGAAACAATTCAGATTATTTAAAATGTGTCAGTTTTGTGAACTCAAAAGAAAAAGAAAGTTCTAAATAGCCCTAAATGAATTGAACTAATTTGTTTCATTTGAATTGGCTCTACTTAAACCAGTGAATTATTTTGTGCGTTAGGGTGTACAGTGTTGACTTCAAATTATTTAACTGCAAAGTGTAAGAAGTGAGCGCAGAGATTGACATGAAACTAGCATTAGCAGCTATGTATGAAAAGAGATTCCTGACGAAAGAGTAAATTATACAGTTAGGGGCCATAATACAAACATACTTTACCTCAGAATACTGTGATTTTACAGAGAGCCTTGTAAAAAAGAGAAATGGCCACCTTTGTTCATGTCAGCAAGGAACTGAGCTGAGTACTTAGCTCAATGCTAAGTCATCACTTTTTAATAGAGTAAAAAAAAGATTACATTTTCAGTTGTCCGAACTAAGGAGACCCAAAAACAGCTAAATCGGCTCTTCCGTTGCATAATCTGAACAAATTGTGCCCATGTCCTGTTGAATGGAGACAATGTTTTGTTTAATACCACTTTAAAGCACCCTAGACTATGTTATGCTATTCCGCTAGTCTGCTTCTAAGAAGTGCTGCCAACGAAGCACTTAAATTGTCCTGAATAGAAGGCGGTTTTAAATCTTGCAAGTTAATTCCCTACACTTGTTCATGTTTGACTATTTAATATGAGAATGGCCTAAAAAATCTGTACATTCACTCAGACCTACTTAGGGAAGGAAACTACTTCGGGAGATTGTTTTAACAGGGCTGAGGGAAATGTTTAAACAATAAGTTACTTATTTCCCAGTTCCATGCCCTGTCAACTGGTTTAGTTGAAGAATTACAGATTAAACAGAGAGGTAAACTATCACAAATATTCACAGGAATTACACTACATGTTGTTCTTCTGTTCACAGGTAAAATTAGACCAACTAACAAAACTGAAATGATTGGACAGACCAATCTCGAAAGACAAAAGAGTCTTTTTGATGTGGGGAAGTCAGTAGCTGTTACCAGAAGGAAACTGGGAAACTTATTTTAGCAGAAGAGTTTCCTGATGGGAAGTTCCATCAGGTCAGAACCCAGTGGGATCCCGCTCTCCGAAAGCTCATTTTTGTCTAATGAAATTTTGGATGAATCTTCAAACAAATCTTTGTTAAAGTCACCTTACTATGCAATTAAAGAGGTCTGAAAGCCTTGCATTTTACATTGAACCTCTTCAGCAAATGTAGCCCCAGTGGAAATGTTTTAAGAGTTTAGTTTATTAGTGCTTTTCCAAAACACATTAGCAGAGTTGTTATCATCCAACTGTGATCTCATGGCTCTATCGTTCTGTCCAGATGTAAAAGTGCTGTGTCATCATAATCATCCTAATCACTGTTGTTACTCAATGATGTAGTTAAAAAAATCTAGAAAGAAGGTACTGCCAGATGTTCAGCCCCATGAGAAGCCACAAGGAAGTCACCTCGTCTTAGGCTTTTCATAAACATTTTCTGGAGAAAAATTTGATGATCTGTCCAGGGAAGAAAAAAAAAATTCCCTTTATGTATATTTATGGCCGTTAATGTTTTTCAGTGCAGAAGTTAAAACTCTTAGAGAAACAATATGCTGGTTTCATTTGACCATATGACATTTTCTTTGTTCCACATTCTTGTGTGCAAGCAAAATGCATCCACGAACTACAGCCTGCATGATTTGAATTTTGCCAAAGCAATCATAAGATTAGCCAAATGAAACGTTACCACCTCTATGCTGTCACCGCTTGTCGCAGATATGACACCACAAATTAGTAAATCAACAGTTTACCACCATTAAAGAATCATTAGCTGAAAGCACAGTCAAACCACAGCCAACACAGCAAAAGCAAAACGATTTTTCAGGCTTGTTTCATTTCCAGTAGAGTTTAAATATGGAATCACATTTGCTGAGGTTATGAAAACAAACTCCCACAAAAAAGTTCTCATTGCTTCTCAAAATCTTCTGCTGCAAATAACTAGTCTGCATGTCGATAGTTACTGCAGTTGTGTTATCAACTTAAACAACTATTTTGATAATCAATGGATCTGTGAATATACAATCTAATATATATATTGGAAGCTGAATATGTAAATGGTATATTGGGTGCAAAAAAGTCCTTTTTATATTTTGTTCTTATACTGTTCATACCAGCTTCTGAAAATGTTAAACATTTGAACACACACACAGCTTGAGAATCTTGTGGCCTGGATCTTATCCGAGCTGGGATGTGGACATGTTTGCACTCCTGTAAAGTCAAAGGTCAAGAGCCAGGCAAGGGGCCGCCTTTGTTATTAATATATGCCACTAACAAGGCGAGTAGAAGGAAAAATAAGACAGCCATGATCTGAATCAGCTGCCTTTCACAGACAGCCTTGAGTCCATGAAGAGAGAAGCCAAAGTATCATCTACCCACACAGCGCACCACTATGTCTGGAAAGTGATAACACAGCATGTCCTCTCTTCAATTATACAGCATTCAGACTGCATTTCTTTCAGTATGCATCACAACTGAACTGCTACCAAAGTACAGCTAGGCCTACATTTAAGATCCGCTTTAGATGGAAATACAGTGACATCACTGTATTTTTTATCCCATTTTAATCTGCCCACAGCTTTAGACTTACACAAAAAAATTGGTAAAAGATGATTTGAAATACGCAAACTCATTTTATGCTTCGATGCATTTTAAAATTAGTCAGATGCATATCAGTCATTTAATTAGTCAATGCATAATGCATTCTCAGTGTAGCCACAGGGGGCGCTGTAGTGTTATTAGCATAAATGTATTATTTTGCATTTAAACTAATAGAAGTTCAATTCATTTCAGTAAATTGAATCAAATATATAAAAGTTTTCTACACATTTCCCGAAATTAGTGTTTTTCCTAGTTTAATTATAAAATGAATATCGATTTAATGTTTTTAGCCTAATTTACATGCTTTTATGCAAAACAAGATACATTTTGCATTGTGATCATGGGCAAAAAACCATTGTGTGTGAAAAACCACTTTTTATGACTAATGATATTGGACCCACTCACTTTTATCGTCTCTAATTCAGCATGTCTGTTTAAAGGACAACTCAGGTGAGAAATGAACCTAGGGGTAATTAACAGATGGTTACAGAGTAGATCGTTCTCTGGGATGTGTTTTCATGAAAATCGAATGTAAGGAGTTTTATCTCTAAAATCATATTTGTTTATAGCGCTTGTCCATGGGGCCCATTGTAGACACAGGATAGTAAAATTAAATTGCTAGTTAATACCACTAACAAGGCTCAAAATAGCCTCACACTACCACGGTAGCGTAAGGAGGGTCCCTACATGCAAACCGAAGCATTGAGAACTTTGTAAGTGTACAAATAGTTTAATAAGAAGATACTTTATAAAGACAGTACATGCGTCTCGACTAATCGATCCACGAGCGCTGTTCTAAGTGAGCTGGTCGATAGGAATTAAGTTTGTGAAATGTAATAACATGGACATTTTTATTTTTATTTATTTGTTTTTTCTGTTGTGTTCAGTGTTTTCTTCCGGAAACAACGGACCATATGAGATTCCAAGTCACAGTTCATCACTTAGCAGAGCGCTCGTGGATCGATTCGTCGAGACTGTTTTCCAAGATGGCTGCTGTCTATGAAGGCGTAATGTACTGTCTTTATAAAGTATCTTCTTAATAAACTGTTTTTACAATTACAAAGTTCTCAATGCTTGGTTTGCATGTGGGGACCCTCATTATGCTGCCGTGTTAGTGTGAGGCTATTTTGAGCCTTGTTAGTGGTATTAACTAGCGATTTAATTTCACTACCCTGTGCCCCATAGACAAGCCTTATAAGCAAATATGTTTTTAGAAATAAAACTCTTTACATTCGATTTCCATGAAAATGCATCCCAGAGAACGATCTACTCTGTAACCATCTGTTAATTACCCCTAGGTTCATTTCTCACCGGAGTTGTCCTTTAACTATCCTTAACAGAGAAACACTTATTAAACAAATGTTAGATGCTTTATTTCAAGTTTTCTAATATTTTCTTCATTTTTATTGAAAACAAATGCCTTTCCGATCTGATATGTGATGGGAAAAGGGAGTAAAGCAAGTGTAGCAAAAGGCGGATTCAAACCTGATCGATTTGCGTCAAAACTTGATGAAAGGCATCTTACCCTTATATAGCCACAGTAAATAACTCAGAAATTTCTGTCTTTTTGTCTGGCCCAATCAATCATTTAGTTAACGGCGGTATATTTGTATTTAATGTAAAGGGCATCTAACGTTACTCTAGTAAAAAAAAATCTGAGCGAGCAGACCCAACCACTTTTTATTTGCTTCCGACGGCCATGATTGTGATTGTGTAATTATATAATGACATCATCACTGTTCATCTTTAATTGAACACTTTTATCTGCAGTGTAGTTATCTACTTAGTAGCTTGCAGTGTATCTAACTTTTTTCAAAAGGGTAGTTTGACTGTAGTTGAACTACTATATTTTTCCGGATTAAAAATCAAGTTTTTTACCTAAAAAGTGCTGTGCATTAAAGTATTTTAGCATAGTCCCGTACATTGTCCCGTACATTGTTTGATTCTGGTTGCAGAGTCTCTTCAGCAGGTCTGTGAGACGATATAGTCGCGGGACAAAACTGCTATTCCATTCCGATTAGAACATCAAATAGGTTCTCCCAACTAATTGATGCACCCGCTTAGAAACCTGCTGAAAGTGCCGCGTTACAGATAGTAGAATGTCTAAAGTGGACCATCAAAACAAAATGTTACCTACCATTTTTTTAGCATTTCTAATTTGCTAACAATGCAATTTTGACATGGTGCAACTTATATTGATGAATAATTTTTTTTCTCTGGAAAATACAGTACTTTTAATGTTGAGTTTCTTGCTGGGCAAGCTACAGTTTTAAGGTAGCTTCCCCAGTACCGGTTCACAGCATGATAAATTACTAAGATATAGTGACCTGATGCAGAAGGAATGCAGGCATCAGACTGTGGGAATGTGGGAAATAAACTCCCTTCAGGTGAGGTTGAGATCTGGACTTCACACCACACTTTTAGGGAAATGGTAACATTTTATAGAGTCTGTTAGACCATGTGAACTGTGAATTTCCAGTGCTCTGTGTGGTTTCACCGACGTTTCTTGGCAGCCGAATGCAAACAGAAGAGTTGTCTCTGGAGCTATCATGTGCTTTCTTTCTGCTCAGAAGACCTAAACAAAAACCAAAAAGACTTAAGCTTAGCTGAAAGAGCAGATTTCTTCTTGCTGAAGAGGCAGTGGTTTTGTTTTGGTTGTGGCAAATGTTGCTGTTTGTTACATTTGGAAAGATATAGTAGTACACCAGTTTGACATGGAAATGTCTACAAAAACATATTTTTGGAGTCGACTCTTGGAAAATCAAACCACAAAACTACAAGATGAGATATCTTTAATATCTCATATAGAGAGCAATAAGATCAAATTAAGAAATTCCCTAAAAAATATCCTGCTTTTTTCTTTCTAAGAAAAACAACCCTGGTGATCTTAGAAGAGATCTCAACTATAGGGATGCATGATATATCGGCCACCATATCGGTATCGGGCGATATGTTCCTTTTAATGTTATCATTATTAGCCAATATTAAATATATTATATTAAATATATATTAAAACCGATAAATAATTAATCATTTGATACACTTCAGATGCGCACTGTTCGCCATGATGGTTTTGAATTGCTTGAAATATGATAAGAATCACTTCAAAAAAGGAAAATACAGTTAAGTGCAACATGTAGAATGCAAGTCTGTCATAGGCTACATTAAAGTATAATAAGAACATTATGATTGTGTGCTTGAGACATGGCGTTTAGTGGTTTTTGTAATCAAGCTCTGAAAAACTATATACAAATTTTGATTTAGACTTATATAATATATAAATATATCAGTTATTGGCTTTCAAATAAAGAATTAATATAAAGAATTATCGGTATATGGCAAAATTCATAACAGTGCATCCCTAATCTCAACAAATGTTCCTAGGAGGACACTCTTTAAAAATAAAGGTTCCAAAATAAGGGTTTTCACAACTATTCCATAGAAGCCTTTCAATTAATTCCGTTCTTTAAAATAATCATTTTATCTTTGTGTGAAGAACATTTTAAAATCTAAAGAACCTTTTTCACCTATAAAGAATCTTTTGGCCAATGGAAAGGTTCCATGGGTGTAAAAGGTTCTTTATGAAACCACTGATGCTAATAAAGAACCTTTATTTTTAAGAGCGAAACACTTAAGTAGCTATAATAACAATTATGGATGGCAATAGTTTATTCATTTGAGTTATTAGTCTAGATCTGTTATAATCATAATATGTATCATGATGTATAATTATGCTTCCCACCAAATTCCAGTTGGGAATCTTTTCTTTTACATACAAGAGCTCTAGTCAAATTGCTGGAATTATATAAGCTACAATGAATGTTTGTGATATTTCAACCTGAGTAACTTGCTTAAAAAAGGCTTTGTTAAGATCTGCAAGAACTGTGTTCTTCCTGCATTTTCCTGCTGCAGTGTTACACAAGACATCCTGTGCCATGATGCCCCGCAGTGCGATTGGGTCCCCACAAATCTCCAACAGTACTGAAGATAAAGGAAACAGTGTATGCAGGTCCACTGCAATGGTTTACATAAACTATCTAGTGAAAGTAGAGAACACAAACTGTTTATCATCTACAAAAGGGTTTCCCAAAAGGGGGGTTCATGAGAGAACTGCAGAGGGTTTGTGAGTTAATAAAAATCTATATATAGTAAATATATCTAATCAACAAAACAAAGGCTGTGTTTATAGTCTGTTGTGCTGCATTTTTTCGAGTTAAAGGGTTAGATCACCCAAAAATGAAATTTATGTTATTAATGACTCCGTTCTAGCCTGACAAGCCAGACCCACATCAAGATGTTTGGTCTGGAAACTCACCATAGACAGGGCTCAATCCGAGGGGCGGGATAAACGGTTGTCTTTCAAACTCCCTCTGCACGCGATAGGATAGCGCTACAACCAACCAGAGCAACAAAGGTGAAACAGAGCTTGTTGACAGATTCAACTTTTGCTGTATCCGGTCGGCAAAACTCTGAACACATCTTCCCTTTTTAAGAATGACTTCAGTGCCGTTCTTTGTTCTTTTCTCAAAGAAAAGCTTAACTCCAAGTCTTCCAGAGTCTCGGTCAAAGCTGGTTCGAAAGACCGCCGTCGTTCGCCAGTTTCTGTGTTTACTAGAAGCATGTAAACGCAACTCGCCGTCATTATGTTAAGCCCCACCCAACGACTCTATACACGATGTGATTGACCCGACCAGAGTTTGGCGTTTACAGCTCAGAAGGGTATTGAGAGTTGCTAGACGTTTGCTGCCGCTAGGGTGCGTCTAGATTTCTAGGCTAACTCCGTTCATCTTCGGAACACAGTTTAAGATATTTTATATTTAGTATGAGAGATTCTGCCCCTCCAATGAAAATGTATGCACAGTATACTGTCCCTTTCCAGAAGGACCGGAAAGGTAATAAAAAACATCATCAAAGTAGTCCATATGTGACATCAGTTAGTTAATTAGAATCTCTTGAAGCATCGGAAATACATTTTGGTCCCAAAATAACAAAAACTACGACTTTATTCAGCATTGTCTTGTCAAGATTTGAGCGGATTCAAATCAAAAGATTCAAATAAGACAAATCACTTGCAGTTTGACACGCGATCCAAATAATGAATCAATCCGCTGACTCATAACCGTTTGAAACTTTATTTGAGATTTAATAACACACACGGAAGAGAAGACAATGCTGAATAAAGTCGTAGTTTTTGTTATTTTGGGACCAAAATGTATTTCCGATGCTTCAAGAGATTCTAACTATAACCCACAGATGTCACATATGGACTACTTTGATGATGTGTTTATTACCTTTCTGGTCCTTCTGGAAAGGGACAGTATACTATGCATACATTTTCTATGGAGAGACAGAATCTCTCATACTAAATATAAAATATCTGAAACTGTGTTCCGAGGATGAACGTAGGTCTTACGGTGTTAAACAACATTAGGGTGAGTCATTAATGATATAAATTAAATTTTTGGGTGAACTAACACTTTAAAGTGTGCAGCTTATAATACAGTGTTTTCAAAGCCACTGACAAAAAAAGACAAACTGCAATGACAATTGGAATGAGGTGGGGACCAACCAAAACCAAGAATGTAAAAATTGGAAAATTCCTTCCAGAAGTTTAAGCACTATAGGGAGCTGATATCTGACCCGTGCTGTCAAAATGAGTCAGGATGGGCTAATTTTGAGCAATAAGCCTCCAGGTGAAATATGTTCATTTTGGCTTCCGTTTAATGATCCCAATGCTCCAAATAACACTTAAACATCTCCAATTATCTTTATTTGTATGTTTTCTGAGATGTGTACCTTCATAAATCTTTCCTATGTTTTAGTAATCCTGTTGTTCTCTGCTTGCTTCTCTATGAGAATATAAAAATATTTGCTCTTTCTGACTCATTTTGCCAGCACAGGTCACATTTAAAGTGACTAGTGACCAGAAGATACTCCACTAGCTTCACTACCTTTGTCTTATACCTTCATCATCAGGTGTGAGGATCACATATCCACACTTTCTTCAGAACAGCAGCCTGAACATTCCTAGCAACAATTCTTTGATATTTGAGAGTACTCTGATATCCAACTCTATCCCAAATGGCTTGGCGTCACTTTTTCTTGACAAGCTTCAAAAGCTTTCTTTCTTAAACCCTAACGGCACCCAACACATCACAATCCTTTAAAAGAATTATGACAGCCCTCGGCTTATAAAAAACATCCTGGAACTCGCCCTCCGACTTTACACATGCACTCAGGACAATATGATTTCCATGTCCGATGCGCCTCAGTAGGTTTCAAAGCTTTATCTACTCCATTTTGAAGTCTGCCCTGAGGTACCGTTGCCATTGAATGGTGGTTAGACTTCGTAAACTGCTGCTGACCCTCAGGGCTTGGATCTCATTGTTTAAACGCAGAGTTTTAAGTTAAGGTTTCCCAGATACAAAGGCTCAATAACGTGGTGTTGGTTGCATAGTAATGACATATGGATGAATACCAGGAAGAGGAATGCGAGTTAGCTCAGAAACGCACAACTCTGTGATAATCTCAACTGGGTACAGGAAAGAGCAGAGAGTTGTGTTTGCGTCTGGTATGGTCATGTGGTTTCACGCACGTAGAACAGGAGCATTGTTTGGACCGATGTTTAAGGGTGAATATAGAGGAAGGCAGCTGTTTACAGAGGCTGAAAGTCTTTGCTCCCCTCAAGTCAATGTCGGCAACTATGGGACATCAGTTTATTCATATATAATCATATAATCAAGCAAATTACAGAGTGCTGATGCAGAAAACAAACATCTCAATGAAAATGAGACAATATGAATCTATTTGGGGGGGGAAAGAGATTGATTTGATGTCCATTTTCTTTTGCTCCGTGCTTGTCCGTGTTCATGTTTTTCTATCCTGGTGGGGATTTCAACCTGAATGCAGTCTGACGCATGGGGACTCGTGTCACTGTGAGGACCTAAATTGAGTTCCCCATGAGGAAACAAGATTATAAATCATACAGAATTAGTTTTTTAATGTACAAATGCAGAACGTTTTGTGTGATGGGTAGGTTTAGGGATAGGGTTAGAGTAAGGTTATAGAATATACAGTTTGCACAATATACCATTATGTCTATGGAGGGTCTCAACAAAGATAGTGAAGCAGTGTGTGTGGCCTGGTAAACCCTAAACATTTTCCCACAAAGATGACAGTATGCCTATTAACATACGTTTTTGTGAAATATGAGGACTCAAATGTGTATAATGGCATGGTTATATGACATAGGTATTACAAGGAGAGGATCAAATATGACATTATTGGCCATGCACCCACTTTTCAAAAGGCTTATAAATCATACAGGATGGGCTTTTTTTTTTGAGAAAGTAAAAATGCAGAATGTTTACTGTGATGGGTAGGCTTAGGGACAGTGTAGGGGGATATAAAATACGGTTTGTACGGTATAAAAACCATTACACCTATGGAATGTCCCCACATTTCACAAAAAAAAACACGTGTGAGTGAGTGTGTGTGTGTGTGTGGGGGGGGGGGGGTTTGTGACATATGAGGACACAGATGTGTATAATGACATGGTTATGACACAGGTATTACAAGGAGAGGGCAACTTATGAGGACATTGGCCATGTCCCCACTTTTCAAAATGTTTATAAATCATACAGGATGAGTTTTTTTAGAAAGTAAAAATGCAGAATGTTTCCTGTGATGGGAAGGTTTAGGGGCAAGGGCAGTGTAAGGGGTTAGAAAATATGGTTTGTACTGTATAAAAACCGATTACGCCTATGGAATGTCCCCATATGTCACAAAAACAAACATGTATGTGTGTGTGTGTGTGCGTGTGTGTGTTCGTGCTGATTATCTCAAAAAGCTCAAATATCAGCCAATCAATGGGCCCGACCAATATATTGGTTAATCACTACACAACACATATATTCCATCACACATCAAGGGTCAGAGTAATGCTTTGTACAGCGTAAAACATTTTCTAAAAAATAATCCAAACCAAACTTTATGGCTGAGGTGCTGAACAGCGCATTACTAATGATTCAACTAACAGTTTCGTTTCAACACAAAGAGATCAGATAGGCTACACTGTCCTGTACAGGGTCCACAACCACGAGGGCCATACAAAAAGCATTTAGCCTAGGCTACGCAGTACAAAAAAGCTGAAATACTATGAGGCGGCCAGCTGTAATTATAGCAGAGGTACCATTTCTGTCTGGTAGAGACAGATAGAGATGAGAGTGCACAATGAAAGGTTGACAGGTTGACAGACAGTCGTCGCCTCGCCCATCTCTGTCCTGCCATGAAGATGGTAAGGAGCTCCACTGGCCATGATATTGACTCAATAGATAGGCAATTAGGAAGGCTCCAAATATCTGGGTTTGGCATGATCATCTGGTCAAGCTTTCTAACGAATCACAAGCGCTATAGTGAAGACTCCTTTGAACTGAGCAAACAGTACAGAATCCCTTGCACAACTCTCTGGAGGTCAAAGCATGAACTGCAACCTAGTGTAAGATCCGAGTACAGCAAATAGGCAAGCTAAAGATGCCAACAAATTAAAAATGTGTACTTTTAGGGTCCAAAATGTATAAAAGTATACACTATTAAAATACAATAACCCAAAACACCATTAAACAATGAATTAAGGCATTTAAAATCGATTTATCTGACAAAAGCCCACAGGAATACCAAACAAGAGATCCAGGATCCATCCCAGCCGCATTAATCCATGCATCCCATTCTGTGCAGCCATCCGCATATAGTTGGAAAGCCACCTTTTCAAGTCAGGTTTCATTTATCTTACCAGTCGGTTGCCGACGTCTCGTTGATAACGTCCTGGTAGGCTGTTAAGAGGGCCAGTCTGTTCTTGCTGAGATTCACAGCCATGTTGCTGCCTCTGCAATCATCCAGACCAGTGTAGCAGTGATGATGGGGAGCGCGAGAGTCACTGCGGAGCGCGAGAGGAGGAGGAGGAGGGATGTTGCACGCCGAACAAAGAGACGCTGCTGCCGCTGCTGCCGTTGCTCTGCTGCGCCGCGCGGTCCTAGTGCCTCCGTGGTGCTGGCGTTCAAAGTAGCCACAATAGAGCGCTACGTTGTAAAACGAGTCTAACTGTTTGAAAGGCCATTTTAAAAAGGCATGCTTGTAGAAGAGAACAATGATCAATACGTTGTCTGTTGAATGCGTAGGCTCCAGAGACCATTAAAACAGTGAGTATAAATGTCTGTAACACTTTGGTAACTCTTTATTTTACACTATCATTGTTACATTATGTTACATGTACTTATTATAATAATTAATTATGCATAATTGCATGCAACTAACCCTCAACCAAACCCAAATCCTACCATAACCATATATTAAGTGCATGTAGTTAATTAATATTACTAGGCCTATAGCCTTCTTGAATATATAATTACATTGTAAGGACACCTTAAAATAAAGTGTAGCTATTATTAAATCCACTGACCATAGTAGGCTAATAAAAGTAAATTATGCATAATTACATGCAACTAACCCACAACCAAACACTAATCCTACCCTAACCCCATGTAGTTAATTAATATTACAGTACGTAAATACATAATTATACTGTAACAATGACACCTTAAAATAAAATTTAACCTCATTTGCATACTGCATTAAAAATGCTTTATGTTTTCAGATTTAGCTACATTTGAAAGTTGTACTTTTTAGAATATAAAAACAAGTGTTCTGAATATAATGATTAATATAGGCTACAACTTTGATATATTCACTACCATTCAAAATTATGAGGTAAGATTAAACAAATAACTTTTATTCACCAGGGATTAAATTGATCAAAAGTGACAGTAAAGATATTTAAACAAAAGAGAGGTAACAAAGGGTTTCTATTTCAAATAACTGCTGAATCATGAATCCTGAAAAAATATAGTCTATCGCATTTTCTACAACGATATTAAGAGTTGATGATAATAGCCAATAATAAGAAACGTTTCTTGAGCAGCAAATCAGGATATTAGAATGATTTCTGAAGGATCATGTGACACGTGATAATGGTGCTGAAAATTCAGCTTTGCATCACTAAATTAAATTTGAAAATATTAGTGTGTGTGTGTGTGTGTGTGTGTGTGTGTGTGTGTGTGTGTGTGTGTGTGTGTGTGTGTGTGTGTGTGTGTGTGTGTGTGTGTGTGTGTGTGTGTGTGTGTGTGTGTGTTTAATCAAATACATGCAGCCTTGGTGAGTATAAAATATTTAAGCGCTAATACAATGCATATACAGTTCAATGTAAATTATAAATATAACTGTAAAATCTTTATCAAAATATTTTAAAATATAAAAAAACAATGACAGACAGCATAAGAGCAAAGCACATCAATCATAAAGCTGTAAAGTCAAGTGTCCCTCTTATCCCGGAGGTCTCTGAGTCTGAGATAAGTCTCTTATAGGATTTTGCTATTAATATTTCCTTAAAGATACGTGACATTGGATGTGCATTGGGATGGAAGGAGCTTTTAAGTTCATCAATGTGGTCTTGATGTACAGATTTTATCTCAAAACATGTTGTGCCGCCTACCTAGATAGCATTTTGGGCTTTTGATCCTGAAACATTTCCAGATGGCTGGGTCATAGTGAACAGCAAACTCAGAAACTTTGTTTATTTACTTATTTAGTTGTGACTGAATGTGTTCAACTAGACCAAGTGGACCACACACTTTCAAATGTCAGATACAAAGTCCTGTTCTCATGGACAGCAACAAAACCAAACGTGAACGATATCTGGTGGTGGGAAAATCTCCATCCCCAAAGAGTAAACAAATGCACACTTTATCCTATAGTATCCTGTACTTAACCTCTTACAGCTCCGTGGATTCTGTCTAATCCTGTATCATGGCACAAGGCCAGAATCTGTCAGTCATAGCATGGGTCAGTGTATGTGATGTATTCAGCTACAGCACAGATTTCATCCATGATACACACACTTCCAGTATGGGTGCTGGTTTCCTGCTAAAAACAATTGCGTATCTAATCCCACGACCCAAAAACACACATTTGCTGTCACATCATAAATTGGCACACAGAGAGAGACAGAGAGAGAGAGAGAGAGAGAGAGAGAGAGAGAGAGAGAGAGAGAGAGAGAGAGAGAGAGAGAGAGAGAGAGAGAGAGAGAGAGAGAGAGAGAGAAATAAGCTATAGTGCTTAGCCCTTCACCCTCCTCACACAGCCCAGCCTTCACATTCATGGGCCCCACACACACACAAACACACAAACACACATTCACCTTCCACTGCAATTCCATCCAATCAGGATCTCTGTTTGCCCCAGAGCTTCCCCTCCCCTTGGCTGCCCACTAAATGGGTTACCATTAATTAATTCTTCTCACTCATCTGGTCCTTGGCGTCTCCGACTGCCTACAAAGGTAGCAATTATATTCAGTGGTGATGAGGATTGTTCTTAGGGAAGACATCTGTCCGGCAGAGCCTCGGCAGGCATCCAAAAGGAGGCATGTGAAGAGACCTCTGCCATTCAGGAATACAACTCTGTGGGCACAATACAAGTCTCTGATTTAACTGCTATGGTGGCTTTTAACAGCTCCAGTGATGTTTGCACCAAAGGTGATTTTTCACCCAAACACATTCCCTTCAGCACGATATTAATTATCAGTTCCAAATATACTGCACAGTAGCAATTCTGCAAAGTGGTGTTAACAGTGCGACTTTAAAAAATCCTGTTACATTTACTGTAAAAATGCCAATGCACATCAATTGTTGAAAATGTAAAAACTACTAAACTACTAATATCTACTTTTAAGTCGGCAGGAAACAAAAGATTCACTAGTCTTTTGTTCTCTATTGTGACACATCCAAAGAGTTTGCTCTTTTCCCAGTTGACCCGAAGGCCTAGACTGGAGCACCAGGTCCCTGTGTTCGCAGAGTGACCTAATCTCGAGAGTGACTTAGAATCAGCCAGACGTCGAGATAGTTCAGGATGCAAACCCTGTGTTGCTTGAGTGGCACAACGACTTGTGCGAACACGACTTTTGTGAAGATATGAGGAGACAGAGCTAACCCGAATGGGAGAACCGTGTACTGGTATGCCTGCCCCTCGAAAGTCAATCTTAGAAACGGTCTGTGTCGAGGAAGTATGGAGACATGAAAGTATCCTTCAGGTCGATTGCTGCAAACCAATTCAATGGACGAACGCATTCGAAAAGGCAACATCTTGAACGGAAGCCTGTGAGGGGATTGTTTCAAGATGCGCAGGTCCAGGATGGGCCGTAACCCACCGGTCTTCTGGGGTACAATGAAGTAGGGGCAGTTGAAGCCGGACTTCATTTCAGCTGGAGGGACAGTCTTGATCGCACCCTTCCCCAGCAAGGTAGCGACCTCTGCACGCATGAAAGGGGCATTGCTACCTACCATGGTATAGCAGACTCCCCTGATGGTTCTAGCAAACCAGCTGGACAGGTTGAGGAGCTCTAACCAGGCTCCCAAGAAGCACTGAACCACGGGGTCAGGCATACCACAGATGTACCCCGGGTGGGGCAGCGAGGCGGAGTGACTGACCCAGACGTGGGAGGCGCAGTGTCCCGGTGTGGGGGCACAGTCATCTGCCACGTCCTGACAGAGGAGACATGGGAAAGATGTGCGTTAGCCTGACAAGCCAGACCCAAATCAAGATGTTGGGTCTAGGAACTCACCATTGACAGGGCTTGATCCGAGGGGCGGGATAAACGGCTGTCTTTGCAACTCCCTCTGCACACAATTGGATTGCGCTATAACCAACCAGAGCAATGTGAAGCGGAGCTAGTTGATAGATTAAACTTTCGCCGTATCCAGTCGGCAAAACTACAAACACATCTTCTCTTCTTAAGTATGACTTCTTTGTTTACAAGTAGCACGCAACTCTGCCATTATTATGTTAAGCCCGCCCACCAACTCTATACACGATGTGATTGGCCTGACAAGATTTGGGGTTTTCCAGCTCTTACGTCTATTGAGAGTTGCTATATACTCGCGGCAAAACAAATTTAGGTGCGTCTAGATTTCTAGGCTAGATGTGCATTCAACTGGGGACTGCTCTGAGAGGAGTCTGACGCCAGAGGGGGACGAGAGTGGCAAGGTGCACTGCCACCCATCGTCTCTGAAGACATGAGTTCTTTCTTTCCACATTAGGGTGCTGATGACCAGCAGAGGAACAAAATATTATCTCTCGGCCCTCCACCAGGGTAAGGAGTGGCACTACTACCACCTCCTGGAAAGAACTGGTGCCCATCCCTGAACTCTCTGCATCAGGAGCGCCGCTTCGCCTGGGGTTTGGCAGGCTGCGGGGCTGGAGTGGATTGGGGCGCCTTCCTGCGTCGTCCTCCATGGGCCAGGTGAAGGCTGTTGCTGGTGCCGGGCAGGAGCCGCAGGAGCCGCAGGAGGGCGCACTCGGTGGCGAGCTGGCTGAAGCGACTGAGCCTGGGTGAAGGCAGCAGCTGGCTGCCGGGGCAGTATTAAACACTGTGGTGATGTGCAATGTATATTATGAGTAAATAAAACAGTTTTTTTGACCTTTGATGCATGTAAACTTCCAAAACAAATTGAGGACATTTTAAAATACCATAATTAGGGCCACTTTAACATGCATATTTTCTGTGTTTACCAATATAAAACCAACTGGTTCGAAAGTGACCTCTTAGTAAGTGGTGCTTCATGCACACTTTTGACAATAGACCTACTTCACACATAAAAATTCACTGAAGTTCTGCCAATGTGCAAGTGCCTTTAGACATGTCCCTCTTCGCTAGCAATATATTTACCTGTTAATCCCACAGACAACTATGCTTGGCATCTGTTTCCTGGCACTCGGAAGCTCTCGGCTCCATCCAACAATGAAAAGTCCTCTGCTTTAGTTTGCGGATACAAGTCTACAAGTACATGAAAGTTTATTTATTGCACTTTCAGCTGCAGGCTTCCCAAATATGGTCTGTCCAGAGCAGGGGTTTTCAAACTGGGGTGCGGGGACCCTCCGCCAGGGTCATCCAGAAGGTTCTAAACGGAGGAAATTCACTCACTGAGGTTGTAAGGCAGTATTCTTAATGTAAGCTGCTTAGATACATTTATTGTGAAAGTTGCTTATACAAATATTTTTGTTCATGTTTGTACATTCAACATTAAGTAGGCAATTTAAGCTTGGAAATAATATTTTGTATTTATAATGTTACACATACTATTTATCTAAGAGTTATGTTATCTAGCAGGTATAAGTTTGAAAACCCCTGGTCCAGAGAACGCATCTCAAAAAACTTCTGACCAAAGAATCTGACTGCGACCACTTCATACTTACTTCAGAGATATCTCTGTACATTGTCTAAACACACCATGCTTTAAAATGGTGTACAGCATATTTACATGTATAGTATTTCTATGATGTTATATCAGAAACGGAAACCTTTCCTTTTTGTGTTTTGTTCTATTCTCACCAATAGGTGCAATTACAAAGTCCATGGTAAAAAGCAAGCCCATGCAGTTTTTGTTGTGTATTTTAAGATGGTGTGACAAAAACTTTCTTTTCTTTTCTACTCATATGTCAAACGATCCAGTGTCACAAGATGAGTGATTGTGCATTCAAATGACATTATGAACAGTATGAGAACATGGTTCTAGGAAATTTGATTAGTGCTGACAGTGGTCTCCAGTCACCATCACAACACTTTACCCATTCATGCTACACACACACACACGCACACAGACACACATACACACACACGGAGCAATGCGCTTTCATTCACTGTGGCGCCCGGGGAGTGATTGGGGGGTTAGGTGTATGGAATATTGCAGTATAGATTATACATTATTTTTCCGTGGACTTTTTTTCAAACATATTTTTTATTCATGTGCCATTGTGATTTTAATCAAAAACGTTATCTTGCAGAGATATCTCTTCTCTTCTCCTATGACGTGTTTACTGACGCGAGGATGGGGCAACCTGTCATTCAAATAAGATCACAGTAATAACAAACCACATCCATCCAAGTCCTGATGGACAAAATGAAATTATTTTTCCTTGTTCGAGAAGCCGTTTACTCAAATATACACATATCAGGCATAACATTATGACCACTGACAGGTAATAACTAATTATCTCTTCATCACGGCACCTGTTAGTGGGTGGGATATGTAGTATTAGGCAGCAAGTGAATAATTAATATTATTGCCTTCAAAGTTGATGTGTTAGAATAGGAAAAATTGGCAAGTGTAAGGATTTCTCCAAAACAGCTCTATCGAGTCTGCATTAGTCAGTATCAAAAGTGGTCCAAAATAAGAAACAGGGTAATGGGCGGCCAGATGAGCCAGATGAGCTACTGTAGCTCAAATTCCTCAAATACCGTCCTTCGGATGAGACTTTAAACCAAGGTCCTCACTCTCTGTGGTCGTCAAAAACCCCAGGATGTCCTTCGATAAAGAGTAAGGGTGTAACCCCGGCATTCTGGCCAAACTTGTCCATTGGCCTCTGTCCATCATGGCCTCCTAATAATCCCCATATAATGATTGGCTTCCTCACTCAAAGCACTTTACATGAAAGGAGGGAATCTTCTGAAACACCACCAATGTGCAGCATCCACCTATATGATGGCAGCCATTCAAGAGTTCACACTTACAAATAATCAGATAGCAAATAGAATTCGTAATAGTATGTGTAGTAGTATGCATATTTGGCATGCTGTCCGAGGAGAGGGTCCTGAGCTCGGTATTTGGCCCGAACCCAGAGTACTCCCCCAATATATATGGTTAGGAAAGTAAGCAGGTGTGTAAGAGGAAGACGGGGTGGTGGAGGGAGGCTGAAAAACTCTCAATGAACATCGGTGAGCTGACTGTGTATTTATATAGTCCTTCACTTTAGCTGATTGGTGGACATGTTGATTTCTGATTGCTGACAGCTGGTTAGAATGACATATAATGATTGGATAGATCCATTGCTGATTGCTGACAGCTGGTTTAGAAGGACATGATGATGATTTGGAAAGATCGTTTGAACGTATTCCTCTCGTACTTTGTTAATAAAACATCATATTGCGCCACAACGCCCACCACACACCAGGCTGAGTGATGAAGCCAATCATTATATATATATATATATATATATATATATATATATAAATATATATATATATATATATATATATATATATATATATATATATATATATATATATATATATATATATATATATATATATATATAGAGATCAAAATTAGAGAACAACATCCAATTTCCTAAATTTCAAAGTCACTGCTTAGTCCTTTTTGAAATCATCCTAACAGGAGCAGGAGGGCAGTTTTTTAAGAATATTTCACAAGTTAAATATATTCTGAAGTAAAGTATAGTTTAAATAAAGACAATAACGCTGGTCAAAATTAGAGAACACTTTCAGATACCTTCAAGCTTTGGGTGTTAATCTGGCACTTGGTGCTGATTTCCGTAATAATCTGGCAAACTCTATTTAACTTGAAGCAAACTTTCAAATTTTCACTGACTTTGCAGGATGGCAAGCCGCTCTAAGGTTACTGAAACCCTACGACACCAGGATGTCCAGATGAAGGCCAAAGAGATGACCCTTTCAGCTATTGCAAAAGAAGTTGGTCATTTCAAATCTGTAATTTCTGGAATATTGAAGACACTAATCTATTCAAGTACCCAAAAAGGTACACAATGGGAGACAGGACAATGCGGAGACTTTCAATGTGGAAGCGGTTCAACACTGCAGCTGGAATTACTCGCCAGTTACTCGCAAGGATCTGTCTCCCCATACAGTGTCTTGTCATTTAAGAGAATTCAGACTGAATGCTCACTCTGCAGTGACCAAGCCTCTCATCAGCAGAAAGATTTAAATGGCTAGACTAACCTTTGCTGAGGAGCATGTTGTGTGAACAGAGGAGAACTGGTCCATTTTCATTTTAGTGATGAATGCAAGTTTAATTTATTTGTGTCTAATGGGAATCATTATGTTCGGCGTCAAACTGAGAAAGATTGAACCCAAAGTGCCCAAAGAAGTCAGTGAAAGATGGAGGAGGAAGTGGCATGGTTGCAGCAGGAGTTGGGCCTATTATACATCTACATGGCAGAACCTCAGAACCTGTTTATCAGAACCTCCTTCGGCAACATGTGGTTCCTTCACTGCGAGTATCTCCCAATCAGCCCACAATTTTTATGCAAGACAATGCCCCCTATCATACTGCAAAACGGGTAAAGCAGTTCCTTGAAAGTGAGAACATTGAAATAATGAAATGGCCAGCCCAGAGTCTGATCTAAACCCCATTGAAAATCTATGTCAAATCATTGGCGACAAAGTTATGGCTAAGAAACCCACTCCAGTTACCGAACTGTGGAAGAAACTGAAGAAGAGTGGACTGATCACACCGGAGCAGTGTGAGTATCTGGTGATGTCCTTTGGATGCAGATGTGCTGAGCTCATTGAAAGCAAGGACCTCTACCTCCTACTAATTTATGACTGCTGTATTTTAGTTGTAAAAAATTTTTTGTGCTGCATTGGTTTTTGTTCTCTAGTTTTGATCACAGTGTTTTTTGACAAAATAACGTTTTTTGTTGAAGTACCTTGGTATTTTGTAAAACATGCTAGCAGACCAATGGTATACCTAAAGCTAATCTTCCTTCAAACTTCAAGCAATAAATATAATTTACAATATCATACAATATTTCTGAAAAAAAATCTAATGTTTCTAAATTGTTCTCTAATTTTGATCTCCACTGTATTAATGGGATGATTAGGAGGCCATGATGGACAGAGGCCAATGGGCAAATTGGGCCAGGATGCCGGGGTTACACCCCTACTCTTTATCGAAGGACATCCTGGAATTTTTAATGACCACAGAGTCAGGACCTTAAACGTCTCCCAGGTTTAATGGTTCTGATAGAAATGTGTCAGAATACACAGTGCATCGCAATTTGTTGTGTATGAGGCTGCATAGCCGTAGACCAGTCAAGGTGCCCATGCTGACTCCTGTCCACCGTCAACGGTGGGCACGTGTGCATCAGAACTGGACCATGGAACAATGGAAAAAGGTGGCCTGGTCTGATGAATCACTCTTTCTTTTACATCACGTGGATGGCCGGGTGCATGTGTCGTTTACCTGGGGAACACATGGCACCAGGATGCAGAAGAAGGAAAGCCGGCGGAGGCAGTGTGATGCTTTGGGCAATGTTCTGCTGGGAAACCTTGGGTCCTGCCAACCATGTGGATGTTACTTACACGTACCACCTAGCTAAGCATTGTTGCAGACCATGTACACCCTTTCATGGAAACGGTATTCTCTGTTGGCTGTGGCCTCTTTCAGCAGGATAATGTGCCTGCCACAAAGCAAACATGGTTGAGGATTGGTTTGAGGAGTATAACCGCAAGTTTGAGGTATTGACTTGGCCTCAGAGCATCTGTGGGATGTGTTGAACAAACAAGTCCATGTAGGCCCACCTCACAACTTTCAGGACTTAAAGGATCTACTGCTAACATATTAGTCCCATATACCACAGCACACCTTTAGAGGTCTGGAGTCCACGCCTTGACAGGTCAGGGCTGTTTTGGCAGTAAAAGGGGGACTGTCACAATATTAGGAATTGTCATAATGTTATGCCTGATCGGTGTACGTCACAAGTAAGAAAATATACCCTCAAGTCTTTGTACATGTTCGCTGTTTGTGCTAGTTAGGATTTCAGATATTTGAAAGTTAGAGTTGATAAAGGGTTGTAAAGGGTTAAAGGAGCACAGCAGTCTGTGAAAATACAATCCACATACCAGACATATGAAAGCGAGACCCATGGAGAGCCTTTTAAGTTAAAACAAAGAGCCTGACCAGCGGAAAGGCCCATGGGTTATGTCCAAAAAAAAAAAAAAAGGGGAAGAGAGGAGGGGAGGGGAACTGTCCAATTTATTCAGTCCTACAACAAAAATCCTCACATTAAAAACTGCATATTTTGTCTTGTCTGAAGTACTTTTGTAAACCGCTTTTCCAAACTGGTTAGAGCATTGAGAACACTGCAGAGATCTTCACCATCTTCATCTCTGCTTTGTTTGGATTGACAGACTAATTTGATTCTAGGTAATGATCTTGGAATCTGTATTAACAGCTTTGTAGCAAATTTTGATTAGGCCTATATGTTAATCTTTATATTTGGAAGTTCAACGTGGATGCCCTTTTTTAAACATGAAATGTCGCACCCTAGTGGCCACATGCTGTTATTGCAACAGTGGTTGAGCATGCCCTCCCCTTTAAAAAAAAAAGCATAATAGTTACTGCAGTTTGTTACAACTTTAATGGGCTTGACGCCATTTTGTTTTTTAGGCGAATGAAAACAAGACTGTGAGGGATATATTGTCTGTACAAAATGCGCAGAATTAAAAGGTAGCCTACTAGATCACATGAAATTTTGGAAACTCACAACTTTAAGTCTTTTGGAAATGTTTTTTGTCAGCTGAGCAATCGTGAGGTTTTTAAACAACAGTACTGTACTTCTATCCCTCACAGCCTCGATTTAATTCATATATTAAAAAACAAATAATAAAAACAGCTCTGTCATGAAAGAAATAAATTAAACGACAAAGCTTCCGCCACTTTAAAGATCACAATTTATTTTACAATAGCTATTGTTACTACAGCAAAATAATAAATTATGTAATCTCTTTAAAGTGTAAGAAGCTTTCAGCAATTAAAATAAAACCGCATGCAAGTACATACTTTTTTTATTATAAATATTCAGTGTTCAACATGTCTGCAGTGACAGTCTGTCACAGAGTCCATGTTCCATTAGCATAGCATGCAAAATAATAATAAACAAAAATAGTTTTTGTAACCTGGTGGTATTACAAGAGTTTATAGAACATTAAATAGGGATTAGCGTTCTGTTTGGCTGCCTTTCAAGTACAGAAATTAAATGAAAGAAAAATACAACCAACAGAATAAAAAATGATCATAGTACAAATGTGTTTTACACAAGTAATTAATCACTATTCATTATAGCAAACCAAGTGAAAATTATTAAATATAATTTGTCATCTGTAAACCTGTGAGATACATTGCATCGAGAAGTCGGTCTAAAATGAGGAGTGAAAAGCAAATTAAGTTACCCATTTTCTCACAACAGGCGGTTCTACATCATGCTCTCTGTAAACACACATATCAATGTCTGTGGTAAACCATTCGATGGTTTATCAGGAACACAAATTGTAACTACAATATATGACTATGTAAATAAAATGCATTTTTAAAATAATGAAAGACAAACAAAAACAAAAGGAAATTTGCATTGGAACCCAACATAATGCATATCTTTTGCACATTACAGTACATTTTTCTAAAACGAGTAGCTAGGGAAAAATATGATAAGATCCAGCACAGAGGTCATATGGTGCCCATTTCTTAAATAGCAAGATTTAACAAATACACACAAAGAGGAGAAAAAAAGGCAGACTGCCTAACAGTAAAGAAGAATCTAGATAAAGGTGTAAAACATAAATAATAACCGAGTATGACCTACACCCACAGAATGACATATCATAAAATAAAAAAAAATTACCACTTATAAACAAAGCATTTATGCCTAAGGAAAAAATTACAGTAGCTGACCAAATCTTCTGCAATGCTGTCACAATGTTTTTGATATCTGGATCCAACAGTAACCAGACCCGGATTCTGTGTCCATGGTTTTCTTAAATATTTGCATTTTTCAAAGAAATCAAATGCTCCACGAGTCATATTTAATGTCCTTTATTGGCTGGCCACTCGATGATCCACTATCTACAGCATATGTTTCAACTTAAAAAGTACTAAAATATAGAATAATCAAGTTCAAGGCACCTTATCTTTGGTAAAACCATGGCCACCTGCATCAGTTCAAAGTTTAGTAGTGTTTTAAAAGCAGGTACTTAGCAGATAGCAATGCATCTGCAGAACTGTCTCTTTGATCATACACAACGCAAACATGTTTGCGGGAAAGGCTGAGAGGAGTGATAAAGTATGCAAGAGTTAGTAATGCTCCATTGCCTGCATGCTAACAGCTAGATGGCTTTGAAAGGAGGGAACTAGAGAGTACTTTAAGAGAGGAAACTGCATCCGACTCTTTGATATCATCAGTAGGTACACACTGCGAGTAGAGGTCACTGTTTGATTGAGGTTCTAGATTTGGATCCAGAGATGCGCTCTCTGGTTGGTTCTTAACTGTCACTGTGTTTATGATGGTCTTGTCTTCCCCTTGTTTCATGTGATAAATACAAGGTAAAGTGTCTGGGGAAGCACCAATACTGTAGGGCTTTTCAAGAGGGACATCCAATTTGGGCACTAAAGCCAAACAATTGGCTTCGGGAAGAGTCAAAGCCACACTGGTCCTGTCCTGAACTAAAGCTCTGGCCCTGCTAGGAGAGCTGAGGTCAGCTGGCTCATCTTGGTTCAAAGGCACCAGAAAGGACATGCCATTCCACTTTAGAGATGCTCCTAGATCCTCATTTTCCACTTTTGGTCTCTTGTTCATAGACTGGACATCCCGACCTTGCAGTTCTGTGAGCTCCATGTCTCCAGCAGACCTCTTGGTGATGGTTCTCTTGCTTAGGTTTAGTGGAAGGGATTGCTCTTGAGGAGCACTTCCGTTGGGTTGGGAGGTCTTGCCGAGATCCTGAGCCAGAACTTCAGAAAGTCTCTTGGTGAAGGTGTTCATGTGGGTCGAGCCAAGGCGGGTGCGCATCAGCTGACGCAACTGTAGACTACAGCCGATGTCAAGCGGAAGGATCCTAAGAGGGGGCAGGGGAGCTCTGGTCATGGCGATTCCTCCGTTTTGGGATGAGGCATCCAAACTACAGCCAGAACACTGGTGCTGAAGATTCTCAGGGGTCTCGGGCGTACTGATTTTGGGCTGATGGACAATAATTGTCTGATGGGGCGTAGAAGAATTTTGAGATGTTACCTCATTAGTGCTTGCTCCATTGAGGCCCAGACGGGCTCTAAAGAGGTCCAAAGGACACAGTCCTTTGGTGGGACTGAATCCTTCCAGGGAACCACCTGCCAGCAACTTGCAAGGAACTGACAGAAAAGAGGGAGCTTGAGGTTCTACAGTCTCCATCTTCACATCTCGACCCAATAAGGGTTGGTGGGGCACTGGAGTAGAGGATACAAGTGACAGACCTTGGACATGAGGATGGGTGGTGAACTTCAGTTCTTGAAAAATAGTCAGTGGTTGGACAATTTCCTGATGGGGTCTTGCTGGTATCTCTGAAGGAGGTTTTGGATGCAAGGGTGGCCTTCCAACTCTGCCTCTGGCAAGAACTTTAGCATTGCGTTTTCCCGGTGGTCTTCCTCTCTTACGTACAACAACAACACCATCTGGTGGTGAGGCCTAAAAAGTAATAGAATAAAGAAAGGTAATCTTAGTTATGCTCATGAATACTTTTTTATTAGTCTGTCTAGAAACAAAGTCCAGTTTATTAGTCCAGTTTGTTTGTTCTACAGTGGTGTGGCATAATGAACCATAATTTTGAACTACTTTAGCTTTTACTTCAGAGTAGGGTTTAACCTAGCTCAATATCAATAACAGTGATAGATGGACCTCTCAACCTTAAAGCCCCTAATATGGACTAAACCATATGTTTAGCGATCTTATTGAGAGAGCTTACATATACCAAACAAAAAAAATGGTCAGCATTTCCTTTTTATTGTGCTATAGAAAATAAAACCCTCACCTGGTTTGTAACAGCATTCTTTTTTGGGCTGTTTGACACCCCTCTGCCCCGTACAGACTTTTTGATGGTAGTGGGTGAGACAGATATATCTCTGGGCTTGCCAAGTTCTGGGTTTTCTCCCCTTACATACAGTTCATATGGGAGCATCAGCCTAGAATTTGATCAACAGGGAAAATGGGCATTCAGTTAGTTGAGCAAAGCCCTCTGAAGCAGCAGGAATTAATTGTTGCTGTAATCAGAGCTTCATGCTCACCTTTCATAATGCCTCCTTGTGCAGGTGGCAGCGCTGGTGCTGCCTGGGCTTCCACCCAACTCATTGTACACGGTCTTCCACAAACGGTGCGATGTCACCTGCAGGTGATGGGGAGGACAATGGTTCTGACTCACACTACTGAGCTCACCGCTAACTCTTTCATTCCGTTATGATGGATTACAGCTTACTCATCACGGCCAAGTAATGAAACGACATGACAAACTTACCCTCTCATATCCCCCCAGTCTTTTTACTACTGAATACATGAGGAAAAGGTCAACTGTGGGCAAATAGGAAAACAGCTTGGTTAATTAATGAGTTATGGCAGAACAAAACTACATAGAAGTTATTCTGGAAAGTGAATGGTGCATACTCTTTTTGAAACCCAGGTTGGGAACTTTGCTTATAGGGGAACCCCTCCGCTCCATAAAGATATATAGCTGATCCAGGAAGAGCTGCTCTTCTGGATGTGGGAGCCAGTTCCCATCCCAATGCATCTCCACACTCCCCATCACATTCTCCTACAAGGCAAAAGGTTACATCACATTAGAAGATCTTTCCTTCAGTAACTGACAAATAGCAACAGAGCAAAACATTAAGGTGTGTTAACATTAGCAACATTTTATGAGCAAAAAAGATCAATTTTCTATTAATAATATAGTGATGTATGAAGCACAGCTCACATAGAAGTCACTCAGACCAAGCAGCTTTCTGGTGCACAACTTGAACCTTCTGCATTGGTAAATTTTTCGCTCTCAATTGAAATACCAGAATGTATTGATCTCTATTGAAATTTCGAATCCAGAAAATTCTACCATAAGTGGTAAATGTGACTGCGCCTTTTTTATTTTTTTTAAAATCCCATAAAAACTTTTAGAGAAATGCCCTTGCAGGATAGACCTACATGAGCTTTAAGTTGCTAAGCAATGGCCAGTGTTGGGGAGTAGCTAGTTACATGTAATGGAGTTATGTACTTTATTCACAAAATAAATGTAACTCTAATCGGTTACAGTTATTGAGAAAAAAAAGTGTAATTAAATTACAGTTCCTTGTTAAAGCTGCTGTCCGTATTTTTTTTTGTGTTCTCTTTTGTGTTAACAAATACAAAGGCGGTTACATCAGAATATTTCCGGTAAGAAGCTAGGATATGTTAAATAATATTAATTTGTTGCTTTGCCTGTTTTTGATGTTCACGATGCCTCCTGCCATTTAAAGGCTGTTTAGAAAAGCGATGCTATTCTGATGCTTTTGATTGGCTCTCATTTGAATTTGCAATAAACCACGTCTGCCAAGTAGCTACATCAAATCGACATCAAGCTTTAGACTACAACCTGTCTGAGAGTTGCCACCATGGCGAGTGATAAAAATGCATTCCAGTGCATAAAATGCTATCAGCAAATGTTTCAATGTTGAATCTGATCTGCAGTAATGGCAACTTGGCCAACAGTTAACTGTGAGCAGTCATTAAAAATAAAGTAAGAAAGGATTTCTCCTACCTACCACACCATACTAATCACTGTTGTATAATATTCAAGATGTATTTTAGCTCTGTATTGCTTGGTGCATGTCCAGTAGTTTATTTAACGAAGTTAATCTCTATTAATAACAAATTAGCTAGCCTGCTGCTAGCTAGCTAAAGACATCTCTACCGGCCCCACTTCTATTTATAAACAACTAAACAACATAAACCCTTTGACAGAAAATATATAGCTAACGTTTTTCCTCCTTGAATAAGGTTGGTGACCATGTCAGATCTAATATTACAGTTATTTTAGCATTGTAGCATACTAACCACACACAATCTTAATTCAAGCCTGACAATAAATCCGTGTTAAGTACTACTGTAAGGTTAAGCCTGTCTGGTTTAAATGTTTGAAAATGATGAACAGTTGAAAACATTCATTGAAATGTAATTAGGGATAGACGATATGACCTAAAATCCATATTGCTATATACATTGCAGCCTCATGCAATAACGATATATATTGCGATATATAAATCATAAACCTTTTCATAACAGGTTACATAGAAGAAAAGCTCAAATGCTAAAAGTGTTGTTGTTTTAAAAAAAAAAGACATGTTGTATGTAGTTTTGAGAACATTTATTGTGCAAAACTGTATTTATACAACATAATGCTGCAGATTCAAGTAAATTCAAGTACACTAGCTGCAGAAACTTTAACAAAGAAAAAGCAGAAAGTATTAAAAACGTCCTGTACGCGCTTTTCAATATAATGTCAGTGAATAGCGACCAGGCTAAAATTTTACAAAAATTATACAAAAGTTTCACGCAATGATACAGGGACTCAGGGAGATGTGCGCTATATATGGAAAGTGTTCAGGAGGCATACTTTAAGGTTTTAAAAGAAAGAAACCTTATTATGCAGTCAAAACAGAGCTCGGCCATTACTTGCTGTGAGTGCTTTCAAGCCGTCAGCATTTGAAAAAAAAATACAATACAATTCGATACGTTTATTACTTATAATGATAGTCTGTTTTGGGAGTTCTAAACAGCTTGCCAAAATGAACTTTCTGGAAAAGTTCACTACGGCTGGTAAACACCTTTGTAATACCATTGGTCTGTGGCAATTATAGGTAGGTGTCTGTCAATGTCAGATGTCTGCAAATGAAAACGAACATGCTGGAGAGCTGGGGTCTGTTATTCGTATGTCACTAACTCAGTTAGATGGATTTGACTGTTGCCGATTTGGCATGATCTGGCATGATCAGGTCCGTAAGCTTAAACCTGCTCTAGAGCAGCTTATTTCATGTAAACAGGATTAGAATGCATCTTGAGGTGATACTTAAAGTCTGTCCCAGTCACTGCTACTTTATTATAAGAGTTCCTTACTGAACTTGGGGCAATAATAATTTTAAATAACAATACTAATATAAAAATGTATTTGAAAATATTATAATGTTGAGTAAAAGGTGTAGGCAATAACACTATAGACAGTCACTTGATTGAGAGATTTATTTGTGATGGAATAATTTCTTTATAATTTTATTGGAGTCTTACACACGTGCAGTAACGTTACTCTGAGCCTTGCATTCATTTGAAGGATGACGGATGCAGATAATTTGATCTTGACCCTTAAGAAACTTTAATTAATGCTGTCACAACAAATCTGCTTCAAATTGACTTAAGAATTAAATTAATTGCTAATTACAACACTGAAATAAAAGTGTAAAGGGTGTACAAATACTATAAAATCGTGAATATAAATAATTGAGCATTTAAAATGTAAGCATTTAGCATTTAGCAATAAATATTTAGCATTTATCCATTATAACTTTTATGTTGGTTTGGTTGTTTGGATATTTCCTTACAAAGGTCCAGAAATCGTGTTTTTTCTTTTTTTAATTTGTCAAGTTTTTTTGCCAGGTGGCTTTTTTTAATTATGTGATTATGTTGCAGTCTTGCCGCCAGCAAGTCGCTGCATTGCTGATCGTGGTTTCGAGTATCGATGCATCTGCCCTCTTAAGGGAACACAAGAACGCGCAGTAATCTTAGATTTAAGAACTCTATTTTAATCCAATCCGCAAATTTTTTATTTGGTTTGAATAAAAAAATTAGCCAGAGATAAATTATCACGATTAAGAGATCTGGGATCGGTCAAATCATCTCAGATGTATTAAGCGAAGTGCGAAAGACGCAGTTGAAGTAGTTGATTGTTTGCTTACATGGGTAGGTTTAGGGAAAGTGTCATTATGCCAACATTATCTTCATAACTTCTTTCTAAATAAAAAGTTTATCCCTCAGAAAAATGTATTTTCCTCTCTTGTCAACATTATAGCTTGGTGCATATGAGCGTTGTGCGCGCTCTTCAGTGGTGAAGGCGCGCGCTGCGTACGTCATATAAGGACGCACACTCAAAAGTAATCCGGTCAGGTCGTTAACATGGTGAAATGTTTCGTTTGATCGATTCATGAAAAGGTTCATCCCACCCATCTCAAAACGATTACAATTTTATTCAGTTTGGGCATTTTTACGATTGAGGTGTTTATATGGAGCATTTTCATTCAGATTGGACTTTTAAACCGATTACAGTGCTCCATGTAAATGCACCCGACTGTAAAAAAAATTGCGCTACATGGCACTTTAAAAACCGGATAGTTTATTTATAGTTCGATTACGGATATTTCACTTTATGTTCGAATGCATATTCGAATATCGAATAAAAAGTGACAGCCCTAGAGCTCATGCAGTGTGTGCAGCGTTGAATGTTCGCTAATAGCTAATGCATTTCGAACTTTGTTTCGGTCATCATTGTAAAGCAGCTTTGAAACAATCAGCACTGTAAAATAAAGGTGACTTGACTCGTACCCCCAAATGAAGAGCAGAGGGGAAAAAAGTAGCCATAAGTATATCGTGGCCATAACTAGCTACTCAACTTACAAGAGTTAATATTGGATATTTTAATTAGAGCATGGAAAACAGCAGTAGTGTTCTCAAGCAAGTTATTTTAAATGGTATGTGCTTGTATTTATGTATTTTAAAACCGATTTAATAACATAAAAGTAGCTGCCATTTGAAATTCACCCTTATGATAATTAAAACTGGCAAACAGTACCATGCATAAGATGACACAAATGGTGTGAAAGGAAGTCAAGACATCAAAGTTAAAACAAAACAGGAAGCACTCAGTGACACTATTCTTTACTATTTGTTCGAAATCTTCAAACATCCTGTTTAGCCAACAAATCGGTATTCATAAACATGTCTCATCAAATTATGATGCAAACTCCACAGCATACCTTCATTCTTTCCATCCATGACTCTGATAAATGGTTATTGTTTTGGTGATCGGATCCTTTGCCATCCAGGCCCTTTCTTTTACGAGGTCTCCCCTTCAGACTGAGGGAGGAGCATCCTAGGACAGAAACATATATCATCTTTAGACAACAATGCTTCACTTTTTTTGGTCATAACATGCTAAATCATTTTACAAAACAAAGTGAACAGTCCCATAAAATTCAAATACATGGAACATATTAGGTTTTCTGTGTGAACACCACAAGTGAAATTCCACTTTTCACAATGATAATAAAATACAAACTAAAACAATATTTAACACACTCCTTTCTAATTAAATATTAATGTGAATGAATTACATTTTAAAAAGAACAGAACAAGTGACAGCTCTATTTTAACATATCAGATTTTTTTGTTAGAGACCATTTGTCATCAAACATCCCAATTTCAAATTCTGTCCGTATTTTAATATGGTTGTCACGCCCGAAACTTTGCAGTGTGTATTTAAGCAGCATGGAAAATTATGAATGGGTTATGTATAGAAAGAGAGCAAAGAACAGTCTTTATAATCAGTGAAACTGATATCGCTTCAGTTCATCCACAGCGTAAGCTCACTGAATGAGAGAAAACTTGACACTGCAGTCTATATTGCACAACGAATCTCTTATTTACAGCGTCTTTATAATTTGGTTATTGGCACTCACACTGTGTAAACTCTCTGACTAAGCCCAGAGAGAGGACCAGGCCTGGACTTTACGTTGAGTTTTGTTTATGGTTTGTTATGTGTGTGGTTTACTTTCGTTTTGTTTATTTAATAAAAGTTTACTACAGGTACCAAATATGGATGGTCATTGCGCGGTCAATATTGAATCGTTAAAAAGAGAATCGGTTAAAATCGAGATATCAATATTTGTAACTTAGCCCTAATGAATTATATGTCACAATACAACAAGAGTGTGTTACTCACCAAGCTGTGTCAGTATGCTAGCATTGCTGTCTAGAGTAGGGTGGTTGAAGGTATCCCGACAGTAGAGGACTCGTGTGTTTTGGAGGGTCACTTTTATTCCCCCCAGAGCCAGCAGATGAGGGTCCTGCAGACCAGGGCAGCTAGCCTGATCCGGCACACGTCTTTGAAGGGAACGAAAGCGGCAGTACTGGGGGTAACTGAGAACCTTCACCTTCTGCTGTACTTCTGGAGACTCATCTAAAAGAGAACACAAAACAAGTGTAAGTATATACATTGGGATACAATCAAATAATGATCAGTAACAGTACATCTGCTTCAATGCTTCAGTGCAAAAAACAACCACACCAAAAAAAAAAAACACATCTAACCATCAATCCCTGGGCTCAACTACATTATCACACTCCAGACAGTGTCATCATACAATTGTTTCACGGTCGGGTCCCCCCTTAAAATTAATAGTAATGCTCTGTTTTTATTTTAAAAAGTAAACTTTTACATTCTCAAAATTCTGCCTACAATTCCTCCTGGGAAATTCCTATTTACACATTTGACTCTTACTTACAGTTAACTATAATGTGATGTGTGTTCAGTTGGCTTTAGGCTGAAAAACAGACACAATTTCATAAGCCTTCCTCTTTATTCATTTCCTGACAAAAGTCTAACTCAAACATTGCAAGTTTCACAAGAAAATAAGGCAAGACATACTTTGCGATTTTGCTGCTATTGACCAAAACTAAAACTATTAAAGAATTTTTTCATTAATTGAAAAAGCTAAAATAAAAAAAATTAAATGAAAAATTTAAAAGAAAAGAAAAAAATATATAATTTAAAACATTTAATTAGAAATGTTGCTTTGGCAACCAATTGCCATATTTTAAGTTCTTCAATTTAAGCTAAGTAAAACTAAATTATAAATAAATAAATATATGCCATTTCAAAATATTAATAAATACTATAATAGTACATAAATAGCAGTTAATACAATAGTGAATATAACAGAAAACGATTGAAAAAAAATAAATAAAAAAATAATTAAGTGTCAATAACTTCAACAAGAGTAAAATGTGTACAGAAATAAGAAGTCCAGTCAACATTCATGCATTTCTGCCTCTCAACAAATAAGGCAAGACACCTGGGCCTGTTGAATATTAATTTAAAAACAACACTTCAATAATATTCATAAACCAAGCTGATAAAAGTCTTTATATTACTTTATATTAGGTGTCTTTAACTACTACGTAGTAACATTAATCAGATGCATTTGTGTGAAAACCTGTTTTTGCATTGTACTTATATTTAAAACCTGTAGCTGTAATTAAATCTATAATTACATGGTTGACCCTTCCATTACACTTTAGCCAGTGGTGGGCCGTCAAGGCCAGCGAAGCCTTTCTCTGCTGGCCTAATCATCAGAATCACAGACTTAAATTTTAATATATTTTTTCCATGAATGTGTATTAAATTATTCCCAATAGGCTATTTTCTTTTCTCTCAGTTGCACTGCTTCCAGTAGTGTTTGTTTATGTTATAAAGCTTTTATCCAATCATATTTCAACCATCATGTGATGCCAGGGTCAAGTAATCTGCCTTGAGACCTTCAACAGGCCTTGAGACCTTCAGAATCAATATTGAGGGCGCCTCCAGCTTAAAATGAATGGCAATGAATGGCAATAAAATGAATGGCAATGAAACGGTGCGCTTTAACCAATCAGATAAGCACTCATATTTCATTCGATTTTGAGTTGGCGACACCAGGGCAGTCTAGCAGGCGTACAATAACGTCTGCATTCACGTCCTTTCATTGGATGGTTAGAGATATAAAACATCTGTAGATTTAATAGGTTTTTTTTTTCAGACCACAGAGGCTGACAGAGGAGGTCGCAGACATGCTTACAAAGCCATTTTCAAAATTCCCGCATACAACCTTCGCTTAACGGTCACAGAACACTAGTCGATCTGTCCCGGATAAAAACGGAACTGACTGTAATGTATGCCATGACTGATTTTGAAGTCCAGCGGATCTCCTTTATTTACTTCAGCAGAAAAATCTGGGTGAGAGCATGGGACAGCAGCACACACTTGGCATGTTTTGTGTACAAATAATCAGCAGCCTATTTTGGTGAGTAGGCTATAATGCATTTTTTTTTTTTTTTAAATGTATAGCCTATACAGTCAACCCTTGCTAACGTTAATCCGACCCCCCTTTTTTCCTTGATGAATTGGATTGATTTCCGTTTTCTTGTAAATTTATGATCAATTTTTATTTTTATATCCTCATATTTTCAACATTTTCATAGATAAAATTGCAAGTTTTGTGGGTTTAATTCTTTTTTAATAATAAAAAAAACCACACACACTTTGTATTATCTTTGAACCTCACCTGAAATACATTTTTCATACTTTTGATTGTTCAAAACAGATTTTTCAAGAACCATTTATGCTGCTGCGTTCTCTTATGTATAATTCTACAAAAAAAAAATGCACAACTTGCCTTCATTTCAAATCCCTGGGAAAACCGTAATTGCCTACAAAAATGCACGGAAAACCCAGAATGGATTGATGCTTCTGTTAGATATGATGTGTATGGTGCAGCTGTGGCTCCAGTGACAGAAGACTTGTTGAATTGTGTTAATTGGTTTTCCTGATTTAATAATGAAATTCGTTCTTGCTTCACGAGACACACAACACCCTTTTATACTGCATTTCTGTATAATATTGATGGTTTCTTTAGCTGTGGCATCATGATGATTTTATTAAGAGGTGGATTAATTCAGGTAGGATACCACTGAAGGCCTAGGTGTAAAATGCATGGCCTGCCACTGACTTTAGCCCACCCTTAAACCTACCTATACCACCAAACTTGTGTTAAACTGAATAGGTCATCCCACCTCAAAAGCAGCAAGTATTTTGCAATAGAATGAGCATTGCAGCTGAGCACTGTACCGAACAATAGAAGATATTTATGTGACATGACTGTCGGCCAGAGTGACTGCGGCTCCACCCACTGAGTGGCAAAAAGACTGAGTTCACTGGTTCAGCGTGAATGCCGCGAAAAACACACAAACCAGAAAACAAACAAAGTCAACATCTTGACTTTATTTTTGCTAAATAAATAACTTGACACTTTGAGATATGTGATATGATGTTCATCTGAGGTTCTATTTTCCAAATATTTAAGTAGTCATGAACTGGCTTTTTAAAAAAAAATTTATACTGTTGTCTGAGGTTAACTAATGATGTTTGTGTGGTTTTCACATTCAAAAACATCATGACTAATAAGTAATAGGCTATTTTTTCACTGGTTTTGAGGCTCTGAACACTGGGTTTTGATGGGCATGACGCACTGGAGACTTGGAAGTAAACGCCCACGGCTAGGATTGGATAAGATTTGCATATTTAATGAGCTTCAGCTCCTTTATCAAACAAACACAATGATTTATTTCTCATCGACCAGCGATTGATTGGACTATTATTTTTATATTACACATAGCCCGCAAGATCAGGTGATATAAGCGTGTATCACGCGTGCACACACACACACACACACGTGAGCGCTGCCTTTCAGATGTCGAGAGAGAGAATAGCAGATCGAGAACGGAATATAATGAGATTCATCGGCCTGCCAGGCTTTGCGAGCCCTGGCCCATACTTCCAGCGTGCTAAAGGTATGTTCTGTTAGACACGTACACATAAGCTAAACGATCTATAACAATGCAATACTATCACATATAAAAACACGTTTTACTCACATTCACGAGTTCACACTTACATCAATTAAATAGAGTAAAGATTATGCGTATTTGGCGTGCTGTCCGGAGAGGGCTCCGGGCCCGGAAATTTTGCCCGAACCCAGAGTATCCCCCCCCCGTAACAAAGATAGTTTAGAACTAGATTACAGTTTGTGATTGTTTTGATATTTATAGCAGTTGATTTAAGTAAGTGCGGAGAAGGGGTGGTGGTGCTGAGAAACTGTCAATGACAGGAAGGTAAATCGGCTGTCTATATACAACTCCTATCATTGATTAACTGATTAGTTTAATGTGCTCCTCTTGTGTTCCAATTAGGTTTAATTATCTGAGCCTGCTCCACCTGTGTTTAGTTAGATTTAATTGTCTGCGCGTGCTTCTCCCGAAATTAGTTTATGAAACTTCAATAAGTGTGTTGCACAATTCCTGTCGGACCCAAATCCAGCATCGACCGGAGATTTGTTTACAAAGAAATCCGCAGTGAAATGAAGTGAACACCACTGTCTTCCCCACGTCAGCTGGAACTTCATTAAAAATAAAGTTCAACCACTCATTCCTAATATTAGGATCCAAAGGAAGCTTATGGCTTCCTTTGGATGGGCGAGGGTGGGCGAAGCTACTGGGTTAGACGCGCTGTAGAGGTGGTGTTTCGTCACACAATGACGTCAGTATGAAGCACAGGACCGTCTGCTGAACCTGGTGTCAATAAAAGCTTTTCTTTGACTAACAAGGAAGTTTTCAGCTCTGAAACTTACAGGATATTCTTAAATTATCATGACCTTTTATATATCAAAAGCTCAAGGGAAAGTTGATTTCTCAATTCATCACCCCTTTAAGACCTGCCGGGCTCTAGATGATTTTTAATGTCCTGATACAGAAAACCATGGAATTCAATAGGGTGTCCTAACGTTTTCATGACTGTACATGCGCGATGCACTCTCGAAACTGGGATGACTGACAGTGATAAATATTTGTGTATTCATGTATCGAAATCTGGCTCATATAAATACAACTCCTGGCTGCATGTTAATATCGATGGATCACTGGATCTTTGGTAAGTCAACCTTTAGTTTAAACTGATAATCGTTTGTTTAACTCGCGCTTTCCCCTATTAAATCCATTCATGCGGTAGCAGCTCATTCCCAGCTGAGGGGTGTGTCCCGGCGGGAAAGTGACGTTGATGCCCTCTATTCATTTTTTAGCAATATTAAAAAACACCTAATATAAAGCAGGACCCTGATACATTTTGGAATTGTGTCTCCCCTAATTTTCAGACTGTCCTTTCCCCTTGAGTAAAGAAAAATGCAATTCAGGATTTTTTCATTACTCACCATCCCTCTCTGTTTTTCCTTCCTGTGGAGAACTAGCATCTTGTGACCCATCAGACATCAGAGGCCCATGAATGATTTGACTGCTGCGCTTCCACTGTGGCGGTTCCTGACAAGTCCACTTCACCAGATCCTCCACTCTGACTACAATCTTTTTTGATACAGCGAGTACTTCATCCTGCGCGAAGAAACGCAAAGAAAACACCAAGTAAATGTCTGCAGGACGAAACTACGCGTCTCATACATTCACATGAGCTTACAAGGCAGGACTGGGTTGACTGATGCAGAGATATTTTAACACCTTTTAGTGAATGCTAGAGAGGAGTCTCTCCTTTTTTTCTGTAACACTATTTAACAATAAAAGACTTGTCATCTCGGGCAAAAACAACCAGCTCAAACTGCTTTCAAAAAAAAAAAAAAAAAAAAAGCCCAGTTGACATTTTAGATGCTTATCTCTGCGGCATTCTAGCATTTAATTGTTTACAATGAAAACTCTGAAAAGCTTTAGTATTTCTCCTAACTCTTTAGTTATTAAAGCTACATAGTACACCACTGGACTAGTCTTTTTTAGTGAGATACCAAAATAAACAATATTTGTGCATTTTGTTTGTTCTATTGTCGTGTATGACTTATTGTGCATCTAACATAATATATAATATGGTAAATGTGGTATCTAATTATAAAAAAACAAATACAGGAAATTACCACCACAGTCATTTTGATCACAAAAAAATATCGCAAAATCCTGGAGGGACTGGTTATTGTTTTAATGTAATACTTTTCAATAAGGTTTATTTAATGTTTTAACTAACCATGAGCAGTTCATCTGTTAATGTATTTGTTCATCTTTGTTAATGTTAATAAAAATACAGCTGTTCATGGTTTGTTAGTTCGGAGTGCATTAACATTAACAATATTTTAATAATGTAGTGGTAAATGTTGAAATTAACATTAACAAAGTTTAATAAATGCTTTACAGATGCATTTCATTATTAGTTTGTGTTAACTAATGTAGTTGACTACTGATAAACCTTATTGTAAAGTGTTACCTTTTTTTACTTCAGTAAGTACTTTTTAATTTATATATTTATAAATTATATAAATATTAAATTATTCTTGAACAGAGTAAGAGAGGTGGTTACATTAGAACCATATTTAAGATTAGACAACAAAAATATTGAACATAAAACCACTACTGTGTTATATAGAATTGTTCTAGTCAAGTCAAGTCAACTTTATTTTAACACTTTAACCATGCCAATTGTTTCAAAGCAGCTTCACAGTGTTAACAGGAAGACAATGCAACAGAATTTGATTTGGCTGTACAGCCGTTATCAGCTCATTTAAATTATCATAAAGTATCAATACGGTGATATAGTTGAAATTTAAGTGTCCCCAACTGAGCAAGACTAAAGCCAAAGGCGACAGTGACAAGAAACCAAAACTTCTTCAGGGCCAGAATGGAGGGGAAAAAAACGTCAGTCGGTGTCGACGAACAAACCGTGATTATGATTCAGGTAACATTACAGGTCAGAAATCATAATAGATCGAAAGATTATTTGAAAGATCGGAGTCATCATGCCAGAGACGGGTTTAATGAGGGGGTCGTGTTGATTCGGTCCACACAGTATTTAATGCAATTACTTCAGAAGTAACTTATTTAATTTCTGAAAAATGAAGAATAATCCCTTACTTTTTCCAAGGGAAAAGTAATTAAATTACAGTAAATTATTGCATTAATCCCAACACTTATCCACAAAAAAACAAAAGATATTGTGAAATATTACCATTTAAAATAACTTTTTTATTTGAATATTATTTTAAAATGTAAATGTTTTATTCCTGTGATGCAAAGCTGGATTTTTAGCATCTTTCCTCCAGTCTTGTCATATGATCCTTCAGAAATTAATCTAATATGATGATCTGGTGCTCAAGAAATATTTATTATTATTACCAATGTTAAAAACAGGAGTCTTTCTCTCCCCCCA
Source organism: Pseudorasbora parva (assembly GCF_024679245.1). Lineage (NCBI taxonomy): Eukaryota > Metazoa > Chordata > Actinopteri > Cypriniformes > Gobionidae > Pseudorasbora > Pseudorasbora parva. The sequence goes on from NC_090189.1 coordinate 32,880,638, forward strand.
GAATACTTTGATGACTAGAAAGTTCAAAAGAAGAGCATTTATTTGAAATACAACATTTTCCAACATTATAAATGTCTTTACTCTCACCTTTGATCAATTGAATGCATCCAAGCTGAATAAAAGTTATTACAGGTAGTTTAGTTTCCTTCTTTACTTTTTTTAAAGGTCCCGTTCTTCACGTGTTTTCGAAGCTTTGATTATGTTTACAGTGTGCAATATAACATGAGTTCATGTTTCGCATGTAAAAAAAACACTCTATTTTTCACACAGTTTACTTATCTGAACACCGCTGTTTTCTCTGTCCTAAAAACGGCCTGATGATTTCCTTGTTCTATAAAGTCCCTCCTTCAGAAACACGTAACGAGTTCTGATTGGGCCAGCGCTTCCCGTGTTGTGATTGGACAGCAGCTTAGAGCACTTTGCCCAGAAAGGTCCCGCCTCTTACCATAACGGGGAGATGCGAGCGCTGAATGCGCGCTCTTCTCCACGTGGGAGAGCAACAAGACCACGCCCCCTATTTTGCGTGTTCTTGTGGGCGGAGGGTTAGTCAACAAACGGTTTTAGTGACGTCATTACATCCCTGCACTTCCTGCTGTAGTCCAAACCGACCGTTCGCTGTAGGCTTTGAAAGGGAACTTCTCTTAAATAAAATATCTCGCTTGGCATTGAACTTTGAGCTTTATAATTTTACAGGTATTATTTATGCTCTAACAGCAACATTACACACTAACTAAAGTTTGAAAGATGGAATCGCGAAGACCTTTAAAGAAATTGTTAGGACCCCAAACATTTGAAAGGTAGTGTATAATGTTACAAAAGCTTTTTATTTCAAATTAATGCTGTTCTTTTAAACTTTCTATTAATCAAAGAATTCTGAAATTGAAATTTTCAGAACACTGATAATAATCATAAATGTTTCTTGAGCAACAAATTGTCCTTTTAGAATGATTTCTGATGGATCATGATTTGTCTACTGCAGTGGGCACAATTTACAGAGATTTATACATCCCGTAACACAACTTTTTATAACACACAACTGATTTTTTTAAAAAAATATTACTATATACCTTCAAAATGATAGTATGCAAACATAATTGTGGTGCTCATGCACTATTTCCCCTTAGCCACAGGTTATTTATGTGGCTTTCCCCATCTCTCACCTCTCCATGCTCCACTGCTCTGCCCTTTGGAGTGTCCTCAGGTAAGAAGTAGAGTCTAGAACTGGCCAGCAGGTGGCGCTGTGTCTGATCTTCCCACAGCAACGTGACCTCGGCTATACACACAGGCTCCTGAGGGCCACAGCGCATGAAGTAGAACTCCCCAAGCTTCCAGACCTGAGTCGGACCTCCGGACTCGTGCTTGCAACCCACTGACTTATAAAAGGCAAAGGAGCCTCGGAGGCAGCTAGGAGCACCTAACCACTGATTAACACAAGAGCGCACAAAAGCAAACAGGTTAGGGAATAAACATCTGAATGCATTCAGGAGAACGGCAAAATCAAGTCACCCACATACGGCTGAGAAAACATCTAATATCTAATATATAAACATCTACATCCTTCTTCAGCCATAAAGAGACACTTCACCCAAAAATAAAACTTCTGTCATTTGCTCAGACTCAATTTGTTCCAAACTTGTATGAATTTCTTTCTTCTGCTGAATATAAAAGAAGATAATTTGAAGAATATGAGTACTAAACAGTTTATGGGCCTTATTGATGTCCATTGTATGGATAAAAAAAAAAAAACATTTATAGTGTGTGTGTGTATTATACACACACACACACACAGACACAGACACAGACACAGACACAGACACAGACACAGACACAGACACAGACACAGACACACACACACACACGTCTATCAACTGTTTGGTTATCCATATTCTTTAAAATATCTTCTTTTGTGTTCAGCAGAAGAAAGAAATTCATACAAGTTTAGAACAACTTGAGGTTGAGCAAATGACAGAAGTTTTATTTTTGGGTGAAGTGTCCCTTTAATGAGTCAGAGCACAAAATTATAAGTTACACAAGTTCACAAGCAGTCTGTGGTTAAAAAACAACTTATTAATTCATACATTCCATTTGGAATTTGCTCCTGCGCAGATATTTTAAGCAAATAGAAGTGCCGTCGTTACACAAACACTTCATAAGAGACAGAGCTCTAGAAGAATACTTATGCATACAAAGCTCAAATACACACATATGCAAACACCCTTCACATGATTCAAATTATCTGTCTGAGCAGCAAGCATTGCGGTCTTCTCAAATCAGCTGAGCATTAAGACAGAAAATATTTAATGTGTTTTCTGCTATCAGTATTTCTGCTCAAATCCAAGACGAAAACTTCCCCAAAACATACTTTTTAATTACTAATCATTCTCACATAACCTACTCAGAACTGTTTGGTAAAGTTTCCATGGTTGAAAACACATTCCAATGTATTAATCTACTTAGGAATGGCCTGATAGCAATGGAAAAACACAAAGATTTTTATATTATTTGAGTTACAGAAAGTAAAACATCAAAATTCCAGAGAAATGATGCCATAATGTGGTTTTCTGCTATCAAATTTAAAAATGTGCTGGTGGTACATTCTGTTACTAAAAATGGACAATACATGTGGAGGCTACACTAAATATTTTATGTTTTTGTTTGTGACATTCAAAGAAATATGTATATACATATGAAGATTGGTCAATTTATATTCAACATACTGACAAAGATTTAGTTGATAATACATATTTTTGTAAGTATAATAGTGTTTAAATATATTATTTTAAATTATTTTAATAACATTAAAATGTTTCAATACTAGTATTGTTGTTGTAATCTCTTATTTAAAAGGTTATTGTATAAGAATATTACAAGTTTAATATAAATAATAAATACATCAAACAAAACAATTAATAAAGCTATAAAAAGTGCAAAAGTCTAACACAAATTAATTTATCTAAAACTATTTGGACAATAAATGTAGAGGCTACACTGATATGATCACAAAATATCCCAAAAAATATTATTTAAAGAAATATGAATATGCATATGAAGTTTGGTACATTCAGTTATTACATATTTTTGGTCAAGAACATGAATGTATAATAGTGTTTAAAAATATTATTTTAATAACATTAAAATGTTTTAATACTAGAGTGTTACTGTTGGTGTTGGAATATCTTATTTAAATAGTTATTGTATTTGCATACTAAGATTTAAAAAACAAACAAAAATAAAGCTAAAAATAATGCAAACTGCTAATGATAATTAATTTAGCCTATCTGAAACTAAATTAATTAATTTGATAATAGATGATATAGACAATTCATATAGAGGCTACACTGAATCCCACAAAAACGAATTAATTAATTAAAAAATATGTACATGACTATGAAGCTTGATTAATTTATCTTCAACATACCAAATATAATTTAGTTAAAACCTTTTTGGGTCAAAAGCATAAATGTGTTTTAATATATTCTTTTAAATTGTTTGAATAACATCAAAATATTGTAATACTAGTGTGTAACTGTTGTAATCTCTTATTTAAAAGGATATTGTTATTGTATTAGCACACTAAGAGTTTAAAATCAATAATAAAAACAAAAACAAATAAGACAGTTAAATAAAGCTATGAATAATGCAAAAGGCTAATAAGAATTTGTTTATCTGAAATTAAATTAATTCATTTGATAATAGATATTTTGATAATAGATGAAATGGATAAAAAAGCAGAGGATTGAATATCACAAATAAGGTTATAGAGGTTATAAATAATTCAAAGAAATATGTATATTCATATGAAGATTGACTTTCTCTTTAACATACTGAAAATAATTCAGATGATAACACATTTTTGGTTAAAAGCATGAATGTATAATATTATATATTAATAACATTAAAATGTTTTAATACATTACAGTTTTAATCACTATTGTTGTTTTAATATTTTATCATAATATGTTATTGTTGTTGTATAAGCATACTAAGAGCTTTAAAAATAAATGTTAAAGCTATACATAATGCAGCTAATGGGAATTCACTTAGATGAAACTAAATGATTTGATGGGTAGTGTATGTATGGATAATAGTCTTCTATATTTTTTTTAACTATGATAAAATATCTAATTTGTTGTTAATATCTGATCTAAAACTGTTAAAGTAATTTTCAAACAGTGCAGTTCACAACAATTACAAATTATAAAGAAATAAGCTCTTCTAGCACTGTTTTCTAGCAAATTTTACAACAATAGGCAACCTTTCTGTTTTTGTCATTAATTTGTAATTGGCATCTACATTAATATATATCTACATTAACACACCCACACACCCACTATATATATATATATATATAGTTATGTATTTTGTAAAGGGATATGATTCGCACATGCACAGCATTGTATGTCATCTGTTTACCAAAGTAACATTGCATTGCCTCTTGAACGTGGTCTGAGCATGACATGCTCTCAATACTTTAACTCAACATGTCAATCACAGGACACGTTCACGAGGTAATACACAGTCATGGGTCAATCAACCCCCGCCCCACCCCCACCGGTAACCCACATTTTCACCGAAAAACTGACCAATCAGAAGCCACAACATTCGGCGTCCACATGTCCCGCGCCTACTGGTAAAATAGAGAACTAGTCTTACAGTTAAGCCACAATACACGTCTGTGACAGTCAACTTTTTCACTTTATGTTCTCCAAACTGAGTGCATCATCCCAACTCTAAAACCACATATAGCCTGAGAAAAATTTAGACAGAAAATAACCAAAATGACATTGGGCGTTTTTTGCTGAGCCTAAAATTGTTTACATTTATTAACAATGAAAAAGGACTCATATCAGAGTTGAAAATGTTTATATTTTACATAATATCAATAACAACGGTGATAAACAACATCCTCAATCCGGGTGCTCTCGGAGGCTTAATAATACTGGTATTCATTCAATATGCGAAACAACATATTTCAGCCAACTTCCTACTGCCACATACATAAAAGTCTCATATATCACGACAAAAATGTACTGCTATAGCCTAGCATTTCTAGCCAACACGAATGATCTCTTAATCATATTAAAAACGTAGAAAATCCAAACGATATTACGTTATTGTGGCTATACATATTTAAAAAATAACAATAATAATAATAATAATAATAATAATAATAATACCACGGCTCGTGTAACGACCAAATAACTTAAGCTTGACGAAAAAACTTAGTAGTCTCAAATAAAATCAGCAGCTCCACCAAGTTTACCTCTTCCTAGAAGTTTCATTTGAAAAATAATGCTTAATATTGGCGAGATTTCGTCGAAAAAAATGTGTCGACAGATTGTGAATAAAAACAATGCAGCTTTCCCTTTAAAACCGTGGGCTCGATTCGTTTTTAATAAGAAATTAAAACAAAAATCTATTTGGGCAAATGTGATATGTGGGGGTGGGGGGCAAAAGAGGGAGAATCTAGGTAGTCAACACGACACAAAGAAATTAATCATTAACGAAAAAAAAAATCGAAATATCAAACGCACGCGCTCTTGATATAACAATAAATCGTCCCACAAAAACGACACAGCGTCGATGAAATTTCAAATACGCCTCTTAACAAATAAAAGTTTATCGGCGAAATACGGGGTAATATTTTCAAGTCTTCGTTGGCTTGATTGGATAGGAATCAATTCGGCATTTTAGCGAACTTCAAATATTACGACGTGTCGCTGGAACAGCGGTTATAAAATTTCATATTAATTTTTTAAAAACAAAGAAGCGAATTTTGAGCTCGCGCGCCGAGCGCCTCGAGCTGCAACAAAGTAACAGTTTAAAGTTGTAATTCAGTTTACCTGTATCGTACTCTGCTCCATTGCAACTCAACATTCCCTTATCCCTCTCGATGCCCCCTATCAAGTTACACAGCCGGGTACTAACAGCACCGGCACACATAAACGTAGCAGAAGAAAAAGCTTGTGCCTTTTTGTGAAAATAGGGCAGGATCTAGGTGTGGCTTAACTCCATTTGCCAAAAGAACTTTAATATATGTTGTGCATTGTACACAAAATTGCCTGTGGAAACATGCTCGGTGTTTAATGTAACCCAGTGACTAACATCGATCTCGAAATACAACACAATTTCAACATGGAGCCTTGAAATCAGCATTTCTTGACAAAATTTATGTACAGTACAGAGCATGCGTGCTGTTCTTATAGCTCATTTTGAACGCATTAAATAAATAGTGAACCTTCTAAAGATTTGCATTGCTAGTCTGACGTGAAATATTTACATTTTATGTTAATATAATTTATTAAAAAGTCAAATAGTAGCCATAGGCTATGTCTGGTCTATAATTATATTAATGCATGAAATTCCCTCTGAAAATGTACATTTTCCGATTTTAAACCCCAGTCTTGTTGGCCAGTGATGTCGTGTGCTGAAACTATTAGATTAGACTGTTGTTAAATGTAGACTAGATATTCAAATATTTATATAATAAACAATAAAAAATAGGTATATTTTGTTCTCCAGCAGGGGGAGTGTGCACGTGATCATTTCCACGAGACAATGGCTGTGATATTTCATTTCCCTGCTCTTGCTGACACCAGAAACCTGAATTGAAATATAGTTGTGGTCTGTATTGGGCTACTAATACTGAAAAATATCCATAAAATTGTATTATTATTATTTTTAAAGTTGTTTGATCATTATTTTGATATCAAATATAACATTACTGGCCAGCTCTAATGTCTTAAGGGGAGCAAATGCAAACATATACAATCTTTACAATCTGATTATTGTTGAAGCCATGATCTTGTGGGAGAACAAATGCTGCAGTCCTCCATCAGTCCTGAGAGGATATAGGACAGCAGGAGGTCACACCACCATTATGCATTTGCACTTTTATTTCGGTTCATTGTAGATGGTCTGGCAATCTGAAGCAACTCAATATAGTTTTTCTATTTATTTCCCCCTAATTATATTTAAAGCATTTGAAAATACAGTCTGAGGACCTGGAGCCACCATTTTCTGAATTTTGCCATTTTTTGGTGAATGAATGGCAATAAAAGGCAACATGTAATATAGTGAGTATATAGGATTATATAACTGCATAAATATAATTGATTATCTTGTATTATGATAAATTGATTAAAAAAACAGTTATATCATTATTAATTAATTATATCAATAATAATAACATCCTTCTTATTTTCATTATTTTCATTTAATCCGCAACAAGCTTTATACAAAATAAACTAGTATATATATATATATATATATATATATATATATATATATATATATATATATATATATATATATATATTCCAATTTTGTCTATCTATCTATCTATCTATCTATCTATCTATCTATCTATCTATCTATCTATCTATCTATCTATCTATCTATCTATCTATCTATCTATCTATCTATCTATCTATCTATCTATCTATCTATCTATCTATCTATCTATCTATCTATCTATCTATCTACACACACAACACACACACACACACACACACACACACACACACACACACACACACACACACACACACACACACACACACACACACACACACACACACACACACAGGAAGCTGGGGCATTCTTCCTCACACTGCATGGCTTTAAAATACCTCATGGAGGCGCTGTTGTCCCCAACATTTTTTTTTTTGTCAGCGCTTGAGTGTGGGCTGGGAAACTGCTGAATGTTAACAGCTATTTTACAGTATAGGCTACGTATATTAATACAAGTCTTATCTGTGTGATCTGTGTTATCAGCGCTCTCCCCCACCTTTAAGATTTGAAGTGCACATTCATTGCAAATAAAGAGTATTTATTTTTGCCCACATTAATTTCCCACATGTCTAGAATAATTATGTGGTTTTGTTTAATTAATACAGTGTATACTTTTTTCTTGATTTACCCTGAAAGAATGGAAGTGAAATGTGACAACATGCCCCATGGGTTTGTAACATTGTTACATGTGAGGAGGGGGCACATTGTAACATGATTTTATGGCAGCTTAAAATGTAATCTAATATAATCAAAAAATATCCAAGACAAACTATAATATTTTGTCAATAAAATACAATTTATAACTTTTTCAAATAAAATAATAGCATTTTTTAATCATTAAAACTACACACTTTTCTTTTCTTTTTAAAGTTTGAACAAACACACTGCAAAACACAGTTATACAGCATAATTAAAACATTTAATTGCACATCAATAAAAAAAATGTTTACATTAAAGGTGCAGTATGTAAGAATGACAGCTAGTGGTTGTAATGGGTACTGCAGTCGAAATTCAAGCTATTGTTTGCCCTGCCCCCTCCTCCTCAGACTCAGGCAGTTTGAAAACACGCAACAGGGACGAGCGTAAATGACAATGGAAGGCGAGGAGAATTACACACTGTAAGTTGATTTATCCACATTTTAATGTGCTGTTTTATTTTTAGATGGATGGCAAGGTTTTTTAGGTGGGGTGTAATCTGTGATCTCTGACCCAGTTTATTTGCTGGCTTCCATTACGCTGTTTTCTGTCAACTGTGGTGTTAAAATACTGTTGGGTAAAATGGGATCATGCATTATCACACAGACAAAAAAAAAAAAAAATGCAGACATTTCGACACGGAACGCATATTTCAAAGAAAAATAACTGGCTGTAGCATTGGTTTTCAGAAAAACAAGTATAGTATCTGCCAACATGGTATTTTTACGCTTTAGTACCCTACAGTCAAAAACGTTAATTTTTAAATCACTTTTTAAAATTGTTTTCATAATATTTTGTCATGCTTTAAGTTTAAATAACCTACATTCATTTCGATGTGTTTACTTACACACTGAAGTAACATGTTAAGCACTTTATCATTTTAACTGAAATGTGAAATTTAATATTATAACATTTAAAGTTTATATACTTTAAATTTGCTAAAAGGGTCTTAAAGGGATTGTTCACCCAAAAATAACAATTAGCCCATGATTTACTCACCTTCAAGTCATCCTATTACATCTATCCATCATAAAAGCGCATCTATCCATCATAAAAGTGCATCTGTTCATCATAAAATTGCATCTATCCATCATAAAAGTGCATCTATCCATCATAAAAGTGCATCTATCCATCATAAAAGTGCATCTATCCATCATAAAAGCGCATCTATTAATCATAAAAGCGCATCTATCCATCATAAAAGCGCATCTATCCATCATAAAAGTGCATCTATCCATCATAAAAGTGCATCTATTCATCATAAAAGCGCATCTATCCATCATAAAAGTGCATCTATCCATCATAAAAGTGCATCTATCCATCATAAAAGTGCATCTATCCATCATAAAAGTGCATCTATCCATCATAAAAGTGCATCTATCCATCATAAAAGCGCATCTATTAATCATAAAAGCGCATCTATCCATCATAAAAGCGCATCTATCCATCATAAAAGTGCATCTATCCATCATAAAAGTGCATCTATTCATCATAAAAGCGCATCTATCCATCATAAAAGTGCATCTATCCATCATAAAAGTGCATCTATCCATCATAAAAGCGCATCTATTCATCATAAAATTGCTCCACACGGCTCCGGTGGGTTAATAAAGGCCTTCTGAAGTTCTGAGGTGATATGTTTGTGTAAGAAAAATATCCATATATAATAAAACTTAAATATAATAACTGTAAACCATAGATAAACAAACTGTAATCTCTGATTTCCACCATAACTGATTCCCCCCCCAACTGTAGTTTCAGCGAATGACGGTGATAATATGCTTGTTCTTGCGAGAACCAAGTTTTTATCATATATATTAATTACATTATATATACATTTTCTAAAAGGTTTTTAAAAGTACACTAAAGAATAGCTACATCTTTTTCACAAGGTGAGAGAAGGTAAAAACATTGGTACGGTTATTTAAATGTGTATGCTAATAGCTTGTTTTGGCGTATACTTTTACATTTGATGATAGTAATAATAACTGTTTTTTGTGGAAGATTGTTCCCACCAAAGAATAAAAAAGGTAACTGAGACTATATTTATCTCAAAATTCTTTACCTTTTTTTCTCGCAATTTAAGAATTGCGTAATATAAAGTCGCAAATTACCTTTTAAAATGTTTTGTTCTGTGGCGGAAACAAGCTTCCATAGTTGTTTGATTGACCTCAATGAAAAGCTCATTTACAATCATAGACAGTAAAAGAAATGGACCGAGCGACCCCATTGACGTCAACGGCGAAATAATGAAGTCAACCTAGGGGCACTCACTTCCTGATGGCTGAGCGAACTGCGCAGGCTCAGACTGAGCTTGAGGACGTAGATGTGACGTAAGCCTCCTGTCTGACAGCTGTAGGTCTTCTAGTAGATGTGGAAAGTGAAAGCTGAATCACGTTGTTTAAATATTTTCTCCCGTTGCTTTTGGCTCACTACGGGCTTCTCCCCATTCTTCTCCCTTGACTTTATCAGACTTTATGTCTCCACGTCCCCCCGACTGCCTCATATACAGTAAAGATTGCCTGCGAGCGTCTCTTTACTGTATATGACACAATTTCTCAACTGTGCGACAGGGTCGCGTTGGCTATGACGCAATCGTTAGCCTATTTTTACAAAAACAGCTTCTGCGGGGCGATAGTGTAAGATACAAGGTAACGGAGCCTTTTATACATTGTCGTGTTTCTTTAGAAATAAACAATGGACAAATGGAGTCTTTAAACGTCTCAGATGTAAAGTTATTTACTGTCAAAGTGACTCAAAAATGAATGGGAGTCAATGGGATGCTAACAGCAGGTGATGGCTTGGTTAGCAATGGCAGCCCCTAGGGGTGGAACGCTTTCCGAGTGCTAGATTACCCCCTTGTTTACAATCAGTGCTTTTAAAGTATTCTAACATTTTGTGAACTCGCTTGACCAATGGGATGATTTGGAGGCGGAGCTACATGATTGTGGAGCCAATGGCTGGCTCAAAGAATAATCAGGCAAAAGTATTGAGCTAAATATTCCTAAACTTTAAGACCCTAGGGTAATTAACCAGGGACATAATAATTTTATTATTTTATATTAAGGTTAAATAAATGCTATATTATCAAATCAGTGGGTATCACAATGACTTGGAAAAGGTAGAAACTATGAATTGGAAGTCATGTATTTTTATTTGTCTCATGAGTTACAGAGAAATTATAGAGGCTTGTTAAATGTATAAATTCTCAAAAGAATAATAAATAAATAATTCTCTGACACACAAGGATTTTTATTTACTTTTTTTTTTTTTTTGCGGTACAGTACAGCCAAGGATTATCTTTAACTCCCTGAACCATCAAACTTTACTGGGAGCCCCAGGATATACTGTACAGTAGATGTACTGTGGACAGAAATGAAGTGGACATCAGAAACGACTGTAAATGCTTTACCTCAGATTAAGCTAGAAATCCTGAAGAGAGTGTTTGATGGAAACCACCTGTTTGAACAAGCGTCTTCACTGTCTGTGCAGCCGTTTAATATTCAGGATTGATTTGTGTGTGAGACGTTTTGTATTCTGGCATTCCTTCACACAGATGGGTTACATTTCAGAACATGCTTCCATCCATATCTGTGTTTGCTTCCTCTACACATGCCAGATAGACAGTTTCTCAAAGTGTGGGTGGAGAGGCCGTAAAATTTTATTTATGAGAAGTTGATCCCAAAATCATATGGTAAAAAATGTCTTCTTGTATTCTCTGCTAAACAACACCGAACCTATCTATCTATCTATCTATCTATCTATCTATCTATCTATCTATCTATCTATCTATCTATCTATCTATCTATCTATCTATCTATCTATCTATCTATCTATCTATCTATCTATCTATCTATCTATCTATCTATCTATCTATCTATCTATCTATCTATCTGTCTGTCTGTCTGGCTGTCTATTTATCCATCCATCCATCAATCCATCCATCCATCCATCCATCCATCCATCCATCCATCCATCCATCCATCCATCCATCCATCCATCCATCCATCCATCTATCTATCTATCTATCTATCTATCTATCTATCTATCTATCTATCTATCTATCTATCTATCTATCTATCTATCTATCTATCTATCTATCTATCATCTCCATTGATCCATCATCCGTCCGTCCGTCCGTCCGTCCGTCCGTCCGTCCGTCCGTCCGTCTGTCTATCTATCTATCTATCTATCTATCTATCTATCTATCTATCTATCTATCTATCTATCTATCTATCTATCTATCTGTCTGTCTGTCTGTCTGGCTGTCTATTTATCCATCCATCCATCAATCTATCCATCCATCCATCCATCCATCCATCCATCCATCCATCCATCCATCCATCCATCCATCCATCCATCCATCCATCCATCCATCTATCTATCTATCTATCTATCTATCTATCTATCTATCTATCTATCTATCTATCTATCTATCTATCTATCTATCTATCTATCTATCTATCATCTCCATTGATCCATCATCCGTCCGTCCGTCCGTCCGTCCGTCCGTCCGTCCGTCCGTCTATCTATCTATCTATCTATCTATCTATCTATCTATCTATATATCTATCTATCTATCTATCTATCTATCTATCTATCTATCTATCTATCTATCTATCTATCTATCTATCTATCTATCTATCTATCTATCTATCTATCTATCATCTCCATTGATCCATCATCCGTCCGTCCGTCCGTCCGTCCGTCCGTCCGTCCGTCCGTCCGTCCGTCCGTCCGTCCGTCCATCCATCCATCCATCCATCCATCCATCCATCTATCTATCTATCTATCTATCTATCTATCTATCTATCTATCTATCTATCTATCTATCTATCTATCTGTCTGGCTGTCTATTTATCTATCTATCTATCTAATCTCCATCGATCCTGCCATCCATCCATCCATCCATCCATCCATCCATCAATATAATTAGGATGGATGGATGGATGGATGGATGGATGGATGGATGGATGGATGGATGGATGGATGGATGGATGGATAGATAGATAGATAGATAGATAGATAGATAGATAGATAGATAGATAGATAGATAGATAGATAGATAGATAGATAGATAGATAGATAGATAGATAGATAGATAGATAGATAGATAGATAGAATGTTTTTTGAGTGTCAAATCATCGCATTTGAATCAAGATTTCTGAAGGATCTTGAAGGCTGGAGTAATAATGCTAAACATTTAGCTTTCATAAAAAAAAATGGTCTTGAAATATTGATGCAGTGTTGATAAATGTTGCATATCACGGAGATGTTTATGTTATACACAGAAATGGTGCATTTATTAACCATAAACAGGAGCAAAATAGGCCTACAGGCAACCCAGGGTGGGATGTTAAAGTGTTTTTATTATTATTATTATTTTTACTAATTTAGGCAGAGAAAATGATATCATACCAAAAACAAACACAACCCTATAGGCAGCAATGCCCGAGAGAGGAAACATTCCACAGGAAGTGGATGAAATGACTGGACAAAGAAACATGGTGCTTTGGAGTTCTGGCCTGGGATGGTCTGCTTGCTTGAATTTTCTTTTAAAACTGACCTCGACCCGGTGGAAGAAAACCATGCTTCTCAGGATGTTTATGCCATCCTGAAATCCGATATAGCTCAAGTGTGAACGTTCGTATTGCAGCGGGTTTCCTTTCCCTCTTGGCAGTGAAATCTGAAATATGACACTTCATGTTTTAGTTTGCAATCTTGCAAGAAACACTACTCAGCAATAACAACGTATGAGCTTCTTTGTTTTGGGGCGGCGAGGATTCTGGGTTTCTGCCAGACAGTAGAGCAGAAGTGCTGGGCCGATAATGGAACAAAACTGGACCTGTTGCTGTCTTCAGAGTTCCCATTCAGGACTCCATAAAGTCCTATTGCTGTAAAATAAAATCCTTTAAGCCAGAATTAAAATCCGCTCCAAATTTAACAACACAAAAGCCTTTGTTTCAGCTGTTCCCACCCGGAATAAAATATGCGTCACAATATCACATTGACAAACCTTAGTGTGGTAGGCTAATATATGTATGATGCATGAAGGAAATGTGAATCACGACTTGATTAACACACGTGACAACAGCAACAGATTTATTTTTATTGTTTTAGAAACTAAATGTGTAGGCTCCTTTCAAATATTACATTTGCCAAGTTTTCCTTTACGTACACATCAAACTTTAAACCCATATTTCGGTGTCAAATCACATGGGAACTTGTTTTGAGGCTTTGCAAATAATGCCTGCAAGCATAACCCTATTACTTGAATAATTATATCGACTTATTTAACATTTACTTAAATTTGTTTAAATATTTCCTTTTACTTTTACATAAAATAATAATCACAACATGTTACAATAAAGTTTAGTTAATGCATTAGGTTTAAAGAACTAACAATACAATTTTTTTTAGTGTTTACTAAATGCATTTTTGACATTTCAAGTTGTCAATTAACAGTAGTTAATGTTTTATGGATGAACATGAATTGACAATGAACAATACTGCATTTACAATTAACCTTTCCTTAGATGAATACATGTAACATTACATTAGGAATAGCTACTAATGCATCAACTAATTACATTATCATAACTAATGCATCAACCACATTGAGTCTTATTGTAAAGTGATAGCCTACTAAACTATAATTAAAATGTTTTATTTAAACATTTACATTTTAAAAACTTAAATGTATCTGACCTTCAAATGGATTTACATTTGTCACCACGTTTTATTTTCCACTGCAGTTATTGGGTGCAGAAAACTTTAGGACATTTTTATAAATAACTGGGTCATAATTTCAATGCGAAGTGTCCCGTAGAGAGCCGGCACCCACCCCACCCCCTCACTCTGTGACATGCATTCCTCGTGTTTCCCTCCATATTCTTTCTTTTCTTCGAGCACATTTGCACGTGCAGGGGGGAAAGCATGAAGACAGATCAATTCCTCTATCAATATCCTCTTTGTTCTTGTAATCTGTAGTCAAGTGACATATACAGATATATTCCTATATAAAAGTGATTAATAACTATATATATATATATATATATATATATACACACACACACACAGGTCCTTCTAAAAAAATTACCATATTGTGATAAAGTTCATTATTTTCCATAATGTAATGATAAAAATTAAATTTAATTTTAGATTCATTGCACACCAACTGAAATATTTCAGGTCATTTATTGTTTTAAAGCTGTTAATCTAATTCATAATCATTTATTGAATTTAGTTTATTAGACATGTTTTATTGAAATTTTAATAAACAAAACAAACAATTTTTTTTGTTTGTTATAATAAAGCATTTGTTCAACCAAAAAAAAAAAAAAAAAAGACCAATCATCTTCATTCATTTAACATCATTTTACCTAGTGATAATAACCATAATTTAATAATAGGTACAGTTTATTTATTAAATAATTGTTTAATGCCGTGATGTTTTCTGAGATAGTTGTCATATCGTGAAAATCTCATTCTCCCACAACCCTACGGGGGAGAGTCCCCCACCCCCACTGTTAAATAAAGTAACTAAGTAACTTTTACTCTGAGTACATTTTAAATGAGCTACTTTTTACTTTTATTTGAGTACATTTTTAGACCAGTAATTTTAATTGTACTTAAGTAAAATTTCATTGAAGTAACAGTACTTTTACTTGAGTAGAATATTTTGTTACTCTTTCCACCTCTGCCCTTGATAAAACACAGGGGACCAACACCAGCAGCTGACATGGCACCCCAGACCATCACTGACTGTGGGGACTTGACACTGGACTTCAGGCATTTTGGCATTTCCTTCTCCCCAGTCTTCCTCCAGACTCTGGCACCTTGATTTCCGAATGAAATGCAAAATTTGCTTTCATCCGAAAAAAGTACTTTGGACCACTGAGCAACAGTCCAGTGCTGCTTCTCTGTAGCCCAAAGTGTCTTGACCTGGGGGATGCGGCACCTGTAGCCCATTTCCTGCACACGCCTGTGCACGGTGGCTCTGGATGTTTCTACTCCAGACTCAGTCCACTGCTTCCGCAGGTCCCCCAAGGTCTGGAATCGGTCCTTCTCCACAATCTTCCTCAGAAGTCATCTCTTTTCGTTGTGCAGCGTTTTTTGCCACACTTTTTCCTTCCCACAGACTTCCCACTGAGGTGCCTTGATACAGCACTCTTGGAACAGCCTATTCGTTCAGAAATATCTTTCTGTGTCTTACCCTCTCGCTTGAGGGTGTCAATGATGGCCTTCTGGACGGCAGTCAGGTCGGCAGTCTTACCCATGATTGCGGTTTTGAATAATGAACCAGGCTGGGAGTTTTTAAAAGCCTCAGGAATCTTTTGCAGGTGTTTAGAGTTAATTAGTTGATTCAGATGATTAGGTTAATAGCTCGTTTAGAGATCCTTTTCATGATATGCTACTTTTTTGGTTTTCATGAGCTGTATGCCAAAATCATCAGTATTAAAACAATAATAATAATCAGTTGGTGTGCAATGAATCTAAAATATATGAACGTTTAATTTTTATCATTACATTATGGAAAATAAGGAACTTTATCACAATATGCTAATTTTTTGAGAAGGACCTGTATATATCAGTCAAACCAAAATGTATGCAGACACCGTCGACATTTTCTTACATTATCACAGTTTATTTGGTAGGCTATAGTTTAGAAAATGGTAATGAAATATGACTCAAACTGAGTTAAACTGTGTCAGAACAAATGTATCTTGATAAAGTCAGATAACTTTGATAGAAAGGTATGTATTGGAATACAATCAACCAATTTATCCTTAAAGTCAAATTTAAGTACATAATAGAAAATACCAATTTAGGTCAACCAATGACCAAGCAATGCTTCATTTTGTTCAGTCCGTGGTGTCAAAGGTCACATTAGCAATTAAAAAAAAACACTTGAACAAAACATGGTCAGGTCAAAGTCTGAATCATTTTGGTCAGTTGATCAATTTTACTAATAGTCCAGTGTATGAAGAATTTTGGGATCTATGTCAGTTTATTTTATTTTGCTATCCTCACTTACATAAATGAACATAGTGTCCTGCACCAACTAGTAAAAAATATATCTAAATTATTATATAAAATTATTAATCTGTACATAAAGGGTGCAATTCATCATTTAAAAAAAAAATGTATGTAAGAGTCTTTACTATTTAATAGATTTTTTTCAAATGTTCTATTCATTAAAGAATCCTGAAAATGATCACCGCTCTACAAAAATACGAAGCATCACAACTGTTTTCAACATTAATAATAGTAAATGTGTCTTGAGCAGCGAATCATCATATTAGAATTTCTGAAGGATGTGATGATGCTGGAAACCAAATATTTTACAATATTGCCATTTTAATGTGACGTATTTCAAAAACATTAATAAAACTCTTACCATTCCTAAACTTTTTAATGGTAGTTTGTGTGAGTAAATATATATGAGTGACACTAGTCTGCTCTGAGCAGATTTGGATCCACTCTTGGATACAAAAAAAACACAGATTTTTGTGAATGTGAATCATGGATCTTCATGAATGTCAATAATCAAGCTGCTCACTGGATGGCCTTTCTTCCTCCAACCCTTGGAGAGTTAAAAACCCTTCTAGATTACAGTATGCTTGAAGCAGAGGTGGACAGTAACTAAGTACATTTACTTGATTACTGTACTTAAGTACACTTTTTGAGTATCTGTACTTGAGTATTTTTTTTCTGGAAACGTATTACTTAACTTCACTACATTTGAAAGACACTACATTTTTTTTTACATTTTTACTTCACTACATTTCTATTAAAGACAAAAGTTGTTTCTGTAGCAGCTTTGAAAGTCAGTGGATGATTTTTGTCGTCTTTAAAAGGTGTTTGGGTTTTTGCAGAAAGCCTTTCAGGAATCACTCTTGTATAGGGTCTTGTGAAGTTCAAGGATTTCCAGCATTTTTTTTTTAATACTGATCAGTTTAAAGCAAAATGGAAGAGGACAGATGTCAAAATGCTCATTTTGTTGAGTATTCAGATAAACAAAGTGTATGTCTTAAGTGAAGGGAAACAGTTGGGAGAATATCAGATGTGTATCACTATAGGATCCGTGCATTCTTCAGTAAAGTGACAGAAGCTTTGTAACATTTATACAAGTATTTAAATGAGTTTAATTTAGTCGTATGCTAGTATGTCGGATGGAGCATCACTAACTGGCTTAAACCATGATGGCATAGTGTACATTTATACAACAAAAATTTAAATAATGTGTTGACAAAAAAAAAAAGTGCTACTTAAGTACTTTTGAAAACAAATACCTCTGTACTTTTACTTAAAGGGTTAGTTTACCCCAAAATGAAATTGATGTCATTAATGACTCCCCCTAATGTTGTTCCACACCCGTAAGACCTCCATTCATCTTCAGACAGTAAGATATTTTATATTTAGTCTGACCGCGTATCTAAGTGTAGGCACACTTTACTGTCCATGTCCAGAAAGGGAACAAAAAAATCAAAGTAGTCCATATGTGACATCAGTTAGTTAATTAGAATATCTTGAAGCATCGAAAATACATTTTGGTCCAAATATAACAAAAACTACGACTTTATTCAGCATTGTCTTCTCTTCCGCGTTTGTTTTCAAACTTTATTTGATATCATTTTTTGAGTGAACTAACCCTTTAAGTAAAAATCTGTTTTTACAACTTTCACTTGTAACAGAGTAATATTTGACCAGTAGTACTCATACTTTTACTCACGTAATTAAGTTGTGTACTTTTTTCACACTGCTTATCGCAAACCACTCACCCTGAAAAAAGATGACATTTAATACAAACTTCATGAGGTGCCGATATCTTTTAATACACATTTATAAGACAAAACAGACTTTAAATATATAAATTTGTGCATTTTTCATTTTATAAAAAGCCATACAAATGGAGAGGCATTGAAAAGCACAGACACCAGTGTTACTAAAAGCACGCGCACACTATCTTTTGAATTTTCTTTTTCTTGAGAGTCTTTGGCTGATCTTAGAGGAGTCACTAAGGCAGTCTGTGTTTTCTGATCTGGGACAGAAAGTCATCGCTGAGCAGTCTACACTTTGAGACGTCCCCATCACCGCAGGATCGGCAAGACCGCTGGGGAAGCATTCATGGAATGATTAATGCTGATTTTTTTTTACATGAAAATGTAAAAGGCACATACAATGTATAGCAAACTTATTAAAATTGTACCAGCTGCTCTTTGTAGAAACATCAGATGGTCCAGGTTCATCACTGCCTGAAAGTGATAAATTACATATGATAAAAAGCCTCATCGGTCAAGCTTTATCGGCATAACACGTCAGAAATGCAAGGAATATTACACACCAGTCTGTGTCCGTTCTGTCCGCTCCAGAGCAGAAAGTAGGCCGTTTTCCTGCTAAATAAATAATACTACAATAATGACACTTCATACAAACACAACACAAATCCTCTGAGAGGACATTTATCATTTAGAAATGATGAGTAAGTATACTTGTTTTAGTGTGTGACTGTCACCTGATTAGTTCTTGAGTCTTTTTTCAAGCACAATTCGACATGTTCTGGATACTCCTGGGGTGAAAACACCTCCTGGCACACGAAGCACTTCTCCATCTCTGCTGATCTGCAAAGAAGTCGTGTTTTTGACACTACAACTGTAATGTATTCTCAACATGTTCATTGGATGTTTGCTGTACGCACTTGCTAGATCGTTGAGATTCCTCTGTTAAATTTCCTCTGGTCCTCTTCCGTCGGGCAACAACTACAATAAAAGAAAATATTTCATTTAACAAATTTATTGACCTATTCCACAAATATCTCACAGTCAATGGTCAATGCATACCAACTGCATATGTATTCTTGCTAAAATTGCTATGTGAACCCTGTCATATTTCTAACAACTGTTGAACATAGATAATTACATTATATATTATATACACAACAATCAGGCTTAACATTATGACATATATACATATATATATATATATATATATATATATTCCTAATATTGTGTTGGTCCCATTTTTGCTGCCAAAACAGCTCTGACCCGTCGAGGCACTAGACCCTGAGGGTGTGCTGTGGTATCTGGCAGCAAGATGTTAGCAGCAGATACTTTATGTTCTGAAAGTTGCGAGGTGGGGCCTCCATGGATCTGACTTGGAGCACTTTTGATAGATACTGACCACTACAGACTGGTCTGGGAACACCCCACAAGAGCTGCAGTTTTGAAGATGCTCTGACGCAGTCCTCTAACCATCACAATTTGGCCCTTGCCAAATTCGCTCATATTCTTACGCTTGCCATTTTTCCTGCTTCTAACACATCAACTTTGAGCACACAATGTTCACTTGCTGCCTAATATATCCCACACACTAACAGGTGCTGTGATGAAGAGATAGTCAGTGTTATTTAAATTAACTTCAAATGCAAGTAATTATTATACGCAATGACAGACTTTTTTTTTTCAATTTCTAAAAAAACAAGACTTGATTTCTAAATTTAGTTTCTCAAGAAAATGTATCATGATTTAAGGATATAAAGATATTTGTAGTGGAAAACAAATATCCTGAGGAATTTGCAATTAAATTAAGGGCGCTATGAAATATTTTTTGTTTTATAGTTTATTGTGTTTTAAATTTTTTGTTTTAATGGTTGAATAAAATTGTATTAATCAAAACACATGTCTAATTTACTGAAATCATGAAACATTAAATTTAACACCAATTTATTAAAAGTTTTGCAAAAATACATTTTAGGGTTCTGTTATTTATTTATTTAATTTACCAAATTCTGTTTTCATTTTTTTATGGATTATATTTTAATGGTTTCATTTAATTTTGATAACATAAAGCATGTCTAATGAATTTAATTAATAAAAATGTATTTACATTTATTAATTTGCTTTTAATAAATGGGCTTATTTTCTTTTTCAGAAATTCTGTGTTGTATTTAAATTTTCTGGTAATCACATGAAATCATATGAAAATAAAATATAACATTAAACACTAACATTTTAGTAACAAATTCCAGAAGCATTACACCTTTTAATGTGAAGGTGGATTGGATCAATCTTGATTTGTCCTGTCCTGTCATATATATTTATATTTATTGTAAATATACTCAATATTTAATTTTGTGCTTAATTTTTTCACCATTTACATATACGGTATTGCACAGCACCGGAAATTTTGATGACCAGTGATGTTAAATTCAAAAGTGCATTAGCAGCAATAGGCATCATACTATTTGCATAATTTATTTGATTGGTCTTCTTTCCTACATCTATTTGCATACTGAATATTATATTCAGCATACATACTCCACATTTAAGATTACTGATTGGATTATACTGACACTGTTGGATGAGAGCTGAATTTAGCTATATGATCACAGAACTGAATAATGACTTTACTATTGTCTTTTTAGAAGTGCTTTACAGTAGAACTTAATTCTGCATTTGCATCATTAGCTGCGTTTCCACCGCAGGAACTTTCCCCAGGAACCAGGAACTTTGGGTGGTACTCAGTGTGTTTTGACCGCAGGAACCAGGGTCTAAATGAAGTTCTGGGTAAATATTTCCCCCTCCAAACGGCCCTGCTCGCGAGGTAGTACTTTTTCAAAGTTCAGGAACTTTCGAGGGCGGGACTTGGGCGCTGAACATGCTGATTGGTTGAGCTCACGCAGCATTTTATTTCAACCAGCATTTTTAAAAGTCTTTGCAAGGTTCGTTCTGGTAAACCAATACATAACCAGCAAAAGCAGCACAGCTTCAATCTCTTCCATACTCATTATTAATTTCACCATGTAAACAATCTGACCCGATTACTTTCAAGTTTGCAATTCATTTTTTTCTGAGATGATTATTACACTTTACAACAAATAAATAGCTTATATAATACAGTATTAGTCCTGGTGGCCGTTAAGAGTTGCTATGGCATAGGGATATTAACCTATGACCGTTTGACAGATGGTTGACCGTATCAACGTCAACAGATCAAAGTTGTCGGTTGTCGGCTAAAAAAAAAAAAAGGACAGTGTGTGTGTGTGTGTGTGTGAGAGAGAGCGGGAGGCAGAGCAGAGCGGCAGAGAGATCATAGAGAGATGCGACAGAGTTGCGAAATTGCAGGCGCGCCTCGCGGCTGTTATTTCAAATAGTGCAGCATATTTTAAACTAATCGGCCGTTTTCAACTGGCTAATGAGGCTTGGTAGCCTGGATGCCAGCCAAACTCAGCCCCGCCCACAAAATGTTTAGGTCGGGCAGTTCGGTCTGGCCTTGCTCCATAGTGGAGTAATTATCCCCGAACAGAAACTGTTCGGACCAATGAAATCACCAGGGCGGGCTTTAGACGACGACGGACAGATGATCAACAGTAACGTAATCATGCACGTCATCAAAGGGGCTTGGATTATATTTTTTGAATCCTAAACAGAAAGCTTGTTTGTATATGCATTCACCTTCACAATTTCTCTCAGAAATGATGATCATGTTGGGTAAGTACTCTGTGTATCATTCAATTATGTTATTTTTTTACAACACCGGCAAAGATCGTTTATTCCAGCCTGATTTCAGCGCGCGTGCAGACAGGGTTGCCAAGTTTTTACAACAAAACCCGCCAACAACTAGCCCTAAACAATAGCTTCTCGGGGGGTTCTCCAGGGGAAAAATTGTGTTTGAGGGGTAAAATGTGTGTTATTTTGGCAAGGTTACCTGCTAAAATTCGCACTCATGGGTCTATATATCACATAATAGTCGCTTCAACTCGTGGACATAGAAAACAACCCGCGAAAAAAGAAAGGGGACTTGGCAACACCATGGGCAACACAGTGCAGTTGAGCTCTGTTGACATTTGACAATGCGTCGCTTCGTTGCTTTGATTGGCTATAGGTCTATCCAATTGATGTCTTTCCTGGTTCGGTTGAAACGCGCCCCATAATCACAGCCCAATGAAGCAGTTTCAGACTCATATTCTGATTAGAATTGAGTATGACCACGTCAGGCTAGAGGCTTGGTGGTCGGTCAAGAAAATGTTCAGTTTTCACCATCCCTACTATGGCACAGTTAACACATTCCAGCTGGTGGAGAAAACATCGTAGACATTTTTGATGAGGCAGACAAACTGCACATCACAAAATGATTGCGAGTGAAAGTCATCATATGTAAACACCAGATCGGTTTAGATAACGTCTCATGTAAACACACCAAATCTTTCAATCAGAATGATTTGAATCGGATTGACAAAAAAAGTGTGCATGTAAACTTGGCTAGTGTCGCACAAAAATGATTACTGTCCGTCGCTGACTGGGCCTGTGCAGCTACATCACCGGACTAATTTGCCTAATCTTCGCGGTACTTTGGAAGATTAGGTAAAAGGTAAAAGTTCCTCTGAAAAAAGTTCCTGGTACAAACTGTTCCGGGTAATTTCGGTTAAAAACCGGGCTATTGCAACAATCTACATTGTATAGAGCCCTATTTAGAAAAAAGATGACTGGACTTGACTTAAAGGGTTACTTGTTAAAGCGTTTAGCATATGGCTTTGTATCAGTAGAAACCCTGGAGTATAATCAAATGATTGTGCTTTCCCCCCTCATATCCCCCTGAGATGAGAGATTTATACATTTTATTTCTGGAAAAATTCCTCCTGTGACGCAAATTGACGATATTTGCATTATCTTCGGAATGTTTGGCCAAAGGCTAAAGACTACAGCCAGCAGAGGGAGCCATTTCCACATGTTTACAACCCGTGCATGGGGGATGGAGATCACACTCACTGCACAGCTCACAGCTGCAGGCATTCATTTAAACGGATGCTAAGCAGTGTAAGTGTTTTAACTTCTCAAATTATTTCTATGAAAGTTACGTTTTCCAAAGGCATGAACTGAAAACGCACCAGACTGAACACGCGTTGTGAATATATGCCGCGAATGTGGTCGCGATTTCCTCAGCTCTCATCAGAGCTCATCAGCTCATTTATGACGTTAAATGTAATCTGACTCCTAATCTGAGTTAGTGCTGTGAGACTCACGTGGCAACTCAATCGTTATATTGAACAGACACATTCAGTATTTAATTGTAGTGTCTGTTCTCTAACTCAGTCACTGTAATCCAGTTGTGGCTTTGGGAGTGGCCTCACAGGGCAGCGAAGCATTCTGGGAATTGTAGTCTTTCATCCCCATGAGACAAAAATACATTTTCGGTCTTTTCTCAGTCTAGAAGGCACCAAATTCAAAAATAATTTCACATTTCTACCACATTAATGACCCAGTTTAAATACAGATTCATCTTTCCAGCACTGAAGTACTCCTTTAAACAGCTACAGAAGCTGGAGAGCTGACCTTGTGACTGTTCTTCCTGCTGGTCTGCTTCTCCATCACAAAAAGCTGCATGCGTCTGGATCCTGCTGAAGGGGAAGAGTTTAGAGCACATGGGGCACTCCACCCTCTGACTGTGAGGAGGAGCTGCATCTGCTGTATCGCTCTCCTGCTCCATCATATCCTCCGCTGCCACAGAAGCACCTCCTCCCTCCTCTACCTCCATCACCTCGCCCTCAGCGCCAGACTAGGGATGTGAATGAGAGAAGCTCACTTAAAATTATAAGGTCTTATTTGAATTAATTCAGTCCTTAACTCCGTTAGTAAATCAAATGTTCCATTTCTTTTAGGACTCTGCCTGTGTTGGATCAGAGCTGTATAGTGCTACTGTACCTGTGTGGGACTGGCAGGACTGGTCATCATTAACTCTGGTGTGCTGTTTTCAGTCATCTGAGTCTCTGTATTCACATATAACCTAATTACGTTTATACCACAGGAAACCATTTCATCATCTACTGAACAGCTGGAAACTTCAGCCACATACCTGGACAAACGATTTCATCCTCTTCACAGCCCTCATGAGTCTGGGCTTCCTGTTCCTCCTGCACAGCTGGACCCTTTATTTGAGTTTCATCTGAAATATCCCACGGAACATTTTTCCTGTCAATGAGATGCGATAGGACAGCTTAATAATACTGTTATGATGCTACTTGTCCTTTCTACAGCTTCATCACCATCCACTTCATCACTTTATTTATTAAAATGTTCAGTTGAAGTCTAAGTTCTATATATATCTATATAACTTAGTTCTATATAAATATAATAAAAAATAAATAAAATGGGTAGATAAGCAATAAAGCAAATGCAAATACAAATTTAAAATACAGTACATTTATAAATCATCTAGGCATGCAGATGCTTCTACAAACATTTGTGAAAGAACGGGTCACTCTCAGGAGCTCAGTGAATTCAAGCGTGGTACCGTGAGAGGTTGCCACCTGTGCAATAAGTTGTGAAATTTCCCTTATTACTAAAATATTCCACAGTCAACTGTTAGTGGTATTGTAACAAAATGAGAGCAATTGGGAACAGCAGCAACTCATCCACGAAGTTGTAGGCCATGTATAAAAATCACAGAGCGGAGTCAGCGCATATGCTGAGGTGCACAGTGCGCAGAAGTCACCAACTTTCTGCAGCGTCACTAGATACAGACCTCCAAACTTTGTGGCCTTTAAATCAGCTCAAGAACAGTGCGTAGAGAGCTTCATGGAATGGGTTTCCATGGCTGAGCAGCTGCATCCAAGCCTTATATCAACAAGTGCAATGCAAAGCGTCAGATACAGTTGTGTAACACGTTGCCACTGGACTCTAGAGCAGTGGATACATGTTCTCTGGAGCGATGAATTCACACTGTCTGGCAATCCGATTAACAAGCCTGGGTTTGGCAGGTTCCAGGAGAACAGTAACTTCTTGACTGAATTGTGCCAAGTCTAAAATTTGGTGGAGGGGAGATTATGGTTTGGGGTTGATTTTCAGGGGTTGGGCTTGGCCACTTAGGATTCAGTGAAAGGAACTCAATGCTTCAGCATACCAAGACACTTTGGACAATTTCATGCTCCCAACTTTGTGGGAACAGTTTAGGGATGGCCCCTTCCTGTTCCAACATGACTGCACACCAGTGCACAAATCAAGGTACATAAAGACATGAATGAGTGAGTTATGTGAAGGAACTTGACATCTTGACACCTTGAGGGATCTTGTAGAGTCCATGCCTCGGCGGGTCAGTGCTGTTTTGGCAGCACGCAGAGAACAAAAAGCATAATAGGCATAATGGTCATAATATTTTGGCTCATTGATGTACACTCACCTAAAGGTTTATTAGGAACATCATACTAATACTGTGTTTGACCCCCATTCGCCTTCAGAACTGCCTTAATTCTTTGTGGCATTGATTCAACAAGATGCTGAAAGCATTCTTTAGAAATGTTGGCCCATATTGATAGGATAGCATCTTGCAGTTGATGGAGATTTGTGGGATGCACATCAAGGGCACGAAGCTCCCGTTCCACCACATCCCAAAGATGCTCTATTGGGTTGAGATCTGGTGACTGTTGGGGGCATTTTAGTTCAGTGAACTCATTGTCATCTTCAAGAAACAAGATTTGTGACATGGTGCATTATCCTGCTGGAAGTAGCCATCAGAGGATGGGTACATGGTGCTCATAAAGGAGTGGACATGGTCAGAAACAATGCTCAGGTAGGCCGTGGAATTTAAACAATGCCCAATTGGCACTAAGGTGCCTACAATGTGCCAAGAAAACATCCCTCACAGCATTACACCACCACCAGCCTGCACAGTGGTAAAAAGGCATGATGGATCCATGTTCTCATTCTGTTTACACCATATTCTAACTCCAAATTCTGACTCCATCTGAATGTCTCAACAGAAATCGAGACTCATCAGACCAGGCCTCATTTTTCCAGTCTTCAACTGTCCAATTTTGGTGAGCTTGTGCAAATTGTAGCCTCTTTTTCCTATTTGTAGTGGAGATGAGTGGTACCCGGTGGGGTCTTCTGCTGTTGTAGCCCATCCGCCTCAAGGTTGTGCGTGTTGTGGCTTCACAGATGCTTTGCTGCATACCTCGGTTGTAACGAGTGGTTATTTCAGTCAAAGTTGCTTTTCTATCAGCTTGAATCAGTCGGCCCATTCTCATCTGACCTCTACCATCAACAAGGCATTTTCACCCACAGGACTGCCACGTACTGGATGTTTTTCCCTTTTCACACCATTCTTTGTAAACCCTAGAAATGGTTGTGTGTGAAAATCCCAGTCACTGAACAGATTGTGAAATATCAAAGACCACCCCGTCTGGCACACACAACCATGCCAAGCTCAAAATTGCTTAAATCACCTTTCTTTCCCATTCTGACATTCAGTTAGGAGTTCAGAAGATTGTCTTGACCAGGACCACACCCCTAAATGCATTGAGGCAACTGCCATGTGATTGGTTGATTAGGTAATTGCATTAATGAGATATTGAACAGGTGTTCCTAATAATTCTTTAGGTGAGTGTATATGTATATATGTATAGATGAGCGTTTTTACATTTTAAACTGACTTTGTTTCTCTGACATAAGCCTCTAATTCTTTCAAAGGGTGCAATGTGATGCATAATTGGCAGAAAAGATACTTTGTTGGAAATTTAAACACCAAAACTACACGCTATTTTACCTAAAAGATTTATTTGCAGCTGCAGTTACAGGCTCCTCTTGACTGAAGAAAGTGCCTTTTTCCTGTTGAGAAGGCAAACAAGATATCAGCAACAGGTGCAGCAACATTCTTGACAACAGTTTGTCTTTGTTACTGTCAATAACTGGAGTGTCATCTTGTGGTTAATGATGGCATTACACTAAAACACAAGAAACAACTTTGAAGTTACTTGGATCCATTGATCTAAGCAGACATGCTGAAATTCTGGTTCTAACACAATACATTTAATAATAATTTAATTTCACACGGCATCCCTAGATCTAAACTGTTGCCCTGATACAGAGATTACGGTAATACAAAAAACAGTATACTTACCACTTCCTCATCTTTTGCCTCTGGAGATGACAAAACTACGTATGTTTCACTCGGTCCTCCCTTAGCTTCCTCCTGTGACCCCAATATAGACTCCTGCCTTGGTTCCTCCCTCTCTTCATCTACCTCTTTTCTGTTATTTTTCTTCTCTCCCTCTTCTTCATTCTCCTCCTCATCTTCTGACAGCTGAGGAGGTCTGTGGCGCTTCCATCTCCTTCCACCAAACGGCCTATCTGAGCCAGGGACCACCTAAAAACAAACAAATGTATCATTTGGCAATCTACACTACAAAAACTGTATAAAAAGGTATCGTTACAACGGGTTTAGGAAATGTAAAATAAATCTAAATATGTGACAATTCATATTCATGAGGAAAGCTGAATAGTTTCAGATTGTTTCTATAACTGTTGTAATATGACGTTTTGACTGAATTTTGGTGTAACTCACTGGCTGTCCCCAATCTACTTTGCGCAGCAGCCTTCGCTGTGCCTCCTTCAGGCTCTTCTCGTACACCTCCATCTGACACATGATCACACGCGTGTACTCGTCCGGGCTTTGCCCCATGGGACAGAAAGGCACTCCCCAATAGTAAGAGATTGTACATTGTCCTTTTTCCACTGAAGTATGTGGAGGTTTACAGTCGGAGGGTTGGGATTCAGCACCTTTGGATGCTCTTGAGTCCTCCTCGAGGATAGACCGAGACATTTGGGTGTCTTGTGTGGAAGGATCGAGAGTGATGGTAGCTGAAGAGAAACAGGACTGGTTTGGGGAAATCTTAGTCCTGATTGGCCGAAAACATTTCTTGACTGGGCTCGGGGAGAGAACCTGCAAATGACAAAGTTTTCCAATTCTGGTTAAACCTTCATGTTTACATGTAATCAGCATATTCCCAATAACCTAAGACATGCACATACTTCTTGTATCTAATATCACCCAGAATGATCTTTTTTTGGACATGCACTAAAGCAGATGAATATCCCACCTACCTCCTCACTGGCTTCATCGTCATCTTCATCTGTTAAATGCAAGACCATGTGACTAGTAAATTCATTCCAAGACTGAGTGCTTGGAACAGTTTCTGCAGTTTAAAACATGATGAAATTTTTAGGGTTAACCCAAGTGTTCAGAATCAAAGATATAATTGTTAAACACTAATGTTCAAAAGATTTTGGTTTTTGAAAGAAGTCAGCAATAATTTTGAAATAGTAATCTTTTGTAACATTTATAATGACAATAAAGACATTTATATAAAGTCCTTGCTGTGTAAGAGTATTAAAGGGATAGTTCACCCTGAGATTAAAATAAAGTCTTAAATTTTACTCTGCTGTTCCAATGCCCTATGGCTAATCTTTTTCTGGCCTCAAAAAGAGACATTTTTAAAAAGTCCTGCACATGCTCCTCCATATAATTGCAGCGAATTGTGACCAGGCTAAAACTTTACAAAAAGGGTACAAACGTATCAGGTATACAATGAGATGAGCCATATATGGAAAGTGTTCAGGAGGCATACGGTTATGTGAGAAAGGAACCCTATTATTCAGACAAAATACTGAGCCTGGCCTTTACTCTGTGCGTGTTCCTGGGAGTGCATGTGAGCCGTCAGCAGCCGGACGTTCAGGATGACTTTATTTTCATTTTAGAGAATGAACTTTCCCTTTAATGGAAGAGTATTCGTCAATAGTTGTCAAACCTTTATATTAATTTTTTTTTTTTTTTTTGCCTGGCTGAATTAACATTTGTATGGAACCATCGCACAGAGAACCCAATATCTTGACAGGCCCTGTCGGCAGGAACCAAACTCACTCTGTGTGTGGTGACGAATACTACAAAACACTGCTCAGTCTTGCAGCAACAGTGGGTCAACCACACACGCAACTTAAAGCATAATTTAAATGCTTTTCTATTGCCAGAACTCAAACTAAAACTGCATTATATGACAAACATGACTACACGCCCCGAAAAAAACAACTGAGAAATGAAGTATGCAAGCTAATCTATATTTGTGTAGAAACATCAGACAAAGATGGCAAGTGGAAAACTGTAAATTCTTGGTTCTAGGTCAAACATAGCCAGTATGGCCACAGTAGAGAGGTGGGGTGTAAGAAATGGCATACCAGTGTCAGATTTTACATTCTCACCCTGAGTGGTCTCATCCTGCACTTGCTTTTGGTCAGGAGTTTTCTGTTAAAATGACAACACAATCGAGTTAGAGGTCAAACAGAGATGATAGATAAGAGATGTTCGATTCAGTTTATGTATACTATACAGAATGAGAATGTATAGGCAACATAGTATGTAAATTTGACAATTTACTTTTTTTTTCTCAATGTAATATTAATTGTGATTAATTCCTGTGATGGTAAAGCTGAATGTTCAGCAGCCATTTCTCCAGTCGTCAGGGTCACATGATTCTTCTATCATTCTGACTAATATGCTGATTTGGTGCATACATTTTTTGGCATTAATGATACCATGATACATTTTCTTTGCTGTTCAAAAGAACAACATTTATTTGAAAAAAATGTTTTGTAGCATTACAGGCCATATCATATAACCGGCACAATGTGATAGCAGGCGTGACAAGTGTTGTTTTGCTATTTTAAGCCTGACGCGTTATCATTTTCACGTCCTGCGCCACTTTGTTTAAATAGCAAATGCATTTGCGCCCATCTGTTCACCCATGAGCGTGCTGGTCTGAAAACGAGATGTGTTCAAGCGCATTGTTGGAGTGTTGCTATTTTGAGTTGATTCAAATGAAAACGACTGCACCAATGACCAAACCTGTTCTAAAGTCAATGGAGCAGTATTTTTTGTGTTATTTAAAGGTTGCGTTAGTAATATGCGCTAAAGACAGGCGCACAACACTCCACTTACTACACACATAGGGACGCAGCAGCACACAAACATCTTTAAATATTGAAAATAAAATGATTACAATGTAAAAGATTATTATTGCATTTTAAAGATTTTAAAGCCAACAAGTCATAATGGATAGTCGTGGCATGTATGAGAATTACGTATTTGCAATAATGGCAAATTAAATTGGTTACTCATTTAACCAAATGTGGCAATACATGTGTTTAAACTGATTCGTCAGGTTGAGGGTGTCTATATTCCGCAATATAAATAGCGAATCCGCCATAGTGCAACTGCAACTGGCTTTTAAAGACAATGGGAGATGCGACTCCGATTGGTTTATTGCACGTTACACACCCATGACTGATTAAGAGACTAGGGACAACCCTTTTGGACCATTTCCGGACATTTTTTGTCATTAAACTAGCAAAAGTGGATTTGGACATGCCCTAAGTGCACTTGCGCTTAGATCATTAAAATATGGTCCTATATGTCTTTACTCAATTTTAATTTGTGCTAAATAAAATAATTTATATCAAACAACAACAACAACAACAAAAAACATAGTAATCCCAAACATTTGAACAGTAGCGTAACTGATAAACAAACATTTTCATCGTTTTAAGCTGTCATACTTACACTTGTTTCAGTGACGTCTTTGTTGTTTTCAGGCACACATTTGGGGCTCGATATCTGCGACGTTCTAGAAGGTGAAAGGCACGTATCCTGATCTGTGCTCAAACCTTGGCTTAGCTGTGTTGGTAAAGGAATATCTTCATCAGGTATTTGAGTATCGTCTTCATTCCCGTTAGCATTTTGATGGCCATCTTTGTCCTCTAGCACTTTGCTTGTGCGTTTGCCATCCTGAGTGAAGACTGACCATTTGGAAAAAGGTGAATCCTGCTGGGGGGACCGAAATCTGTCAGCGCAGGTGGAGAGGGCAGTGCTGTCATCTGTGTGAAAGTTTATTGAGCCTGGGCTCGCCGGGATGAGTTCCTGGCTCAGTTTCTCCACACATACCACAGGCTGGCGAACTAAGCTGCCATGTCTGGTGAAGAGAGGGGACGACTGGGACTCTGAGCGGGATTTGAAGAGCTCATCGTCTGGAGTGTCGCTGATGACTGTCTGTTTATCTGAGGTCTTGTCCTGGGAATATGCATCAATATGTGGGAAAAATTGGGAAGGTTAATACATTTTTTAACCCAGTAAAGCCTAACATATGATAAACATTTTTTTTTAAAGGAACAGTTTGTTGAATTTTTAGACCTTTTTTGTTGTGTATCATATACAGCAAAAAAAAAAACTTGTACCATGACCTAAAGGGAGACGCATTTAGAATTATACTAAAAGGCATTTTACATGCTACAAAATTTGAAACTATTAATCAGATGATAAAAGGTATGTAGTACAACAGGTTTTACAGCAAAGTTTTGATCATTTTGACAATTCAGAGGCCTTAGAAATTTGTGTATCAAATTATATACAGTAGGCTAACCTGGGTGGTAGCAGGAGTCCTGGAGACCTGAGCTGAACTCCTCGATGAAACATGCGAGGAGGTCATCTGTGATAGATCAGGCATTTCTGGCAGCGGACTAGTCGTTTCCCTCTCATTCTCGCTGTGTGTCTGATCTTGGCTGGGGTAAGACAGCTTTCGTCTCAAGTGCGATATCGTATTTGCTACATTCTGCTGTGGTTGATCTGAAGAGCTGGATGCTTCATCCTGACCCTTTGATGCTTTTGCACTGCTCTGTTGTAGAAACACGACATCTATTTAATGCCATTCTGCTCTTTGATTGGTATGAGAGACTTGTGAGACTTAAAGGGATAGGTCACCCAAAAATGAAAATGTGCCCATGATTTACTCACCCTCAGGTCATCCTAGGTGTATATGACATTCTTCTTTCAGACAAATACAATCAGAGTTCTATCAAAAATGATACTGGCTCTTCCAAGCTTTATGCCAGTTTCTGTTTTGAAGTCCATAAAAGTGCATCTATCCATCATAAAAGTGCTCAACACAGCTCTGGGGGGTTAATAAATGCCTTATGAAGTGAAGCGATGCATTTGTGTAAGAAAAATATCCATATTTAACCCACAAAGAAATTGTTAAAACTTTACAAACTGTAATCTCTGAAATCCGCTTACTTAACGGCAGTCTCTCGTGAACTCGCGTACGGCAGTAAACGGATGTCAGAGATTAGAGATTGTAAAGTTGGATATTTTTATAACACAAATGCACCGCTTACCTTTCAAAAAGTCTTTATTAACCCTCTGAGCCATGTGGAGCACTTTTATGATGGCTAGATGCACTTTTATGGACTTTAAAACAGAAACAGCTATTCACTGCCATTATAAAGCTTGGAAGAGCCAGGATATTTTTAATATAACTGATTTTATTCGTCTGAAAAAAGAAAGTCATATACGCCTAGGATGACTTGAGGGCAAGTAAATCATGGGATACTTTTCATTTTTGAGTGATCTAACCCTTTAAGGCTGGAATACACTACATGACACTTACACCCCCCACCCCCACGCATCTCCTAGCAATAAGGTGCATTTTCTTTAGCATGAGTTGTTTTTGCAACCAGTTGAAAGTATGGTAGTGTGTGATCCCCATTCATTTTGTGCATGATGCCTAATGTTTTAAAATCTGTCCCGTGTTAAAAGTCACGCAGTGTATTCCAGCCTTTATGAGAATAAGTGTTCCACCAACATTAAGACTTTCTGCTATGGCTTTCTCTATGTCACTGTCTTCCAGCTGTCGTCTCTGTGCAGCTTCCTGAGCGCTCAGTCTCATGGCCAGGTCCAGCATCTCATCTTCTGTCATCTCTAAAATTTAGGCACAGAAGGGTCCGAATAAGACGTACACCTAAGATTTCAGGCACAATTTATAATTTGTTAGGAAATTCTGAGTTGCAGTACCTTGTAGCTGGGACTTGTTCTCTCTTCGTCTCCACCGGGCTGTCCGAGAGGAACGTTTAATGGGACAATCATCCTCCTTAGGATGAAAATATCAAGTCAATTTATTGTCATTCCTTTCCTAGTATTTAAACAAACCCTTTTTATTTACTATAAAATATTAGTTATTAAAGTCTGCATGAAATTAAGTTACCTATCATGATGTATATGTAGGGCTGGACTTGATTTTAGGGCAACTGATTAGATAGTTGTGGTTTGTTATGGATCTCATGTGAGTGACAGGATGTCTCACCCTAGCTTCAGTAAACAAGTCATTAGACAAGAGATGTTGTTGCGAGAGGGAGGGGAAGTTTTTCTGATTAAAGTTTACAAGAGACTATTTTTATTTTTATGTTGTGCATTTAATATAGAATATTTGTTGAACGTGTCCAAATAATTTTGTAATTACATTTCGTGAGGTTACTGGCACAGAAAATAGCTCAAGAGAAGTTGTTGTTTCCCTCCCTTAGCCAACTCTCAAACCTTTAAACGAACGCAAACCAACACAAACACCCACACACACTAGGTGGTTGTCCTCTGCACACACTGTACCTCTTGATCAGAATCAGATATGACCAGGGTCTCTTCATTGTCCACTCTGCTGACTTTCGCTCTTCTTCCGCTTTCATCCGGCGTGCGCTTCCGGCGGGGCATCCTGCGACCTCAATAACATTAATTCTCCCTCTCTAAACACACCTAGACACACTCTCTGAGACGCTACCTCGGCTAACTGCTCAGAAACTTTTACTGAACACGTTCAGTGTTCATTTTCGGTAATACAATGTTAGCACGGAAAGTCAAAGGCTCGAAAAACAAGGATTTCGATTCCAGGATATTTTCACAAGCGATTGTCAGGTCACGTGAGACAAGAGAGAGAAGGAAAGACGTTACGTCATAGCCGACAGCGCGCGCGCTGGCTCGAATCATTTCCGTGAATCGGTTCGTTCCAAAGAACCGGTTCAGTGAATCTTTTACGTCATTACGTCATAGCCGAGTTTTAAATTTATGATTCAATGCAGTGCTGATTTTTTTTTTCAACCTAAAAATGCATTACAAATAAGGTCAAGTCATTTTAATTTAAGATATTGCACAAATTTTACCCCTCTAAACATTTTCTATCTAAGTTTAACAAACAAATTTCACTTTGTTCTTTGGAAACTACATTTTTGTCACTGTCAATATACAAAGAGGTTATGTTGGGAAGTTTCTAAATTTATTAATGACAAATTTTGAAATAATTAGACATTTAAATTATTTCCCGTAAGGACAGTGCACACACAAAAAAAACTGTTAAACCATTAATTTATTGAATATTAAAGATTTTGTAAAAATATAAAAGCCTTTTATTGTTTGTTTGGTCTATTATATTTTTATTTACTCTCTTGGCATTTTTTCATCTTTGTTTTATTAAACTTGTTCCTGTTCTGTAACTGTTGATCAAGCAATAATAAAGCAATGCTAATTATTTTCTTGCAATTAAAAAAATAAAGGGCTTTAAATTCAGAATATTATTAAATTAAATGTATAAAAATCCATTAGGTTGTCAAGACATTTAACAAAAACACAAATGCAACAATAAATACATTTGAAAAAAATGTAAAAAAAAAAATGAAATAAAAGGAAATCATGATTCCCAAACATACATTACAGAGAAAATTTCTGTTTAAAATTGATAGACTCCAATAGGGTTAAATCACTCCACTTACTCTATAATGTAAAAAAGTAAAAAAGTGGGGTTTATTAATGCTCCAACGTCCAAATAAATCACATGAATTATCTATTTTATAGATACTTATACTCTTCATACTGTTTATTATTAACTTATAATGTTGTTTTTAGTAACCTCATGTGCCTCAATCATAGACCGTAAAAAATCAATACAGTTAGAGAAAACAAATCAAGTAAAGTAATATTTCCAAAATTATGGTTCAGTTAGTGCGAAAATTCAGACTATTGTCATTCACTTGTATTATTATCATTATTATATTTCATAAGTTTCAAGGGCTGTTTGCAAATGAACCAACGTCCAAATAAATCGCATTAATAGGCTACCCATACTGTTTACATTTTTTTTTTTACTAATTCATAATAAGTTGTTTTTAGTAACTTCGTGTCTCAATACAGCTAAAAACCTTAATTTAGAAATAAACAGGAAGAAGAAAAAAATTTGTAAAGTATTCCCCAAAATTGTGGTTCAGTTAGCGAGAGAAAGGGTATTGAATTTACCAGTCCACAAAATAATAAATAATAATAAAAAAAAACACATTTTTGTGTCAAGTCTGTGGTCTTTTGCCTTACTTCAAATTAGAAGTTGGAAGATTTACTGTGACTTAAAAGGATGCTAACTTTACTTTAGCATATACAACTATTTACCAAGTAACTGTTATGGCAACACGTCATGTTTACCTCCTCTAGATTCTCCTAAAGATCCTTGTGTCATCCGCATTGGTTAGTACATTAAACAAATTTTGTGAAGCATGTATGGTAAAGGGTGTATATGTTTGAATTTAAATAGAATAAAAATGGACTTACAGCGTATGAAGAGACTTGTGCAGCGCATGTATGGTATGCGCATGCGCGATCCGCCTCCTGCAAACATCATGGCGCAGCAAGAGCCGAATGGAGATTTTCCATATTTACCTTCAGGGGCGGCCGAGGGTAAGAGATCGGCGACACTCATTCTGAATAAATGGTGTTACTTCTGATGCTTTTTTTATAAGTAAAATGTGACGGAGAATTTTAATTCGGAGGACGTACAGTGCCTGAGAGTGAGAAGGAGTGTAAAGCATGGTAGCCTAGCTTCAGCTCTCAGGACTGCTGCTGCTTTACTGCCTGTGGGTAGAACAGTGTACACAAGGTCGATGGAAGACATAGTCTGATACTTGCAATT
The DNA here is from genome assembly GCF_024679245.1 of Pseudorasbora parva. Classification (NCBI taxonomy): domain Eukaryota; kingdom Metazoa; phylum Chordata; class Actinopteri; order Cypriniformes; family Gobionidae; genus Pseudorasbora; species Pseudorasbora parva. Next base: position 32,917,224 of record NC_090189.1, read on the forward strand.
AAATGCAGGGAAAGTCTATTTTAGGTTTGATTTGAGCTTTGCATACTTCGCTTTGAAGATGTTTTGTATGTTTATTTTATATAACAATGAAATGCCCCTTTGTAGTGACTGTTTCTGATGCTGACCTGTCTTTCAGTGAACCGAATGATAAAGGAGAACAGTGACTTGTTCTCTGATTCTCAGTGTAAAGTGTGTAGCGCTGTCTTAATCTCAGAATCCCAGAAACTTGCACATTATCAGGTAAGATTTTACATTCACATAGACGACATTTATATGATCCCACCACATCCTTTGTTCTTCAGCCAAAACGTGGTTTTGAGGGCTAAATATTGATTGCAAGTATTTCAGGCTGTGTTCACAATGACATACTAGCATACTACACATACTGTTTTTGCAGTATGTGTACTGTATAATTTTTAATGCACATGATACCCAGATGACTTACTGAATTTGACTAACTGCAGTATATGACACATATCAGAGATAGTATCTTATCTAGTATAGAAAAAGGACATGTGAATTATATTTAAAGGGAGAAATTTCTATGCCCAATATGGTGGTTCTAATAAAGGTAGGGTGGCCATTTCCATAACACCAAAATAAAGGTAATAATAAAGGTAAAAGTTTTTGTTCTCAGTATTTGTATTTAAGATATTTCAGAAGATATCGGTTTCAAAAACTGACCACTGAGATGAACCTGTCTTGCAAAGTGCATAGTGCCTGAAAACAATATTTCTGGATTTATGGAAATAAAATAAAAACAGTAATCTGGCACAGCCCCAGAAAACAACATTTCACAGCGACACAGTGTGCAAAATCCATCGTCTCTACTGCTTTTTGATATAAATTTGTGCCCTTTTGTCCATTGCGTATGAAAATGTCTTACATTTTGGCATGTTAACGCATCCCAATAAAGATTCTAGAGCGGGTTTATTAGGCCAATTCCGCGCAACTCCAAAAAGGAGGGCAAATGAATGTCTGGCTTGAAGCTGCGCCGGGACAGGGGGCTTAAATTCCAGACGTATGGTCACCCTAAATAATGGGAGTTCAGCCTTCCAATTAAAAACAATCTGGTACCGCTCATTATATAATTAATTGCTAATTTGAAATGTATTATTAAATATGTTCAGTTAAAGTAAATATTTCCCTGGTCAGCTGGCTTGCCTTAAACGGTCTGGTGTGTACAAAGGGCCTGTCCCAACCTTCACACTTGTGGGCCTGTGTGCTCGTGACAGGAAGTGTGCAAGGCTGTGCCGGGTTGGAAAAATGGCAATGTTTAGTGCCCTTAACCCACTAAATCTACATTCTGTCTAAAACCACTGTATTTGAGTTGAGCGGTATTTGAATTCAAAGGCCAAAGTATACTTCACTTTTTACACGTACGCAATATTTCGCAATCAGAATGATGACGAGTATGCCCATTGAATTTTTTTGCTGTATTTACATGGGTTATAACTCCCGCCGAGAGAATGCTGAAAACTGCATACGTCTAACCCCTGTGTACGAATTAAAAGGTATACCTTTCAAGGCTGTGCTGTTGTCCGCACTCTGACGTACATTTAAAAAAACGAAGTATACTTTTGTCGGTCTGTGTGATATAATTTTCATCATCACTGTGGGTCTACAGACGCAGTGCACATAAAATAGTGCTTGTGTGAGGGACTTTGAAAACAACGTCCACTAGATCGTGCGCTCACGGCCAATGCGTATTTTTGCCGACAAAAGGGATAAAGAAAATGTGAAGCTACGTCACATGGAGTTACATGCTGGGAAGGCCCATCTTAAGAGGATCGTGTATCCCACAATGCCGTATTTTTTACGTGATCTTCGATATCCAGCGTGATGCCGTGATGACATCATCTGCTCATTATTTGAAGAACCATTGACACAAATATGGTTAAAAAATGCTATACATATTTCACAAATAATTACTGACTACCACTTAATAAAGCATAAACAATGTTTGAGGTCATACAACTGTAGTGTACTACTGGATAAAACATGTATCTTTGTATGCAGCATACTGCACTGTTTCATATGCTTAACTAGGGCTGCACAATATATCAATTAACATCAATATCCTGATGAGTGAATCGGCGTTAGTCTAATCCCAGGATGTGCAATGTCAAGTATCATATGATCTGTACAGACGAGACAGCACGATTCAAAACACGTGTGATTATCAGATTAATTGTAAAGTTAAACCAACCTGGGTCCTGTCAGTCTAAACATTCAAGAGATTTTAAACTGTTCAGATAATTGAAAAGAGAGACACACACATATACACTTGTACGTATACATACACGCAAAATTGTCACAATGTCAGTCTCTGTGAGTATCCTCGTTAATACAGTTGCTTATATGAACTTAAATAATTGAGAGATTGTGTGGATTTGTATCATTATATTGGATCCATGCATTCTGTCTTAAAGTGACAGCATCCGAATAATCCTGCTGCTGTCTGTGTCATTTGAGTTTAATCAAACAACAACAACAAAAAACCCCTGAGAAAAACACGTTGGTAACTTTAATAAATAATAAATATATTTTAAATACAGTAAAGATTATTTCCAAATAAAGCTATCAAGTCATCTAGTTAAATTGTTTTCAATTGTAATGCCATTTTTTCCCCAATATCGTGCAGCCCTACTTAAAATATACTAAACTCTGAGTAGTACTTGTTGGTGGTAGCTTACTGGCTAAAGGGTTAGTTCGCCCAAAAATGAAAATTCTGTCAGAAATGACATACCCTCATGTTGTTCCACACCCGTAAGACCTTTATTCATCTCCGGAACACGAATTACACTCCCGAAGCACCATGATGCATGCGTGAGAATATGACCCGTAAGCGAAGAACTTTGTTTTGTACAAGCAGAGGAAGACTATCTAAGCTTTTGAATTCTACATATATTGTGCTTCAGGTCTTGGCGTAGTGCTTAAGTGTGCATTTCCTGAATGCCCAAAACGTGAGAAACTAAAAAGTGCACGTAAAATTGCCTTATCATAGCCGTGAAATGAAGGGCTCTACTAATATTGATCATGGTATATTCTCGCGCATGCTTCGTGTGTTCACATCAAAGGCCTAGACGAAGGACAAAATATTTTAATTTTTTTTTTCCACACAACTTCTCGTCGCTTCATAAAATTATTGTAGAACCACTGTAGTGAGATTTTTTTTTTAACAACGTCTTTAGTAACTTGTATGGGTCTTGAGAGAGGCAATGTCATTGCTGCCAATAAAGTCCTTTCTGAGCCATCGGATTTCAACAAAAATATCTTCATTTGTGTTCCAAAGATAAACAAAGCTCTTACAGGTGTCGAACAACATGAGTGAGTAATTAATGACAGAATTTTCATTTTTGGGTGAACTGACCCTTTAAAGTTCCTATGACAAAAACACTTTATCAAATCAGCTAAATGGCAAATTAGGACCTTCTCAATGTTAACTTTCCTGTCTTTTTTTGTAGAGCAAAAAACATGAAAGCAAAGTACGCCGGTACATGAGCATTCACGGTAATGAGGAGCCCATTGCAAAAAGGTTCAAGTCTTCAGATGATGCTGTAAGTCAGAAGTTTTATTGCATATTAGATCTCGGATATATTTATGCCCTTTATTAATGGCCAGTGTTCTGTTTTGCAGACAAGTAATGTTGATGAAGGGGGCAAATACAAAGCCTGCAATGTGTGCAACATGACATTCTCTTCCCCAGTGGTGGCCCAGTCCCATTACATGGGCAAAGTTCACTCCAAGAACCTTCGCTTGAAGACCTATGGTCAGCAGACTCCTGGTAAGAAGTAAAATGAAATTTAGTTGGCCTACTTGAAACCAATACTTTGTGAGAACCTAGTAAATATTTTTTTTACTATCTGTTCAGAATTGAGGGAGAACCATGATCATTTTTTTAAACCAAAAAAATGGTGATTCTCAATTTTTCCAGAATCATGCAGCTCTACAGTGTAATGCTGCATTTTATTCCGTTTAACATGCTAATTGTTGACAATATTCAGTATATATTACACCACATGTTTATATTATATTCCGAATACAGTTAGAACTAGTCATTTCATCTAAAAAGCTGACGTGTTGTTTCCTCTCATCTTCCAGCATTACCTCAGCCCAAACCACAGGTGAAGAAGGAAGAAGGGCTACCTAAAGGTGTGCAGGGTCCGGCAGAGCAGGACCCCAACCGCTTCTGCTCCATCTGCCAGGCCTCCTTCAACAATCCCCTCATGGCTCAGCAGCACTACAATGGCAAGAAACATAAAAAACACCTGACTAAACAGAAGCTGATGGAGACCTATGGGCCGTCCTCTGCACCAGGTCAGAACATAGAAGGGGGTCTCACAGCCTGTATGTAAAACTTCATGTGGACATCAAACAGGAATTACTTCAGTTACATTTACATCTCACATGTAAGGAATTACATCTCAGAAAAGTAGCATTCATTTAGACTGCTTTATAGATAATTCGTTTTTACTTGTATATAAATATATACTATCTATATATAAATATTAATTATTAAATAAATCAAGTCTTAACAATACTGTAATCACAATTAACCCCCATTTTCAGAAATATAACTAGGCCCTGAATGAATGTCTGTAAAATTCCTAATAAATAATTATATATGAGAAAAAGAAGGCTTTAAATAGATCAGTAACGGTGATCGGATCGACAGATACTGCTTCCTGAGATCAGCGATCGGCACCAAAAATCCTGATCGGAGCACCCTTCGTAGTAAATGCTGCTCCATCTGAAAGCACTGCCAGTTGGAGTCGCTTATAACGTGCATTTGGAAAAGCAACACGTGTCAAATCATTTTTCCAAACATTAGCATTTTTGAACCTCTTCTCCAACAACAGACAACATTCAATGACATGTTTTTACAAAGAATAAGGCACACAACATATTTCATAGTATTCTATACAGTGAAAAAGGCTATGCTGATTAGCATTGAATTATAAATATACTTTATTATCATGAAAGTATCAGAGAAGACTTGAAGAACTCAGATAAAACATATATTGTTGTAGTCAATTAATCAATTAAAGCATTTCAATCCTCTGTGTTTTAGTCTGATGCCCATTAGGGATTTCCTGGAACGATGTGCTTTATTGTACATCTGCAGGGCATATTTGCAATTTCTGCATGAGAGCGTCCTCTGGCTTTCAGATGGAGCTGCATTACTACCGATCTCATAGCCATGCTTTACTGACAAGCTGCGCATAAAATAAACGCAGCCTTTGACAAAATATGTCCAGTTAATCCAGTAATTATGATTAATGGTGCAGCCTTGCTTTCGGTGGTAAGCAACTGCATCTATAGTTATCCTGGAATGTTCATTTTGAAACTTTTTTAAATTAAATTCCTATTAATCAACATGATTGTACTTCTAAATCTTTGCCGCCATATTGCAGATGCCATAAAAATAAGTTGCACAAAACACAAGGAATATTATTGACTACATTATGCGTGCACATCTTATTCTGTTTTAATTAAATAAACTGGGTTGAAGATATTCCTTCAAACGTGGTTATCACAAGTAGTGGTCAACAGACATATCGGCCGATATTTTTAACCATCAGTATCGGACGATACGTTTATTTTTGGCTGATGTGTCAGAAGCGGGGCTTTCATTTTGACGGTGGGTTTGGACTTTTATTTTGGCGGCACTAAGTACAGCAGTGCATGTGCACACAGCCCGCCCATTCTCTGTTTTCATTAGTTTGCCTGTACAGTTCTGTCTAATATTTTATTAGAGAATGTGACCCTGGACCACAAACCGCAAGGATAATTTTTTAATATTTTTTTTAAGTTATGAGCTTTACATTGATGTATGGTTTGTTCGGACAGGCCATTGGTCAACTATTTGATTGCCTTTCAAGTTGTCCAGATGAAGTCCTTAGCAATGCATTCTACTAATAATTGTAATATATATATATATATATATATATATATATATATAATATATATATTTATTTATTGTAGGAAATGAACAAAATAGCTTCATAGAACATGATCTTTACTTAATAGCCTAATGATTTTTGGCATAAAAGATAAATCGATAATTTTGACCCGTGTAATGTATTTTTGGCTATTGCCACAAATATACCGATGCGACTTATGATTTATGGCTTTGTTGTTCAGGGCCACACACAATTTTCTCTCTTTACAAAGAGTAAACGGTATTTGAAAAAATAAATATAAAGATTGCTTTTTTTATTATTAGTAATGGGAAAGCTGAGCAAACACAACTATATTCTCATCTACCGTCAAAATCAATTCTCATTTCTCAACACTCATTTATATAACATAAACAACTCTGTTAATATCTAATAAATAGGTTTCCCCCAGGCCAATATGTTGAGGGCCTTTTCGACTAGACCTCAAATAATGCAAAGAAAATAAGTTCATATTCATTTTTAAACAACACGGTACTAATGTTTTAACTTAGGAAGAGTTCAGACATCAATATTTGTGGAATAACCCTGATTTTGAATCACATATTTCATGTGTCTTGGCATGCTCTCCACCAGTTTTCACATTGATGTTGGGTGACTTTATGCCACTCCTGGTGCAAAAATTCACGCAGCTTGGATTTGTTTGATGGCTTATGACTATCCATCATCTTCTTGACCACATTCCAGAGCTTTTCAATGGGGTTCAGGTCTGGAGATTGGGATGGCCATGACAGGGTCTTGATCTGGTGGTCCTCCACCCACACCTTGATTGACCTGGCTGTGTGGCATGGAGCATTGACCTGCTGGAAAGACCAGTCCTCAGAGTTGGGGAACATTGTCAGAGCAGAAGGAAGCAAATTTTCTTCCAGGACAACCTTTACATGGTTTAATTCATGCGTCCTTCACAAAGACAAATCTGCCGATTCCAGCCTTGCTGAAGCACCCCCAGATCATCACCGATCCTCCACCAAATTTCACAGTGGGTGCGAGACACTGTGGTTTGTAGGCCTCTGTCTAACCATTAGACGACCAGGTGTCGGACAAAGCTGAAAATTGGACTCATCAGAAAAGATGACCTTACTCCAGTCCTCTACAGTCCAATCCTTATGGTCTCTTGCGAACCTCAGCCTGGCTCTTTTTTTCCTTCTCATTGATGAAGGGCTTTTTTCTAGCTTAGCACGATTTAAGTCCTGCCCCTTGGAGCCGGTTTCGAACCGTCCTCGCCTTACACTTCACCCTAGCTGCCATTAGCCATTCTTTTTGAGGATCCTACGGTTGTTGAGTGACATTCAAATGAGTTGGCGGTCATTCTGGTCAGTGGAGAGTCGTTTTTTGCCATCTGCCGGGCTGTAACTTTGTCCCCAATATCTGCTGCTTGACCTTGTTCTTATGAACTGCCGTCTTTGACATTTTAAGGATGGAAGCAACCCGAGGCTCACAGTATCCCTCTGCCAGTAAAGCGAAAATTTAACCTTTTTTTCCTCACTAAATCTTTCCCTTTCAACTTTTTTGGCATTGTCAATAGTAATTTTTTTTATTCCAATTACTTTTGAGGTACTACTAGCACTGTTTTGCCATCTAACTGGTCCTACTGCAAGAGTATAGTGACCACAATGTTTTTTAAAATACTTTTCCTTATTAAATAAGATTTGATTCAGGTGATCACATAATCAGCACCTCATTCAGTAGAATTAGCTGTGCCTGTGTTGGAATTCAACAGACACTGGAATTTAATGGCTGCCATACTTCTAGAGATGCTGATTTAAGAAAAAAAATGTCAGTGGTCTCTTAATTTTTAAGAGTATAATCCTTCTGATACATTGTTTGCTATGATGATATTGAATTAATTGAAATATGATTGGAATCGCTTAAAGGAAAATAAAGTTCAGTGCAGCACAAATCTTTCATATAGACTACATAAAATTAGAATGAGAACATTGATTTTGTGCTTGGGACATGGCTTTTAATTGTAAGACTTTTGTTTCTGTAATCAGGCAAATCTCAAAAACTATATAAAAAAATTGGATTTAGATTTGTCGGCCAATATATCGGTTATCGGTTAAAAATGAATTGGAGTAGAAACCGAATCATAAAAAAGTTATTATACAAAAATACCTTATTTGTATACAAAAAACAACCTTATTTGTATATAAATCAGTTTGCTTTTGTTTTTTCTTGAGCACAATTGATGTTCTGTACCTGATATATATCCAAATGAATCAAATTGAAATCAAAATTTAATCAAATCTCAATCTTGTGAATTGAAATCGAACTGTGAAATTTGTCAATGTCCAGCTTTAATTTGTGGACTCCTTGTTGTGTTTTTGTCTCTGCAGTACATGTTACTAAAATGTAAATTGTCATTTCTCTCAGCCTCCACACTGAAGGGCTACCCATGTACTGTGTGCAATATTGAGCTGAACTCGGTGGAGCAGTACCAGGCCCACATCAGCGGCGCCAAACACAAGAACCAGTGAGTATCTCATGCTGCTTAATCTCAGCCCTCTTGAAAAAAATGTCCTTTTCTTATTGGTCAACGCACAACGTATTCCCCCGTTTCGACAGCAATAAACTCAAGAAAGCGCCGAATGCTTTCGCCTGCCCACCCGATAACTACCAGCCCGATTTCCAGTATCAGCCCAACCAGGATGGTCTGGAGGCCGCGGGGGACTGGGACAGCTTCACTGAGGGCTACGAGTGAGAAGATGCCTACAGCGTTGGCCGCCCTCAGTTCATTTGTGACAAGCTTCCTCTGTTTAGGCACAGGTCAATGTGTGTCTGCACTGTGCATCTCCTAATGCCAGCTATTCTCCACAATACATCTCTTCCCGTCCATTGATTTCCTTCTGTCGCTCTCACACAGTCGAAGGGACCACAAAAAACTTACACTGCTTTTTTTTTCTCCTCTCCCTAACCGAAAGCAACGGAGGTGAAACTTAAAGAGTGCTGCTTTTTTCTGTGTTAGGAGTGTGTTTATTAGTGTTATGTATTTGTTTGGTTTACAAAAAATCATTTCCACATTCTCCACATACAGATGCAGGTCCTGGAGGTGGTTTCAGGAGATGTTTTGTCTATATGATCGATACTCTTATTTGATGCTTTTTATCTTAAAATGCTCAAGCTCCATGTTTTGTGTTTAATGAATGTCTGTGGAGTTCAAAGCCGTTGAATTTGATAGTGTGCATCGTTTGGAAAGATAGTTTTTTGGGGGGAGCTTAGAGGGCTTTATTACTTAAGTTCTGGTTTTGTATGTCAATTTTGGAGAACTCTATGAACTAAGCAATTTTAGTTATTTGTTCTGTTTAGACCAGGCAGTAGTTGTCTTTCATTTCTCATCGCTCCTTTCCATGTAATCGTAAATCTTTAAGTAGGAAGTATGTTGTAATTTTTATATGCTTAGAGATTTAAGCTAAAGCTTCAGGTCTCGCATCAAATTTGTCCTAGTGATTAAAATTCTCCAATCATAAATTAGTGTCACTCCATAAGGGTGATTTATTTATTTTAGTTTCCATTTAGGCTCTAACGCATAAGTTCATCTTGACGTTGTCAAAACTTAGATATTTGCAGTATATTCTGGTGTGTCTTTTAACTCTTTTTACAAAGTCAAACCTGTAAGAAATTGGATCAGTTTCAAATGTGCTTGCAAGTTGAATTTCAAGTAGGAAACGAAAAGGTTTTCGATGACCATTGAGCATATGTGTAATGTACGGCTTGCATTGTTTATTTTTTGCAAAGTACATTGCAGATTGTTCTCGGTATAAGAGACTTACGTCAATGCTACAATTTATTAAGCTCCATATTAAGCTTCTAAATACAAATGGTTCAGTTTAGGATTCCGGGAATTGTATCTTGAAGTCATTGTGAATGGTTGAAGCGCTACTTTGTCACTAAAGAACTGAATGTGAGAGACCTTTAATCTTTTTGTTTTCTCAAACAGAAAGAGCCTATTTTTTTTATTATTTTTTTTTTTACTCCCTTCCGTCTGTTAGATGAATGTTCGATGGGGTGGGAAAATCATACAGACTCATAATCCGTTATGCTATTTAACACAATAGGAGTCAGCAAAAAGAACTACTGTGGGCATAGACAATGCTGCCTAGCTAGGGAGCCTGAGGTGTGATGCTGACTAATGTTTTTGCGATCTTAAAGGCTTCTAAGCAGCACAACAGCTATTACGTGTTGGGTTAGGGCCTTTAAACTTGGTAGCATTCGTTTTTTTGTCATGTTGCTTTTATTGGTCAATTTTCTTTTCAACAGACAGTGTGAGCCTAAACAAATGTATGTTACTTTTCATCCAGTAAAATGTTTTGAGAAAATTTCTTATTTCTGACATGTTTTAATGAACACACCTGAAATTGCCCTATCTAACCTTGTTTTTTTAAAATGTGGAAGTATGCTATTTCTCATAAATGTGCATGAAACTAAACCATGCAGCGTGTTTTTGATTATGATGATAAATTGATAAATACAGTTTGCAACATCTAGAAGCATAACTTCTTGAAGCGTAAACTGTTTTCGCACAGCTAAAAAAACAAGCGGCTTGTACCCGAAGCCTTGCACATTTCCTCGCATCCTGTAACAAATTGTTCCCTTGTGGGTCGAAATGACCCAAGGCCCCCAAAAAAATTTCCCCCAGAAAGCTTATCACTTCAATTTTGTAAAAAATACAATCTGTTTTTTTAATGCTGTTTTTCTTTTCTTTAAATTACTTGATGTGGTCAATACATTATATAATTTAATCACATTCTTTTAACTTAAATTCAAAATACACTGCAAATAAAATGCTCTTCTTATTTAGTATTTTTCTTGTTTCTAGTCCAAATATCAGAAAAATCTTAATTCAAGATGCATTTACTAGATAAGTAAAATTACATAATTTCCCTTGTTTTCTTAAAAATAAATTCAAAATGAAGTGTTTCTGCTTAAAACAAGCAAAATGATCTGCCAATGGGGTGAGAAAAATAATCTGTTTTCAGTTTGGGATAGAAACAAGATTTCAATCAGAAACGAGATTATTTTTCTCACCCCATTAGCAGATCATTTTGCTTGTTTTAAGCAAAGCCCCACTTCATTTTGATTTTATTTTTAAGAAAAGGAAAAATATCTTGTCATTTTACTTATGTAGTAAATGCATCTTGATTTAAGATTTTTTAGATGTTTAGACTATAAACAAGACTCAATTACTTAGTAAGAAAAGTATTTTGTGCAGTGTAACTGCTGCTGCAAAAAACAGCTGAAAACAGTTCAAAATAGTCATGTGAAGAAGTTAGGACACCCTGTTGAATTCCGTGGTTTTCTGTATCAGGTCATAATAATGATTAAAAAAAACATTGTTCATTGGAAGGTCTTAATTTGTAACATAAATGCTCAGAAGAACAACACATGACATGTCACAGCGCATTATTTGTTTAGCAAAAATAAAGCCACAATGGAAAAGCCATGGGGGACAAAGGTAGGACTCCCTTACTGTTAACAAGGGTTTATTCAAATTAAGAGGATAAGTAACAGTCAGGCAATGCTAGTCAAATGGCTTTGATTAGCTGATCTTTAGTGAGTGTGATCACCTCTAGAAAAGCTGAAGTTCTAGCAGTTTGCTGGTCTGGAGAATTCAGGTGTGTGTTAACACGGTGCCAAGGAGGAAAGACATAAGCAATGATCTTAGAGAAGCAATTGTTGCTGCCATCAGTCTGCAAAAGGTTATAAGGACATTTCCAAACCATTTGAAGTCCGTGAATCTACAGAAAGGAAGATTATTCACAAATAAGACATTCAAAACCGACACTAATCTTCCCATGAGTGGACGTATCAGCAAATTCACCCCAAGATTAGACTGTAATGTTCAGAAAAATTGTAGACAACCCAGTAACTACACCTCGCACTCTTCAGGCCTCAGTTGTTATGTTAAATGTTAAAGTTCATGGTGGTAACAATTAGAAAAAGATGGTATGGCATGTTTGAAAAGGTTGCCAGGAGAAAGCCTTTTCTATCTAAAAAAAAACAACAAAAAAACATGGCAGTACGGCTTAGGTTTGCAAAGATGCATCTGAACAAACCATGAGACTTCTATAACAATGTCATTTAGACAGACGAGACCGAAGTGAAGATGTTTGGCTATAATGTTTTTTTTTGGCTAAAATTGTCTGTTTGAGTGTTTCCTTACATTGTTTTAAAAGTTCTGTTGTATTTATTACATTGCTACTGCATCTGTTAATTCTTATATGTATTTTTGACTTTTTTTATTTTAGGGTGCCTATTAGATCTGGCTAGGGACAACAGATGGAAATTAGCACTAGTAGCTAACTCTGGCTTGTTTACAGCAAGTAACCTGTTGTTGATCAATGAGCATTGTCCCTATCAAAAATAAAAAAAATAAAATGCGCAGCAACAGGTTAGGTGAAAACCAAAAGAGCATATCAGCACAAACACATCATACAAAAGGTCAAACATGTTGGTGGAGGGGTGATGATTTTGGGCTTGTTCACAGGAGATGGGTACCTCAGTCACTGAGTCGACCATGAACTCATCTGTACCAAAGTATTCCAGAGACCATCTGTCCGACAGCTAAAGCCAAAGTTGGGTCATGCATCTGAAGATCACCAGCAAATCTACAATAGAATGGCTGAAAAAGAAAAGTGCAGGTTTGGCAATGACCAAGTCCAGACCTCATCCTCACTGAAATGCTGTGGCAAGAGCTTTGTATTAACAAATACCCACAAGCCTCAATAAACTGAAGCAACCCAAAGAAGAGCAGGCTAAAATTTCTCCAGAATGATGTGAGATGCTGATAAATCATGCAGAAATGTGTGATTACTTCAAGTTGTTGCTACTTGGTCACCCATGGGTTTTCCATCTTTGTTTTTGCTAAATAAATATTGACACAGTGTGATGTCATGTGTTGTTGGTCATCTGAGGTTTTAATTTCCAAAATGTAAGACCTCCAAAGGTCTTTTGTTGTTGTTGTTGTTGTTGTTCTTATACAGAAAACAATGGAATTTAATAGGGTGTAATTTTTTCACATGACTATCTCACAATGGGTCAATTTGGGTGTCTCTACCGACCTCTTGTGGAAAAAAATATATATAACATTTCATTACTCTTGCCTCAAGATAGTTTTTAGCATTTATTTATTTATTCATTTATTTATTTTTATTTGTAAACTGAAGAATTCCGTACATTTTTATGGGGGTAAAATGGACTCAAGAGGGAAGGATTATTTATTTTATTTTTTTAATACAACCATGTAAACTCCTCAGTTCCGGTCAACTTTTTAGTGAGTGTGTTTCGTTATTCAAGTGTGACAAAAGTCCTGAGGTCTTGGACCACTCTGATAAACACAAATTTTCGGTCAAAATGAGCAGAGGAGTTAGAAATGGATGTGTTGCTCTTGTAAAAAAAAGACAAGCTACTTAAATTCAAGTCCACTTATAATTAAGTTGCCCAGTTTTCATCTATTCTTTGACCTTTTCAATTAAAGCTGCCATAAGCAATGCTATATTTTGCTAGAGCTTTCCTTAGACGCTGATAAAAAAAAAAAAAAGTTCGGTACTGCACCTTTTACACTTCCATTTGTATATGACCTGTTTTGATGGGCAGATTGCCGAATATGGAATGAATTACCTGTTTGTTAGTTTTTTCAACATAATTTAACTTGTTGATCGAGTCGAGTTGGGCCCTGTCCCACAATGGAATCTAAAGCCCTCTCGTTCTTTCTCAAAGTATGCTGCGTCACTGCGGGCTTGGCACATATCGGCCACAGAGAGGGGTGCCTCGCGAGCACCCTTCTGAAGCCTAAAATGACAAATGGTACACCTGTGGACTTAATTTTCATTTTAGGGAGAACTATCCCTTTAAGTCAAAAATTAATCACAGTGTTGCTCTTGTGCTATATGCTTTTCTGTCTTTTATGGAGCACAAAATTAGATTTTATTTTTATTTTATTTTTTAAATGTCCATATAATGGCAGAATGGCGACCGGCATGAAGCTTTTTTTTTTTTTTTTAAAAGATGCAAAAGAATAACATAATGTATAATGTATCCCATGTATGTAACATGTCATTTTTACTGACCCACGCTGCAGACATTGTAAGTCCACAAGTCAAGAGCACATGGATTTGGGACAGGGCCTTGGACTTCAGGTGGGAAACTAAATGTATGTTCTTAAGTCCCTCTGTAAAATGTCTCGATTTGTGATGCTTCTATTTAATTAAGTGATAAAAATCAGTAGAAAACTTTTTACAAAATACATGCATCTCTGCAACAATAAAATGTGCAAAACTACACTTTATATCAGATTGTGTAATATCTAATTAATTTAACTTGCACTGAAAAGATATATGACTGATAAATGAAGATATATGATATATGAAAGGTATATGATATATGTGTATATATATACATGCAATTGTTGGTTTAACTTAAAAAAGGAAGCACCTGGTTGCCTTAAAATTTTGAATTAATTGAAAATACAAATTTGAGTTAATACAATGAAGGATATTTGTTTAATAAATAGATTTCCATTTACCATTTCAAGATGTTGTCAAAAAGCATTCATGTTCAGACCTTGTCCTCTAGAGGACGCACTTTACACACTAGTATTTCGCTTTTCTTAATCCCAACATTTGGTGAAAGATGAATAATTGGGACATTACATGGCTAATATATCTTCTCTGAAATGTAAATCTAATCAGTCTTTTTGCTCATTTTGTTAACAGAACCATTCGCCATCCGTTAATCATCAAGGATGAATTGTAAGCAAGGTCATAGATCAGAAACAGACGATTCTCAATGTCAATATGGCACTGTTATTGTCAATAAACTTTTGTCTTTGCAACTAAAACATAGATAATAAATCGATGAGTAGAACACACAAACAACAGTTGGTTAAACATTTATTGCTGCTGCTCCGCAAAATGATCTTATGTTAAATATGTAAAACTGAAGTTTACCTAACTTTTTGGAGTTGAGATTACTAAAAAAAAAAAAAAAAATTACACTGTAAACCCCAATGCTCAAAATAATTAATTGGTTTGAGTAGATTTAACTCAAATTAAACACATTAGTTCACTCAGAATAACTCTTATGAGTATTTAAAACGTAGTTTTTTCTAAACTACAGATGTTAATTAATCTGAACCGTTTCATTGATTTGAGTTTTATGAACTTGTTTCTTTTAATTTAGACAAACTTACATTTAACTAAAAGTGGCATGGGATTCCATTTCCAAGCATGCTTTGCTATGACACTCAAAAAGGAGAATGGATTGATTGCCTCAATTTTTTTGAGTTTTGCCAACTTATTTGGGTTTTCAGTGTATAGCATAAACGGAAACTTAACAGTGGATGTGGCCTGGATCAGGAGATTAAATGTTGCATTAAAAGTTATGTTTAAGTAAATGGAAAGACCTCTTTGTTATTGGCCTATATGTCATTTAAAAGAGTTATATTGAGTTTTTTTTTTTTTTTTGCAGTTGCCATTGTGTTGAAGATTAGAGCTTGTGCTAGTGTGCTCTATATTAAGTGATAGCATTAATAATAGAAGTGGCAAATATCTTGTTTGTCCATTGCAAACTTGCTATCCTAGCCACAGAAAAGCGAACGTGCAGATGATTTCATAATATTACTCTCTTTCTGTTAGATGTGTATAAACCTATACTGACTACAAACTGTTACCTCGGTTTCATTGAGTATAGGTTCTAGGTTTGCTTTCACAGTGTATCAGCACTATTTCCAGTTCCTATATCCCTCATGTGCTGTAAAAATCAATGCGGCTAGATTTAGCCAGGTATTTCCATTCATAAAAAGGGCAGTGGGGAGGAGGCTTGACTATTTTCATTGATAAGATCTGTTTACTCGAAGTGGGAGGTGTCTGGTGCCTTTCCATTCACTGAGAGAGAGGGGTACTGCCCCTCCAGCGAGGCGCCACGGTGTATAAACAACCCAGTTCTACCAGCACGCTGAAACATAGACTCCCCTGTGTGAGCAGAACAAACCCCACCCACCATCATATAAAGCTTGTATGTATATTCATCGCAGAGATATTAGCACCGTGTTAGGTTTAGCTCTCCAATGAATTGCTGTTATTTACAGGCATGACAGGTTAATCTCTACACATTTGCCCCGACAAAAACGTTTAGAATTACCTGGACCTCAGTGCTGTGAAAAGAGGATTGTGTCGAGCTGGCTGTAGCGAAACGTGCTGTAACTTTAGTAGTTATAGTCTGTAGTTTTATAGTTTGACCCCTACATTTCATCCGAAATGAGGCCCGGGGAGCTTTGGGTCATGTTGAGTGTAACTTGATGAATGAGTGCTGGACTTTGGCAGACCCATTCAAGTTTACACTCGCGTTTCTAAACATGCCCTTGTGTATTTAATGGCCACATGGACACAAGTGCTGTTTGCTGAACCCCTCTTCGGCCTGTGTAGTCATCCTTTATTTGCTGCTTGCACACTTTTTGGCCTGCATGGAATAGACCTTGAGCAAACTGTCCTTCTAATTTAATGTGTAGATATTTCATTTTTCTGTTGTTATTATTATTTTTTATCCTAAGGCAAGGTATTGGTGTCTTGCCTTATAGGCTAACAATGAACTATTTTAATCTCTGAAATATGTTTAATTAATATGCACTAATTTGCACACAATTCCAGAACAGAAATCCGAACATTGGATAATGTCATGGTAACCCCTCCTGTTCAAACCTCCCACTCCAAGCGGGACTCAAACCCGAGTCCGCTGGCATGGGAGTTGGACGCTCTAACAAGGAGGCCTCCGTTTACATCAGGTTCAAAATTCTTATTTCAAATTCTTCAGTCAAGACAACATGATTAAAAAGCCATTTTAAACGTTATCCTTTAAATTATACAAGATTCCAACAATTTTTTTTAAGTATGTACACTTTTTACATGTGGTGTAGGGTCAGGTGTGGTGGTATTGGTAAGTTAAAGGGTAAAGTTATGGTCAGGTGTGGTGGTATTGGTAAGTTAAAGGGTAAAGTTAGGGTCAGGTGTGGTGGTATTGGTAAGTTAAAGGGTAAAGTTATGGTCAGGTGTGGTAGTACTGGTAAGTTAAAGGGTACAGTTATGGTCAGGTGTGGTGGTATTGGTAAGTTAAAGGGTAAAGTTATGGTCCGGTGTGGTGGTATTGGTAAGTTTAAGAGTAAAGTTATGGTCAGGTGTGGTGGTATTGGTAAGTTAAAGGGTAAAGTTATGGTCATGTGTGGTAGTATTGGTAAGTTAAAGGGTAAAGTTAGGGTCAGGTGTGGTGGTATTGGTAAGTTTAAGGGTAAAGTTATGGTCAGGTGTGGTAGTATTGGTAAGTTAAAGGGTAAAGTTATGGTCAGGTGTGGTGGTATTGGTAAGTTAAAGGGTAAAGTTATGGTCCGGTGTGGTGGTATTGGTAAGTTTAAGAGTAAAGTTATGGTCAGGTGTGGTGGTATTGGTAAGTTAAAGGGTAAAGTTATGGTCATGTGTGGTAGTATTGGTAAGTTAAAGGGTAAAGTTATGGTCATGTGTGGTGGTATGGGTGAGTTTAAGGGTAAAGTTATGGTCAGGTGTGGTAGTATTGGTAAGTTTAAGAGTAAAGTTATGGTCAGGTGTGGTGGTACTGGTAAGTTAAAGGGTAAAGTTATGGTCATGTGTGGTAGTATTGGTAAGTTAAAGGGTAAAGTTATGGTCATGTGTGGTGGTATGGGTGAGTTTAAGGGTAAAGTTATGGTCAGGTGTGGTAGTATTGGTAAGTTTAAGAGTAAAGTTATGGTCAGGTGTGGTGGTATGGGTGAGTTTAAGGGTAAAGTTATGGTCAGGTGTGGTGGGATGGGTGAGTTTAAGAGTAAAGTTAGGGTCAGGTGTGGTGGTATGGGTGATTTTAAGGGTAAAGTTAGGGTCAGGTGTGGTGGTATGGGTGAGTTTAAGAGTAAAGTTAGGGTCAGGTGTGGTGGTATGGGTGAGTTTAAGGGTACAGTTAGGGTTAGGTGTGGTGGTATGGGTGAGTTTAAGGGTAAAGTTAGGGTCAGGTGTGGTGGTATGGGTGAGTTTAAGGGTAAAGTTATGGTCATGTGTGGTGGTATGGGTGAGTTTAAGGGTAAAGTTATGGTCAGGTGTGGTAGTATTGGTAAGTTTAAGAGTAAAGTTATGGTCAGGTGTGGTGGTATGGGTGAGTTTAAGGGTAAAGTTATGGTCAGGTGTGGTGGGATGGGTGAGTTTAAGAGTAAAGTTAGGGTCAGGTGTGGTGGTATGGGTGATTTTAAGGGTAAAGTTAGGGTCAGGTGTGGTGGTATGGGTGAGTTTAAGAGTAAAGTTAGGGTCAGGTGTGGTGGTATGGGTGAGTTTAAGGGTACAGTTAGGGTTAGGTGTGGTGGTATGGGTGAGTTTAAGGGTAAAGTTAGGGTCAGGTGTGGTGGTATGGGTGAGTTTAAGGGTAAAGTTAGGGTCAGGTGTGGTGGTATGGGTGAGTTTAAGGGTAAAGTTAGGGTCAGGTGTGGTGGTATGGGTGAGTTTAAGAGTAAAGTTAGGGTCAGGTGTGGTGGTATGGGTGAGTTTAAGGGTAAAGTTATGGTCAGGTGTGGTAGTATTGGTAAGTTTAAGAGTAAAGTTATGGTCAGTTGTGGTAGTATTGGTAAGTTAAAGGGTAAAGTTATGGTCAGGTGTGGTGGTATTGGTAAGTTAAAGGGTAAAGTTATGGTCAGGTGTGGTAGTATTGGTAAGTTAAAGGGTAAAGTTATGGTCAGGTGTGGTGGTATTGGTAAGTTAAAGGGTAAAGTTATGGTCAGTTGTGGTAGTATTGGTAAGTTAAAGGGTAAAGTTATGGTTAGGTGTGGTGGTATTGGTAAGTTTAAGGGTAAAGTTATGGTCAGGTGTGGTGGTATTGGTAAGTTTAAGAGTAAAGTTATGGTCAGTTGTGGTAGTATTGGTAAGTTAAAGGGTAAAGTTATGGTCAGGTGTGGTGGTATTGGTAAGTTAAAGGGTAAAGTTATGGTCAGGTGTGGTAGTATTGGTAAGTTAAAGGGTAAAGTTACTGTCAGGTGTGGTGGTATTGGTAAGTTTAAGGGTAAAGTTATGGTCAGGTGTGGTAGTATTGGTAAGTTAAAGGGTAAAGTTATGGTCAGGTGTGGAGGTATGGGTGAGTTTAAGAGTAAAGTTACGGTCAGGTGTGGTGGTATTGGTGAGTTTAAGGGTAAAGTTAGTGTCAGGTGTGGTGGTATGGGTGAGTTTAAGGGTAAAGTTAGGGTCAGGTGTGGTGGTATGGGTGAGTTTAAGGGTAAAGTTAGGGTCAGGTGTGGTGGTATGGGTGAGTTTAAGGGTAAAGTTAGGGTCAGGTGTGGTGGTATTGGTGAGTTTAAGGGTAAAGTTAGGGTCAGGTGTGGTGGTATTGGTGAGTTTAAGGGTAAAGTTAGGGTCAGGTGTGGTGGTATGGGTGAGTTTAAGGGTAAAGTTAGGGTCAGGTGTGGTGGTATGGGTAAGTTAAAGGGTAGGGTTAGGTCTAAGGGATGGGTCAACAGTGTCCACCTAATATAAAGTGATTCCATAAAATGTTATTGTGGATGAAAAAAAAAAAACTGGGAAGTACAGGCTCAGTGCAGGAATATATATATATATATATATATATATATATATATATATAGAGTGAAAAAAGACAACAAAAATAACTTTAAATATACACTATATTGACACAGGTTTTGGGACACCTTTATATGCACACATGAACTTTAAGTAGATCCCATTCTGTAGGGTTTAATATGGAGTTGGCCCAGCCTTTGCGGCTATAACATCTTCAACTGTTCTGGGAAGGCTTTCCACAAGGTTTAGAGTGTTTATGGGATTTTTTAACCAGTCTTCTAGAAGCACATTTGTGAGGTCAGGTACTGATGTTGGATGAGAAGGCCTGACTTCTCCGCTCTAATTCATCCAAAGGTGTTCTGGCGTGTTGAGATCAGGACCATATGATTTATTATAAACCTCATAAAGAACCACGATTTAGAGTATCAGTGTTAAAACATCACAACTATTTTTAATATTTTAACTGATGGTACAGTATGTGTTTGGACAGTCAAGATGCAGGAAATAAGGGTCGGGGGTTCGCTCATGGGTGAAGAGACAAAGTGTTGTTGAGGGGCATGTGGGCGGCAGGAGGCTGTATTCTCTGTTTTGCCTGTCAAAGTTTCAGGGGGGTATTGTCTAGGATGGAGACATCCGGAGGTCAATGCCTCAAACCCTGTGTGAGGAAGGGAACAAAACAGCCCTGTATAAGAACAGACCAAATGGGAATCACAGGTGGCAGGAATGGACTACATCTATATGGAAATGAGCTCACTGTTCTCAGCGTCCCACTGCAGCCACTGCTAATTTGCTTGATGCACTGCTGGCCTCTTATTTTCTGAGTTGTAGTGTGGATCTCACGAAAACTGAGAATGTTCTGGTCAAATTAAATAAGTTCCTTCAAGAAAAATTTATTTCTTCAAGAAAAATATGTACATTTAGGATTTTTTTCCCCATGACATTTAAAAAAAAGAGAGCAAATTATCTTGCTGTAATATGTACAGATTGTTTTTCTGCAATACTCCCATAACGTGTAAGTACGTAAATTTAAATAAACACCAATTTGCAAAGTAATTTCCTTTATGCAATATACATTTAGAGTTAATTATGACTTTGGCATGAAAAAAATAAAAGAAAACAGTAAAATAATAATTAATCAAGTTAAACTACTTTAAAAGTAATGTGTTACTGTATTGCATTACTCCCTAAAAAGTAACAAATTGTGTTACTTAGTTACTTTTTTATGAAAAGTTTTACTTTTTCTTATCTGAGCTCGGCTGACTTTGCTTGATTGAGTAATACTACTACTACTCCTCCTCCTACTACTACTACTAATAGTAATAATAATAATAATACAAATAATAATAATAAAAATGTTACTCTTTCACACCAAACGTGAAATAAATAAGCCTCAGGCTTAAGGAAATGCACATTCACTCCTGTACAGTAGAGGGCGTCTTTCAAACAAACCTTTTAAATGTGCTGCCATTCTGGATGCAAGAAGAAAGGTCAATACTTTTGGTTGTGTTCAAGTCCTCCTGGGATGTTCGTGTTTTATGTAAATTACATAAGCCTGTAAGTTTCGACCTCAAACCATGACTTGTGACTTTGTAGCGTTCCAGGCAATGTCACCCCAAACTGCCTGAGCTGTTGCTGAGATGTAAACAAAGCATGGAGGACCGTACGAGGCTTGAAAAATCGGTGAAAAAAATCAAGCTCCTCTGGCTGCTCCCAGTGGTCCTATTGCCATTTGCAGAAATTACACCGCTCCCGGTAAGAAACAACCAATCAGAGCCAAGAGGAGTGTCGTAGCAGTGTCAATCCAGCTCGTGTAGGTGCTGATCACATCCCTCTATCATGCACAGCCCGTACAGGCGTTCAAATTCAAGATTACCAGTGTGCTGCAGCTCTGCTTATAGCGGACAAACAATCCAAATGGCCAATTCTCGAGTGGCACCTGCTCATAAAATAAAGACGATGATAAAAAAGACAAAAAGAAACAATTCGATAGAGCTCGAAATAAAACGAGGATATATATCAGAGCGGCTTTTCTGAGGAGCTAACTTTACGTGTCCTGAAAGGATTAAAAACCGATGCCACATTTCTGCTTGATAAGTAATTATCCCTGCTTGAGTTGTTTCATTTTTAAAGGGTTACTTCAGCGATTAGCATATGGCTTTGTATCAGTAGAAACCCTGGAGTATAATCAAATGATTGTGCTTTCCCCCCTCATATCCCCCTGAGATGAGAGATTTAAGCATTTTAGTTCTGGAAAAATTCCTCCCGTGACCCAAATTGACGATATTTGCATTATCTTTGGAATGTTTGGTCAAAGGCTAAAGACTACAGCCATCAGAGGGAGTCATTTCCACGTTTACAACCCGCGCATGGGGGATGGAGATCACACTCACTGCACAGCTCACAGCTGCAGGCATTCATTTAAACAGATGCTAAGCAGTGTAAGTGTTTTAACTTCTCAAATTAATTTCTGTGAAAGTTACGTTTTCCAAAGGCATGAACTGAAAACGCACCAGACTGAACACGCGTTGTGAATTTATGCCGCGAATGTGGTCGCGATTTCCTCAGCTCTCATCACGAGAGCTCATCAGCTCATTTATGACGTTAAATGTGAATGAATGAATGAATGAATGAATGAATGAATGAATGAATGAATGAATGAATGAATGAATGAATGAATGAATGCAGTTAGTGCTGTGAGACTCACGCGGCAACTCGATCGTTATATTGAACAGACACGTTGAGTTTTTAATTGTAGTGTCTTCTCCAACTCAGTCACAGTAATCAGGTTGGTGGCTTTGGGAATGGCCTCACAGGGCAGCGAAGCATTCTGGGAATTGTAGTCTTTCATCCCCATGAGACAAAAAACATTTTCTGTCTTTTCTCAGTCTAGAAGGCACCAAATTCAAAAATAATTTCACATTTCTAC
Organism: Pseudorasbora parva; assembly: GCF_024679245.1. NCBI lineage: Eukaryota > Metazoa > Chordata > Actinopteri > Cypriniformes > Gobionidae > Pseudorasbora > Pseudorasbora parva. The sequence goes on from NC_090189.1 coordinate 32,939,660, forward strand.
CACATTAATGACCCAGTTTAAATTCAGATTCATCTTTCCAGTGCTGAAGTACTCCTTTAAGAAGTACACAACTGTGTCAAAACTGTAGCGACATAATACCGATAAAATGTCACTCACTGTGCAAAGCAACTATTGAAACCTACTAATTCCCTGGCTTGTCATGTTGCTGAAACAATGTACTAGCAAACCTTATTTAGCATTACATATCAATAGAATACTTGTATTCTGTAACGTTATATTATACTAGCTATTTATTACTTATAGAAATAGTGTAACGTCATATAGTTACATTACATGTATAGCAAAATACGTAAAGTTTTGGTGTTAAAGTAGCTAAATTCCGCGGGAAAACACTGATGGCAGGCCCTGGGAAGGAGGAGCCTTCTCAGCTGCCATAGTTGCAACTCACTGGAAGTGGAGATGGAAATTGCGCATCACTCCACCACTTAAAGAAATCTGGGACCCACTTTATATTAGGTGGCCTTAACTACTATGTACTAACATTGTAATTAATCATTTGATACAATGCACTTATTGTGTACATACATGTTTTTAAATTGTACTTACATTTAAAAAATACCTGCATGTAATTACGTCTGTAATAAATGTTTGTAGTTACATTTGTAAATATAGCTGCAAGCAGCAATTGTCGGGGCCAAGCGAAAAGAAGACCCTAAGACATGCCAGCATAGCTAGCTGGGAGTGTAAGACCAACTGCAACAATGAGCCATTAAAGACTTAAGTTGATTTTAGGCAAAAAAGCAGTACAATTTTAAATAAAGTCAATAATAATGATTTAATGGTTTATCATTTTCGACCAATAGGTGGCACTGTTACGAAACTGATGTGGCGTAGTCAAACTGAGGTGGAAATGACACATGCAAAGTTTGGCGTCAATATGTCAAAGCATTGCAGAGATACAGCCTCAAGAGTAATTTTTGCATCATAGCTCAACTCTGTTGCAGTGGTATATGACAACTCTTTTGTTTATCAACACGAAATCCATAATTATTTGTTCACATGGTCTGAAGACGATACGATTCAATTTTGGTGAAAATTGGACAAACGGTCTAGGACGAGTTTGAAAAAGTATGTTTTTAACCAATAACAAGATAGAGGGCAGAAAGGTTTGCCAAATATGGACAAAATTGGTATCCATGTTCTCGGCAGGAGCCAATGAATGTGACCAGTCTCATTACAATAGGCTAATTTAATCAAAAGTTATTAGCATTTTGTACACCTTATTACAACTTTTGACCACAAGGTGGCGCTGCCCGAAAACTTTTTGAGTACCTTCAGGGCATGGAGCAGAAGACACATACTGAGTTTTGTAATGATAAGCTAATGCATTCGTTAAGTGTAACATTAGCATTTTATTCCCTAATACTGCATTGAAGTCAATGGGTATTTCATGTTTTGTTCTATTATAGCGCCACCAAGAGGCACAATCCCACCATTTTTTTAATTTTTCCTCAGTATGAGCCCATACATATACGTGTCGAGTTTGGTGAAAATATCTCATTTTGTTTTGGAGTTATAAACATTTACATGAAAAAACACGTAAAAAATTACTGACACCTGACTTTGATTGGATTTTACTACCCCTTACTATGAATATTTTGACATTTGGGCATTACTGTATTGCTATCGACCTATGTTTCCGAACTTCTGAGGCTGGTTTCGTCTCGATCGGACTAGCGGTTTTGAAGATATCAGCTAATGTTTTTTAAGCACTAAATTACAATGCTGCGCAAACCATACGCCGAAACCTGGCAAGTCTGGTATCGTTGGACTCGGCAAGGATTCAGGAGACAAAAAAAGTTACTCCCATCCAAATATGTCAACCACACCCAAAGATATAAGCTTTTGGGGAAAAAATTATCCACTAGGTGGCGCTGTTTCGAAACTTCTCAGGCTACTTCAGGGCATGGTGTTGATGACCCATACCAAGTTTCGTAACAATCCGTTCATGCGTTCATAAAATACAGCATTTTAGCACATAATTCAAAATGGCCGACAGCCAAAAAGGCAGACCTAGTAAACTTGGATATCAGTTGACTCAACATGACTCCCCGTATCTAAGGAGATACATTTTATGATTTTTGGATAAATGGTTTAGAAGTTATAAGCCAAAATAGCCCTTTTTTGAATCTCCGGACCAGTAGGGTGCACTGCGCCGAAACACTGCATGTTGCCTCAGGTCATGCTTGTGATGACATGTGCCAAGTTTGGTTTGAATACGATAAAGCGTTGCAGAGATATGGCCTTTAGTTGTTTTTGCAACCTCTACGTAAAATTTGTTCGCACATTTATCGTAAACGATTTGAAGAATCAACATGAATTCCATAACTTTTTGTCACCATGGTCTGAAGATGATCTGGTTCAATGTTCGTGCAAATCAGATGAACCGTCTAGGACGAGTTCGAAAAAGTAGTTTTTTTGGAAAATTAAAAATGGCGGGTAATTTTTATGACGCAAAACGACGTCATAGGGTGCAATCGAATCGGCTTGAGCCAAGGAGTCAGAGAAAATTTGGATTTTGTTTCTAGCCCTTTTAGTTCAGGAGTTATTAGCATAAACATGAGTGCAACTTTGGACTGTTGGTGGCGCTAGAGGGATTGAGTTAGAGACTCAAAATTTGCTATATTGACAGTTGTGCCTGTCCTTTATATGTGTGCCAGATTTCATCATGTTCCCGTAAGCGGTTCTATGGGCTGCCATAGACTTGTGAGCGGAAGAAGAATAATAATAAATATAGCTGCAAGCAGCCATTATCGGGGCCAAGCGCAAAGAAGAAGACAAGACATGCCAGCATGGCTGGAAGTCTCAAGCCAACTGCAACAATGAGCCATTAAGGACCTATTAAGTTGATTTTAGGCAAAATAGCAGTCAAATTTTAAATACAGTCAATAATAATGGTTTAATGGTTTATCACTTTCGACCAATAGGTGTCACTGTTACGAAACTGATGTGGTTTAGTCAGATTGAGATGACAATGACACATGCAAAGTTTGGTGTCAATATGTCAAAGCATTGCAGAGATACAGCCTCAAGAGTAATTTTTGCATCATGGCTCAACTCTGTTGCAGTGGTATATGAAAACTGTTTTGTCTATCAATCCGAAATCCATAACTATTTGTCAGCATGGTCTGAAGACGATACGGATCAATTTTGGTGAAAATCGGACAAACGGTCTAGGATGAGTTTGAAAAAGTAGATTTTTAACAAATAACAAGATGGAGCACAGATATGTTTGCAAAATATGGCAAAATTGGTATCTATCTTCTCGGCATGAGCCAATGAATGTATTATGACCAGTCTCATTACAATAGGCTAATTTAATCAAAAGTTATTAGCATTTTTGTACATTTTATTACAACTTTTGACCACAAGGTGGCGCTGCCCCGAAACTTTTTGAATATGTTCGGGACATAGAGCGGAAGACACATACCGAGTTTTGTAATGATACACTAGTGCATTCTTAAATTATAGCATTAGCATTTTAAACCGTAATACTGCATTGAAGTCAATGGGAATTTCATGTTTTGTTTTATTATAGCGCCACCAAGAGGCACAATCCCACCAATTTTTTTATGTGTCCTCGTAGTGAGCCCATACATATGTGTGTCAAGTTTGGTGAAAATATTTCATTTTGTTTTGGAGTTATAGACATTTATATGAAAAAACACGTAAAAAATGACTGACACCTGACTTTGATTGGATTTTACTACCCCTTACTATCAATATTTTGAGATTTGGGCATTAGCGTATAGCTATCGACCTATGTTTCCGAACTTCTGAGGCTGGTTTCGTCTCGATCGGACTAGCGGTTTCGAAGATATCAGCAAATGTTTTTTAAGCACTAAATTACAACTCTGCGCAAACCATATGCCGAAACCTGGCAAGTCTGGTATCGTTGGAGTCGGCAAGGATTCAGGAGACCAAAAAACACACTCCCATCAAAATATGTCAACCACACCCAAAGTTATAAGCGTTTGAAAAAAAAAATTCTCCACTAGGTGGCGCTGTTTCGAAACTTCTCAGGCTACTTCAGGGCATCGTGGTGATGACCCATACCAAGTTTCATAACAATCTGTTCATGCGTTCATAAAATACAGCATTTTTGCACATAATTCAAAATGGCCGACATCCAAAATGGCCGACATGGTAAAATTGGATATCAGTCGACTCGGCATGACGCCCTGAATCTAATGAGACCAATTTTATGATTTTTGGATAAACGGTTCAGAAGTTATAAGCCAAAATAGGCATTTTTCGTATCTCCGGACAGGTAGGTGGCGCTGCGCCGAAACGCTGCATGTTGCTTCAAGTCATGCTTGTGATGACATGTACCAAGGTTGGTTTGAATACGATAAAGCGTTGCGGAGATATAGCCTTTAGTGTGTTTTTGCAACCTCCACGTAAAATTTGTTTGTGCGTTTATTGAAAACGATTGGACGAATCAACTTGAATTCCATAACTTTTTGTCAACATGCTCTGAAGATGATCTGTTTCAATTTTCATGAAAATCGGAGCAACGGCCTAGGAGGAGTTCGAAAAAGTAGGTTTTTCAGAAAATTCAAAATGGCGGGAAAATTTGCATACCGGAAAATGACATCATAGGGTGAAATCGAATCGGCTTGAGCCAAGGAATCCGATGAAAAAAGAATTTTGTTTCTAGCCCTTAGGGGTCAAAAGTTATAAGCATAAATATGAGTGAAACTTTGGACAGGTGGTGGCGCTAGAGGGATTGAGTTAGAGGCACCAAATTTGCTATAGTGACAGCTCAGACTGGCCTCTATGAGTGTGCCAAATTTCACAACTTTTTACCATACGGTTCTATGGGCTGCCAGAGACTCCTATGGCGGAAAAAGAAGAAGAAGCAGAATAATAATAGGAACACTAACGATTTCAATAGGTGCCTCCGCACCTTCGGTGCTTGGCCCCTAATAATAGGAACGCTAACGGTTTCAATAGGTGCCTCCGCACCTTCGGTGCTTGGCCCCTAATTACACAGTTGGCAGTTCCCTTACACCTAACCCTACCCTTAAACTTACCCATATCACCACACCTGTCCCTAACTCTACCCGTATCCACCTCAATATTAGCAAAGATGTTTTGCAATACAATTTGAACACAGTAAGTACATTGTACTTATTTTTGATGTAAGTACATAGTACTTAAGGCCACCTAATATAAAGTGGGGCCGAAATCTGAATAAAATAATGTCTACAGAGGATCCAACAGAGTCGTCATCAGAACAGGGTTTTCAATGCACCGCCATTTCTGTTTTTAAAAAAAAATGTTTTGCAACGTTTTGGCCGGGCTGAATGCCCTGGAAAGATGCCGTGATGCTAAACCCCTCATAGAAGAAGAACACCGTCGTGTTTACAACTGTAACAATGAGCTTTGTTCAGGAACTAAACTGGATTTTCAAAAGTATGTGAAGTATGTAAAGTTTACAGCATAGACTCCCTAGAATTTAACCGTTCTGTTATTGTAGGGACATTGACATTACTTTCCACACCCCTAAACATGACAAAAACTGTGATTGGTTGCTTTATGTCAGTCAGGGGCCTCTGGGCGGAGCTTGGCCAATGAAAGCTGCTATGGAGTCCAGACATTCTGCCATCTGTAGGTCTGGCTACATAGTGACTTAAGACTAATTATTAGCAATTCTCATTTAATATTGTAATAAATAATATAATACAATAATATGGTTTGGTTTAAGCAAAATTAAAAGAAATGAAATGGAAGTAATATCCTCATTTTAAACAAGAACCTCTTCCAGAGACACGTGAGAAATGAAACAAGCACAGCTGTTGGCTCACATTTTTCACCCTGGTTGAGTAAAAGCTTAGTTTTAGCCACAGAAAGGGTTGAGCCTTTCTCCTGAGATTTTGCAATCATTTTCAAGTGTTTGTCCTTCAAAACAAGCAGCCCATAATATAATTGTTTAATTTCAGCTCAAACTTATTATATATAAAAACAAAAAAAAACCAAAAATGATATTTCCCTTGAGCCATGGTTCCAGGAATTAACACCACCAGACGTTCATGGGCAGTTACAAAAAGGCTGTTTCATAACGTCAAATCGGATGTTTGCTTGACATAATCCAACAAACATGAGAGAATGTTGAACTGGTGATAAGAGGGGGCCAAACATTTGTTTGCCTTATGGCTGGGACTTTTTATCTTTATGGCTGCTTTAGATTGCAAAGTGATTTTTAATGACATATAAGAGTGTCCATGTTAAAGAAAAGGAAAAATCTAGTTTAAAACACAAATGTACACTGATGGTTCCATATGAAAAAATTATATTACAAATGTTTTCAAAACTTAAAATGTAATGTCACCATCAAGTAAAAAATGAATAAAATAAATAAATAAATAATATGTTTTTGAAGCTTAATTTTTATTTAGACTTATTGACCTGGTTCAGCATGTTTGGCAGCAAATAGCACTTTGAGATATATATATATATATATATATATATATATATATATATATATATATATATATATATATATATATATATATATATATATATATGCAAACCTTGTTTTAATTTCTTCTTTGTCATATCAGTACAGTTGTATCACTTACATTTTGATTTTATGCTCCCCTAAAAAATATCAAAATTAATTGCAATAAAAAACATGCTTTTAAAAATAAATGTATTTTAATGTATTTTTTAATTTAGACTGGACAAAATTATCCTCATATCACTTACTTTGAAACATTGTTATAATGCATGTGACAATATTTTGTAGGGTCCAACATTGTCTCCTAAACATATCTAACATTAGCAGGATATTTCTAAACAAGTCCACCTACGAGGGAATTTCATACCACCCCTAAACAAACTCCATAAAGGAAGCCGTACATGTCTGCATACAATTCTCAAGTAGGATTAGTTCTCTATGAGAGCTGAAAGAAAGTCCCATGTACTCCATTTCCTGGGCTCCGAGACAAGTGCAGGTGGCTGAGGGGTTCGGATTACACCCAAATGAAAGTTCCCCCTACCCTCTGGTCCCTCCTTCCCGTCCCCCCCTTTTACCCACCAAGCCAAACCTTTCCATGATCTGAGAATTCCTGCAAACTACTGCTAATTCTTCTGACAGATGGACACACTTAATCTGCAGCGGTCAGGCTGGAAGTAAGTGCTACAACCTGTGAACAGGCAACTAGGACAGCCACCTGTCAGGACCCCTGTCACATGATAGGCACCGCAAGGCACACAGCTAGGCTATTGGGACATATTGTGCATTTATTTTTATATAAAGTTTATTTCGAGGCAGTAAATACATCCAACGTGTATTTGAATCCCTAAAATCCACAATTTTAAGTAGGAAAAACATATTGTCATACTAAATCTTTCTTCTAGTAAAAAGATAAAAAGGTTACACTTTATTTTAAGGTGCCATTGTTACAGTGTAATTATACAATTAAGTACTAAGTTATGATAATTAAAGGAACTGTATGTAAGAAATGTAGTTCAATTAATCATGAAATGGCCCTGATATGTCACTAGACATCAACAAATCATGCTAATTGCAAATACTTATTTTACTGACAGCAGTAGTCCGACCAGGATATTGTCATTTAAAAGTTGTTGTTGCAGCCCTCAACTGATGTTGATGTTGACATGTTGTGTTTTGTTCTGAAGCTCCGCCCTCCACCTATCTACCAATCACGAAGTCAGTAGTGTTTCAGCATCCGGGTTGCCAGATCCACTCTAGTTACCACAACTACAGCTACAAACGTTCCTGCTGGATCCTGCAGCCAATCTGGCAACCTCCAGTCAGGGGGAGGGGGAAAGGGGATTCACCTGCAGTACCAGTTTTGACCACAATCTTACATACACTTCCTTTAACTGCATGTACTTACTATATAATCAGTGTTAGGATAAAGGTTTGATTTAGAGTTAGTTGAACTGTTATTCTGTTATATAAATGACTGTTGTTACTATATTGCATCAAAATTTGATTCGGCTGTAAAGTCGTTCTGGAGAAAATGGTAATGTTATCAGCTTATTTAAATGTATCGTATTGCAAATGTGGGCAGATCAGTGATATAGTTGATATAGTTAATTTAGTAATTAATTTGGTAACTTCATGTAAAATGTGTAACATGGACACTGTAAAATAAAGTGTCACAAAATCATTGTAATTTTTACTGTAAAACACTAAAAATGCTTCACTAAAATCTGCGAAAAGGTTGGTCAATAAGATATGACAACACATGCTTTACATTGCATTGTGTTAAATTATCAAAATAAGTTAAGCCATTTTTACACAATTTATACAATATTCAACACATTTTTAAGTCATTTTAATATAATTCAATTCGACATGACTTAAACATCCACGTTAATAATACTTAAATAAATTAAAGGCAGTTTTTTTCAGTTTACTTTGAATAAATATTGTTGCTCTTAGTTTTTTATTAGTTGTGTATAGGGTTTTATGTTACATCTTATGTTGTTAATTAATGTTTATTGTGTTATTTTAGTGTTGACAATGTACACATTCTATATAGTATTTGCCTTAGGATGGGGATACTTGTGATGAACTTTGATTTATTGTGTCTTTCTCTTTATTAGTGTTATTATGGTGTCTGTCGATATATGTTAAAGGTATAAAACAGATTTAGAAGCAGTTGAAAAGGACTGTTGGATTTAACTTTTTTTGTAAAGAAAAAGCAAAAGAAAAAGTAAATGTGATTCATTCAGAGCCTACTCAAGATGACACATCTCTAACTTCACCCCAAAAAGGGGGTGTTTCCCACAGCGTGCCAACAGATGGATATCATTTTGATAGTTTAAGTGTCCGAGGAAGCAGAGACGGAGTGCTGCTCTAAGAGCCCATAGACCAGACAACAGGTGAGCGGTTACGGTCAGCCGGCAAATCTTACTGATATTCTAACCTATTGAACTTTCCCAGAACAGGGTTCCCCCTGTAGACACACATTATTGCATTGCAGGACCTGTTCCATGTGCTTTGATCCACTCAATGTGAAGCAGATCTGTGGCGGTGGCCTTAACAGTGAGATAATGAAAGCAGGCTGGCTGGGAGAGAACTGACCCAGGACAATGCTTCTCTTTCAGGCTGCTGGCATGAGCCGGTGGATACTTGTACTATGCAGCTAGTAAAGTGACTTTCCAGATTCTGCACCTTTAGCTGATAAAGTGAGTGCAAACAAGAATCAGCTTCCCTTTTTGGTTCGGAAAAATCTTTCCCTGAGTAATTAACAGTGCCAGAGTGTTCTTCCTTTTTGCCCTGCTTTTGTATACTCTGCAGCATATAAAATCATCCAGCATAAGATATGTTTTGCATGCTAAGAGCAGCATGGGATGTTGGATGATGTTTTGCTGGTCACCAGCATGGAAAGCAGGAGTGCTGTTGGACTAGCTAAATCGAGTTCGGAAAATTATGAAGCAATGGAAAACAAGATAGTGTTAGCTGACAGCAGGGTCTCTTTTGTTGCACATGACAATAATTAAATGCTTTTATGCAATATTGTTCATTCTAATTTCATTTGCACATTACCATATATAGGTACATATACATTCGTACACTCCATTTCGCACATAACTTTACATCTATACTTAACTCTGTCTATTGTGAGTTTTCTATATTTTGTATTATTGTATTGTATTGTATTTCATTTTAATGTTAAAATATTCTTTTTTAATTGTCCTTACCCCATATATCTGTACTTATTTTTTATACACTGGATGCTCATGTGAACAATGTGTATACTTGGCATTAAAGGGTTAGTTCACCCAAAAATGCAGGCTGGTCATTAAAATGACTTACCCTAATGTCGTTCGACACCTGTAAGACCTCCGTTCATCTTTGGAACATAAATGAAGATATTTTTGTAGAAATTCAATGGCTCAGAAAGGCCTTCAGTGACACCAATGTCATTTCCTCGCTCAAGACCCATAAAGGCACTAAAGACGTCGTTACAAAGCCCATCTCACTACAGTGGCTCTACAATAATGTTAGGAAGTGACTAGAATAGTTTTTGTGCACAATAAATAAATAAATAAATAAACTAAATAACAACTTATATAGTGATGGGCCGATTTCAAAACAAAGATTTGAACGGTTATGAATCAGCATCAGTCAAGCCAAACACCTGATTTCAGCATTTTTGCGGTTTGACACACGCTCCGAATCATGAATCAATATGCTTATTTTCTTTGAAATCAGCCCAACACTATATAAGTGGTTATTTACACTGTAAAAAAAATATTGTTGGTTTAACTTAAAAAAAGTAACCTTGTTGCTCTAAAATTTTGAGTTTATTGAAATAAAAAATAAAAGAGTTTATACAATGAAGGAAATTGGTTTAATAAATAGAATCTATTTAAATATTATTGTATCTAAACCACAATAAAAAATTTGATAAATCATGAAAATAGCACAATTTGGCATGTTTCACTGCATCTTCCCAAATAAAATACACTCAATGGCCCAGTATGCTTACAAAATATTGTAATAATATTTGAATAAAGGTTGTCGACTCTCAAAAAAGTTCATTGTATAAACTCAAATTTTTAATTTCAATGAACTCAAAATTTTCAGGTAACTTATTTTTGAAATATTTTTTACAGTGTAGTTTATTTGCGCACAAAAAATATTCTCGCCGCTTCTATAAAATGATTGTAGAGCCACTGTAGTGAGATGGGCTTTGTAACGACGTCTTTAGTGCCTTTATGGGTCTTGAGAGAGGAAATGACATTGGTGTCAATGGAGGCCTTTCTGAGCCATCTGATTTCAACACTAATATCTTCATTTGTGTTTTTCGAAGATGAACGGCGGTCTTATGGGTGTTGAACGACATGAGTGTAAGTAATTAATGACAGAATTTTCATTTTTGGGTGAACTAACCCTTTAAAGTTTTTTCCGAACAGGATTCAGGTCAGATTCAAACCTGGATGCTCTTGAGTTCAGCCGTGTGTGCCCTGTGAAGTGGACTTTTTGTAACCGGTCTTACTCGACCCAGTCCAAGTGGGATACAAACCGGGGTCTCCAGCGCGAGAGGAGCGTCTGCAAACAAGGACTGCAAAGACTGCAGCCGCTAGTAGCTCTTGAGGCCAGGGTTCTGACGTTTACATGCACAGCTCTTACTGGCCTATATCTGTTACACTCACCCCCTAAACCTCACTCCTAGCCGGGTCACAGCACCAAATATAACCGGTCTTACTTGCCCCGCTCCTAGCCAGTGTGTGAGGCTAGCACACTATAACACAGATGCTAAAGACTGCAGCCTCTAGCATATTCCTCCATCTTAGGTCTGATTACACTTTTTTTGAGTAACGAAGTAAAGTAAAGCATTACACTAAATATATCAGTACCTACACTACTTTACTAGACTATAGGATCGCGCTTTCGTGCATTACCCGAGTCGTGTTTGCCTGTGTGTGAAGTTTTGACCTATTTACATGCTCTGTGTATGCGCTTGCCTGGGCACCGTTGCTATAGATCGATTTGAGTGACGTAGCTCCTGGTGCGAGGAGAGAGGGAGACGGGGACAATTCGGCCAGGTATGGTTTCACGTGCCATTTTGTAAATGCTATGCTATGCTGACAGGCTATGCTGACAGGCTAAGTGATGATAGGGCTATGATGTTTGTCCATGTACTCTAAATTAAGAAACGGGAAAGTAAAATAATAAGTAGTGAAGTTACTTTTCAAATGCTGTAATTAGTAAAGTAATCTCATTACAATTTACAGAAGTAAGTAACTAGTAACTAATTACTTTTTTTGAGTAAGTACCCCAACACTGTAGCCTGACAAGCCAGACCCACATCAAGATGTTTGGTCTGGAAACTCACCATAGACAGGGCTCAATCCGAGGGGCGGGATAAACGGTTGTCTTTCAAACTCCCTCTGCATGCGATAGGATAGCGCTACACCAACCGCAGCAACGAAGGTGAAACAGAGCTCGCTGACTGATTAAACATTCACTGTATCCAGTCGGCTAAACTACGAACACATCTTCCCGCTCTTTGTTCTTTTCTCAGAGAAAAGCTTAACTCCAAGTCTTCCAGAGTCGCAGTCAGAGCTGATTCGAAAGACCGCCGCCGTTCGCCAGTTTCTGTGTTAACTAGAAGCACGCAAACGCAACTCGGCCGTCGTCATTATGGCCCCGCCCGCCGACTCTATACATGATGTGATTGGGCCGTCCAGATTGAGAGGAATACAGCTCAGAAGAGTATTGAGAGTTCCTAGACGACACTTGCGGGCAGATTAAATTTGCTGCCGCTAGGGTGCGTCTAGATTTCTAGGCTACCAACACTGCACATATCCAAGTGAAATTTCTTAAAATGCGGGACTTGTTTTTCTCAATATGGAATTTGTGGGTCTCATGTGAGTGACAACTTGTCCCAGTTTTTTAGATGTAACAATTACAATGCAACTATCGTGATTATGGTAAGATAAAAGACATGTCTAATGTAGCCACATTGGCCCTCATTTATCAAAAGTGCGTACACCAAATTTCCAGCGTACACCTTGCGTACACCCAAACCCACGGTGACTTTGAGATTTATCAATATGGACGTTGGCGTACAGCACGCTCAAATCCTACGCCAGCTCAGGAGGTGGTGTACGCACGTTTGAGTTAGTGGAAAAATGCGCAGAAAAACAATTCCTAACACCACAAAACGCACTGACAAAGATATGCTATATGACCCACTGTTAAAAACCACAACAACAACATTCAGTGTTTATTTTTGTGCAACATGAACGTCAATGTTTAATTTGTGTGACTTTACCAAAGAGTTTGATTTGTAGGCATATGTATTCCTCCAGTCGCGAGCCTGTGCGCTTCATCTGACGTTTCAGGCCCGCCTGGCCCGGCAGCTGCGCACGGACTGGGACTAAAATAATTCAGACTGATAGAATAATAAAAATGACCACCTTCTTTTAAATAATAATAAAATCAATAAAAACGACATTCTTCTTCTGAATAAAGAGCGTCATTAAGAATAATAATCATAATAATAATAATAATCTTACAAATTGTCATGTAAATATTATTGTGAATGAATGGTAGTACTCCACATCACATCATCATCACTATTGTACACCCCAATATATGTGCCGTGATACGAAATTGCTAATTTTTTCAAAACGTGCTGTAAAATAATGCAATGTAATTTATCATCCAAACAGCTTTAAACTGCTGGAGTGCGCTTCTCAACCTCCACACTATTAACAGTACTCGTAATTTGGGTCCATATTTTGTTTTTGTCTGTGCCTTTATTCCCACTCTTTAAACTCCCAAATAAAACAATTTCGTTTTTGTTTTTTTTTCACTTCGCTGGTGATGGTCTCGATGGGCGCGTCTCAATCATTTCACTAGTTCAGTAGTCAGGGCACTGATCAGCATTGACTTATGTCCTAATCACTGCCCTGACTAGTGGACTAGTGAGATGATTGAGCGCGCCCGATCTCCACGTCAGAGAAGTTTCGCTTCTTTGCCGTCTTCTGTTTGTCCATGGCGTAAAATGAGGGCGTTGGGGAGGCGGAGACTTGAATATATAGGGGCGTGTTATTCTAATGACGATCGTTTTCAGCCGCCGCATTTATCAAGGCCAAGTATTGCGTACACCTGGATTGCAGAGGTGCGCACAGTTTCATAAATCAGGCGGTGAGAGGAGTGTAAGCATAATCTTACGCCAACATATACACCAGTTTCTACGCAAGATTGATAAATGAGGGCCATTGTATTTATTTTCATATTGAACATTGCAACAGACAATTATCACCTAGTTTTGCACTTTCAAATATTATTATTATTAATAATAGGTCTACATATTTATATGAATACACATCTGCAACTGTTCATTACACAAATGTATGCAATTTTTTTAGCATTTATGTATAATCGATATTGTGTCATACCTGAAGCTCCTCTGTGTGTTTTTTCCTGTAAGAGAAAACATTGCAGGGTGTTTTGTCAAGTGAACTTCAACTGATATCCCATCGCAGTGAACTGTCTAGGGGCCCTGTCAATCAGAAAGCAGATTAAGACATCTCGTTTAAGAACAAAGACTGAACAGTTTGGCATCAACAAGGAGAGAATTTCTGAAAAGGCCTATGAAAATGACGTTTTTATCCAAAGTGACTTACATTTCATTTAAGGTTCAAAAGTTTTGTCAAAAACATTTTGTCAATTCTTGCTTTCCCTGAGAATCGAAACCAAGACCTTGCTGTTACTAGCACCACACTTTATTCTTGAGCTACCGGAAAGCTGATTTATGAAATTTTGATTTACTGGAGAGCAAGTACTGAACAATTAAATATTACTGTTACTGTCACTTAATGTTGGATCTGGTGAAAATGAGCTCTGATGAGGATAGTAATGATGGTATAAAACATCTGCTCAAACTGAAATCCAAACTCCAAAAGATAACAAAATATGCTTTAGTTTATTCTTCTGTAATAATATAATAATATTTATGTAATAATACATAATAACGATTGGTGAAACATTCATGCATTGAAGGGGTATTCGTTATAGCATTGCTGCAACATTTTAAGCTGCAAAAGGATGTCTAAAAAATGTCTGAACCTGTGTGGTGAATGGACTCATGACTCATGTGAATCAAAAATCCCTCTTAGTGCGTTACAACAGCTTCGTATGTGGCTCAGCCAATAAAAAAAAACCTATGTGTTTTATAAAATGAATGTATCCTATTGAAACACATTCTGAGCTTGAACTCAAGGAGAACCCAAAACACATTTGTTGCTTCATAAGCTGGATGTTGCGCTCAAGTTGCGCTTTTGTTTTGGGTGGTGGGGTGAAACAAAAGGCTGGGCTTTGGCTTTTGGGTTTTAGCCTTCCTTCGGACTTATGGAGGAAGGATCTTTCACTTTCCTGCTTGTAATAAGTGACTTCTCCTGTTCCATGCACACAATGGTCACTCTGTTGGGCCCTTTTTAAAGGCGTTGAGCCTGCACGGTTCGGCAGCCCTCCCTGCCGTTTGCTGAGCCACCCAAACGCCAGGCGCAAGGCAAACAGAGCCAGCCTCCACCGCAGCTTTTCAATGCTCCGTCCTGCCTATAAGAGGCTTATGTCCTCACCCAGGGGTGGTAAGAAGCACAGGATGAATGAATGAAGGAGGGAGGGGCAGGAAGGAGGAAGGTATCGGCCCAATCAGACGTTACCGCTGAGATCAGAGGAGCTGAAGAGTGACCGGTAAAGTGAGAATGAGCATTGCTGCTGTATCTCTCCGTTAAGATTCGAAACTCCCCTCGGTGAACTGTTTGGTCGACTTTCAAAGAAGAGATGAGGAAATAGCAGAATGCCGGTGATGTCACGCTTAGCTGGAGATGCAAACATCTTTAAAGGAATCTCTTTTCTGTGCTCTAGGGGTTTTGGCAATGTAGAAGGATCCATAATTATTTGCTAATCTGGGAGGAAGTGCTGTTTGCATGAGTACATTGAGATAGAGGAGAAGGATGGGTCTATTAAATAAGACCCCATTCAGTGAATGAATGAGAATGGAGGGATGAATAGTTCCTTGAACAGATGAATACAAGCGTATTGCTTTGCACAATGACAAGACCACAGGGACCTTTCTTTGAAATCGGGAGTTAATCTGGAAAAATCCTGGCAGCAGGCACCCAATGCACAAATCCTGATGCCTGGAGAATGGCACACTGGCACAGCGTCAGTTAAAGGCCATTAACATGGTTTTACAGCCCCCATGCAAGTCCAATGCGGAAGAGATGAATACAGCCAGCATGTTTTCTAGGCCATTCTCTCTTCTGTGTCATCTCAGGAGTGGCATGTTTGTAACGCTCATTTATTTTTTGTCCTGTCTACAAACCTGATTCCAAAAAAGTTGGGACACTGTACCAATTGTGAATAAAAAAAAGGAATGCAATAATTAACAAATCTCATAAACTTAATTATAATCTCATCAACTTCCTATTTCATTCACAATATATTATAGATACCATATCAAATGTTGAAAGTGAGACATTTTGAAATGGTATGCCAAATATTGGCTCATTTTGGATTTCATGAGAGCTACGCATTCCAAAAAAGTTGGAACAGGTAGCAATAAGAGTTAAATGTACCGGTACATATAAGGAACAGCTGGAGGACCAATTTGCAACTTATTAGGTCCATTGGCAACATGATTGGGTATAAAAAGTGCCTCTCAGAGTGGCAGTGTCTCTCAGAAGTCAAGATGGGCAGAGGATCACCTATTCCCCCAATTCTGCAGCAAAAATAGTGGAGCAATAAGAGAAAGGAGAACCCAAGTTCTCAGAGATATATTGCAAAGAGTTTGAAGTTATGATCATCTACAGTGCATAATATCATCCAAAGATTCAGAGAATCTGGAACAATCTATGTGTCTGTTTCCGGTCAAGGCCAGAAAACTATACTGGTAGACCGTGATCTTTGGGCCCTTAGACGACACTGCCTCACATACAGGAATGCTACTGTAATGAAAATCGCAACATGGGCTCAGGAATACTTCCAGAAAACATCGTCGGTGAACACAGTCCACCATGCCATTTTCCGTTGCCGGCTAAAACTCTATAAGTCAAAAAATAATCTAAACATGATCCAGAACCACAGCCGTTTTCTCTGGGCCAAGGCTCATTTAAAATGGACTGTGGCAAAGTGGAAAACGGTTCTGTGGTCAGACAAATCAAAATTGAAGTTCTTTTTGGAAAACTGGGATGCCATGTAATCAGGACTAAAGAAGAAAAGGACAACCCAAGCTGTTATCAGTGCTCAGTTCAGAAGCCTGCATCTGTGATGGTATGGGACTGCATGAGTGCGTGTGGCATGGGCAGCTTACACATCTGGAAAGGCACCATCTATGCTAAAAAAGTATATCCAAGTTCTAGAACAATATATGCTCCAATCCAGACGTCGTCTCTTTCAGGGAAGACTTTGCATTTTTCAACATGACAATGCCAGACCACATACTGCATCAATTACAACGTCATAGCTGCATAGAGGATCTGGCTACTGAATTGGCCAGCCTGCAGTCCAGATCTTTCACCCATAGAAAACATTTGGCGCATCATAAAGAGGAAGATGCGACAAAGAAGACATAAGACAGTCAATTGACTTGAAGCCTGTATTAGACAAGAATGGGACAACATTTATATTCCTAAACTTGAGCAACTTTTCTCTTCAGCCTCCAGCCTTTTTCAGACTGTTATAAAAAGAAGAGAGGATGCCACACAGGGGTAAACATGGCCTTGTCTGAACTTTTTTGAGATGTGTTGATGCCATGAAATTTAAATCAACTTATTTTCCCCTTAAAATGATGCATTTTCTCAGTTTAAACATTTGATATGTCATCTATCTATGTTATATTCTGAATGAAATATTGAAATGTGAAACTTCCACATCATTGCATTCTGTTTTTATTCACAATTTGTACAGTGTCCCAACCTTTTTGGAATCGGGTTTGTAGTAAAAAAAAAAAAAAAAAAAAAAAAAAAATGTACACATACAAAAAGATTGAATACACCTCCTCTATGATGAGCATGCTTTTAATGAATTATTTTTATTAAAAAATATTGGGGTTATATAGCTTTCCTGATATCATAATGAAGAAAAAAAAAACTAGTCTTACTCATTATAAGAATGAAGTCTTGAAAATGAAACCTTAAATGCATTGATATATCAAAATGAATATAATTCATTGGAAAAAGTTAAACGTTTTTTTTTTCTCGCAAAAAAAAACAAAAAAAAAAACACACCCCATAAATCATACAGCTGTGGCCAAAAGCATTGGCAGTAAAATAAAGTATTGTCATGCATTTTGTGTTTTGCAAAGTTTGCTGCTTCAGTATTTGTAGATTATTTTTCACAGCTTTCTTTGGTATACTGGAAAACAATGATAAGCATTTCGTGTTTTAAAGTCTTTTGTTGGCAAAAACATTCAGTATATGCAAAGAGCCATTATTTACAGTTGACCCTTTTTCATAACCTCTGCAATTCGCTCTGGCATGCTGGACATGAACTTCTGGGCCAAACCTTGACTGATGTCCATTCTTGCCTTTTTAGTGCTCACAGTTCATCACTGTTTGTGGGCTTCTGCTTGTCCACTCACTTTTTGAGGATTGACCACAGGTTCTGTTACGTTCTAAATGTTTCCCCTCAAAATTTCAATTTAATAATCTCAGAGTTGCTTCATTATTACTCATGCCTTGTGACATGGTGCTCCACCATTCTGACAAATGTAGGGATCATCATCAAATTGCTCTTGGAACATGGGGGAGAAGTTGCTCTTGCAGAGCGTTTTGGTAGCATTCATGGCAGTGGTTTTGGACAAAACTGTGAGAGGTGGGTGAAAAGCAACCCCACACATTGATGGTCTCAGGATGCTTCTCTATTGGCATGACACAGGAACTTTGCTGAACTTTCTTATTCAGATCAGTTTTCACTTGAGGCCATTTTGATGCAAAGCAATGATGGTTCCACATCTTACTTTGGATGTAACCATTGCTGACATTAGAACACAATGATTGGAAGCACTTCTTCTCTCTTTTATAGCAATCAGACTGCTCTTATAATCCAATCAGAATGATACTGACTAATGCTTGTTCAGATTTTCCCATGTGCAGATGATATGATTAGTGTAATGATGTTAGATGGTCATTTTGTACCAGAGGCAAAAAAAAAAAAAAAAAAAAAGCGAAATTTTGTTTATTTGTGATATAGTTTATTATAGATATAATATTTTTATTTATTTTTTACCAATTAAGTTTATCTTTTTCAATAATTTTAAATGCATCTGAAAACTCTGCACAGTAATCTAGAAAAAAATATGACTCAGTATCAAAACAAATGAAGCAGCAAACTTATGTCACTGGAATTATGTCAACTGAAATACGTTTTGCCACGTCTGTATAGAGGACCTGATATGTAGTTATTTTACGTAGCTGATATTCCAACCAAAGGCAATGTGAATTCAGGTGCACTGTAAACTGTAACTCATCAAATAAATTAAGCCATTTCAGTAAGGCAGTTTAATGGAATTTAAGTTGAAATTACTTAAACATCCAAGTTTATTGTACTTAAATATTTTATGCAGCAACTTTTTTACATTGTGTCAAGCTGTGGATGTACCCATGCACCTGATGATTAAACAAACTAATAATGAATTATATTTGTAATAAAACATTTCACTTTAACGTTTTTGTTTACTTCCTACCCTAAACTTATTGAAAATGACTAATAACTTATCAATCAATTGTTGTGAAAAAAATCCAACTTATGTTTTGTATGACAAATTCAGCTTTTAAAGTTTATTCAACTATTTAACATAAAAAAGGTTGATATAACTCAAACAAAGTGTGTACAACTATTGTTGAGAAAACTCAAAAATGTTCTGCAGCTGGTTACCTTAAACTTTAAAGTTTTCTTAACTTTTTTTTTTTTTTTTTTTTTTTTTTTTTTACAGTGTAAGTTGCTTTGGATAAAAGCATTTGCTAAATGAATAAATGTAAAATCTGAACTCTCACATTATTAAAGGTGTAAAGAAAATATATAACTTTTTACTTAATAGTTACACCGCATTATATAAATCCAACATGAAAAAACTGTGTAAAAAGAGTTAAAAAAAATTAATTTGCACTCGTAAACTAGATTTTAAAAAGATTTGACCATTTCTTTATCACTCTCTTATATGTCATTGACCCTTGAAGTGGCCACCCATCTGTCTCAAGACAGCACCACTTCCAATACCAGTTAAGTACTTCCTTTACAGGAAGAGGAGGAATGCTGTGCTCTAATGTAAACACCAACGTACAGATGTGGCGCAGTTCGGAACTGCGATTCAGATCATCGGTACACAAGACTCATTCTTCATTGTGCAACGGCGGCTAACCTTTTTGTGCCATAAGCCAGGAAATCCTGGGTTGGCGTGCCGGTTTGGCTACCAGTCCATTGTCTAAACCCGGCATCAGAGACTCCATTGAAGTTCTCCATCCAGCTGTAAAATTGGGTAGAGACGGGACCCCCTCTAAAAACAAGATATTGCCCCACTCAGCCGGGTTAGAGCAAGCCGAAGGTGTAAGCTTTAGGAGGGCAAACATGCCGTGCTCGCTTCCTGCCTCTTCCTTCTCAGGATTTTAGTTTCCTGCCTGGAGCTATTGCGTTTCACGGTGCATTTCCCCACGTTGGCCGCATGCATTCTGCAATATTAAGGAAGGCCAGATTAGCATAACAGTCCCTCAAGGAATGCTGTCAGTGGAAGAGATGTTTCCTCAGGAAGTGATTTGCTATATAATCTTTACTAGCCAAAAGCAAAGCAAAACACACACACACACACACACACACACACACACACACACACACACACACACACACACACACACACACACACACACACACACACACACACACACACACAAACCACTCCAGGAATATGTTATTGTCGGAAAGCATGAGTGAGCACAGCTTGTCTGAATGAACACGGTCAAGGAAACAGAGGAAACTTGGGTTTGGAGTGGACGAGAATCCAAAGCCACAGCCTATTGGTTTCTGTGAACAAACTAAACATGCCTGACCAAAGACCTCAGCGACCTATGTCCAGATATTTTCTGGGAACTTTGTTGTACATAAAATGAACTAGAAATGATTTCTTTCAGAAATCTTGTGTTCTCTAACACGTTCTTTCGCATACTTCGGGGTTGCATTCTTTTCCAACACGGTGCAGCAAGCTTATCTTACAACATGATGAGAGTTACCCAGTGTTCATCAGTTTTAGAAGACCTGTTATAGATTTACATTGAAGAATTACATTATTAATAATGCATTATTTAGCGCAGAACAATTCCAGTTAATTTATCTGGATATAATATAACAGAAAGCTTATTGCTTTTATATATATAAAAAAATATAAGACCCATATATCCAGTAAAACATTATCTATGCATTTTTTATTTATTTAAATATTTTTAAGTACATTTTATAAGGATGTAGGCCCTTACACACAAACTAAGGCTGTACACTATACACAACTGCTAATGAGGTGTATTGTTTAATAGCTGTTACTATATTGTGTATTTTCATATGACTGGAACATTATTGATCAGTATCCAGAACTTCAACTATCCATTTTATGATCTTTTTAAAAAAATAAAATTTAATGTAGAACAGTCATCTGTATTTAGCCAGTACTATAATATATACCTATCAGGCATTACATTATGACCACACATTACAGGTGAAGTGAATAACCCTGATTATCTCTTCATCACGGCACCTGATAGTGGGTGGGATATATTAGACAGCAAGTCAAGTCAACTTTATTGATATAGCGCTTTTACAATGACGATTGTTGCAAAGCAGCTTCAGTTTTAAACAGGACAATATTGCAACAAAATTTGATTTGGCTGTACCGTTGCTCTGGGGTTGAAAACGGTGATGTCATCAGCTCATTTCAGTTGATCATATAGCGACAAATGTTGGCAGGCCAGTAATATAGTTGATGCAGTTAATTTAGTAGAGTGAGCAGTTAATTTATTTGGATATTTAGTTTTGAAAATATATTTTAGTGTCACCAACTGAGCAAGGCAAGCCAAAGTGAACAATTTGTCCTCAAAGTTGATGTGTTAGAAGCAAGAAAAATGGGCAAGCGTAAGGATTTGAGCGAGTTGCTACATTTTGATGGTTAGACGAGTGGGTAAGAGCATCTGCAGCTCTTGTGGGGCGTTCCCGATCTGTAGCGGTCAGTAACTATCAAAAGTGGCCCAAGGAAGAAACTGTGGTAAACCGGAGGCATATTTGAACTGGTGAACCTGGGTGGCCAAGGCTCATTGATGCACGTTGGAGAGAATGCTGGCCTGTGGTTCGATCAAACAGACGAGCTACTATAGCTCAAATTGCTCAAGAAGTTAATGCTGGTTCTGATAGAAAGGTGTCAGAATACGCAATGCATCACTGTTTGTTGCGTATGGGGCTGCATAGCTGCAGACCTCTCAGGGTGCCTGGACTTTAGAAAACTCAACGCTGTCTCTTAGTTTGACTGGAAGGATGCTGGCAGGTTCCACTGGAAAAGAAGTCCAGGAAATACACTGTGTTCGGGACACCCACATGCTCCTTTCAATCCGCTACTGTGCCATTTGGTTTACACGGGTTCTGGCAACATTTCAACGACTTATGGACTATACTCGCCAAAAGAACGGGGGTCCTGTGAGGACTTGCTGTGCCGCTTACTTGGACAATGTCGTCATCTATAGTAACACCAGGGACAATCACCTCCAACATTTGAGCTGAGTCCTGAGCAAGATCAGTGAAGCTGGCCAGACGCCAATCTAATTGTGTTTGGGCAAGGCAAGAGGCCCGATACTTGGAAATTACGAAGTAAGACCTCAGCCAGATGGACAAGGTTGAAGCTATACGCAACTATCCCAGACCCCGTACAAAAAAGGAGGTATGTTATTTTCTAGGACTAGTTGGATGGTACTGGTGCTTCATATCACAGTTCTAACTAACAGCCTAACTAACCTGACCCCAAAATCTGTTTTAAACCTGATGACTTGCACTGAGGACTGTGAACAAGCCTTCACACAGTTGAAAAATCATCTGTGCACATTCCCAGTCCTGCAAACACTTGTTTTCTGACGGACAGGGCATGTGGAACAGTGTGTACGTACATCTGTGTTCATTGATGGCCAATAAAAGCAAGAGCTGATTCTGTGGTATGTTTTCTGTTATGACAATTATGACAATATTCTTTAATCACACAGTCACACAGCATGATTATTTAAACATTTTAAAATGTTGTATTTTTTCTAACAATGGTAAACAGTTACAGGACCTATGATTATACACTTATACAGTACATTGTAGTCAAGACCACCTAAGCCGATACCAAGTCGAGGCCAAGACCAGGGCTTTGAGGGGTTGAGACCAAGACCAAGACCATCTTTACACTGCAGAGGTGGTACAGAAGATGCATCTGAATTGGTAAAATCTAATTAGAAATTGATTAACTGCATCTAAAGCAGTAAGTTTTACATCCAGTCACGTTAATGATGTTTATAAATAAATCAAGCAATGCATCAGCAATTTAGTAATATCCTATCCGTTGTGGTCTTGACCACTCTTGAATTAAAATCCAGAGTCCTCTAAGTCTGAGACAGAGACAATACCTTCAAAAATCTTCTTTAGACCAGTCTCAAGTACTACAACACTAACTTAGATACATGTACCCCTCTTTAGATGGGGCGCATTCCGATGATCTTTCATTTTTCTTTTGGTGTGAATAGTCTTGGGGGTCTTTTGCCCCGCTGATGGGCCTCCAAGCCAAAGGGCACACCTTACTGTCCATTCACACACAAAGACCACATTGAGTCTGCAGTGCTGGACTGAGAGTCTTGACCTGTAGCCCTGAGATAAACCTTCAAAACAACAGCTGTGGTGGAGGAGGGGTGAGACCTGGGCCTGTGGCCATGGTCACGCATGGAGGCCTGCTGTTCTTCAATTGAGCAGGCCAGATCCCTCCACTTACAACAAGAGGGCTTTTTTGGAATTAATTCAATGAGTGATCTTGGGTCAGGATATGAAGCATTTTCTGTAGTATCTTTGTGTTTAGTGTGAATGCTATCTATCTATCTATCTATCTATCTATCTATCTATCTATCTATCTATCTATCTATCTATCTATCTATCTATCTATCTATCTATCTATCTATCTATCTATCTATCTATCTATCTATCTATC